>NC_135319.1:12385542-13015542 GCF_048772815.1 Callospermophilus lateralis
ACTGGTGGGCCATACTATGTTTCCCAAAAAACGCTTGTCCTTTCTCAGATCTGGTCTCCTTGGCCAACACTGTGAAATTTTCAGAAGCCAGTGGTGAGCCACTACCTGCTTTCTCAGGGAAGGCCCCTCTTCAGAGCTTTCCTGGCAATTGGCCATCCTAACATCAGTAGTTACCAAGAAAGACTGACTCTGTCCTTGGTAAATCCAAACAAGTGAGACCACTGGGACTGGGACTGGGACTGACTTTGGGTTCCTGGCTTCCTGGATCCCAAACTCAGAGAGTTCCCTCACCAAGGAACTCCAGTCAGGTCACCTGCACACCACTTCTCTAGCCCCACTTCTCAAAATACATGGATAACTATTTCAATTAAAAATTAACTAATTTTATAACACCTACCTTTTATCATGCAAAAAGCAAGTCCAACTATACAACATGCCTCCTCTGAACTCCTTGTATTTCAATTCTGTTTGGGTTATTTTTCTTCATCATATTAGGATCAGTAGGCAGAGTCCAGTGGGGTATGGGTTAGTGTCAGGGATTCAGTATTTTGAAAGGAACATGGGAAAATTAATCCAATGTGTTTGCAAATATGTGCTACACAAAAGACTTCCAACACTCAATCAGAACAATGCCTTGACAATACCTTCGCCACAAGTAAGACATAATGAGAGGAGAAGAGTTAGAAAATCTGTGAATACATATCTGGAAAGGAAAATGTTCAGGAGTTCACAACCTTGGAGGTGGTAGAGGAGTTTCAAAAAGTAAGGGACAGGGTAAAAACTCCACAACCATGAAGCTCTGCTGGCCTAAAGACTTCTGGAGAAACTGCCTCTGAGGTTGGGCACTTGAAATATATGTTGTTGTCAGAAGCTTTAGCTTCCTTTGTAGTGAGACCATCAAAGCTGTGTCTGCATCTATGTGACCTGGAGGACATGGATTCTTATATTCCAATGAACATGTGGCACCAGTGCTGAATTCTCTCTTTGTAGGTAAACTGTTGCCACTGGGGGCTAAGTGTCTCCCTGTGTAGACTGTGAAGCCATTTGGTCATCCTCCACTTTTCGTGTTGTTTCTTGCTCCTGCACTGGGAGTTTGGTATTTTCTTCGTGAAATACAAGGGGCTCAACTGAGAAACAGTGCTGGAGGGAGTTCTGTCACCTGTGGTGGGTCAGCGTCTGCAGGAGAATTCAACAACCAGGCTTCTATCCCACATTGCTTGCTCCCTTGACCATAACAACCTGATTCTGAACATTGTCCTGGTATTCTCCATATAACAAGGTGCCTTTACATACAAGGGTCGGCTGGCTGCACCATGTCAGTCACAAGCCATTTGGAAGCCAATGACAGATCCACATAAAAAAAAAAAAACAGATGTTTTATCACACACCTTCACACCACTTCTGTAGGCCCACTACTCAGCAGGCTCCAATTTAATGTCATCTCCGTTCTATACCATTTTCATGTAACCCAGTCAATCAAGGCACTGTCTGGTACACTCATGATCAGCAACAGGACATCCAAAGGTTCTCCAGTGCCACCTGGTCATGGCAATTTCAAAAAATTCATGGTATTTATCTAGCCATTTTTCAAGGATGAATTTAGAGGCACTGTGGGTTTCAATTCATTCAGGAACCATTAAATGTTGAGGAAGCTCATTTCAATGAAAGGTCTGGAGAACTCTTGTAAGGGTCAGGTGAAGCGCCAGAGAAAGAGACCACCAAGTGACCCACTCATGCAATTTGCAGAAGGGGATTTATTGAACCAGCATGCTGGGGCTCTGTGCCCACTCAAGAAGGTAAAACAGCCCAGAGCCCCGAGCAGGGAATGAGCACTGCTTAAGTACTCTTTTGGGAGGTCGGGGATTTTACATATATCACAGTCTCCTTTAACAAATCATTATACATCACGGGAAAATTAAGCAACAACTCCTAAACATGATTAGTTCATTCATTGGTGGGAAAAGGTCAGGCTAGAGTGATAGGTCATTTCTAAACGGGGTACACATTCAAACTGATTGGTTTTAGGGCCTAAAGGACTACATGAACAGTTACACAGAGTCCCAAGTTATTGGAGAACCAGGGAGTCAGTGGGAATATTTACTGTGCAGTTCCAGTATTGTCCTAACAGCTACAGGGTTTTCAGGTTCTGCAGGTAGCATAGAAACCTAACAATACTTAATCCTTTACATTTTAACTCAGACCTTGCAGCTTAGAAACTTTACAACACCCAGTCTTTTACCCTTTAAATTTTATGCTCTAACTTCAATTTCTTCTAACCTTACAGGCCCCACTCCTTTTTTTCTGACTACTTTTAATCTTAAAAGTAATGCATCATGATTATTTAAGGGTTTCACATTTCATGAGTTGTTGTGCGTTCCCTGGAATCATTTTCAGCATGGCCTCCATTTTAGATTTCAATCGGTATTAGACCCCAATTTATCTAACTACACTTACTGCCTAACTTTAAACCTGGCTTCATCCCCCCCCCTCTAATTTGGGAATTCCTTCTTGCTGTAATGAAGGGGGGGCAAAGAGAATCTTTCTGGCTTCTTCAGGCTGAAAAGTGACAGTGTGGGGCAAGCAGTTTGGAGTCCCCCTTTAACAATCGGGTCTATCGAGTGGTCCATGATAAAAGTTCAATTGAGAAGTATTAGGCTGGAGGGCCATTCGAGTGATGGGTGGTCTATAAGAGAAACAAGAATTTATTAATTTACTGGAACCGTATTGATGCAGCAATAAATGTCACAGCACAGGAATATGCCAATGAGTATAATGGCCAAGACTGAGACTAACAATGTTTTTTACCAGGAAGTACCAAGAACCAGAAGCTAAGATATTGTTTTCAGACAAAGTTGGTGAGGACATGCTTCTATCTGAGCATGTAAATCTTTAAGGATATTTGTCACCTTGCCAGAAATGTCAGGGATGTAAACACAACAACTAACATTTAGGTTTATAGATGTCTTTTCCTTTAAGATATAGTCTAATAACTTAATGTCATCTGATCTTGCAAAATCCTCTTACTAGTATGACCTGTGTGTCTAATAGAGAAACCTTTAATTCTGTTAGGGCTGGATAACCACACTAGCAAACACCAAGCCTACCTGTGTAGGTTAGGAATATCTGTGGTCATTAAACTAAAAACTACTCTGGCAGTTTCTTTTAATACTTATCAGGCATTCCCGTCTGAAAATCACTTTTGTAGCCTCCAGTATACTTATTTTTGGAAGTTACATTTAACTATTATTATCATTTAAAATGTCCAGGAACAACTGTGCTTTGGCTTTATTTGTCTTTGCTAAGTGTTTAAGATGAAGCAAGTCAAACTGACTTTTGTTCTTATCTATTGTCAACAGTCAGCTGAGTTTCCCTGGGAGTCCTCGGGGGAACTTTATAGCAGCTTCTCAGTTCTGCTAGTGCCATTTACCTTAGGATGGGTCCAGGCCTTGCTTGACCATGTGGCTTCCCTCGGAAGCATCAGGGATGTCTCCCCTTTCTGATGACCCTCCTCTTTACAGAAAATGCACTGATTGGCTTTCTGTCCTCCACTGGTCTCATTAATCTCCCTGCTCAGGAGGTTATGTGGCCTAGAGTTGCAGAGCCCTCTGGAGAAGTCCCCTATTTCCTGATTCAGACTGACTCATGGGCCGAGAGCCGAATATTGGTTTTCTTGGACCTTTTAATTTAACTAATTTTAAAAACTTGATCTTAAACATCCAGCAAATAAGTTAACAGCCTTAGAGTAAGAGCACTGGGCTTTAATTTCTATCTCTCTATCTTGTAGGTGATAACTCCTTATCTTATGTTGACCCAGGTTGTGTTCTTAAAGCAATACCTCTTTAAAACATTAATAGGCAATCCTTAAACCATCTATAAGCAAACTACAAAACAAAACTAACTAGGGTAAAAACATATTTAGCTTACATAATAGCTACCTTGAATTCTGGCAGGGTTTTACATCATTATTTTCTATTTGAGATCCTAGTAATCTTGGCAAAAACCTACTTTTGGACACAACTTTAACTGTACCGAAATCTGTCTTACTTCTTTAATCGCCACTTTCACATATAGTGAGATGGGACAGAGCCTTATCTCAAGTAAGGCAGGGCTCTTAATAAATCTCAAGCACTATAGTTCTGAATCTGATCATTTTACTAAGTTTACATAAATTGTTGTTCAAGTTTACATGAACATTAGCTAACAAAACATAATATCACACCTAAAACATGAATTAAAGAAAGGCTGAAAGCTTTTAACCCATTTGTAGAAAAGTAGCAAAGTACTTTGGTGTTGTAAATTGTATCTCAGTGTGAAAAGTAACATGGAACTGTACATATCTTATTGATAACAAGTCCAATTGTAGAATACAAATGATATGAACATATCTCCAACATGTTTTTTTTTAAGCCCAGAATTACCATACAACGTTAGAACACGAGGTTGATATAATTTTCTTTTGAAGCTTTTACCTTACAGACTTGTATACCTGGAAGATATGAACTCATTAATAGCACCATAATTAACCTTGCAAAAAGCTGTGTGCTTTTATAGAACTAGGGGAGATGGTAGGACTTAGATAAATGGCAGGCAACCCGTTTATTGGTAAGTTCTTCCAGATAGGCGCTATGTTGGAGTTACCAGCACCTGAAGAAAATCAGAGCGAATAAAAACAGAATGAAGATAAAGATTAAAGCAAAGGTCAATTTTTGGCAGAAGTTTCATGCTGAGAAACTGACAAAAAAGAGACCAAGGGCCATGAGGGGGCGTAGAAGGACGTTAAGACTCATGAATCTAGGATGGAAGATTAAGAGGTTCTCCGAACTTGTTGTCTCCCACTGTCTGATGTCCATTGCATTCCATCATGCCTGGTAGTGAGTTTCAGCCCTGAGTGAACTGTTCTCTTGAAGATGCTGGGTGTTCATCGGTCATCAGAGTCTTGTAGTGCCTAAGCAGAAGCTGGTTGAAAGTCTAATTAGAAACTTTCTGCATTTGGTTTTGGAAGAACTTCATTATGCAGAGTAGGAGAGCACAAGAAAAGTACTGAAAAATAACAGCTGTTGTTTAACCAAAGTTGTATAATTTTTATTTTTTTTAAGATTACTTGCTCAAAAGCTTACACACATAACCAACTTACACAGACCTTTTTTATCACTTACTTAACCCCTTTTAATTACTTAATCACATAGACTCTCTTATCCAGAACACATTTTCCCTCTATTAAATCCATATCTAGAAACTTTTAGTTTCTCTTTTTCATCTGTTAACCTCCTATTGTTCACACTTTAAAACAATATCTGTAAATTTCTGAATTTAAGCAGATTATTTCATAGACATCAACATTTTATTAGGTTCTTTTTGAACACCTAGAAAAAATTATAAGCTTAATTTAAGACGTCTTTATTTTTATCTGTTTACACAATTTAAATTGAACTATTTGAATCACTTGAATCAAATATATTTGGATCCATTTTTAAAATTTTTTTATGAGCGCTCCTCATCTGTCAATTGTCATATCACTGCAGAATATATGGATGTACAAACATACAGACATACTGACATACAACACATAACTCAAGTATAACACCCTTGTAGCTTTTTCAGGTGAAATCTCCATTGCAACGTTTCAAAACTCCACAGTTAATCAGAAAAACATTAACCTATGTCTGTAGGACCAAAATCATGAGCTCAAAAAAATACAGAATCTAAGAAAAAGCAAGAGTCCTAAAAAAAAGATGACTGGCCAGTAATTAATAAATACCATATAATTTACTTTTTGGTTGGGGTCTAGTTTGAATTCAGGTAAAAAGACACTATAACCTTTTTTTTCCCCTTGGGCCTGATTCTGTCTCCTGCTGAGTCCTCCAGGCTTCTTCTATTTCAATATCAGCTTAAGTCCTGGCTGAGGTCTGGAAAGAACTGGGAAAACTGGAATTCTGAGCAGAAAACTCATGCCTAAGGCATTTTAGCTATAAGTCATAATTTCCAGGTTTAAGATGTAATTTTTAAATTTTATATCTTTATATTTCTTTATATTATAAACACTTGCCCACACAAAACTAAAAATAGGATCTTTTTCTGATAATATAAAGGCCGCCATCAGAGGAAATTCCCTCAGGATCATTAAGCTGCTTCCTTTGTTCTGAAGTTCCTAAAGTAGTATTAAGTTTTACCATGTATATCCAAAATCAAGCTTTAAAAATTTTCAAGACTTTTTCTAATTAATGTCACTTCAAGAAGCCAGACCAACGTTTTAATTTAGCACCTTTTTTTTCCCTGAATCTTACACACTGAGGGGAACAGATATCATATCATAATTTATTATCTTTGCCCAAGTTAATGCACTGGATTACCTAGTGAAATTTTCTCAGACTACCCAGTTCAAAATTGAAACTTTCTAATTTTTTATGCTAAATATTGATGTTTTCTATCATGAACTATCTGAAATCAAACTATACAATTGCTTAAACCCAACTTTTAACTGAAAGATAGTACAATGCTTTAGAAACCCATTCAAAAACCAAATTGTTACAATAAAAAAATCATCTTTTAGATACACATTTATCCAAGATCATCCCCAAGAAACAATCTGTAATATCAACACATTACTGCATTTATTGTCCCCTTAGTTAAGTAAATAGAGGTGGGGTAATCCCTAAAGTGCAGGTAAGGAAGGAGGAAACTCCCCAAAGCAAAATAGCTTTGGCAGCTGCTGGGAGCCCCTTAGTTCCACCTTTTACTTATAGGGTTAGTTCCTCTGGCTTGGTCTGACCCCAGGCACTAGGCATTTCTCACATCTCCTAACTTTTCAGTAGTCAGGTCCCCAAAAATTCACCTTCTGCTTGCAGTTCTTTTGAGTTTGAGAAAAGTTTAAGTGAGATATCAAACTTTTTAGACCCCAGGCATTTCCCTCTGCAGTGGGCGTGGTCAAGCCAACTACAGGAAGAAAATAAAACACTGCTTCCTTAATCTCGCTTAACAAAGGGGAATAAAGTTTATCAAAATTCTTTAAAACACAGCTAAGAGAGGTGTAAAAGGTGAGAACAGAAAAGCTGGTGGTTGTATTGACTTTTGGTCCCTCACAGGAGAAGCATTAGGTTAAAATTTAGCTAAAGTTACTTCCACACATCTAAGGCCCTTTGGAATTTGGGACTCTGCATCGGTCCAAAGTAAAACAATGCCATCACACTTAACAGAGACACAGACAAAAAGACACACAAATTTCATCATGTAGCTCCCGTTCGTTTACAACCCCAAGATCTACAATTTTGTGACTCAGGGAGAATGGAGGGAAAAAGGGGAGGAAGAGAAGTATTGAGTGATAGGATCTTGGGGAAAGGGGTTGAAGTAGAGGCAGGGACCAGGAAAGGCTTCACCCATATGGGAGGAAATTTACAGAGCTCCAGCCAGGTTAAAATATATGGCTGCTGGTCTGGATGGCCACGCAGCCCTGGCTGAAAGACAATATCTCTGACTTTGCAGATTAGAGGGAGGTGGAAGGGCCCTCCTGGGGACCATCAACTCCAAAGGTGGGCCATTCTGAAGTGCAGAGTGTCTGTCAGGTCCAGCATTTCACTGAAAAAGAAAGATTATGGGCCATTGAGCAGACATCCGCCCAATGATCAAGGGTCAGGGACAGAGGTGTGGAATGGCTTTGTCCCATACTGGGAGTTACTCAAACAAAGACAGGGACAGGACAATATAAACATGACACTAACACGGACACACAGGAAACGTTTAACACAAGTTCAGAAACAAAGATTAAAGGCAGAGAGTGAACTCAACCTGAGAAGAAAAGTAGCCGGCAAGACCTGACGGGTTGGCAGAAGAATCCCTTCTCAACAAATGAGGGTCCATCCGCCGCTCCCCGCGTCCCTTGCAAGGACGTGTCCTGTGGCTTAAAAGACACGTCTGCCCACCACACTCTCTGCTGGCAGCCACTCTGCAAACCCAAACCTAGAAACCGAACCCGAACCTAAAAGCTCTGAGAGCTCACTCTCTGTACCGAGCCAAAAACCAAACGTAACCAAAAATTCTGAGAGCTCACTCTCTCCACCGAGCCAAAAAAACAAAAAGCTCTAAGCGATCACAAGGGAAAAACAAGAAGGAGAAGAAGAAGAAGAGGAGTAGGAAGAAGAAGAGGAAGAGGCGACTTACTTACCCACTAAAGGAGTTCGTTGGAGCCTCTGTCCGGCCATGAGCAATTACCGGCCAACGCACCAAATGTAAGGGTCAGGCGAAGCGTCAGAGAAAGAGACCACCAAGTGACCACTCATGCAATTGGCACAAGGGGTTTTATTGAACCAGCATGCTGGGGCTCTGTGCCCACTCAAGAAGGTAAAACAGCCCAGAGCCCCGAGCAGGGAATGAGCACTGCTTAAGTACACTTTTGGGAGGGTGGGGATATTACATACATCAGAGTCTCCTTTAACAAATTATTATACACCACGAGAAAATTAAGCAACAACTCCTAAACATGATTAGTTCATTCATTGGCAGGAATAGGTCAGGCTGGAGGGATAGGTCATTTGTAAATGGAGTACACATTCAAAATGATTGGTTTTAGGACCTAAAGGACTACATGAACAGTTACACAGAGTCCCGAGTTATTGGACAACCAGGGAGTCAGTGGGAATATTTACTGGGCAGTTCCAGTATTGTTATAAGAGCTACAGGGATTTAAGGTTCTTCAGGTAGCATAGAAACCTAACAATACCTAATCCTTTACATTTTAACTCAGACCTTGCAGCTTAGAAACTTTACAACACCCGGTCTTTTTACCCTTTAACTTTTACGCTTTAACTTCAGTTTCTTTTACCCTTACGCTCTCACAGGCAAGGCTTCCCAAAGAGTGGCCAAAATGTCACTTGAAGCCAGGCCCATTGAGGTCTACAATGTGAGGTCCATGTATCTTTTGATTCTTAACTCTGGCTGAATAAAATAAAATAAAATCATGTGATACCCTGGCTGAGATTCCCAGTGCTCTGTGGAAAGCCACCCTGGGACTAGATCTCAGTTTTCAAGTGTGACTCTCATGTGTGGCCTCTTAAATTCCAATCCATTTCTTTGCAATACTTCTCTGAGATCAGTTCCACAACTCAGTCACTAAGGGAAATCACACTTGTGTTCAAACCCAGGTGAACCCAGTCTTCTCTTCCAACTTCCACACAAATGACCACAATTAAAACCAAAACACTCCGACATGGCCCTCATCTTCTTCCATATAGACACTCATCATAACCTCTGGCTGTAGGTTACCATGAGGGGCGCAGCCCAAGACAGTGTCCAAAGTAAAGAAAGAGACCAACCCTCATTTGCCTAAAATCATAGTGGCCTGGACACCCTTCCTGTGAATCAGGAGTGATAAAATAGGCCTGCCGCTAATACT
Source organism: Callospermophilus lateralis (assembly GCF_048772815.1). Classification (NCBI taxonomy): domain Eukaryota; kingdom Metazoa; phylum Chordata; class Mammalia; order Rodentia; family Sciuridae; genus Callospermophilus; species Callospermophilus lateralis. The sequence goes on from NC_135319.1 coordinate 12,394,928, forward strand.
GCTCTGCTTCTCCAATTTGAGGCGTACTGACTGTCAGGTATAGATTCTTTATGTGATTTGGAGTCATGAGAAAACCCAAGCTCCTCTGCAGTGGTTTGAAAAACTCATTTGACACAAAGGATCCCTATACTAACTTGATGGAGGTCAGGAACCTAAAAGAGGAAGACACGAGGCTTCATTCACAATGACTGATCGTTTTCACATTTTGGTTGTGGATACATACATGGGATTTTTCTTTAGATCTATCTGGTGCTGAGAATGTAAGCCACAACCTCACGCAGGGCCAAGAGGCTGATTCAGACACATCCCTTTCCAAAACATTTTAGCATATATCCACAGGTAATGCCCATTCATTTGCATTTGAAAACTGTTTTCTTCAGGCTTCAAAAAGTTTAGCCTGAGGCAAAGACCTTCCTGACATTCAGGGCAACAGAACCATAGGTAAGCAAATGGCCCAAAGCAAGGTTTCTCCAATGAGACTTTCCTGGTCACACTGATATCTGAGTTTTCTGAGATGCTTCTATTCCCTTCAACTATCCAGTACATGGTAATGTCACAGAGCTTGGAGGTGGTACAAATCTTGGACACAAAACCATGAGTGTATTCTGGAGAGTGGCCAGAATTCAGGAAAACAGGAACTTAGGAAGATAGTAGGTGTTGCCCATCTATAAGGCAAGCTGAAGTCCATTCATAAATTGGGCAGGATGAATGCGGGGAAGCATTCTTATAGACAGGACAATCCACTGATGCATTCTCTTTTCTAATGTCTGCAACAACAGACAGAGTGTGATACACACACATAGAATCACTCGCTTTTTCAAACGACTTATGGAAAACAGTACACTCCAAACCAAACAAACTGACTTTTCTTCCTGTTCTCAGAACATGAGACAAAACCACAAACCCACTCCGACACACACAAAGGCACCTCCTTCCCTCAAGTAGGTCTGTGTCTATCTGGAGTGTCCTCTGACTGGTGGGCCATACAATGTTCCTACAAAATGGCCTATCCTGTCTCAGATCTGGTCTCCTTGGCCAACTTTATGAAGTTGTCAGGAGCCAGCTTTTAGGCACTACCAGCTTTCTCAGGAAGGCCCCTCTTCAGAGCTCTCCTAGCCTTTGGCCATCCTCACATCAGTAGGTACCATGAAAGACTGACTCTGTCCTTTGTAAATTCAAAAAAGTGAGCCCACTGGGACTGGGACTGGGACTGGCTCTGGGTGCCTGGCTTCCTGGATCCCAAGTTCAGAGAGTTTCATCACCAAAGAAGTGAGGTGAGGTCACATCCATCAGGAACTGAATGTGGTCTCCCCTTGGCAACCACTTTGTCCTAACAGTTGCTTCCAAGGGTCCCATTAGATTGAAGCTGCCCCTAATTCCTGTGACAATTTCACAAGTTAGAATGGTATATCAATCATATGCACCCGGAAACAGCTCTCCACACAGGCCTTTTTTGGACCATCTTCCCTGCATTAAGAAGATAGAGGCTGATTCGGACACATCCGTTCATCCTGAGCAGGTTGTTTTCCATGGATGATGACTATTGCTCTTTCATGTCCTTCATTGCTGCTTACATGTTCTCCAGGGATCATTTCTGCATGGAAGTTTGAGGTTCTCAGCAGGTGAAAGATCCCCTAAATTCCTGTATTGTAAGACCAACTCTGTCCCTGCAATTAATTAAAGTTAGATTGAGGGAACAGTGTGTGGTTAGGGTTAATATCAAGTTCAATTTGGGTTAGGAATCATTCTGAGTGGTAAATAATGGTAATGGGAACCTGCAATATTTATAAGAATATATATGTGAAACATAAGTATGTAAACATAAATCCAGGTAAGATTTAGAGCCCAGAATGGCATCGGGCCCTTGATTGGGATACGTAGCTTTGAATTATGTTCTGCACAGATGTCTCAAATACATCGATATACAATGGCATTGTACCTTGTACCTAGGATGATTGAATGTCGAAGAGAACATCCTGTCAAAAAGCGATATTCGGTAGCATTCGGAAGATAGTCAGTAGGTTTAGGAAGAAGAGTGAGTATAGGATTTGGAGCAAAGTTCTTTACCAATAGTGTTTCGGGTAGAGAGTGAATGTAAATGCCAGAATATGTGAAGGGTCAGTCACAATGATGAACTGGGGAAAGAATGTAGGAAAGCAGATATCTATAGAAACATTAGGAAATCAGGCAAAATATAAAGTGAGTGCTAGGATCAGGCATTTTCAACATGCTTGAGGTTCAATATATAATCTCAGGAAGAAACAAATATGTAGTCATGAAAAGGATTGACATATGAGAGCATTAGGCATCATGTGCATGGATGTTTTTAGTAATCAATGCTCAATCCCATTTAGGGTTTGGTACTAACATAAGTGTGACCTTTGCATTTTGTTTCCAGAATACTACTGTGGTAAAATGTATATGTAGATCAGGTGACATGAGTATATCTTCCACCATTTCTGGGAGTAATATATTGAAGACATATAAATTAGTATTGGGGGTACAAATAGGTGTACCCTGTGTCTATGTGTATAGAGATAATGCATGAATAGACCATATCGTGAATAAATAATATAACAGTTTTCACGTATATAATGGATTGAATTGATATCTGAAAATATATAAGAAATCTTATATTGATATACACTCATTCATTTCAACCAGTTACACATCTAACGGTAATATTAGAGTTATAGTTTATCATGAAGGGTGTGTGAGTTTTGCTTCAAAAGTGATTATGGAAATCGAAAATAATGTGTTTGGAAATAAGTCTCATGAAAAGTCCAGTCAACAAACATAGAGGAATACAGGTGTTCTGAAGCAGGAAGTGATTGAAAGTGAAACAAATGCCTATAAATTTGTGAACTTGTGGATGAAATATGTATCCTATGATGTGCATAAACTGATAAAATAGTAATGTGTCAGTGTTGAATATAAATGATCATCAAAACACATATCATGTCCCAGAAATCTACTTGCATTTATGTTAAACTGGGTAAGTTACTGTAGAAATATTAGGATGTGTATGCACCCTTCACTGAACTTAGGTTTCAGTACTGGAAACAAAAATATATTTCAGGTGAATCAATATTTTGAGAACAATCTTGTGAAAATTTGATTATTAATCCACATACATGAACATGAATGAATTTAGGGAGTGTTTAATAAAACACATATATTTCATATTTTGAAAAATCTGGACAGTGTTTATACACACACACACACACACACACACATAGACATTAAAAAGTAGCAATATATATGACAATTGAAATACATCATGAAATAGATATCATCCACAAATCCAATAATCTTCATTTTACTGAACATAGATTTATGTATAATGTTGTTCAACTAGGAAGCTCACCCATAGTTTGAATTTTCAGTTCCAACAGCATTTAGGAGGAGTGATCTCTTCTCACAAATTGTTTCTGCCAAGTCAGCAACCTCACAATTATGTACGTGTGATACCAGATAGGATTTTATATGTGCATATAAAAATACATGTGCTGAATAGGGTACAGAGAAATGGAGACAGTAAGTCACATATTTGTTAACTTTAGAAACACATGAAGAGGGGGAGGGGCAGAGCTGCCAACCGCACCTGCAAGGAAGCCAGACTTGTGACCCACCGGTAGAACAGGCCTAGCGGCCAGCCAGCATGAAAGACACATTGCCCTGGTTTGTGGAGGGGCAGAGTCGCCACATGCCTTCAAGTTACGTTGACCTGCAACCCACAGGCAGAACAGGCCCAGTGGCCTTCAGAGGGGCAGAGATGCCCCCCGCACATGCGAAGTAGGCGAACCTGCGAACACCGACATACCAGGCCCAGGGGCCCGCCAGGGTGGTAGACAAATCGCCCAGGTTTGGGGAGGGGCAGAGCCGCCCCATGCGCCTGCAAGGTAGACAGACCTGCAACCCACAGAGAGAAGAGGCCCAGCAACGAGGAGGGGCAGAACTGACGCTCGCGCCTGCAAAGTAGGCGGACCTGTGACCCACTGGAAGAACAGAACCAGCGCCCGCAGAGGGGTAGAGCCACTGCCCGCTCTTGCAAGGTAGGCGGACCTAAGCCAAAGTTAATTAAAAGGGATAAAGAGGGACACTACATACTGCTCAAGGGAACCATACACCAACAAGACATAAAAATCATAAATATATATGCCCCAAAAAATGGTGCAGCTATGTTCATCAAACAAACTCTTCTCAAGTTCAAGAGTCTAATAGACCACCACACAATAATCATGGGAGACTACAAAACACCTCTCTCACTACTGGACAAATCTTCCAAACAAAAGTTGAATAAGGAAACTATAGAACTCATTAACACAATTAATAACCTAGACTTAATTGGCATATATAGAATATACCACCCAACATCAAGCAGTTACACTTTTTTCTCAGCAGCACATGGATATCTCTCAAAGATAGATCATATAGTATGTCACAGGGCAACTCTTAGACAATTTAAAGGAGTACAGATAATACCAGGCATCTTATCTGATCATCCTGGAATGAAACTGAAAATCAATGATAAAAGTAGGAAGGAAAAATCATGCATCACTTGGAGAATGAACAATTTCTAAGCACCTAGTCCTGAAGTTAGTTTCAAGTACTAGGAAACAATTAAGTATTTCATGTGGATGAATGTTTCTGAGAATAATGTTGTGAAATGTTGATTATAAATCAACATACATGAACATAAATGAAATTACGGAGTGTATATAAGACACATATATTTCATATTTTGAAAAATCTGCAGAGTGTGTGTATATATATATATATATATATATATATATATATATATATATATATATTCACACACACACACACACAGAGACATTAAAAATAGCAATATATGCCAATCGAAATTCACCGTGAAGTATATATCATCCACAGATCCAAAAATATTAATTTTACTGAACGTGGATTTATGTATAATGTTTTTCAACTAGGAAGCTCACCCATAGGTTGAATTTTTAGTTCCAACAGCGTTTAGGAGAAGTGAACTCTTCTCACAATTTGTACCTGCCAAGTCAGCCACCTCACATGAATGTATGTGTAGTACCAGGTAGGATTCTCTATGTGCATATAAAAATATATGTGCTGAGTGGGCTACAGAGAAAGGGAGACAGGAATTCACATATTTGTTATCTTTAAAATCACATGGAGAGCTATTTCAACAAAAAATTGTCTAGATTTATACCTCCTACCCTATATAATGCAAAAGGCAAGTCCAACTATGCACCTTGCCTCCTCTGAACTGCTTGTATTTCTATTCTGTTTAGGTTATTTTTCTGCATCATATTAGAATTAGTAGTCAGAGTCTAGCAGGGTATGGTTTAGTGTCAGGGATTCAGTATTTTGAATGGAAAATTGGAAATTGAATCCAATGTGTATGCAAATATGTCCTACACAAAAGTATTCCCACTCTCATCCAGAACAATTCTTTGACTTTACCTTCGCCCCATGTAGGACACAATCAGAAGAGAAGAGTTAGAAAATCTGTGAATACATATCTGGAATGAAAAATGCTCAGGAGTTCACAACCTTGGAGGTGGTAGAGGAGTTTCCAAAAGTAAGTGACTGGGAAAACACTCCACAAACATGGAACTCTGTTGGCCTAAAGACTTCTTGAGAAACTTCCTCTGAGGTTGGAAACTTAAAATATATGTTGCTGTCCGGAGATTTAGCTTCATTTCTAGTGAGACCATCAAAGCTGGGTCTGCATCTATGTGACCTGGAGGACATCGTTTCTTATTTTCCATTGAACATGAGGCAGCAGTGGTGATTTCTCTCTTTGTAGGTAAACTGTTGCCACTGGGGGATAAGTGTCTCCCCGAGTGGACTGTGAAGCCATTTGGTCATCCTCCACTTTTTGTGGATTTTCTTGCTGCTGCACTGGAAGTTTCATATTTGCTTCACAAAATCCAAGGGGTTCAACTAGGATATAGTGCTGGAGGGAGTTCTGTCACGTGTGTTGGGTCAGGGACTGTATAAGAATGTTACAACCAGGGTTCTATCCCACATAGCTTGCCCCCTTGACCATAGCAACCTGATTCTTAAAATTGCCCTGAAATCTCTCCATATAACAAGATGCCTTTACATATAAGGGTCTGCTGGCTGAACAATATCAGCCACAAGGCATTTGGAAGTCAATGGCAGATCCACATGGCCCCACCAAAGATGTTTTATCACACACCTGCACACCAGAGCTCTAGGCCCACTCCTCAGCAGGCTCCAACTTACTGGCATCTCGTTATACACCATTTTCATGAAATCCAGTCAATTATGGCACTGTCTGGTACACTCCTGATCAGAAACAGGACATCCAAAGGTTCTCCAGTGCCACCTGGTCATGGGAATTTCAAAAATTCAATGGTGTTTATGTAGCCATTTTTGAAGAATGAAGTTGGAGTCCCTGTGGGTTTCAATTCATTCAGGAACCATTTAATGGTGAGGAAGCTTATTTCAATGAAAGCTCTGGAGAACTCTCACAGGCAAGGCTTCCCAAGGAGTGGCCAAAAGGTCACATGAAGCCAGGCACATTGAGATCTACAATGTGAGGTCCATGTGTGTTTTGACTCTCAACTATGGCTGCCAAGTCTTTCAGAAAAAAAACATGTGATATCCTGGCTGAGATTCCTAGGGCTCCGTGAAATGTCACCCTGGGCCTAGATCTCAGTTTCCATGGGCGATTCTCATGCGTGGCCTCCAAAAATCCCAACACAATTCATGGCAATACTTCTCTGAGGTCAGTTCCAGAACTCAGTCTCTAAGGGGAATCACACCTGAGTTCCATCCGAGGTGGACCCAGTCATCTCTTTCTAAAGTCACACAAATTACCGCAATTAAAACCAAAACACTCCCACATGGCCCTCATCTTTTTCCATATAGACACACATCATAACCACTGGCTGGTGGTTTCCCTGAGGAGAGCAGCCCAAGCAAGTGTCCAAAATAAGCTCCCTTGCCCCTCATTAGCCTAAAGTAGGGGTGGCCTTGACCCCCTTCCTGTGAATCAGGAGTGATAAAATTGGCCTGCCATTAATACTGCTCTGCTTCTCCCATTTGAGGCATACTGACTGTCAGGTATAAATTATTTATGTGATTTGGAGTCAGGACAAAACCCAAGCTCCTCTGCAGTGGTTTCAAGAACTCATTTGACCCAAAGAATCCCTATTCTCACTTGATGGAGTTCAGGAACCTTACAAAGGAAGGCGAGAGTTCATCCACAGTGACTGATCTTTTTGCCATTTATGTTTTGGATGCACACATGTCATCTTTTTTAGATCCATCAGGTACTGAGAATGTAAGCCACAGCCTTACACAGGGCCAATAGTCTGATGCAGACACACACCTTTCCAAAGCAATTTAGCAAAGAGCCACAGGTGATGCCCATTCATTTTCCATTTGAAAACTGATTTCTTCAGGCTTCACACAGTGGTTGCCTGAGGCAAGACCGTACTGACATTCAGGGCAACAGAACAATAAGTAAGCAAAAGGTCCAAAGCAGGGTTTCTCCACTGAGACTTTCCTGGTGACACTGATATCTGAGTTTTCTGAAATGCTCGCCATTCCTTTCAGCTATCCAGTACATGGCCATATCACAGAGCTTGGAGGTGGTTCATATCTTGGACACATAAACATGCACCTATTTAGAGATTGACAAGAATTCAGGAAGAAAACAGGAACTTCAGAAGATCGTAGGTGTTGCCCATCCTTAAGGCAGCCCGCAGTCCATTCATAAATTGTGCAGGTTGAATGCTGGGAAGCTTTTTACTAGACAGGACACATCTATTTATTCATTCTCTTTTCTTTCTTTTCTTTACAATCTGGGGGCAATATTTATTAATTAAAACTATGTCTAATAGTTTACAAAGATGCTAATTAACAACAAAAGTATAATTGACCTTAAAATCCTCAGTGAGACTGAGGCTTCACATCGTCTTCAGAATTCTGAAGTGTGCTCCAGGCAGGGCACAGGTAGGTGTGCAGGGAAGCACCTGTGACCATGCAGGATTCCAAGGCCAAGAGGCTCCACAAAGTAAGCTTCTGGGCTCCCCTGGAAGTCCCACTCTCTATCGCCCATTGTCCCTGTAATCTTGCCCCCCAAATTCCATCTCCAAAGTAAGTGCTTGGTTTATCGTCGAGAGAATCTGTTCTTGAAAGCTTTAATTGTCATGGCCATCATTGGTGCGATTTTCTTCACAGCTGGTTTCCTAGAATCATAGGAGATAATACTACTGACCACTGGCACCAAGTGGGCACTGCTGGTGCTGGGGCCATCATAGGCTGCCTGCTCAGAGCTGGGGTTCAAGCTGTTGTTGTTGGCAGGAATGTGGCTGCTTCCTGTGCTATATGGGGCTGGCTTAATCTTGACTTTCTCAGGGACAGCTGCTCCTCCTGTTCCAAACTTCTCTTGCCTCCAGCAGACATCTCTAGGTGGCTTGGCCACAGAGTTGACAAAGGTCATCTTTGCTCGCCCGTCCTTGGGCTTATTGGCATTTGCACATTGGATGTTCTTTGTTAGCACTCGTAGCTGCTGCTCTCGGGCATTCTGAAGCCTCAGGTACATCTCCCGCCAGGACTCATACTCTTCTGGTCTTTCTTCTTTAAAGTCTCGGTGACAATGAACTTTCCATAATTGATCTGTGTCTTCAATTAATACGTGATTGTATTTCTCTATGTGATATAGCTGATCAGGTGTACACCTCTCAAAAACAGGTTCAAGAATAGAAAACGGTACTCTTCCCACTTCAAAGATGGAATCGATGTTGTTTTTAAGTACAAGGATGCACTGCTAGTACAAGGTCATCATTTTGGGGAGATAGGCACACTTGGAACCGGAATACACCTGCATCTTGGAATTCATTCTGTGTCCAGTGAATCCAGCTTCTTCTTCTTCCTGGGGTGAATAGAATGCTTTTCTCTTTGGCTGGAAGGAGGGCATCACTTCAAGGGAAGAAAGTGGATGGTAATTGCTCTGGATGGTGGGTAAGGGGAGGTCTGGCAATACTGGCAGTGCATCAGTAGGGACCTTTCTCAGCCTGGTTGAGTCGGCTCCAGCGAGCTGCAGCTTCTCTGACCTGCTCTCATTCCCCTTGGGTGATTTCTGAACTGAGTTTAAGTTTTTACTAGTGCTTTTGGAATCACTTTTTTAAAGTCCTTTGTCTCCAAGTGCCGTGGCTGGAGTTTTCACTATCTTCTTCTTTTTCTTCTGGGGCTGGTCATAGCTGAGGTATGATTCAAATGACATAGTGGGCTGCTCGAATTCATCCTCCACGTCTGCCTCCTCTGCCTTAGGGAGTGAGTCCAGTGACTTTCCATCCAAATTAGAAGTCTTTACTTTCCCTTCTTCAGCCTTTATATTGTTAGAAACCTTCTCTTTTGTTCTAAGCAACAGGTCTCCAACCCCTCTTCCTATGTCTGTGCTGTCCACACGTTGCTTGCTTATGTCCGATTTGGTTTTTGCAGCATCCTTGTGCTTTGGCTTTTTAAGGTGCTTGTCTGAAGCAACCTCTGAGGGTAAAAACTTTCTTTTGAGGCTGTTGCCTTCTCTTTCTTTCTCTTTCTTGGCAGCACTAGAAGGTGGTCTCTCCTTGGCACTATCCCCTTGGAGTGGCCTTCGGGTCTCCTCTTTTGAGAGGGACTTGTGTGGCTTCTCTCTGCCCAAAGCAGAGGCCTTATCATCACCCTTTGCATCAATAGGGCGTTTTTTTTCTTGTGGAAAGATCTGTGTTCCTTGTTTTGGTTCAAGATCCCCTTTCCCTGGGGTTCTCCCAGGTGATGTTCTTGACTAACTCCCAGTCTGACCTGAAAGGCATTACTGTGGCCTTTTCCAGGTTTCTGGTGTGAAACAATGAACTCATGGGCCTTCTCTGGTGACCTGTAATGGTCTGTGTACATCTGATGAGGACTCGCACAGAATGGAGGGGACTGAACATGGCCATTGTCAGAAGATTTGGGGTCGGATGAGTATGTAGGTGACACCCTGTGACACCTCTTCCTCTCATCTCTCCTCTCATGACTGAGAGACACTTTGTGAGGTTGTTCACATTCTGAGAGTTTTCTGTGTTTCTTCTGTCTGTGCTCGGGACTATAGGATAGGCTGCCTGACGCCTTGCTGTTTTCTTGGTAGTACCCTTCCATCTCCTCCTCCCTCTGAACCGCATCCTGAGGGTGCTTTCGGGAATTGCTTTTCTCAAAGTCCTGTTCATCAGCCTCATTGTTTCACAAGGATATCTACTGTAATAGGCAAGGTGGAGAGTTTCTTCAAATATTTCAATAGCATCTTGGGATCCGGGTTTGTAGTCAGGCGTGCCTGCAGCTTCTCCACAACTTGGAGCGCCGACTCCGCCGCCATCGCTGTCACTGGCGTGGCCTCCTCATTATCTTTTCTAATGTCAACAACCACGGACACAGTGGGATACCCAGACATAGAAACACTCTCCTTTTCAAATGACTTACTAGAAACAGTCCACTCCAAAACAAACAAACTGCCTTTCCTACCTATTCTCAGAACATGGGACAAAACCACAAACTCTCACCCACACCAACAAAGGCACCTCCTTCACCCAATTAGGTCTGTGACTATCCGAAGTGTCCTCTGACTAGTGGGCCATACTATTTTACCCAAAAATGGACTGTCCTGTTTCAGAAATGGTCTCCTTGGCCAACTCTTTGAAGTTGTCAGAAGCCAGCAGTGAGTCACTCACTGCTATCTCAGGAAAGGCCCCTCTTCAGAGCTATCCTGGCATTTGGCCATCCTAACATCAGTAGGTACCAAGAAAGACTGACTCTGTCCTTGGTAAATACAAACAAGTGAGCCCACTGGGACTGGGACTGGGACTGGGACTGGCTCTTGGTGCCTGGCTTCTTGGATCCCAAGTTCAGAGAGTTCCATCACCAATGAAGTTAGGTAGGTCACTTCCTTCAGGAACTGAATGAAGTCACTGCCTTGGCAACCACTTTGTTCTAACAGTTGCTTCCAAGGGTCCCATGAGATGGAGGCTGCCCCTACTTCCTGTGACACTTTCACAAGTTCGAATGGTATATCAACCATTAGCACCCGGGAACAGCTCTCCACACAGGCCTGGTTTGGTCCATCTTCTCTACATTAAGAAGAGAGAGGATGATTCAGACACATCCCTTCATCCTGACCAGGTTGTTTGCCATGGAAGATGACTTTTGCTCTCTCAGCCCATTCATAGCTGCCTACATCTTCTCCAGGGATCATTTCTGCATGGACCTTTGATGTTCTCAGCAGGTGGAAGATCCCCTACCATCCTGTATTGTGAGACCAAATCTGTCCCTGCTCTTCTGTAAAGTTAGATTGAGAAAACAGTGTATGTTTAGGTTTAATAGCACATTCGATTTGGGTTAGGAATGATTCTGCTGTATGAATAATTATAATGGGAACCTGTGATATTTTAAGAATATAGACATGAAATATAAGTATGAAAACAGAAATCTAGGAAAGATTTGAATCCCAGAACGGCATTGAGCCCTAGTTTGGGATACTTAGCTTGAATTATGTTCTGCACCAAGATCTCAGATATATCGATATACAATGGCATAGGACCCTGTACCTCGGATGATTGAATGTAGAAGAGAACATCCAGTCAAAAAGGGTTAGCCATAGGATTAGAAGATAGGCAGTAGGTTTATGAAAAATAGTGAGTCTATGAGTTGGAGAAAAAAAGTTCTTTAGCAATAAGGTTTCAGTTAGAGAGTGAATGTAAATGTCAGCACATGTGAAGAGTCAGTCACAATGATGAATTGGCGAAAATATGTAGGAAAGCAGATATCAATAGAGACATTAGGAAATCAGGCAAAGTATAAAGTGAGTGATAGGATTAGACATTTTCAACAGGGTTGATGTTGAATATATAATACTAGGAAGAAACAAGTATGTAGTCACCAATAGGATTTACATGGAGAGCATTAGGTACATGAACATGGATTTTTTAGAAATCCATGCTCACTTTCCATAAAGGCTTTGGTGCAATCATAAGTGTGACCTTTGCATTTTGTTTCCAGAATATTACTGTGATAAAATGGATATGTAGATCAGGTGACATGAGTATTTCTTCCACCATTATGGGGAGCAATATTTTGAAAACTTATAAATTAGTATTGGGCATACAAATCGTTGTACACTCTGTTGATGAATATAGAGATGATGCATGAATAGACCATATTATGAATAAATTATATAACTATTTCCAACTTTAAATAATGGATTGAATTGATATCTGAAAATATATAGGAAATCTTCTATTGATATACATTCATTCATTCCAACCATTTATATATCTAATGGTAATATTAGGGTTAGGTTTTATCATGAATAGTGTGTGAGTTTTGCTTAAAAAATGATTATGGAATCGAAAATAATGTGTTCAGAAAGAAGTCTAGTGAAAAAAACCATAAAGAAACATGGAGGAATGCATGTGTTCTTAAGGAGGAAGTGATTGAAAGTGAACCAAATGCCTATAAATTTGTGTACTTCTGGATGAAAAGATATATCCTATGATGTCCATCAACTGAAGAAATAGTAATGTACCAGTGTTGAATAAAAATGATCTTCAAAATATACATCATGTCCCATAGGAATCTACTTGCATTGATGTTAAACTGGGTCACTTACTGTAGAAATATTAGGATTTGTAAGCACCATTCACTGAAGTTAGTTTTCAGTACTAGGAAAGAAATAGGTATTTCAGGTGGTTGAATATTTCTGAGAATAATCTTGTGAAAAGTTGATTATAAATCCACATACCATGAATATGAATGATTTTAGGGAGTGTTTAATAAGATACATATATGTCATATATTAAAAAATCTTGAGAATATATATATATATATATATATATATATATATATATATATATATATATATATATATCTCATGGAGAAATATTACAATGAAAATTTGACAAGATTTATAACACATACCCTTGATAAAGCTGAAGGCAAATCCAAGTATACACCATGCCTCCTATGAAAGGCCTGTGTTTCTATTCTGTTAGGTGTCTTTTTATCCATCATATTAGGATTAGTAGTCACAGTTTAGTAGGGTATGAGTTAGTGTCAGGGATCAGTATTTTAATTGGAAAATAGGAAAATGAATCTAATGTGTATGCAAATATGTGCTACACTAAAATCTTGCCACTCTCATCCAGAACAATTCCTTGTAATTAACTTTGCTCCAAGTAAGACACAATTAGTGGAGAGCAGTTTGAAAACCTGTGATTACATATGTGGAACTGAAAATGTTCAGGATTTCACAACATTGGATAAGGTAGAACAGTTTCCAAAAGTAAGGGAGAGGTTAAACACTCCAAAAACATGGAGCTCTGCTGGCCTAAAGACTTCTTGAGAAACTGCCTCTGAGGTTGGGCACATGAAATATATATATTGTTGTCAGGAGATTTTGCTTCATTTGTAGTGACACCATCAAGTCTGCGTCTGCATCTATGTGACCTGGATGAAATAGTTCTTTGTTTTCTAATGAACATGAGGAAGCAGTTCTGAATTCTCTCTTTGTAGGTAAACTGTGGCCACTGGGAGTTAAGTGTCTCCCCGTGTGGTCTGTGAAGCCATTTGGTCATCCTCCATTTTCATGGTGTTTCTTACTGCTGCACTGGGATTTTGGTATTGGCGTAATGAAATACAAGGAGTTCAACTGGGACACAATGCTGGAGGGAGTTCTGTCACGTGTGGTTGTTCAGAGTCTTCAGGAGAATGTTCAAACACGGGTCTATCCCACATAGCTTTCCCCCTTGACTATAGCAACTGGATTCTGAACATTGCCCTGAAACCTCTCAATATAACAAGATGTTTTTACATATAAGGGTCTGATGGCTGTACTATGTCAGTCACAAGATATTTGAAAGCCAATGGCAGATCCATATGGCCCCAACACAGATGTTTATTCACAAACCTATAGTCCACTACTCTATGCCCACTACACAGCAGGCTCCAACTTACTGGAATCTCTGTTCTACACCATTTTCATAAAACCCAGTCAATCAAGGCACTGTCTGGTACACTCATGATCAGCAACCGGACATCCAAAGGTTCTCCAGTGCCACCTGGTCATGGGAATTTCAAAAGTTTCATGGTATTTTTCTAGCCATTTTTCAAGGATGAAGTTGGAGGCACTGTGGGTTTCAATTCATTCAGGAACCATTAAAAGGTGAGTAAGCTCATTTCAATGAAAGCTCTGGAGAACTCTCACAGGCAAGTCTTCCCAAAGAGTGGCCAAAAGGTCACATGAAGCCAGGCCCATTGAGGTCTACAATGTGAGGTCCATGTGTGTTTTGAGTCTCAACAATGGCTGCCAAGTCTTTCAGAAAAAAAAAAATCATGAGATATCCTGGCTGAGATTCTCAGTGCTCTGTGGAAAGCCAACCTGGTCCTAGATCTCAGTTTCCAAGGGCGAATCTCATTCGTGGCCTCCTATAATCCCAACACAATTCATGGCAATATTTCTCTGAGGTCAGTTCCATAACTCAGTCTCTATGGGGAATCACGCAGAGTTCAAGCCCTGGTGGACCCAATCATCTCTTCCAACCGCCACAAAAATGACCACAATTAAAACCAAAACACTCCTACATGGCCCTCATCTTTTTCCATTAAGACACTCATCATAACATCTGGCTGGAGGTTTCCTTGAAGGGCACAGCCCAAGACAGTGTCCAAAATAAGCTCCCTTGCCCCTCATTTGCCTAAAGTCAGGGTGGCTTGGACACCCTTCTTGTGAACCAGGAGTGATCTGTAATGGTAAATGAAATTGAAATAAAAGTTTAAAAATTAGAGTGTAAAAGACCGGGTGTTGTAAAGTTTGTTAGCTGCAAGGCCTGAGTTAAAATATAAATGTTCAGATATTGTTAAGTTCCGATGCTACACGCAAAACCTGAAATTCCTGTAGCTTTTAGGACAATTCCCGGACTGCCCAGTAAATATTCCCCCTGACCGCCTGGTTGTTTAATAATCTAGCACCCTGTGTGGCCTGGCACATAGGCATCGCAGGGCCTAAACCAATCAGTTTGAATTTTTACCCCGCTTTAGAACTGACCTATCACTCCCGCCTGACCTGTTCCCGCCAATGAATTAACTAATCATGTTTAGAAATTGTTGTTTGATTTTCCCACGGTATATGGTGATTTGTTAAAGGAGACTGTGATATATGTAAAATCCAGCCCTCCCCAAAAAGTGTACTTAAGCACTGCTCAACCCCTGCTTGGGGCTCTGGGCTGCTCTCCCTTCTTGATTGAGCATTTAGCTCCAGCATGCTGGATTAGATCCTCAATAAACGCCTTTTGTAGTTGCAGGAACCGCAGTCTCTTGGTGGTCTCTTCCTCCGACGTTCGCTGGACCCTTACCTTTGGTGCATTGGCTGGGAATCACGCATTGCCGAACAAGGAGACCCCAACGGACCCCTCTGGGGGTAAGAAAGGCGCCTCTTTCCATTTTTCCTTGTGATCGCTCAGAGCTTTTTGTTCAGGTTTGGTTTTTCGGTTTTCGAATTAGGTTGGCAGAGTGGCTGGCAACGGAGAGCGTAAGTTCCCCCTGGCGGTGGTGGACAAACGTGTTCTAAAGCCACAGGTCACGTCCTTGCAAGGGATGCCTTAGAGGACTCGGGGAAGGATGGATGTGCCCTCATTAGGTGAGGAGGAACGGAAGTGCCCTCATTAGGTGAGGAGGGACGGATGAGCCCTCATTAGGTGACTCTGCTGCCAACCCATCAGGTCTTGCCGGCTACTTTTTTCTCTCAGGTTGAATTCAATGTCTGCCATTGTGGTCCAAACCATCAGGTTTTTCCAGGTTCTAGGTTCTAATCTTTACTTCTGAACTCGTGTTAAATGTTAACTGTGTGTCCGTGTTTGTGTCACGTTTGTATTGACCTTGTCTCTGTTTGAGTAACTCTCACTATGGGACAAAGCCATTCCATGCCTCTGTCCTTGAAACCTTTCCTGGTCCCTGCCTCCAATCTGACCCCTTTGCCCTTGATCCTATCACTCAAACCTTCTGCTCCTCCCCCTCTTCCCTCCATTCTCCCTGAGTCACAGGATTGTAGATCTTGGGGTTGTGAACAAACGGGAGCTGCATGATGATCTTTGTCTTTTTTTCTGTGTTTTTGTTAAATGTGATGGCATTGTTTGGACCGATGCAGAGTCCCGAGTTCCAAACTGCCTTACATCTGTGGAAGTAACTTTAGCTAAATTTTAACCTAATGCTTCTCTTGTGAGGGACCAAAAGTCAAGAGAAACGCCAGCTTTTCTGTTCTCACCATTTACACCTCTCTTAGCTGTGTTTTAAAGAACTTTGATAAACTTTACTCCCCTTTGTTAAGCGAGATTAGGGAATCAGTGTTTTATTTTCTTCCGGAGTTGGCTTGATCACGCCCACTGCAGAGGGAAATGCCTGGGGTCTAAGAACATTGATATCTAGATTAAACTTTACTCAAAACCATGTCCTCATTATTAAACTTGCATTAATTGGCTTTGGGGATGGGACCCAAAACTTCAGACATAAATTTTGACACCCCAGTGGGGACTTTAAATCAACCCCACTCTGCCCTCTTGGGGAAGCCTAGCACTCAATACAACTGCAAGCAGAGGATGAATTTTTTGGGAGCTGACTACTGAAAAGTTGGGAGATATAGAATATGCCTGGTGCCTGGGGTCAAACCAAAACAGAGGAACTAATCCTGTAAGTAAATGGTGAGGCTAAGGGACTCCCAGCAGCTGCCCGAGCCATTTTGCTGTGGGGAACTCCCTTATTCCTTACCTGCACTTTAAGGATTACTCCACCTCTGTTTACTTAACAAAAGGGACAATGAATGCAGTAATATGTTGATATTATAGATTGTTTCTAGGGATGATCTTGACTGAATGTGTATCTAAAAATGATTTTTTTTAATTGTAACAATTTTGTATCTAAATGAGTTTCTAAAGCTTTGCACTATCTTACAGTTAAAAGTTGGGTTTAAACAATTGTATAGTTTGATTTCAGGTAGTTCCTGCTAGGAAACTTAAATACTTAGGATAAAAAAAATTAAGGAGTTTTAATTTTGAAGTAGGTAGCCTGAGAAAATTTCACTAGATATACGAGTGCATTAACTAGGACAAAGATAATAAATTATGATATGGTATCTGTTCCCATCAGTGTGTCAGATTTTTTTAAAAAGGTGCTAAATTAAAACGTTGGTCTGGCTTATTGAAATGACATTACCTAGCAACAGTCTTGGAAATTTTTAAAGCTTAATTTCGGATACACATGGTAGTGTGTGGTTCTTTTTAAATAAATTTCAGCCAATTTAATGTAACTTAATACTACTATAGAAACTTCAGAACAAAGAAAGTTGCTTAATGATCCTATAGAAACTTCTTCTGATGGTGGCTTTTATATTATCAAAAAATGATCCTATTTTCAGTTTTGGTTGAGCAAGTTTTTCTAGTGTAAAAAAATCTAAAGATATAAAATTTTGAGAAATGCATCTTAAACTTTCATCAATATTTTCAACATCCAAACCTGGAAATTATGACTTATAGCTAAAATGCCTTAGGCATGAGGTTTCTGCTCAGAATTCAAGCCTTTCCAGTTTTGGAGACCTCAGGCAGGACTTAAGTTGATATGCAAATAAACGGAGACTGAAGCTCTCAGCAGGAGACAGATAAAAAGGAGTAAAAGTGTCTTTTTACCTGAACTCAAACTAGACCCAACCAAAAAGTACATTATATGGTATTTACTAATTACTGGCCAGTCATCTTTTTTAGGACTCTTGCTTTTTCTTAGATTCTGTATTTTTTTTTTCAGCTGATGATCTTGATCCTGCAGACGTGTTAATGTTTTCTGATCAGTTCTATTTTTGATCAACTGTGGAGTTTTTAAACATTGCAATGGAGATTTCACCTGAAAAAGCTACAAGGCCTTTACTATTGTGTTATGTGTTACATTTGTGTTATGTGTTGTATGTTGGTATGTCTCTATGTGTGTATGTCAATATATAAAGCAGTGATAGGACAATTGACAGATGAGGAGCACTCATGAAAAATTTAAAAATGGATCCAAATATCTTTGATTCACGTGATTCAAATGCTTAAGTTCAAATTGGGTAAACAGATAAAAATAAAGATGTCTTTAAAATTAGGCCTATAAGTTTTCTAGGTGTTCAAAAAGGCCCTAATAAAATGTTGATGTCTATAAAATAATCTGCTTAAATTCAAAAATTTACATGTATTGTTTCAAAATGTGAACAGAAAGAGGTTAACAGAGGGAAAAGAGAAACTAAAAGATTCAAGATATAGATTTAATAGAGGGAAAATGTGTTTCTTGATAAGAGAGTTTATATGATTAAGTAATTAAAAGGGTTTACGTAAATAATAAAAAAAGGTTGTGCAAGTTGGTTATATGTGTAAGTTTTGAGCAAGTAATCATAAAAAATTACACAGCTGGTTAAACAAGTACTATTTTAGAAAATTGTGCCATGTTATTTCTTTAAAAAGCTAAACTTGGTTAATACAAAAATACCAATGTAATTGTGGTGTTAATGTGTTCATATCTTCCAGGTATACAAGTCTGTAAGGTAGAAGCTTCAAAAGAGCATTGTATCAATCTGGTGTTCTAAGGTTGTATGGTAATTCTAGGCTTAAAATAAAAACATGTTGGAGATTTATGTATATCATTTGTGTTCTATAATTGGACTTGTTATCAATAATATATGTAAAGTTCCATGTTACTTTTTACACTAAGATACAATCTAAATGTATTTTTAAGTTTATGAGAGCAAAATCAGTGAAGGTTTTTTTGTAAAACACAATGGTAATGCCCATTCATTTCCATGTGAAAACTGTTTTCTTCAGGATTCACAAAGGGGTGGCCTGAGGCAAAGACTTTCCTGATATTCAGGGCAACATAACAATAGGTAATCAAAAGGCCCAAAGCAGGGTTTCTCCACTGAGACTTTACTGGTCACACTGATATCTGAATTTTCTGAGATGCTTGCCATTCCCTTCAGCTCTCCAGTACATGGCCATGTCACAGAGCTTGGAAGGGGTACATATCTTGGACACAAAACCATGAGCCTATTCTGGAGAGTGGCCAGAATTCAGGAAGAATACAGGAACGTAGGAAGATAGTAGGTGTTGCCCATTGATAAGATCAGCCACAGTCCATTCATAAATTGGGCAGGATGAATGATGGGAAGTTTTCTCCTTGACAGGACACACCCATTGAGGCATTCTCTTTTCTAATGTCTACAACCACGAACACAGTGGCATACACAGACATAGAAACACTTGGCTTGTCAAAGGACTAACTAGAAACAGTCCACTCCAAACCAAACAAACCTTTTTTCCTAACTATTCTCAGAACATGAGAAAAAAACCACAAAACCACAACCACACCCACAAAGGAACCTCCTTTCCCCAAATAGGTCTGGAACAATCCAGAGTGTCCTCTGACTGGTGGGCAATACTATGTTCCCCAGAAATAGCCTGTCCTGTCTCAGATCTGATTTACTTGGTCAACTCTGTGAAGTTGTCAGGAGGCAGCAGTGAGCCTCTACCTGCTTTCTCTGGAAGGGACCCTCTTCAGAACTTTCCTGGCATTTGGCCATCCTTTGACATAAGTAGGTACCACGAAAGACTGACTCTGTCCTTGGTAAATCCAAACAAGTGAGACCACTGGGACTGGGGCTGGGACTGGGGCTGGTTGCCTGGCTTCCTCTAACACAAATATGGAGAGTTCCATCAACAAGGAGGTGAGGTGAGGTCACTTCCTTCAGGAACTGAATGAGGTCACTGCCTTGGCAACCACTTTGTCCTAACATTTGCTTCCTAGGTTCTCATAATATGGAGGATGCCCCTACTTACTGTGACACTTTCATAAAGTTAGAATGGTATAGAAACCATTGGCACCTGGGAACAGCTCTACACAGGCCTAGTTTGGTCAATCTACCCTACATTAAGAAGGGAGAGGCTGATTCAGACGCATGCTTTTATCCTGACCAGGTTGTTTGCATGGAAGATGACTTTTGCTCTCTGAGGTCTTTCATAGCTGCCTACACCTTCTCCAGGGATCATTTCTGCATGAAACTTTGAGGTTCTCTCAGCAGGTGAAAGATCCCCTACATTCCTGTATTGTAAGACCAACTCTGTCCTTGCTCTTCTGTAAAGTTAGATTGACGGAACAGTGTATAGTTAGGATTAATAACATGTTCGATTTGTGTTAGGATTCAATCTGCTGGATGAATAATGGTATTGGGAACCTGCAAAATTTATAAGAATATATAGGTAAAATATAAGTTTGAAAACAGAAATCTAGGTAAGATTTGAAGCCCAGAAAGGCATTGTGACCTTGATTGGGATAGTTAGCTTTGAATTACATTCTGCACTGAGGTCTGAGATAAATTGATATACAATGGAATGAAACACTGTACCTGAGATGATTGAATGTAGAAGAGAACATCCAGTCAAAAAGTTGTAGTAAGTAGGATTAGAAAGATAGTAAGTTTAGGAAGAAGAGTGAGTCTAGGAGTTGGACAAAGAGTTCTTTACTAATAGGGTTTTGGTTAGAGAGTGAATGTAAATGTCAGCAAATGTGAAGAATCAATCACTATGTTGAACTGGGAAAATATGTAGGAAACGACATATCTATAGAGACATTAGGAAATCAGTCAAAATATAAAGTGAGTGATTGGATTAGACATTTTCAACAGGGTTGAGGTTGAATATATAATCTTAGGAAGAAACATGTATCTACTCACCAATAGGATTGAAATTTGAGAGCATTAGGCATCATGGATATGGATGTTTTAGTAATCAATACTCACATTCAATTTAGACTTTGGTACAAACATAAGTGTGATCATTGCATTTTTTATCGATATAATTACTGTGATAAAATGTATATTTAGATCTGGTAACATGAGTAATTCTTCCACCATTATGGGGAGCAATATTTTGAAAACTTATAAATTAGTATTGGGGATACAAATAGGTCTACCCTGTGTCTATGAATATAGAGATAATGCATGAATAGTCTATATTGTGAATAAATAATATAACTGGTTACAACTTTAGAAATTGGTATAAATTGATATCTGAAAATATACAGAAAATCTTATATTGATATACAATCATCCATTCCAACCAGTTATACATCTAATGGTAATATTAATGATATGGTTTACTATAAAGAGTGTGTGAGTTTTGCTTCAAAATGATTATGTAAATCAAAAATAATGTTGTTGGAAAAAGTCTCTTGAAAAGATGAGTCAAAAAAAAGTAGGAATACATGTGATCTGAAGCAGGAAGTGATTGAAAGTGTACCAAATGCCATTAAATTTGTGAACTGAGGATAAAATGTATTTTCTATGATGTCCATAAACTGAAGAAATAGTAATGGACCAGTGTTGAATAAAAATGAACATCAAAATACACATCATGTCCCACAGGAATCTACTTGCATTGATGTTAAACTGGGTCAGTTACTGTAGAAATGTAAGGGTTTGTATGCATCATTCACTGAAGTGAGTTTTCAGTACTAGAAAACAAATATGTATTTGAGGTGGATGAATATTTCTGAAAATAATCTTGTGAAAATTTGATTATAAAACCTCATACATGAACATGAATGAATTTAAAGAGTGTATAATAAGACACATATATTTCATATTTTGAAAAATCTAGAGAGTGTAGATTTCTCACAAAACACATACAGAGATATTAAACAGTAGCAATATATGCCAATCGAAATTCATCATGAAATACATATCATACACAGATCCAAAAATATTTATTTTACTGAACATGGATTTATGTATAATGTTGTTCAACTAGGAAGCTCACGCACAGTTTTTATTTTCATTTCCAACAGCGTATAGGAGGAGTGATCTCTTCTCACAATTTGTATCTGCCAAGTCAGCGTCCTCACAGGAATGTAGTGTGGTACCAGGTAGGATTATATATGTGCATATAAAAATACATGTGCTGAATAGGCAACAGAGAAAGGGAGACAGGAATTCACATATTTGATACCTTTCAAAACACATGGAGAACTATTTCAATTATAAATTAACCAGATTTTGAACACCTACCCTTTATCATGCAAAAGGCAAGTCCAACTATACACTATGCCTTCTCTGAACTCCTTGTATTTCTATTCTGTTTGGGTTATTTTTCTCCATATTATTAGGATTAGTAGTCCGAGTCTAGTAGGGTATAAGTTAGTTTCAGGGATTCAATAATTCGAATGGAAAATAGGAAAATGTATCCATTGTATTTGAAAATATGTGCAACAAAAAATCTTTCCACTCTCTTTCAGAACAATGCCTTGACATTACAGTCACCCCAAGTAAGACGCAATTAGAGGAGAAGAGTTAGAAAATCTGTGAATACATATCTGGAATGGAAAATATTCAGGAGTTCACAATATTGGGGGTTGAAGCGGAGATATCAAAAGTAATGGAAAGGATAAACTCCACAATCATGGAACTCTGCTGGCTTAAAGACTTCGTGAGAAATTGCCTCTGAGGTTGTGCACTTGAAATATATGTTGTTGTCAGGAGCTTTAGCTTCCTTTAGTAGTGATATCATTAAAGATGGGTCTGCATTTATCTTACCTGGAGGACATGATTTCTTATTTTCCAAAAAAACATGAGGCAGCAGTGCTGAATCCTCTCTTTGTAGGTAAACTGTTACCACTGGGGGCTAAGTGTCTCCCCGTATTGACTGTGAAGCCAATTGATCATCCTACAATTTTCGTTGTGTTTCTTGCTGCTGCACTGGGATTTCAGTATTTGCTTCATGAAATACAAGGAGTTCAACTGGGACACTGTGCTGGAGCGAGTTCTGTCACGTGTGGAGCATCAAGGTCTTCAGTAGAATTCACAAACCAGGCTTCTATCCCACATAGCTTGCAACCTTATCCATAGCAAACTGATTCTGAACATTGCCCTGAAACCTCTCCGTATAACAAGATGCCTTTACATGTAAGTGTCGGCTGGCTGCACCATGTCAGTCACAAGCAATTTGGAAACCAATGGCAGATCCACAAAAAAAACAAAACAGATATTTTATCACACACCTGCACACCACTGCTCTAGGCCCACTACTCAGCAGGCTCCAACTTACTGGCATCTCTGTTCTACACCATTGCCATGAAACCCAGTCAATCAAGGCACTGTCTGGTACACTCATGATCAGCAACAGGACATCCAAAAGTTCTTCAGTGCAACCTGGTCATGGGAATTTCAAAAATTTCATGATATTTATCTAGCCATTTTTCAAGGATGAAGTTTGAGGCACTGTGGGTTTCAATTTAGTCAGGAACAATTAAATGTTGAGGAACCTCTTTTCAATGAAAGCTCTAGAGAATTCTCACAGGTAAGGCTTCCCAAAGAGTGGCCAAAAGACACATATATTTCATATTTTGAAAAATCTGGACAGTATATATATATATATATATATATATATATATATATATATATATATATATATATGTATATATATATATATACACACACACACACACACACACACACACACAACCAAACACACACACACAGACATTAAATACTAGCAATATATATGCCAATCAAAATTCATCATGAAATATATATCATCCATGTATCCAAAAATATTTATTTTACTGAACATGGATTTATGTATAAAGTTGTTCAACTAGTAAACTCACCCATAGGTTGAATTTGCAGTTCCAACAGCGTTTAGGAGGAGTGATCTCTTCTCACAATTTGTATCTGCCAAGTTAGCCACCTCACAAGAATGTACGTGTGATACAAGGTATGATTCTATATGTGCATATAAAAATACATGTGCTGAGTAGGATTCAATGAAATGGGGGAGACAGGAATTCACATATTTCATAAGTTTAAAAACACATGGAGAATGCTTTCAACAAAAAATTGACAAGATTTATAACTCCTAACCTATATAATAAAAAAAAAGTCCAACCATGCCTCCTCTGATTTGCATGTATTTCTATTCTGTTTTGTTGATTTTTTTCCATCATGTTAGGATTAGTAGTCAGAGTCTAGTAGGGCATGGGTTTGTGTCAGGGATTCAATATTTCAAATGGAAAATTGGAAAATGAATCCAATGTGTATGCAAATATGTGCTACACAAAAATCTGCCCAATCTCATCCAAAAGAATGCCTTGACATTACCTTCTCCCCAAGTAACACATGTAGAGGAGATGAGGTAGAAAATCTGTGAATACATATCTGGAATTGAATATGCTCAGGAGTTCACAACCTTGGAAGTGGAAGAGGAGTTTCCAACAGTAAGGTACAGGGTAAACACTCCAGAAACATGGAGCTCTGCTGGCCTAGAGACTTTTGGAAAAACTGCCTCTGAGGTTGGGCACTTGAAACATATGTTGTTGTCAGGAGCTTTAGCTTCCTTTGTAGTGAGACCATCAAAGCCGGGTCTGCATCTATGTGACCTGAAGGACATGGTTTCTTATTTACCAATGAACATGAGGCAGCAGTGCTGAATTCTCCCTTTGTGGGTCAACTGTGGCCACTGGGGGCTAAGTGTCTCCTGGTGTGGACTGCGAAGCCATTTAGTCATCCTCCACTTTTCGTGGTGTTTCTTGCTGCTGCACTGGGAGTTTGGTATTTCCTTCACGAAATACAAGGAGTTCAACTTGGAAAGAGTGCTGGAGGGAGTTCTGTCACGTGTGGTGGTTCAGGGTCTGCAGGAGAATTCAACAACCAGGCTTCTATCCCACATTGCTTGCTCCGATGACCATAGAAACCTGATTCTGAACATTGCTCTGGAATCTCTCCATATAACAAGATGCCTTTACATACAAGGGTTGGCTACCTGCACCATGTCAGTCACAAGCCATTTGGAAGCCAATTGCAGATCCACATGAAAACAAAACAGTTGTTTTATCACACACCTGTACACCACTTCTCTACGCCCACTACTCAGCAGGCTCCAACTTACTGGCATCTCTGTTCTACACCATTTTTATGAGACCCAGTCAATCAAGGCACTCTCTGGTACACTCATGATCAGCAACAGGACATCCAAAGGTGCCACCTGGTCATGGGAATTTCAAAAATTTTCATGGTATTTATCTCGTCATTTTTCAAGGTAAAAGTTGGAGGCACTGTGGGTTTCAATTCATTCAGGAACCATTAAATGTTGAAGAAGCTCATTTCAATGAAAGCTCTGGAGAACTCTCACAGGTAAGGTTTTCCAAAGAGTGGCCAAAATGTCACATGAAGCCAGGCCCATTGAGGTCTACAATGTGACGTCCATGTATCTTTTGACTCTCAACCATGGCTGCCAAGTCTTTCAGAATAAAATAATGTGATACCCAGGCTGAGATTCCCAGTGCTCTGTGGAAAGCCACCTGGGACTAGATCACCGTTTCCATGGGTGACTCTCATGCATGGCCTCCTAATATCCCAACACAATTCATGGCAATACTTCTCTGAGGTTAGTTCCAGAACTCAGTCTACAAGGAGAGTCACACCAGAGTTCAAGCCAAGGTGGACCCATTCATCTCTTCCTACCACCACACAAATGACAACAATTAAAACCAAAACACTCCCACATGGCACTCATCTTCTTATATATATATACACACTCATCATAACCTCTGGCTGCAGGTTTCCATGAGGGTTCAGCCCAAGACAGTGTCCAATCTAAGCTCCCTTGCTCTTCATTTGCCATAATCATGGTGGCCTGGACACCCTTCTTTTGAATCAGGATTGATAAAATAGGCCTGCCGTTAATATTGCTCTGCTTCTCAAATTTGAGGCATACTGACTGTCAGGTATAGATTCTTTATGTAATTTGGAATCATGAGAAAACCCAAGCTCCTCTGAAGTGGTTTGAAGAACTCATTTGACACAAAGGTTCCCTATTCTCACTTGATGGATGTCAGGAACCGAAAAGAGGAAAGCAAGAGGCTTCATTCACAATGACTGATCTTTTTTCATATTTTGGTTGTGGATGCATACATGGGATCTTTCTTTAGATCTATCTGGCGCTGAGAATGTAAGCCACAACCTCACACATGGCCAAGAGGCTGATTCAGACACATCCCTTTCCAAAACAAATTAGCAATGATCCACAGGTAATGCCCATTCATTTCCCTTTGAAAACTGTTTTCTTCAAGCTTCAAAAAGTTCAGTCTGAGGAAAAGACCTTCCTGAAATTCAGGGAAACAGAACCATAGGTAAGCAAATGGCCCAAAGCAGGGTTTCTCCAATGAGACTTTCCAGGTCACACTGATATCTGAGTTTTCTGAGATTCTCTTATTCCCTTCAGCTATCCAGTACATGGTCATGTCACAGAGGTTGGGGGTGGTACATATCTTGGACACAAAACCATGAGCGTATTCTGGAGAGTGGCCAGAATTCAGGAAGAAAACAGGAACTTAGGAAGATAGTAGGTGTTGCCCATATAAAAGGCAAGCAGCAGTTCATTCCTAAAATGGGTAGGATGAATGCTGGGAAGCTTTCTACTAAACAGGACAATCCACTGATGCATTCTCTTTTCTAATGTCTACAACAATGGACAAATTGTGATACACACACATAGAATCACTCGCCTTGTCAAAAGACTTATGAGAAATAGTACACACCAAACCAAACAAACTGACTATCCTACCTATTCTCAGAACATGAGACAAAACCACAAACTCACTCCCAAACCCACAAAGGCACCTCCTTCCCTCAAGTAGGTCTGTGACTATCCAGAGTGTCCTCTGACTGGTGGGCCATATTATGTTCCCCTGAAATGGCCTGTCCTGTCTCAGATCTGGTCTCCTTGGCCAACCCTGTGAAGTTGTCAGTAGCCAGCTTTGAGCCACTATGTGCTTTCTCTGTAAAGGCCCCTCTTCAGAGCTCTCCTGGCCTTTGGCCATCCTCATATCAGTAGTTACCAAGAAAGACTGACACTGTCCTATGTAAATCCAAGAAAGTGAGCCCACTGGGACTGGAACTGGGACTGGCTCTGTGTGCCTGGCTTCCTGGATCCCAAGTTCAGAGAGTTTTATCACCAAGGAAGTGAAGTGAGTTCACAACACTCAGGAACTGAATGAGGTCTCTGCCTTGGCAACCACTTTTTCCTAACATTTGCTTCCAAGGGTACATGAGATGGAAGCTGTCCCTAATTCCTGTGACAATTTCACAAGTTAGAATGATATATCAAAAATAGGCAACCAGAAAAATCTCTCCAGACAGGCCAGGTTTGGTCCACCTTCTCTACATTAAGAAGATAGAGGCTCATTCAGACACATCCCTTCATCATGACCAAGTTGTATGCCATAGAAGATGACTATTGCTCTCTCATATCCTTCATAGCTGCCTACATGTTTTCCCAGATCATTTCTGCATGGTACTTTGAGGTTCTCAGCAGGTGGAAGATCCCCTACATTCCTGTATTGTAAGAACAACTTTGTGCCTGCTCTTCATTAAAGTTAGATTGAGGGAACAGTGTATGATTATTAATAACAGGTTCGATTTGGGTCAGGAATCATTCTGAGGGGTGAATAATGGAGTTGGGAACCTGCAATATTTATAAGAATATATATGTGAAATGTAAGTATGTAAACATAAATCTAGGTAAGATTTGAAGCCCAGAATGGCATTGGGCCCTTGATTTGGATACTTAGCTTTGAATTATGTTCTGTACAGATTTCTCAGATAAATCGATATACAATGGCATAGGGTTTAATACCTTGGATGATTGAATGTCGAAGAGAACATCCAGTCAAAAAGGGATAGTCGGTAGGATTCGCAAGATAGTCGGTAGGTTTAGGAAGAAGAGTGAGTATAGCATTTGGACCAAAGTTCTTTACCAATACCATTTCAGGTAGAGAATAAATGTAAATGTCAGAACATGTGAAGGGTCAGTCAAAATACTGAACTGGGGAAAATATTTTGGAAAGCAGATATCAATAGAAACATTAGGAAATCAGGCAAAGTATTAAGTGAGTGATAGGATTAGACATTTTCAACAGGCTTGAGGTTGAATATATAATCTCAGGAAGAAACAAATATGTAGTCACCAATAGGATTTACATATGAGAGCATTAGGCATGATGTACATCGATATTTTTAGTAATCAATGCTCACTTTCCATTTAGGCTTTCGTACAATCATAAGTGTGAACATTGCTTTTTGATTCCACAAAATTACTGTGATAAAATATATATGTAGATCAGTTGACATGAGTATTTCTTCCACCATTTCTGGGAGCAATATATTGAAGACGTATAAATTAGTATTGGGGGTACAAAAAGGTGTACCCTCGGTCTATGTGTATTGAGATAATGCATGAATACACCATATCGTGAATAAATTATATAACTAGTTTCACATATATAATGGATTGAATTGATATCTGAAAATATATAAAGAATCTTATATTGATATACAATCATTCATTACAACCAGATATACAACTAATGTTAATATTAGAGTTATAGTTTATCATGAAGGGTGTGTGAGTTTTGCTTCAAAAGTGATTATGGAAATTGAAAATAATGTGTTTGGAAAGAAGTCTCATGAAAGTCCAGTCAAGTAATATGGAGGAATGCATGTGTTCTCAAGCAGGAAGTGATTGAAAGTGAAACAAATGCCTATAAATTTGTGAACTTGTGGATGAAATATATATCCTATGATGAGCATAAACTGATAAAATAGTAATGTACCAGTTTTGTATAAAAATGATCTTCAAATTACATATCATGTCCCATGGGAATCTACTTGTATTGATGTTAAACTGGGTAAGTTACTGTAGAAATATTAGGATTTGTATGCACCCTTCACTGAACTTGGTTTACAGTACTGTAAACAAATTTGTATTTCAGGTATTTGAATAATTTTGAGAATAATCTTTTGAAAATTTGATTATAAATTAACATACATGAACATGAATGAATATAGGGAGTGTATTCAGACACATGTATTTCATTTTTTGAAAAATCTGGAGAGTATATATATATATATATATATATATATATATATATATATATATATATATATATAAACAGACAATAAAAAGTAGCAATATATATGCTAATCGAAATTTATCATGGAATATACATCATCCTTAGATGAAAAATATTTATTTTACTGAACATAGATTTATGTATAATGTTGTTTAACTAGGAAGCTCACCCATAGTTTTAATTTTCAGTTCCAAAAGTGTTTAGGAGGAGTGTTCTCTTCTCACAATTTGTATCTGCCAAATCAACCACCACACAAAAATATATGTCTGATACCATGTAGGATTCTATATGTGCATATAAAAATACATGTGCTTACTAGGCTACAGAGAAAAAAAGACTGGAATTCACATATATGTTAACTTTAAAAACACATGGAGAACTATTTCATTTAAAAATTGACTAGATTTAAAACACCTACACTTTATCATGCATAAGGCAAATCCAACTATACCGTGCCTCCTCTGAACTACTTTTATTTCATTTCTCCTTGGTTGATTTTTTTCCATGATATTAGAATTAGTAGAAAGAGCCTTGTAGGGTATGGGTTAGTGTCAAGCATTCAGTATTTCGAATCGAAAATTGGAAAATGAATCCAATGTGTATGCAAATATGTGGTATACAAAAATCTTCCCACTCTCATTCAGAACAATGTCTTGACATTACCTTTTCCCCAAGTCAGACACAATGAGAGTAGAAGAGTTAAAAAATCTATAAATACATATCTGGAATGGAAAATTCTCAGGGGTTCACAACTTTGGAGGTGGTAGAGGAGTTTGCAAAAGTAAGGGAAAGAGTAAACACTCCACAAACATGGAGCTCTGCTGGCCTAAAGACTTCTGGAGAAACTACCTCTGAGGTTGGGCACTAGAAGTAATTGTCGTTGTCAGGAGCTCTAGATTCCTTTCTAGTCATAAAATAAAAGCTTGGTCTGCATCTATGTGACCTGGTGGACATGGTTTCTTATATTCCAATGAACATGAGGCAGCAGTTCTGAATTCTCTCTTTGTAGGTAAACTGTTTCCACTGAGGATAATTGTCTCCCCGTAGGGACAGTGAAGCCTTTTGGTCAGCCTCCACTTTTCATGATGTTTCTTGCTGCTGCACTGGGAGTTTGCTATTTGCTACAAGAAATACAGGAGTTCAATTGGGACATACGGCTGGAGGGAGTTCTGTCACTTATGGTGGGTCAGGGTCTGCAGGAGAATGCACCAACCAGGCTTCTATCCCACATAGCTTGCCCCCTTGACCATAGCAACCTGATTCTGAACATGCCCTGAAACCTATCCATATAACAAGATGCCTTTACATTCAAGGATCTGCTGGCTGCACCATGCAAGTCTCAAGCCACTTGGAAGCCATTGGCAAAGAGTTCCATCACCAAGGAAGTGAGGTGAAGTCACTTCCTTCAAAAACTAAATGAGGTCACTGCCTTGGCAACCACGTTGTCTAACACTTGCTTCCAAGGGTCCCATTAGATGGAGGCTGCCCCTACTTCTTGTAACACTTTCACAAGTTAGAATGGAATATCAACCATAGGCACCCAGGAACACCTCTACACAGAGGCCTGGTTTGGTCCGTCTTCTCTACATTAAGAAGAGAGAGGCTGATTCAGACACAAGCCTTTATCCTGACTAGATTGTTTGCCATAGAAGATGACTTTTGCTCTCTCAGGTCCTTCTTTGATGCCTACATCTTCTCCATGGATCATTTCTGCATGGAACTTTGAGGATCTCTGCAGGTGGAAGATCCCCTACATTCCTGTATTGTAAGAACAACTCTGTCGCTGCTCTTCTGTAAAGGTAGATTTAGGAAACAGTGTATGGTTAGAGTTATTAACATGTTCGATTTGGGTTAGGAATCTTACTGTTGGATGAAAATGTTATTGGAAACCTGCGATATTCAAAAGAATATGTAAGTGAAATATATTTATGAAAAAAGAAATCCAAGTAAGATTTGAAACCCAGAAAAGCATTGGACCCTTGATTGGGATACTTAACATTGAATTACATTTTGCACAGATGTCTCAGATAAATCAATATACAATGGCATATGACCTTATACCTTGGATGAATGAATGTAGAAGAGAACATCCAGTCAAAAAGGGGTAGTCGGTAGGTTCAGGAAGATAGTCAGTAGGTTTAGAAAGAAGAGTGTGTATAGGTTTTGGAACAAAAGTTCTTTAGCAATAGGGTTTTGGGTAGACATTGAATGTAAATGTGAGCACATGTGAAGAGTCATTCACAATGATGAACTGGTGAAAATATTTAGGAAAGCAGATATCAAAAGAGACATTATGAAATCAGGCAAAGTATAAAGTGAGTGATAGGATTAGACATTTTCAACAGGGTTGAGGTTGAATATATATTCTTAGGAAGAAACAAATATGTAGTCACCAATAGGATTGACATTTGAGAGCTTTAGGCAACCTGGACATGGATGTTTTAGTAATCCATGCTCACTTTCCATTTATACTTTGGTACAATCATCAGTGTGATCTTCACCTTTTGTATCCAGAATATTACTGTGATAAAATGTATATGTAGATCAGGTGACTTGAGTATTTCTTTCATCATTTTGGGAGCAATATTTTGAAGATGTATAAATTAGAATTAAGTGTACAAGACGTGTACACTGTGTCTATGAATATAGAGATAATGCATGAATAGAACATACTATGAATAAATAACATAACTGGTGCCACTAGAAATAAGGATTGAATTGAATCTGAAAATATATAAGAAATCTTATATTGATATAAAAGCATTCATTCAATCCAGTTATATATGTAATGGTAATATTAGTATTATGGTTTATCATGAAGATTGTGTGAGTTTTCAAACAAAAGTGATTATGAAAATCGAAAATAATGTGTTTGGAAAGAAGTCTCATGAAAAGAGCAGTCAAGAAACATGGAGGAATACATGTGTTCTGAAGTGAAACAAATGCCTATTAACTTGTGAACTTGTGGATGAAATATATATCCAATGATGTGCAAATCTTTAGAAATATTAATGTACCAATGTTGAATGAAAATGAACATCAAAATACACATCATGTCTCATACAAATCTACTTGCATTGATGTTTCACTGGGCCACTTACTGTAGAAATATTAGGATCTGTAAGCATCATTCACTGAAGTTAGGTTTCAGTAGTAGGAAACAGTTATGTATTACAGGTGGATGATTATTTCTGAGAATAATCTTGTGAAATGTTAATTATAAACCCACTTACATGAATATGATTGAATTTAGGGAGTGTATATAAGACACATATATTTCATATTTTGAAAAATCTGTAAAATGTATATATATATATATACACACACACACACACACACACACACACACACACACACAAACCACACACACAGACATTAAAATGTAGCAATATATTTGTCAATCGATATTCATCATGAAATATATATCATCCACAGATGCAAAAAAAATTTATTTTACTAAGCATGGTTTTACGTATAATGTTGTTCTTTTAGGAAGCTCACCCATAGGTTGAATTTTCAGTTCCAACAGCATTTGGGAGGAGTGATCTCTTCTCACAATTTATATCTGCCAAGTCAGCCACCTCACAAAAATATATGTGTGATTAATGTAGTATTCTATATGTGCATATAAAAATACATGTGCTGAAAAGGATACAGAGAAAAGGAGACAGGAATTCACATATTTGTTAACTTTAAAAACACATGGAGGACTATTTCAATAAAAAATTGACTAGATTTATAACACCTACCCTTTTACGTGCAAAAGGCAAGTCCAAATATATACCATGCCTCCTCTGAACGGTTTCTATTTCTATTCTCTTTGGGTTGTTTTTCTCCATCATATTAGAATTACTAGTCAGAGTCTAGTAGCGTATGCGTCAGTGTCAGGGATTCAGTATTTCGAATGCAAAATAGGAAAATGAATTCAATGTGTATGCAAACATATGCTACAAAAAAATCTTCCCACTCTCATCCAGAACAATGCCTTGACATTTCCTTCGGCCCAAGTAAGACACAATTAGAGGAGTAGAATTAGAAAATCTGTGAATACATATCTGGAATGGAAAATGCTCAGGAGTTCACAACCTTGAAGGTGGTAGAGGAGTTTCCAAAAGTAAGAAACAGGGTAAACACTCCACAAACATGGAGCTTTCCTGGACTAAAGACTTCTTGAGAAACTGCCTCTGAGGTTGGGCACTTCAAATATATGTTGTTGTCAGGAGCTTTAGGTTAATTTCTAGTGAGACCAAAAAGTTGGGTCTGCATTTATGTGACCTGGAAGAGGTTGTTTCTTATTTTCCAATGAACATGAGGCAGCATTGCTGATTTCTCTCTTTGTAGGTAAACTGTGGCCATTGGGGGCTAAGTGTCTCCCAGTTTGGACTGTGAAGCCAGTTGGTCATCCTCCAGTTTTCGTGGTGGTTCTTGCTGCTGCACTGGGAGTTTGGTATTTGCTTCATGAAATACAAGGGTTTCAACTGGGACACAGTGCTGGAGGGAGTTCTTTCAAATGTGGTGGTTCAGGGAGTGCAGGAGAATGCACCAACCAGGCTTCTATCCCACATGCTTGCCCCCTTGACCATAGCCACCTGATTCTGAACATGGCCCTGAAAAATCTCCATATAACAAGTTGTCTTTACATATAAGGGTCTGCAGGCTGCACAAAGTCAGTCAATAGCCATTTGGAAGCCAATGGCAGATCCACATGGCCCCAACACAGATGTTTTATCACACACCTGCACACCACTGCTCTTAGCCCACTAATCAGGAGGGTCCAACTTACTGGCATCTCTGTTCTACACCATTCTCATGAAACCAAGTCAATCAAGGAACTGTCTGGTACACTCATGATCAACAACAGGAGATCCAAAGTTACTCCAGTGCCATCTGGTCATTGGAATTTTTAAAATGTCATAATATTTATCTAGCCATTTTTCAAGGATAAAGTTCGAAGCACTGTGGGTTTCAATTTATTCAGGAACCATTAAATGTTGAGAAAGCTCATTTCAATGAAAGTTCTGGAGAACTCTCAGAGGAAAGTCTTCCCAAAGAGTGGCCAAAAGGTCATATGAAGCTAGGCCCATTGAGGTCTACAATGTGAGGTCCATGTGTGTTTTGACTCTCAACTATGGCTGCCAAGTCTTTTAGAATGAAATCTTGTGATATCCTTGCTGAGATTTCCAGTTCTCTGTGGAAAGACATCCTGGTCCAAGATCTCAGTTTACAAGGGCGACTCTCATGCGTGGCCTCCTAAAATCCCAACACAATTCATGGCAATACTTCTCTGAGGTCAGTTGCAGACCTCAGTCTCTAAGGGGAATCACACCAGAGTTCAAGCCCAGGTTGACCCAATCATCTCTTCCAACCACCACATAAATGACCACAATTAAAACCAAAACACTCCCACATGGCCCTCATTCTCTTCCAAATAGACACTCATCATCACCTCTTGCTGGAAGTTTCCATGAGGGTCACAGCCCAAGACAGTGTCCAAAATATGCTTTCTTGCCACTCATTTGCCTAAAGTCAGGTGGCCTGGAAACCCTTCCTGTGAACCAGGATTGATCAAATAGGCCTGCTGTTAATACTGCTCTGATTCTATATTTTGAGGCCTACTGACTGTCATGTATAGATTCTTTATGTGATTTCGAGTAATGAGAAATCGCAGGAACCTATGGGCTAGCCTCTGCAGGGCTTTGAAGAATTCTTTTGACCCAAAGGATCACTATTCACACTTGACGGAGGTCAAAAACCTGACAGAGGTAGGCAAGAGACTTCATCCACAATGACTGATTTTTTACCATTTTTGTTTTAGATACACACATGGGATCTTTCTTTAGATCCTTGAGTTGCTGAGAATCTAAGCCACAGCCTCACACAAGGCCAAGAGGCAGATTCAGACACATCCCTATCCTAAGCAATTAAACAAAGAGCCACAGGTGATGCCCATGCATTTTCATTTCAAAACAGTTTTCTTCAGGCTTCCCAAATGGGTGGTCTGAGGCAAAGACCTTACTGACATTCAGGGCAACAGAACAATAGGTAAGCAAAAGGCCAAAAGCAGGGTTTCTCCACTGACATTACTGGTCACACTTATATCTGAGTTTTCTGATGCTCCCATTCCCTTCAGCTATCCAGTACATGGCCATGTCACAGAGCTTGGAGGTGGTACATATCTTGGACACAAATCCATGAGCCTATTTTGGAGGGTGGCCAGAATTCAGGAAGAAAACAGTGACTTAGGAAGATAGTAGGTGTTCCCATCCATAAGACAAGCCACAGTCCATTCACAAATCGGGCATTGTGAATGTTGGGAAGCTTTCTACTAGACAGGACACATCCTTGATGCATTCTCTTTTCTAATGTCTTCAACCATGGACATAGTGGGATATATAGACAAAGAAACACTCACCTTTTCAAACGACCTACTATAAAGAGTCCACTCCAAACCAAACAAACCGCCTTTCCTATCTATTCTCAGAAAATGAGACAGAACCACAAACTCACACCAACACAAAAAGGCACCTCCTTCCCCTAAGTAGGTCTGTGACTATACAGAGTGTCGTCTGACTGGTGGACCGTACTATGTTACGCCAAAGTGGCCTGTCCTGTCAGAGATCTGTTCTCCTTGGCCAACTCAGTGAAGTTGTGAAAAGCCAGCGGTGAGCCACTACCTGCTTTCTCAGGAAGGACCCTCTTCAGAGCTTTTCTTGCATTTGGCCATCCTCACATCAGCAGGTACCAAGAAAGACTGACTCTCTCCTTGGTAAATCCAAATAAGTGAGACCACTGGGACTGGGACTGGGACTGGCTCTGTGTGCCTGGCTTTCTGGATCCCAAGTTTAGAAAGTTCCATCACCAAGGAAGTGAGGTAGGTCACTTCCTTCAGGAACTGAATGAGGTCACTACCTTGGCAACCATTTTGTCCTAAAAGATGCTTCCAAGGGTCCCATGAGATGGAAGCTGCCCCTACTTCCTGTGACATTTTCATAAGTTAGAATGGTATATCAACCATAGGTACTGTGGAACAGCTCTCCACAAAGTCCTCGTTTGGTCCATCTTCTCTACATTAAGAAGAGAGAGGCTGATTCTGACACATTCCTTTATCCTGACCATGTTGATTGCCATGGAAGATGACTTTTGCTGTCTCAGATCCTTCATAGCATCCTACATCTTCTCCAGGGATTATTTCTGCATGGACCTTTGAGGTTCTCTGCAGGTGGAAGATCCCTACATTCCTGTATTGTAAGACCAACTCTGTCTCTGCTCTTCTGTAAAGTTAGATTGAGGAACAGTGTATGGTTAGGGTTAATAACATAATCAATATGGGTTAGCAATCATTCTGCAGGATGAATAATGTAATTGGGTACCCGCGATATTTACAAGAATATATAGGTGAAATATAAGTATGGAAACAGAAATCTAGGGTAGATTTGAATCCCAGGAGGGCAATGGGCCCTTGAGTGGGATACTTAGCTTTGAATTATGTTCTGCACATATGTTTCAGATAAATCGATATAAAATGGCATAGGACCTTGTACCTTGGATGATTGAATAAAGAACGAACATCCAGTCAAAAGGGATTGTTGCTAGGATTAGGAAGATAGTCGGTAGGTTTAGGAAGAAGATTGAGTATAGGATTTGGACAAAAAGTTCTTTAGCAATAGGGTTTCGGGTAGAGATTGAATATAAATGTCAGCACATGTGAAGAGTCAGTCACAATGATGAACTGGAGAAAAAAGTAGGAAAGCAGAAATCAATGGAGATTAGGAAATCAGGAAAATTATAAAATGAGTGATAGGTTTAGACATTTACCACAGGGTTGAGATTGAAAATGTAATCTTAGGAAGAAACACATATGTAGTCACCAATATGATTGACATTTGAGAGCATTAGGCAACCTGGACATGGATGATTTTAGTAATTCATGTTCACTTTCCATTTAGGCTTTGGGACAATCATAAGTGTGACCTTTTCTATTTTTTGTCCAGAATATTACTGTGATAAAATGTATATGTAGATCAGTTGACATGAGTATTTCTTCCACCATTTCTAGGAACAATATTTTGTAGATATACAAATTATTATTGGGGGTACACAGAGGTGTACCCTGTGTCTATCAATATAGAGGTAATGCATAAATAGACCATATGGTGAATAAATAATATAACTTATTCCACTTTTAATATTGGATTGAATTGATGTCTGAATGTATACAAGAAATCTTATATTCATATACAATCATTCATTCCAACCAGTTTTACATCTAATGGTAATATTAAGGTTATGGTTTATCATGACGGGTGTGTAAGTTTTGCTTCAAAATTGATAATGGAAATCGAAAATAATGTGTTTGGAAAGAAGTCTCATGAAAAGAGTAGTCAAGAAACATGGAGGAATACATGTGTTCTGAAGCAGGAAGTGATTGAAAGTAAAACAAATGCGTATAAATTTGCTAAATTGTGGATAAAATATACATCCTATGATGTGCATAAACTGGAGAAATAGTAATGTACCAGTGTTGAATAAAAATGAATGTCAAAATACACATTATATCCCATAGGAATCTTCATACATTGATGTTAAACTTGGTCAGTTACTGTAGAAATATTAGAATTTTTTTGGTGCTATAATACAATTTATTTTAGCACTAGCATGCCACAGAATGTAGAGGAAAGAGCAATGGATTTTTAGTTATAGCACTAATAATCTAACATTTAATGACAACTTTGCGGAGTCTAGAAATTACATAAGGCTATGCAACATAATTTTTATTTATTTAACATTCATAAAAACTTGGAATTTTGGTAATATTTCTCCTTTTTTATTTTTTATTTTTTCAGTTGTTTATAGACCTTCATTTTATTTATTTGTTTGTGGTGCTGAGAATATAACCCAGTGCCTCACACATGCTAGACAAGTATGTTAACACTGAGCCACAAACCCAGCCCCTCCACTTTTATCTTATCATCAAACACTCCTCTCCCTCTTCTTTACTCACTTTCTTCCTCATTTTCCCCCTTCTCTCTTTTCCTTTTTCATTTTCCCTGCATATGTATTTTTCTCTCATGTCATTACAAATAGTAGTATGCTATGAAATTTACATTTAAGACTGTTTTTTATTGTCATTGTTTTTTCTTGAGAAAATTTATAAATTATAATTACCTGACAGATATATTACAATACATTTATTATACATATGTATCTATATGCATACATATGTATTATATATATATATATATATATATATATATATATATATATATATATATATATATACACACACACATATATATTTAAAAGTACTTTGATTAGCCTGTTAGAAATAATATAGACCAAGTCTTTCTTAATTCTCAAGTCTTGAGAATTAAAATCTTACAGTGAAAATCAAATAAACATATTTAAGTAAACAGGTATCATTCCTATTTATCAATACTGATAATTTAAGGTTTTATGTCACATTAAGTTGTAATATGGCATATTAACTCTTATGAATTAGAGAAATTTTTTTTTGAACAACCTATTATTTAAGGACCATATGCACTGACATTTTAAATGGCTTTCTTGTGATTTCAATTTCTATCAATTGCGTATTTATTGCCAAATACTCATTTTAGTAATTTTCATATTAATAATTGATATAAAGTCAATTGTTTAGTTCTTCTTGTAAGTAGTTACTTATGCAGTAGGGACAGTATTAATAATTCTAAATCTTTATAAGAAAAACGGTACAAAGATATTTTCATGCAAAATAAAGAATAATTGCATGCTCTAAATTTTTGATTGTTGATACATATAATAAAGAGCTTTTGATGAGTCTCTTTCCCAGTAAAACATAAAATGCAAAGATATAGTTGGATATGTATGTCCAAATAAAGATACGGAAAAATACATATTATCAGCTAAAAACTGGTACAATCCAACAAATTGCACCAACTTATCAGATGAGGTAGTATTCTGGAAGAATAGCCTAAGACTAGAACTGGTACATGACAAAATATTCACGAAAAAAATGAAATATGAAAAATATATGAATTTTTCAAGAAGGTAGGTGGATTATGTTTTAATCTCAATTATGTGCATTTTCAAAAGCCAGTTTTCTGGTAAAATAAATTTGTGATAGTTACAACTACACAAAACAAAGTTTCTGCTTAGCAAAAGGAATGCATCTCAACACTTTTTTAGTTGATTTCTTCCCACTCAATTTTAAATCTTTATTTATTTATTTTTTGGTTGTTCAAACATTACAAAGCTCATGATATATCATCTTTCATACATTTGACTCAATTGGGTTATGAACTCTCAATTTTCCTCAAATATGAGTTGCAGAATCACATCGGTTACACATTCACATTTTTACATAATGTCATATTAGTGACTGTTGTTTTCTGCTACATTTCCTATCTCCTACCATCCTGACTCCCCTTCCCTCCCATCTTCTCTCTCCACCTCATCTTCCGTTGTTCAATTCTCGCCCTTGTCCCCCCCCCTTCCCTTCACAACCTCTTATATGTAATTTTGTTTAACATTGAGGGTCTCCTACTATTTCCATATGCTTTCCCTTCTCTTTCCATTTCTCTCCCCCCACTCGTCTTTGTTTTATGTTAATCTTTTCCTGATGCTCTTCCTCCCTGTTCTATTCTTAGTTGCTCTCTTTATATCAAAGAAGACATTTGACATTTGTTTTTTAAAGATTGGCTAGCTTCTCTTAGCATAATCTGCTCTAATGACATCCATTTCTCTGCAAATTCTATGATTTTGTCATTTTTTTGTGCTGCGTAATACTCCATTGTGTATGGATGCCACGTGTTTTTTTATCCATTCATCTATTGAAGGACATCTAAGTTGGTTCCACAGTCTACCTATTGTGAATTGGGCCACTATGATCATTGATGTGCCAGTATCCCTATAGTACGCTCTTTTAAGATCCTCAGGAAATAGTCTGAGAAGGGCGATAGCTGGTTCAAATGGTGGATCCATTCCCAGCTTTCCCAGGAATCTCCATACTGCTTTCCAAGTTGGCCTCACCAATTTACAGTCCCACCAGCAGTGTACAAGTGTACCTTTTTTCCCACATCCTCGTCAACACTTGTTGTTGTTTGACTTCATAATAGCTGCAAATCATACTGGAGTGAGATGGTATCTCTTGGTGGTTTTGATTTGCATTTCTCTGACTGCTAGAGATTGTGAACATTCTTTCATGTACTTGTTGATTGATTGTATGTCCTCCTCTGTGAAGTGTCTGTTAAGGTCCTTGGCCCATTTGTTGATTACGTGAATTGTTATCTTATTGTTTAATTTTTTTTGAATTCTTTGTATGTTCTGTATATTAGGGCTCTATCTGAAGTGTGAGGGGTAAAAATTTGTTTCCAGGATGTAGGCTCTCGAATTACCTATCTTATTGTTTCTCCTACTGAGAAAAAACAGTTTAAGTAAGTCCCATTTTTTTATTATTGGTATTAACTCTTGGGCAATGGGTGTCCTATTAAGGAATAGTATACCCCACAGTATATAGAACATAGAAAACTTTTTCTTCTATCAGATGCAGTGTCTCTGATTTTATATCTAGCTCCTTGATCCATTTTGAGTTAACATTTGTGCAAGGTGAGAGAAAGGCATTCAGTTTCATTTTGTTGCATATGGATTTCCAATTTTCCCAGCACCATTTGTTGAAGATGCTAACCTTCCTCCATTGCATGCTTTTAGCCACTTTATCAAATATAAGAAAGTTGTAATTCTGGACTGGTTTCTGTGTCCTCTATTCTGTACCATTGGTCCACCTGTCTGTTTTGGTACCAGTACCATGCTATTTTTGTTACTATTGCTTTGTAGTACAGATTGAACTCTGGTATCGCTATACCTCCAGATTCACATTTCCTGCTTAGAGTTGATTTTGCTATTCTGGGTCTTTTGTTTTTCCATATGAATTTCATGATTGCTTTATCTTTTTACAAGAAATGCTGTTGGGATTTTGATTGGCATCACATTAAACTTGTAGAGAACTTTGGGTAATATCGCCATTTGGATGATGTTAGTTCTGCCTATCCATGAACAGGGTACATTTTTCCATCTTCTAAGATCTTCTATTTCTCTCTTTAGGGTGCTGTAGTTTTCATTATATAAATCTTTCACCTCTTTTTTTTGGTTCATTCCCAAGTATCTTATTTTAATTGAGGATATTGTGAATGGAGTGATTTTCCTCATTTCCATTTCAGAAGTTTTGTTGCTGATATACAGGAATGTCTTGGATGTATGCATGTTGATTTTATATCCTGCCACTTTGCTGAAATCATTCATTAACTCTAGCCATTTCTTTGTAGATCCTTTTGGGTTTGTTGAATATATTATCATGTCATCTGCAAATAGCGATAATTTAAATCTTTCATTTCCTATTTTTATGCCTTTAATTTCTTTTGTCTGCCTAATTGCTCTGGCTAGTATTTCAAGAACTAAATTGAAGAGAAGTGATGATAGACAACATCCCTGTCTCGTTCCAGATTTTAGAGGGAATTCCTTCAGTTTTTCTCCATTTAGGATGATGCTAGCCTGAGTTTTAGCATATATAGCTTTTACAATGTTTAAGTAAGTTCCTGTTACCCCTAGTTTTTCTAGTGTTTTGAACATAGAGGGATGCTGTACTTTCTCAAATGCTTTTTCTGCATCTATCGAGAAAATCATATGGTTCTTGTCTTTCATTCTATTGATGTGGTGAATGGCATTTATTGATTTCCATATATTGAACTAGCTTTGCATGCCAGGGATGAATCCTACTTGATCATGTTGCACAATTTTTTTGATAGGCTTTTGTATTTGATTCGCCAGGATTTTATTGAGAATTTTTGCATCCAAGTTCATTAGAGATATTGGTCTATAGTTTTCTTTCTTAAGTGTCTTTGTCTGGTTTCGGGATCAGGGTGATGTTGGCCTCATAGTATGAATTTGGAAGAGGTCCTTCTTTTTCTATTTCTTGAAATAGCTTGAAAAATATTGGTATTAATTCTTCTTTGAAGGTTTTGAAAAACTCCCCTGTATACCCATCCGGTCCAGGGCTTTTTTTGCTTGGTAGTCTTTTGATGGCTTCTTCTATTTCTTCCTTTGTTATTGGTCTGTTTAAATTGTGTGTGTCTTCCTGACTTAATCTGTACAGATCGTATGACTTAAGAAATTTATCGATATCTTCACTATCTTCTATTTTATTGGAATATAGTGTTTCAAAATACTTTCTAATTATCTTCTATATTTCTGTAATGTCTGTTGTGATATTGCCTTTTTCATCCCGTATGTTAGTAATTTGAGTTCTCTCTCTTCTTCTATTCATTAGCATGGCTAAGGGCCTGTCAATCTTATTTATTTTTTCAAAGAACAAACTTTTAGTTTTATCAATTTTTTCAATGCTTTTTTTGTTTCAATTTTGTTGATTTCTGCTATAAATTTAATTATTTCTTGTCTTCTACTACATTTGCTGTTGTTTTGCTCTTCCTTTTCTAGGTTTTTGAGGTGTAGTGTGAGTTCATTTATTTGTTTTTTTTTTCTTTTTTTGAGGAAAAAACTCCAAGAAATGAATTTTCCTCTTCAAACTGCTTTCATTGTGTCCCATAGATTACAGTATGTTGTGTCTGTATGGTCATTTGTCTCTAAGAATTTTTTTATCTCCTCCTTTATGTCTTCTGTAACCCATTGATCATTCAGTAGCATGTTGTTCATTTTCCATGTGATGTAGGATTTTTCCTTCCTTCTTTCATCATTGATTTCCAGTTTCATTCCATTATGATCAGATATGGTGCATGGTATTATCTCCATGCCTTTATATTTACTAAGAATTGCCCTATCGCATAATATATGGTCCATCTTTGAGTGGGAACCATGTGCTGCTGAGAAGAACGTGTATTCATTTGTTCATGGTTGATATATTCTATATATGTCGGTTATGTCTAGGTTATTGATTGTGCTGTTGAGTTCTATATTTTCTTTATTCAGTTTTTGTATAGAGGATCTGTCTAATGCCAAGAGTGCTGTGTTGAAGTCACGCATAATGATTGTGTTGTAGTCTATTTGACTCTTGAACTTGAGAAGAGTTTGTTTTATGAACATTGCAGCTCCATTGCTAGGTGCAAACAAATTGATAATTATTATGTCTTGTTGGTGGATGGTTCCTTTTAAAGGAATATAGTGTCCTTTTTTGTCCCTTTTGATTAACTTAGGTTTGAAGTTGATTTAATTCCATATGAGTATTGCCACTCCTTCTTGCTTCCGAGGGCCATGTGAGTGGTATGATTTTTCCCAACCTTTTACCTTCAGCCTGTGTATGTCTTTTCCTATCATATGAGTCTCCTGAAGGCAGCATATTGTTAGATTTGTTTTTTTGATCCAGGTTACTAGCCCATGTATTTTGATTGGTGAGTTTATGCCATTAACATTTAAGTTTACAATTCAAATATGATTTGTACTTCTAGTCATGTTTATTTATTTATAATATTTTTGTTTGGCTAGTTTTTACTTTTTTGATTATTTTCCTCCCCCTTTACTGAGATACCTCCTGCTGTTAGATTTGGGCACTATTTATTAATTCCTCTTCTTGTAGTATTTTGCTCAAAATGCTTTGCAGTGCTGGTTTTCTGGCTGAGAATTCTTTTAGCTTTTGTTTATTGTGAAAGACTTTAATTTCATTTTCAAATCTGAAGCTTAATTTTGCTGGATACAGTATTCTTGGTTGGAATCCATTATTTTTCAGCATTTGAAATGCATTGTTCTATGATCTTCTCGCTTTCAAAGTCTGTGATGAAAAATCAGTTTTTAACCTAATTGGTTTACCCTGAATGTAAACTGCCTCCTTTTTCTTACAGCATTTAATATTTTCTCCTTGATCTGTATGTTGGCTATCTTCATAATTATATGTTTTGGAGTTGGTCTATTTTGGTTTTGAATGTTTGGGATACTGTAGGCTTCAAGGATTTGGCAATCCAATCCATCTTTCATCTCTGGGAAGTCTTCTAGAATTATTTAATTAAAATGTTCTCCATTCCTTTGGTTTGAATCTCGATGCCTTCTTCTATCCCGATGACTCTCAAATTTGTTTTTTTTTAATGAAATCCCATATGTTTTGAATAAATTGCTAGTGGGATTTAAGCATCTTTTCTGTGTTGACTATATTCTTTTCAAGTTGATAAACTTTGTGTCATTATCTGATGTTCTGACTCTACTTGATCTAGTCTATTTGTAA
The DNA here is from genome assembly GCF_048772815.1 of Callospermophilus lateralis. NCBI lineage: Eukaryota > Metazoa > Chordata > Mammalia > Rodentia > Sciuridae > Callospermophilus > Callospermophilus lateralis. Next base: position 12,439,155 of record NC_135319.1, read on the forward strand.
TATTCCGTTTGAATTTTTAATTTGGTTTATACTTTCCTGCATTTCTAGGATTACTGTTTGATTTTTTTTGAAGATCTCTATCTCCTGGTAAAGCTCGTTGTTTGCCATTTGAATTTGTTTGTTTAATTCATTTTCAAAATGTACTTTTATTGCTTCGATTTGTTGCCTCATGTCTTCTCTAATATTCCTTTCCATCTGAGTTAGGTATGCCTTGAGTTCTTTCCTTACCCCTGTTTCTGATGCTTCTAGGTCCTCCTGTAGAATTAAGTTGTTGTCCATTGTTTGTACTCCTATTTTTCCCTTGTTTTTTCATGATGTTCACGTTACTTTCCAGCTCTATTTGATTGCTGTGTTTCTGCCTTATTCTATAGATTTGTTTTGCTGTTGTATATCTCTAGTGTCTCTCCTTTGAGTTGGTAGACTATGCCTGCTAAAGTGGATTCCGCTTGGAAGGAATTCCGAAGGCCGAGCTCCAGTGACGTCACCTCTCTGCATTGGCAGGCCCGAGGCTCCTTGCCGAGGTGTCCAAATAGAGGGGTGGGACTGGACTGTCTCTGGTTGGTTTCAGCTCTGGGTCATTGGCAGGTGGGGGGTCTCCAACCGCCCAGTCATTGGTTGGTCGCCGGCTGGCAGGTGGTCTCCAGCCGCCCAGTCACGCGGGCAGCGGGTGGACTGTCGCCTGCGGGCCTGCAGTCTCCAACCGCCCAGTCACAAAAGCCTTGCCTCTAGTCCCCTGGTTTCCCCTGCTAGTCCTGATTTCTCCTCCAAGACCAGATTTCCCCTGAGTGATGCCTCTCGGCAGTTCAAACTGTACTCTGGGCCTGCCGTTTCTTGGGTGTGGAGGGTGTCTATTGGGAACCCAGACAATCTATTGTTTTGATTTTTTTTCTGCTTGCCCCTCCCCCAGTGCTGGCTAGACACGTTTAGTTTTCGCCACTGATGGAAGGGGAAGTTGAAAGTCAGGTGTCTCTAGTTTTACCCACGAATTTATGCAGGCTTGCTCTGATAATCCCTCCCCGAGGAAGCCTAGGAGAGATTTTATGCGAATTCCCCACTGTACTGGAGATGAGCTGACTAACACACACCTGTTTTATTGTTGCAATCTGTTGGAGAGTGGCGGTGGTTACTTCAGCTCTTAAAGATGGTGCCCGATGGTTTCCTTGGTGGAGTTTCCTTTGTGGGGTATAGAACTTTACCGCTTCCTTCCCCGTCTGAAATCCCGAACTCAGCCGGGGGCTAAGTGCGGGCTCAGCTGGCAGGATTCCACAGAATCCACAGCAACATTTCTCCCTGCTTGAAGGTCGCTTTTCGGTGGTGCCCAGCCATCTGTAACAGTGGGCCTGGCGGCAAGATTCAATCAGCCCAGATCTCGGGTCACACAGATGGCTTTTGGGAACCCCGGCTCTCTATTGATTTGATTTTTTTCAGCTTGCCCCTCCCCCAGCACTGGCTAGACAGGTTTCATTTTCGCCGCTGATGGGAGAGGGAGTTGAAGGTCAGGTGCCTCTAGTTTTCCCCAATCTCTATGCAGGCTCGCTATGATAATCTCTACCCCGGAAAGCCTAGGAGAGATTTTACGCGAATTCCCCAAAGTATCATAGATGACCTGAGTAACACACACCTGTTTTATTGTTGCAATATGTAGGAGAGTGGCTGTGGTTACTTCAGCTCTCCAAGATGGTGGCCATTGGTTTCCATGGAGGAGTTTCCCTTGTGGGGGATAGAACTGTAGCGCTTCCTTCCCCGTCTGAAATCCTGAACTCAGCCCAGGGCTCAGTGGGGGCTCTACCGGCAGGATTCTACAGAATGTGCATCAACGTTTCTCCCTGCTTATTGGTCGTATCTCGGTGGTGCCCTGCCGTCTGTAGCCACTGGGCGGACCACAAGGATCAGTCAGACCGGATCTCCGGTCGCACATTTGGCTCGTGTTTGAGACTCAATTACCGGTCCTCGGTTCTAGAAATACTTCTTCTAGGTTTCGGTGCACCCCCATTTTGCTGTAAGTTACTAAGAGATAGTTTTTTGTCGTTCTAACTCGTTATTACCTGTGCAGTGGCACGGTACACTGGATGTAATGAACTCTATTCACAGCAATCTTGCAATGACGAAATATTATGATTTGTATGCACCATTTACTGAACTTAGTTTTCAGTATTAGGAAACAAATATGTATTTCAGGTGGATGAATATTTCTGAGAATAATCTTGTGAAAAGTTGATTATAAATCCACATGCATGAATAAGAATGATTTTAGGGAGTATATAATAAGACACATATATTTCATATTTTGAAAAATCTGGAGAGTGTATATATATATATATATATATATATATATATATATATATATATACACACACACACACACACACACACACAAACACACACACACACAGAGACATTAAAAAGTAGAAATATATATGCCAATTGAAATTCAAAATGAAATATATATCATCCACATATCCAAAAAATACATTTAATTGAAAATGGATTTATGTATAATGATGTTCAACTAGGAAGCTCACGCATAGGTTGATTTTTCAGTTCCAACAGCGTTTAGGAGGAGTGACCTCTTCTCACAATTTGTATCTGCCAAGTCAGCCACCTCAGAAGAATGTACGTGTAATGTCAGGTAGGATTCTATATGTGCACATAAAAATACATGTGCTGAATAGGCTACAGAGAAAGGGAGACAGGAATTCACATATTTGTTGACTTTAAAAACACATGGAAACTATTTCAAAAAACATTGACTATATTTATAACTCATACCCTATATAATGCGAAAGGGAAGTCCAACTATGCATCATGCCTTCTCTGAACTGATTGTATTTCTATTTTGTTAGGGTTACTATTCTCCATCATATTAGGATTAGTAGTCAGAGTCTAGTAGGGTATGGGTTTGTGTCAGAGATTCAGTATTTTGAATGGAGAATAGGAAAATAAACCCAATGTGTTTGAAAATATGTGTTACACAAAAATCTTCCCACTCTCATCCAGAACAATGCCTTGATATTATCATCGCCCAAAGTATTGCACAATTAGAGGAGAAGAGTTAGAAAATCTGTGAAAACATATCTGGAATGGAATATGCTCAGGAGTTCACAACCTTGTAGGTGGTAGAGGAGTTTCCAAATAAAATGGACAGGGCAAACACTCCACAAACATGGAGCTCTGGAGGCCTAAAGACTTCTTGAGAAACTGCCTCTGAGTTTGGGCACTGGAAATATGTGTTGTTGTCAGGAGCTTTAGCTTCCTTTGTAGTGAGAGCATCAAAACTGGGTCTGCATCTATGTGACCTGGAGGACATGGTATCTTATTTTCCAATGAACATGAGGCAGCAGTGCTGAATTCTCTCTTTGTAGGTAAACTGTGGCAACCTTGAGCAAATTTTCTCTCCGTGTGGACTGTGAATCCATTTGGTCGTCCTCTAATTTTTCTGGTGTTTCTTGCTGCTGCAATGGGAGTTCGGTATTTCCTTCACGAAATACAAGAATTTCAACTGGGACACAGTGCTGGAGGAAGTACAGTCACATGTAGTGGGTCAGGGTCTGCAGGGGAATGCACCAATCAGGCTTCTATTCCACATAGTTTGCCCTCTTGACCATAGCAACCTGATTCTGAACATTGCCCTGAAACCTCTCCATATAACAAGAAGCCATTACATATAAGGGTCTGTTGGCTACACCATGTTAGTCACAAGCCATTTGGAAGCAAATGGCAGATCCACTTGGCCCCAACACAGATGTTTTATCATACAACTGCCCACCACTGCTCTAGGCCCGCTAGTCAGCAGGCTCCAACTTACTGGCATCTCTGTTGTACACCATTTTCATGAAACCCAGTCAATCAACGCACTGTCTGGTATACTCATGATAAGAAACTGGACATCAAAGATTCTCCAGTACTACCTGTTCATGAAAATTTCAAAAATTCCATGATATTTATCTAGCCAATTTTCAAGAATGAAGTTGAAGGCACTATGATTTTCAATTCATTGAGGAACCATTAAATGTTGAGGAAGCTCATCTCAATGAAAGCTCTGGAGAACACTCACTGGCAAGTCTTTCCAAAGAGTGGCCAAAAGGACACATGAAGCCAGGCCCATTGAGGTCTACAATGTGAGATCCATGTGTGTTTTGACTCTCAACTGTGGCTGCCAAGTCTTACAGAATAAAATCATGTGATATCCTGGCTGAGATTCCCCGTGCTTTGTGGAAAGCTTTCCTGGGCACAGATCTCAGATTCTAATGGCAACTCTCATGCATGGCCTCCTAAAATCCCAACACAACTCATGGCAATACTTCTCTGAGATCAGTTCCAGAACTCAGTCTCTAAGGGGAATCACACCAGAGTTCAAGCGCAGGTGGAGCCAGTCATCTTTTCCAACTGCCAAACTAATTACCACAATTAAAACCAAAACACTTTCATATGGCCCTCATCTTCTTCCATATATACACTCATTATAACCTCTGGATGGAGGTTTCCATGAGGGGCACAGCCCAAGACTGTGTCCAAAATAAGCTCCCTTGCCCTTCATTTGCCTAAATTCAGGTGGCCTGAAACCTTCTTGTGAACCAGGAGTGATCAATTAGGCCTGACGTTAATACTGCTCTGCTTCTCCAATTTGAGGACTACTGACTGTGGGGTTTAGATTCTTTATGTAAATTGGAATCATGAGAAAACCCAAGCACCTATGGACTTGCCTCTGCAGGTTTTGAAGAACTCATTTGACCCAAAGAATCCCTATTTTCACTTGATGGAGGTCATGAACCTTACAGAGGATTGTGAGAAACTTCAGCCACAATGACTGCTCTTTTGGCCATTTTGGTTTTGGATGAACACATGGGATCCATCAAGTGCTGAGAATCTAACAATAGCCTCACACAGGGCCAAGAGGCTGATTCAGACACACCCATTTCCAACGCAAATAAGCAAAGAGCCACAGGTGATGCCCATTCATTTCCATTTGAAAACAGTTTTCTTCAGGCTTCACAAAGGAGTGGCCTGAGGTAAAGACCTTCCTGAAATTCAGGGCAACAGAACAATAGGTAAGCAAGGGCCCAAAGCAGGGTTTCTCCACTTAGACTTTCCTGGTCAAACTGATATCTAAATTTTCTGAGATGCTCGACATTCCCTTTAGCTATTCAGTACATGGCCATATCACAGAGCTTTTAGGTGGTACATATCTTGGACACAAACCATGAGCCTATTCTGGAAAGTGTCGTGAATTCAGGAAGAAAACAGAAACTTAGGAAGATAGCATGTGTTGCTCTTTGATAAGGCAAGCAGTAGTGCATTCATAAATTGGGCAGGATGAATGATTGGAAGCATTCTACTAGACAGGACACATCCATTGATGCATTCTCTTTTCTAATGTCTACAATCACGGACAGAGTTGGATACACAGACATAGAAGCACTCGCCTTGTCAAACGACTTACTAGAAACCGTCCATGCCAATCCAAACAAACAGCCTTTCCTACCTATTCTCAGAAAATGAGACAAAACCACGAACACACACCCACACCCACACCCATAAGGCACCTCCTTTACCCAAGTAGGTCTGTGAGGTCTGGAGTGTCCTCTGAATGGTGCGACATACTATATTCCCCTAAAATGGCCTGTCCTGTCTCACATCTGGTCTCTTTGGCCAACTCTGTGAAGTCATCAGGAGCCATGGGTGAGCCACTACCTGCTTTCTCAGGAAAGGCCCCTCTTCAGAGCTTTCCTGGCATTTGGCCATCCTCACATCAGTAGGTACTAAGAAATACTGACTCTGTCCTTGGTAAATTGAAACAAGTGAGCCCACTGGGACTGGGACTGTGACTGGCTCTGGGTGCCTGTCTTCCTGGATCCAAAGTTCAGAGAGTTCCATCACCAACGAAGTGAGGTGAGGTCACTTTCTTCAAGAACTGAATTACATCACTGCCTTGGCAACCACTTTATCCTAATAGATACTTCAAAGGTTCCCATGAGATGGAGGCTGTCCCTACATCCTGTCACACTCTCACAAGTTACAATGGTATAACAACCATAGGCACCTGTGAACAGCTCTCCACACCGGCCTGATTTGGTCCATCTTCTCTACGTTAAGAAGATAGAGGCTGATTCAGACACATCCCTTCACCCTGACCAGGTTGTTTGCCATGGAAGATGACTCTTGCTCTCTCAGGTCCTTCAAAGCTGCCTACATCTTCTCCAGGGATCATTTCTGCATGGACCTTTGATATTCTCAGATGGTGGAAGATCTCCTACATTCCTGTATTGTAAGACCAACTCTGTCCCTCCTCTTCTGTAAAGTTAGAGTGAGAGAACAGTGTATGTTTAAGGTTAATAACATGTTCGATTTGGGATAGGAATCTCTCTGCCGGAAGAATAATGGTATTGGGAACCTGTGATATTTACAAGAATATATAGGTGAAATATAAGTATGAAAACAGAAATCTAGATAAGATTTGAATTCAAGAAGGGCATTGGGCCCTTGTGTGGGATTCTTAGGTTTGAATTATGTTCTGCACATGTGTCTGAGATAAATTGATATACCATGGCAAAGGACCATATACCTTGGATGATTGATTGTTGAAGAGAACATCGAGTCAAAAAGGGATAGTCAGTAGGATTAGAAAGATAGTAGGTTTAGAAAGAAGAGTTAGTATAGGATTTGGACCAAAAGTTCTTTAGCAATAGGGTTTTGGGTAGAGAGTGAACGTAAATGTCAGGATATATGAAGTGTCGGACACAATGAAGAACTGGGGAAAATATGTAGGAAAGCAGATATCAATAGAGATATTAGGAAATCAGGCACTGTCTGGTACACTCATGATCAGCAACAGGACATCCAAAGGTTCTTCAGTACCACCTGGCCATTAGAATTTCAAAAATTTCATGGTATTTATCTAGCCAATTTTCAAAGATGATGTTGGAAGCATTGTGGGTTTCAATTCATTTAGGAAGCTTATATCAATGAAAGCTCTGGAGAACTCTCACAGGCATGTCTTCCCAAAGAGTGGCCAAAATGTCACATGAAGCCAGCCCCATTGAGGTCTACAATGTGAGGTTAATGTATCTTTTGACGCTCAACTATGGCTGCCAAGTCTTTCAGAATAAAATCATGTGATACCATGGCTGAGATTCCCAGTGCTCTGTGGAAAGCCACCTGGGACTAGATCACCAATACCATCTTTCTCAGGAAAGGCCCCTCTTCAGATCTCTTCTGGCATTTTGCAATCCTCATATCAGTAGGTACCAAGGAAAACTGACTCTGTCCTTGGCAAATCCAAACAAGTGAGCCCACTGGACTGGGACTGGGACTGGCTCTGGGTGCCTGGCTTCCTGGATCCCAAGTTCAGACATTTCAATCACCAAGGAAGTGAGGTGAGGTCACTTTCTTCAGGAACTGAAGGAGGTCACTCCCTTGGCAACCATTTTGTCCTTACAGTTGCTTCCAAGGGTCCAATGAGATAAAGGCTGCCCCTTCTTCCTGTGACACTTTCACAAGATAGAATGGTATATCATCCATAGGCACCTCTGAACAGCTCTCCACACAGGCATGGCTTGATCAATCTTCTCTACATTAAGAAAGGAGAGGCTGATTCAGACACATCCTTTTATACTGACCAGGTTGTTTGCCATGGAAGATGACTTTTGCTCTTTTAGGTCCTTCATAGCTGCCTGCAACTTCTCCAGGGTATCATTTCTGCATGGATCTTTGATGTTCTCAGCAGGTGGAAGATAACCTACATTACTGTATTGTAAGACAAACTCTGTCCTGGCTCTTCTGTAAAGTTAGTTTGAGGGAACAGTGTATAGTTTGGGTAATAACAGGTTCGATTTGGGTTAGGAATAATACTGAGGAATGAACAATGGTTTTGGGAACTTGCGATATTTACAAGAATATATAGGTGAAATATAAGTATGAAAACAGAAATCTAGATAAGATTTGAATCTAAGAAGGGCATTGGACTGTTGATTGGGATACTTAGCTTTTAATTATGTTGTGCACAGATGTCTCAGATAAATCGATATACAATGGCATAGGACCTTGTACCTTGGATGATTGATTGTCGAAGAGATCATCCAGTCAAAAAGGGATAGTCAATAGCATTAGGAAGATAGTCAGTAGGTTTAGAAAAAAGAGTGAGTATAGGATGTGGACCAAAAGTTCTTTAGCAATAGGCATTCGGATCGAGAGTGAATGTAAATGTCAGCACATGTGAAGAGTCAGTCACAATGATGAACTGGGTAAAATATGTAGGAAAGCAAATATCAATAGAGACATTAGGAAATCAGGCAAAGTATAAAGTGAGTGATAGGATTAGTCATTTTCAACAGGGTTGAGGTTGAATATATAATTTTAGGAAGAAACAAATATGTAGTCACCAATAGGATTGATTTTAGAGCATTACGCAACCTGGACATGTATGCTTTAGTAATCCATGCTCACTTTCCATTTAGGTTTTGGTGAAAGTTTAAGAAAATATGTAATTGTCACTTCTGTTTTTCTGTATGCTTAACAAAACACTGTTGAAATCTTGAGGACTGTTTGCTAAACTTGTTCCCAGAATGTGCCGTCCCCAACTGCCAAACTGCAGAATGTACTCCCTCAACCCTTTGCACGCAAACTGCGCAGTTGCTCTGACCCATCAAGAAACTTCCCTCCCTGCCCTCTCCAAGGAAAGCATATAAGCTCTGCTTAAGCTGCTCTCATTACTCTCTGCTCTATTCAGGTGAGCTCTGAGTCCCAGAATGCTGGACTCCCAATAAACCCTTTACTGTTGCATGAGACATTCTCATGGTGGTCTCTTCCTCTGACGCTCACCAGACCTTTACATCTGGAGGCCCCGGCGATATCCGGCAGTGGCGGATGAAAGACAACCAATGGGCTCCTCTCAGGGTACGTAAGGCGCCTCTTTCTGTTTTCAGGTTTCAGGTTAGGGCTTGGCAAAATGGCTATTGGTGATGATCGTGAGCTCTCTCCGACGGTGGCTGACAGACGTGTCACAGAGCCACAGGCCACGTCCCTGGGGGACGCCCCAGAGGACTCAGGAAATCAAAGAACAAAAGTCTCCTTGACTCAGTGACATTTTGTTTCGGATTCAGTATTGCCAGCCTATCAGGTTTTGCCGGCTATTCAGTCCTGGTCTCAGTATTGGACGTCCATTGCCTGTCTTTATTGTCTTTTTATGGTCTATATAGTGTGTCGTTGCTTTCACTGTTTGTGTATCTCTCATTATGGGACAGAGCACTTCAATGCCTCTGTCCCTGACCCTTAATTACTGGACCAAAGTGTGCTTAAGGACCCAGAATCTTTCTTTTTCTGTAAAACGCCGGACCCGGCAGACTCTCTGTGCCTCAGAATGACACACCTTTGGAGTCTAATGGCCCCCAGAAGGATGTTTCTACTTCTCACTAATTCGAAAAGTCAGAGATATTGTCTTTCAGCCGGGGCCACATAGCCATCCAGATCAACCGCCATATATCTTAATTTGGCAGGACCTCTGCAAATCTCCTCCTTTATGCATGAAGCCTTTCCTTGTCCCTGCCCCCGCTCCTACTCCTTCCCCCACGATTTTATCTCTCAAACCCTCTTCTCCTCCTCCTCCACCCTCTGTTCTCCCTGAGTCTCAAGACTCTACTGGACTCTCCTCCCCCTTCTTATAACCTGCCCTCATCCCCCAACCCCCAACAACCTCTAAGTGATTCCCCTGCTGCTGACTCAGCCTCTTTGCAATTGGAGAAAGCTAGGCCAGCCCAGCGCCCTCCAGATGACTCCCCTGCAGCACACACAGCCCCTCATTCCCTGGAGGAAGTTTGCCCGGCTAAAAGAACTCAAAGAACTCCCTGGCATTTTCACACCTGCCTACTTGGGATGACTGCCAACAAATCCTAGGGACTCTCTACATGACAGAGGAACGAGAGAGAAACCTCCTGGAAGCTAGAAAAAAATATCCTCGGACCAGATGGGCGACCAACAAAACTTTCCAACATTATCAAAGCTGGCTTTCCCTTGAACTGACCCAACTGGGACCCCAACACCTTTGAAGGTAGGGAGCATATGTCCACTTATTGCCAGTCCCTAATAGTGGGTTTCCACGTGGCCGCTAGATGAACAACATATTTGGCCAAGGTAAGAGAGATTATTCAAGGGCCTGATGAATATCCCTCTATGTTTCTAGAGAGAATTATGGAGGCATATAGGAGATATAGTCCTTTCGATCCTCAGGCAGAGGATCAAAAGGCATCTGTCATGATGGCCTTCATTGGGAAAGCTGCCCTGGATATTAAAAGAAATTTACAATGCTTAGATGGATTACAAGATATGACTTTGAGAGATTTAGTCAGAGAAGCCGAGAAAGTATACTATAAGATAGAAACAGAGCAAAAGAGAGGGAGCAAAGGGAGGATGAGAGACACAAAAGACAGACTAAGGCATTGACTAAGGTCCTGGTCACAGCAAAAAAAAAAGGCCAGAAATGAAGAAACAGGGAGACAGGAAGGGATACCTTGGCCCATGCCAGAGGCCACCCTGGGACTCAGATCGATGTGAATACTGTAAAGAAAAAGGACACTGTGCCAAAGAGTGCCCTAGAAAGAGACAGCCACACCAGCCAGCCATTCTGACTCTGGAGGATGACTAAAAAAGTCGGGGCTCAGATCCCTTCTCTGAGCTCAGGGTAACTTTTGAAGTGGAGGGGAGCCCAGTAAACTTTGAAGTGGATACAGGGGCAGTATACTCAGTCCTTAAGGCCCCACTGGGCGCTCTATCAAATAAAAGGTCTCTAGTTCAAAGGGATAACAGCAGTAAATATCAGACATAGACAAATAAGAGGACCATGGACATGGGGAGAGGAAAAATCCATCACTCCTTCCTAGTTATCCCAAAATGCTTGGCCCCATAGATGGACAGAGATCTGCTCACCAAGCTCCAGGCCAAAACAAGTTTTAACCCCGAAGGCCCCAAAATGAAATTTCTAAATCCTTCAGTAAAAACTCCTATAGTCACGGCTTTAAATATGTCAGTAGAAGATGAACCGCAAATCTTCACAGCCCCCAAGACTGATCAAACAGGCAAGCTTCCCCAGAAATGGATAATAGATTACACAGATGCCTGGGCAAAAACTGCTGGGTTAGGCCTAGCCATGAAAGAACCTCCAATGACAGTGGAGTTAAAAGCCACAGCCTCCCCTATCAATGTCAAACAATATTCTCTGAACAAAAAAGCTAAAGATGTGATAAGGCCCCATATTCAGAAATGTCTGGCCTTAGATTCCTAAGGCCCTGTCAATCAGCCTGGAACACTCCCCTGCTACTAGTAAAAAAAAGCCATAAACTGGGGACTATCCCCCGTTCAAGACCTAAGAAAGATCTACAACAGAGTTCAGGACATTCACCCCACAGTACCTAGTCCGAAAAGTCTGCTTATCACTCTGAACCCTGAGCGGAAATGGTCTACTGTTCTGGACTTAAAAGATGCTTTCTTTTGGTTGCCTCTGCATAAAGATAGTCAGTTGCAGTTTGCTTGCGTGTGGGTAGACCCAGAAACCGGAATGTCTGGTCAACTAACTTGGACTAGACTCCCACAGGGGTACAAAAACTCCCCCACTCTCTTTGATGAAGCCCTCCACAGAGATCTCAACAACTTCAGAACTACACACCCCGAAGATACCCAGCTTCAATACCTGGATGACCTGCTACTGGCAGCCAACACCAAGGAAAACTGTGAGTCTGGGACCCAAGCACTATTATATGAGTTTGCTGAACTCAGGTATAGAGCTTCTGCCAAAAAGGCCCAAATTTGCTAGCATGAAGTAATCTTCCTGGGCTATTCCCTTAGAGGCGGTAAACGATGGCTCACTGAGTCCAGAAAAAAAAACAGTTGTGCAGATACCACCCCCATCTAACAGCAGGCAACACAGAGAGTTTCTTGGGACTGCTGCGTTTTGCAGGTTATGGATTCCTGTGTTTGCATCCTTAACTTCTCCTTTATACCCGCTGCTAAAGAGAGATGCCCAATTCCAATGGACCGCTAAGCACCAGCAAGTTTTAGATAATATCTAAGGACACTGATACTGAACTCCTCAACTTCACTGAGCCTAGCCTGCAATTTCAGAAAGCCCTACACTAGGTTAAAAATGTACATCAATTAACTCACCTTGGTTCAAAGAAACTGCAGGCATTCCTGAAGGATCAAGAACAGAGTTTTCCACTAACCGAATCACAGTGAAAGGAAATAACTGAACGGATAACAAAAGCCTGTCGGGTCTGTCAATTGGTTAATGCTTACCATTCCAAGCTTCCTGCAGGAAACCACCTACGAGGAACCAGACCAGGACAATTCTGGGAAGTGGACTTTACTGAATTTAAGCCAGCAAGGTGTAGATTAAATATTTCCTAGTCTTTGTAGATAGATTTTCAGAATGGATTGAAGCCTTCCCCACAAAAAAAAAAAAAAAAAAAAAAAAAAAAAAAAAGGCGCAAATGGTGGTCAAGAAGATCCTAAAAGATATTTTTCCAAGATACGGCCTGCCTAAGGTGATAGGGTCTGATAAAGGACCGACGTTCATGGCCCAGGTAAGTCAGGGTTAGCCAGGAACCTGGGGATTAATTGGAAGTTACATTGTGCTTATAGACGCCAGAGCTCAGGACAGGTAAAAAAATAAATAGAACCATTAAAGAGACCTTAACGAAATAAAGATTAGAGACAAGCATAAAAGATTGGACTATGCTCCTGCCTTATGCAATGTTTCATGCAAGAAAACTCCCTCTGTTTCTATGTCTAACCTCACCCCCTATTAAATTCTCTATGGTGCCCCTCCTCCAGTAAGGGACCTAACCCCAACTCTAAGACCTAACGATCCTTTCCACACCCCCTTGCTTGACAGATTTAAAGCTCTTGAAAGAACTCAGTGATGCCTGTGAAAACAGGTGGCCACTGCCTACCAACCTGGGGATGAGGGGACTCCACACTGAAATCAAGTAAGAGACTTCATCTATGTAAGACGACATCAGGTATCATCCCTGGAACCCCACTGGACAGGACCATTCCAGGTGCAACTTATAACACCGACAGTGGTAAAGGTAGATGGAATCACTTCCTGGATCCTAATTCTCATCTCAAGCCTGCGCCCTGTCCAGACTCTGGCTGGAAACTTGAAAAGACTGGTATCCCTTTCAAATTGCGTATTAGCCATGTGGATAAGGCTATAGACTCTCCCCTTGGCCACCAGTAGTCCTAACCCTAATCAGCCCGTTCAGCAGCGATGGCTGATCACAAATCCTACTAGTCAAGAAGTATGGTGTATCTCGCATACAGCCCCTTAAGGAACTGGTGGCCATCTCTCCACCCAGAAATTTGTCAGCTGGCTATACGTCTTTCCTATTAGGATATCCCTGATAAAGAGGATCCCAATAAAATTCCATTAAATCCCTTCTGTACCATAGATAATGGAAACAAACATTATGGATGTTTGCAAACCAGATGCAGGTTGGCTAGCCTAGATTACTAGGTTTGCCTGGCGGACTATCAAAGCCACAAAATTCACGACTGTGTGGGAGATAAGCCGACTTCTTCTGTGAATAATGGGGATGTAAGCATACAGGGGATGCCTGGTGGAACCCAAATGCCTCATCAAATTCAGTACAGAGCATTGGCCATATTACCAACTAGACAACCAAACCGATGGCCCCCAGAGGGGTCTCTAGATTCTCAAATTCTGCATGACCTTTTCAACTTCGGCAAGTGCACAAAAGGGTAGAAGGAAATTCCCCTATGTGGAGGCCTTTTCCCTCCTTTGCTCACATCCTGAACTATGCTTCTCCAGTAGATCCTCACCCTCAGCCTTCTGCTCCAGACTCTCTGCTGTCACTCCCATATCAGCAAACTGATTTCTCCCCTCCAATTACTAGATCAAAAACCCAAACCTCCACCGGTTCTCAGACCATTGACCCTTTGTTGAGGTAGTAGGTACTGAGGTACCTTTCCAGCCACTCACAAATCTCTTCTCCTGTCAGTGCCCACACTGGGACCCACCAGGTCCTCTTACCAAAGCTAAACCAAAGCTCAAACCAGCTGAGGTGTGCCCTCAGATGCCTATCCAAGATGTAATTAAAATGGCCTTTAAAGTTGCTTTGTCATCACTGAAAACAGGTTACTAAGAATTTAAAGTCCCTCACAAGATTTTGGGATTCTCACTCCCGTCTTCCCCTCTGCTCTACCTGTTCAACTGCTCAAGTTTTTGTTGCTCGGAAAATCCCAAACACCTTTCCCATTATTCTTTTATACCTCTTTTTTCTCATTCTCAGATCCACGGAGCTGATCTCACCCCCCTCTTTCCCCATCTTCCCCTCAGTACCAGGCACATAGAAAAGTCTTAAATGACCTTCTCCAGAAGTCTTCATCATGGCTGACTTTAGAACTTTCAGCAACAGAGTCCCTATAAAAGAGTTCATTGTAGATAAACTTATTCTTTTTGTGTTGCTCTATTCTACCTGGCCACTGGCTGGAAAAATAAGCACTCCTAAGCTAGACACCCCCTTACTAGTTTTTCACAAAATATGTGAACAAGGCCTCTGGCCTTGAGCTGGGGCTTCACAGAGATGGCTACATTTCTAAGATAAAGAAGTTACCAACTGGGCTCCATGGTAACAGCTGGCAGAGAGAAAAAAAAAGAAGGAAAAAGCTCTCCCCCTTCCAGGTGTCCTTAAAAAGTTAACTTGCCGAGAGTAGAGGAAAAAAAAAAACAGAAACAAAAACTGCTTTTTGTGAACTTCTGCAAACTGTGAATTTCTGAGTCCCTTCCCTTACATGTTGGGTACAAAATTCTGAAACTACCTAAACTTGGGGTTCAGGGGATTAATTGATTACAACAGAAGCAATGCCCACTAAATCCGGTTGCAACCAAATAGGACTGTTTTCCTAGCTTTGGTGCTCTTGTAGGTGCCTTTTTTTTGTCCGTCCCTACAACAGAAAGATTCTATATACTTAAACATTGTTTATGTTTTCATTAAATGGTCAACAGATGTGATTAATTATGTAATTGTCCAGATGTTTCCCAGAGTGCTCTATCATGATGCAGTTTTGTTTAAGGATCAAATAGGGGGGCATACAACCCGGTTCTGCCAGGAACCTGTATCCCTCATATTAGCCATCCTATTAGGAATAATAGTACCTGCAGGGGTGGGCACAGGAACCACTGCCCTAGTCAATGGGACATACAAATGACCCAATTAGAAGCAGCAATAGACCAAAACTTAAGATATTAAAATCCTCCATCACGGCTTTACAGGAGTCTTTAACATCTCTCTCTGAAGTTGTTTTACAGAACAGACCAGGGTTGGACCTCCTCTTCATGAGAGAAGAGGGCCTTTGTGCTGCATTGAGGGAAGAATGTTGTTTTAATGCCGACCATAATGGAGTTGTAAAAGAATCTACGATTAAAATATGAAGACGCCTTGAAGAGCATCAACTAAAGAGAGAGGCCCAAAAAGGGTGGTTTGAGTCTTGGTTCACACAGTCCCCCTGGTTAACTATGCTTTTATCAGCCCTGGCTGGTCCATTAATAATCCTCATATTATTGTGAACTGTAGAACCCTGTTTGCTCAGCCGTGTAGTTTCCTTTCTCCAAGATCAAATTAGACAAGTTAAACTTATGGTAATCAGACAACAATATACCCCGCTAGCAGACATAAAATGTGACACCCTCAATGATCTCTTTTATGATTAAAAGTAACCAAAAGAAGAAGAGGGGAATGAAAGGTTATTATAATAGGTACTTGTCACTTCAAGTTTTTCAGTATGCTTAACAAAACACTGTTGATATCTTGAGAACTGTTTGCTAATCTTGTTCCCTGAATGTGCTGTACCCAACTGCAAAACTGCAGAATGTACTCCCTCACCTGTTTGCACGCAAACCTCCCACTTGCCCTGACCCATCAATAATCTTCCCTCCCTGCCCTCTCCAAGGAAAGTATATAAGCTCTGCTTAAGCTGTTCTCAGGGCTCTCTGCTCTATTCAAGGGAGCTCTGAGCCCCAGCATGCTGGACCCCTATAAACCCTTGGCTGGTGCATGAGACAGTCTCTGGTGGTCTCTTCCTCTGACGCTCGCTTGACCTTTACATTGGTAAAATAATAAGTGTGATCTTTGCTTTTTGTGTCCAGAATATTACTGTGATAAAATGTATATGTAGATAAGGTGACTTGAGTATTTCTTCCACCATTTCTGGGAGCAATATTTTGAAGATGCATAAATTAGTATTGGGGGTACAAATAGGTGTAACCTGTGACTATGAATATAGAGAAAATGCATAAATAGACCATACTGTGAATAAATAATATAAGGGGTTTCAAATTTAAATAATGAATTCAATTGATATCTGAAAATATACAGGAAATCTTATATTCCAGCCAGTTTTACATTCATTCAAACCGTTTACATATCTAATGGTAATATTTGGACTATGGTTTATCATGAAGAGTGTGTGAGTTTTGCTTCAAAAATGATTATAGAAATTGAAAATAATGTGTTTGGAAAGAAGTCTTATAAAAAGACCAGTCAAGAAAACTGGAGGAATCCATGTGTTCTGAAGCAGGAAGTTATTGAAAGTGAAACAAATGCCTATAAGTTTGCTAACTTGTGGATGAAATATATATCCTATGATGTGAATAAATTGAAGAAATAGTAATGTACCAGTGTTGAATAAAAACAAACTTCAAAATACACATCATGTCCCATAGGAATCTACTTGCATTGATGTTAAACTGGGTCAGTTACTGTAGAAATATTAGGATTTGTTTGCAACATTAACTGAAGTTAGTTTTCAGTACTGGAAACAAATATGTATTTCAGGTGGATGAATATTTCTGAGAATAATCCTGTGAAAAGTTGATTATAAATCTACATACATGAATATGAATGTATTTAGGGAGTGTATAATAAGACACATATATTTCATATTTTGAAAAATCTGGAGAGTATATATATATATATATATATATATATATATATATATATATATATATATTTATTTCTCCCTTCAGAGAAAGGGAGACAGGAATTCACATATTTGTTAACTTTAAAAACACATTCAGAACTATTTCAACAAAAAATTGACTGGATTTATATCACCTACCCTACATTATGCATAAGGCAAGTCCAACTAAACACCATGCATCCTCTGAAGCGCTTGGATTTCTATTCTGTTTGGGTTATTTTTCTCCATCATATTAGCATTAGTAGTCAGAGTCTAGTAGGGTATGGGTTCGAGTCAGGGATTCAGTATTTTCAATGAAAAATTGGAAAATGGATCCAATGTGTATGCAAATATATGCTACACAATAATCATCCCACTCTCATCCACAACAATGCCTTGACATTACCTTCTCCCCAAGTAAGACACAAATAGAGAAGAAGAGATAAAAATTCTGTGAATACATATCTGGAATGGAATTCACTCAGGAGTTCACAACCTTGGAGGTGGTAGAGCACTTTCCAAAAGTAAGAGACATGGTAAACACTCCACAAACATGGAGCTCTGCTGGTCTAAACACTTCTTGAGAAACTGCCTATGAGGTGGGGCACTTGAAATATATGTTGTTGTCAGGAGCTTTAGCTTCTTTTGTAGTGAGACCATCAAAGCTGGGTCTGCATCTATGTGACCTGGAGAACATGGTTTCTTATTTTCCAATGAACCTGAGGCAGCAGTGCTGAATTCTCTCTTTGTAGGCAAACTGTGGCCACTGGGGGCTAAGTGTCACCCCATGTGGACTGTGAAGCCATTTGGTCCTCCTCCACTTTTCGCTGTGCTTCTTGCTGCTGCACTGGGACTTTGGTATTTGCTTCACAAAATACAACAATTTCAACTGGGACACAGTGCTGGAGAAAGTTCTGTCACGTGTGGTGGGTCAGTGTCTGCAGGAGAATGTACCAACCAGGCTTCTTTCCCACATAGCTTGCACCCTTGACCAATCAACCTGATTCTGAACATTGCCCTGAAACCTCTCCATTTAACAAGATGCCTTTACAAATAACTGTCTGCTGGCTGCACCATGTCAGTCACAAGCCATCTGAAAGCCAAACCACATGGAAACACCACAGATGTTTTAACACACACCTTCCCACCACTGCTCTAGGCCCACTACTCACCAGGCTCCAACTTACTGGCATCTTTGTTCTACATTATTTTAGAGAAAGACAGTCAATCAAGGCACTCTCTGGATGATCAGCAACAGGACAACCAAAGTTTCTCCAGTGCCACCTGCTCATGGGAATTTCAAAAATTTCATGGTATTTATCAAGCCATTTTTCAAGGATGAAGTTGGAGGCAGTGTGGATTTCAAAAACCATTAAATGATGAGTAAGCTCATTTCAATGAAACTCTGGAGAACTCTCATAGGCAAGGCTTCCCAAAGATTGGCCAAAATGTCACATGAAGCCAGGCCCATTGAGGTCTACAATGTGAGGTCCATGTGTGTTTTGACTCTCAACAATGGCTGCCAAGTCTTAAAGAATACAATCATGGATATTTTGGCTGAGATTACCAGTGCTCTGTGGAAAGCCACCCTGGGCCTTGATCTCAGTTTATAAGGGCGACCCTCATGCGTGGCCTCCAAAAATTCCAACACAATTAATGACAATACTTCTCTAAGGTCAGTTCCAGAACTCAGTCTCTAAGGGGATTCACACTAGAGTTCAAGCCCAGGTTGACCCAGTCATCTCTTCCAACCGCCGCACAAATAACCACAATTAATACCAAAACACTCCCACATGGCCCTCATCTTCTTCCATAAAGACACTCATCATTACCTCTAGCTGGAGGTTTCTATGAGGGGCCCAGGACACGATAGTGTCCAAAATATGCTCCCTTGCCTGTCATTTGCCAAAAGTCAGGGTGGTCTGAACACCCTTCCTGTGAACCAGGAGTCATCAAATAGGCCTACCCTTAATACTGCTCCACTTCTCCAATTTGAGGCCTACTGACTGTGGGGTTTAGATTCTTTATGTGAATTGGGGTCATGAGAAAACACAACCACTTATAGGGTAGCCTCTGCAGGGCTTTGAGGAACTCATTTGATCCAAAGGATTCCTATTGTCACTTGATGGAGCTGAGGAACCTTACAGAGAAAGGCGAAAGACTTCATCCACAATGACTGCTCTATAGCCATTTTGGTTTTGGATGCACACATGGCATCTTTCTTTAGATCCATCAGGTGCTGAGAATCTAAGCCACAGCCTCACACAGTGCCAACAGGCTGATTCAGACACATCTCCTTAGAAATCAATTACTCAAAGAGTGACAGGTGATGCCCATTCATTTCAATTAGAAAATTGTTTTATTCAGGTTTCACAAAGGTGTGGCCTTTGGCAAAGAACTTCCTGACATTCAGTGCTACAGAACAATAGGGAAGCAAAAGGCCCAAAGCAGGGTTTCTCCACTGAGACTTTCCTGGTCACACTGATATCTGAGTTTTCTGAGATTCCTGCCATTCCCTTCAGCTATCCAGTACATGGCCATGTCAGAGTTTTGAGGTGGTACATATCTTGGTCACAAAACCATGAGCCTATTCTGAAGAGTGTCCAGAATTTATGAAGAAAACAGGAACTTAGGAAGATAGCAGGTCTTCCCATCAATAAGGCAAGCCTCCTTCCTTTCATCAATTGGGCAGGATAAATGTTGGGAAGCTTTCTCTTAGACAGGACACATCCATTGATGCATTTTCTTTTGTCATATCTACAACAACGGACACAGTGGGATACACAGACATAGAATCACTCGCCTTTTCAAATGACTTACTAGAACCAGTCCACTCCAAACCAAAAAAACCGTCTTTCCTACCTATTCTCTGAACATGAGACAAACCACAAATCCACACTTTTTCCCACAAACACCACCTTCCCCCATGTAGGTCTGTGACTATCCAGAGTACCCTCTGCCTGGTGGGCCACACTATGTTCCCCCGAAATGGCCTGTCTGTTCTCAAATCTGGACTCCTTGGCCCACTTTGTGAAATTGTCAGGAGCCAGCGGTGAGCCACTACCTGCTTGCTCAGGAAAGACCCCTCTTCAGATCTTTAGTGTCATTTGGCCATCCTCACATCTGTAGGTACAAAGAAAGACTGACTCTCTCCTTGATAAATCCAAACAAGTGAGACCTCTGTGACTGTTACTGAGCCTGGCTCAGGGTGCCTGGTTTCTGGGATCCCAAGTTCAGAGAATTACATCACCATGGAAGTGAGGTAGCTCACTTCCTTCATGAACTGAATGAGCTCACAGCCTTGGAAACCACTTTGTCATAACAGTTTCTTCCTAGGGTCTCATGAGATGGAGGCTGCACCTACTTTCTGTGACACTTTCACAAGTTAGAAAGGTATATCAACCATAAGTACCGAGGGAAAGATCTCCACACAGGCCTGGTTTGGTCCATTTTCTCTACATTAGAAATATAGAGGATGATTCAGACACATCCCTTCATCCTGACCAGGTTGTTTGCCATGGAAGATGACTTTTGCTCTCTCAGGTCTTTCATAGCAGTCTACATATTCTTCAGGGATCATTTCTGCATGGATCTTTGAGATTCTCAGCAGGTGGAAGATCCCCTACATTCCTGTATTAGAGGACCAACTCTGTCCCTGCACTGCTGTAAAGTTAGATTGAGGAAATAGTGTATGGTTAGGGTTAATAACATGTTCGATTTGGGTTAGGAATCATTCTCCTGAATGAATAATGGTATTGGGAACCTGCAATATTTACAAGAATATATAGGTGAAATATAAGAATGGAAACAGAAATCTATGAAAGATTTGAAGCCTAGTAGGGGATTGGGCCCTTGATTGGGATACTTAGCTTTGAATTATATTCTGCACAGATGTCTCAGATAAATCAATATACAATGAAATAGGATGTTGTACCTTGGATGATTGAATAACAAACAGAACATCCAGTCAAAAAGGGATAGTCCGTAGGATTAGCAAGATAGTCAGTAGGTTTAGAAAGAAGAGTGAGTATAGGATTTGGACCAAAAGTTCTTTACAATTAGGGTTTCGGTTAGAGAGTGTATGTAAATGTCAGCACATGTGAAGAGTCAGTCACAATGATGAACTGGGGAAAATATGTAGGAAAGCAGATATAAATAGAGACATTAGGAAATCAGCAAAAGTATATAGTGTGTAATTGGTTTAGACATTTTCAACAAGGTTGAGTTTGAATATATAATCTTAAACAGAAACAAATATGTAGTCACCAAGATTATTGACATTTGGGAGCATTAGGTAACCAGGATATGGATGTTTTTAGTAATCCATGCTCACTTTCCATTTAGCCTTTAGTAAGATCATAAGTGTGAACTTTGCATTTTGTGTCCAGAATACTATTGTGATAAAATGAGTATGTAGATTAGGTGACATGAGTGTTTCTTCCACCATTTGTGGAGCAATATTTTGTAGATATATAAATTAGTATTTGGGGTACAAATAGGCGTATCCTGTGTCTATGAATATGCAGATAATGCATGAATAGACCATACTGTGTGTAAATAATATAACTGGTTCCACTTTAAATAATGGATTGAATTGATATCTGAAAATATAAAAGAAATCTTATATTGATATACAATCATTCATTCCAATCAGTTATACATCTAATGGTAATATTATGGTAATGGTTTATCCTGAAAGGTGTGTGAGTTTTGCTTCAAAAGTGATTATGGAAACCAAAAATAATGTGTTTGGAAAGAAGTCTCATGAAAAGAATAGTCAAGAAACCTGGAGGAATACATGCGTTTTGAAAAAGGAAGTGATTGAACGTGAAACACATGCGTATAAATTTGCTAACTTTTCGATGAAATATATATAGTATGATGTGCATTAACTGCAGAAATAGTAATGTACCGGTGTTGAATAAAAATGAACATCAAAATACACATCAAGTCCCATAGGAATCTACTTGCATTGATGTTAATCGGGGTCAGTTACTGTAGAAATATTAGGATTTTTATGAACAATTCACTGAAGTTAGTTTTCAGTACTAGGAAACAAACATGTATTTCAGATGGATGAATATTTCTGATAATAATCTTGTGAAAAGATGATTATTAATCCCCATAAATCACAAAACATTATAAACACAAAACACACACGGACATTAAAATGTGGCAATATATATGCCAAATGAAATTCATATTGAAACATATATCATCCACTGATCCAAAACTATTTATTTAATGAACTTGGATTTATGTATAATGTTGTTCAACTTGGAAGCTCCCCAAATAGATTGAATTTTCTGTTCCAATGGTGTTTAGGAGGAGTGATCTCCGAAATGTGTATGCAAATATGTGCTACACAAAAATCTTCCCACTCTCATCCAGAAGAATGCCTTGATATTACCTTCACCCCAATAAGACACAATTGGAGGAGAAGAGTTAGAAAATCTGTAAATACATATCTGGAATGTAAAATGCTCAGGAGTTCACAACCTTGGAGGTTGTAGAGGAGTTTCCAAAAGTAAGGGACTGGCTTGATAGACCCAACCTGATATTTTATTAAAATTGGGAGCCATATTGCCACAAAGCCGTGAAAAGATAATTTTGGCTTTACTAAAAATTACTACAAATTCTGAACCTGCTTGGAATGCCTGCACGTGCCTTGAAGTCATCCATGCCTGGCTGTCTGGCCACATAACAGCGCTCTCTAAAATTTTAGTGACACCTCATAAATATTGGTCTTCCCTTGCCAGACAAGGACCCTCTCTGAGGCTCTAATGGTCCTCATAATTTCTGATGTTGGGGCCAGCAAAAAAAATGTAAACTACCATGAGTGTGATGCTTTCAAAGTTCTGTAATCTGTATCCAACCTTTTGTGTAACTTTCTGGTCTATATAGCTGGGCTGTAGGAAAGGTTGGGTTGCTGTCTTGTTCCCACCATTTTGACAGGGAGAGGCAGCCCGGCCGGTGGAAATAATAAGCTTGCCTTAATTTGATTTTAATTGGAGTCAGTGGTCTTTTCTTGCATCCTAGTCCAACATTTTGAAGTTCCCCAGCGAGATGACCCTGCTCGACCAGATCAAAAGACCAGACGGCTGAAAATTCTGAAGCTGGCCTTCCCTCCAGGGCACAGGGCTGGAGAGCCACTTTAGGGGGTGCGCAACTTGAGATGTTCCAAGGCCTTGGAGTGAGCCTTTGGTCTGGGGAGCATTGCAGTGAATCACCTCACTAAAACTATTAGCAAGCACCTGGTGGAGGAGGCCTCCATAGGTAAGTGGCGCCTTTATAACATCTGATATCCAGTTAAGGGAGATCCCTTCTGATGAAAGAGAGGTGGCCTTGGGAGGCTCACAAACACTCCTGTACAGGAAAGTAATGAGAATCGTCCTGTACTCTGTTGTGTTCTGTAGGGAATTCCTCTGGAAGAGTAGAGAGGTGCCGACGGGCACACACGTACTCCTACCCCCGAGCTTTAGCAAAACGTTGCATTGCTCCTCTGTTTTTCTGTTTTGGCACCGGGATTCTGTTTTTTTTGTGTGTTTTATTCTGTGTTCTATATGTTTTTTGTTTGTTTATTTTTGTGCGTTTTGTTTTGTGATTTCTGTGGTAAAATCTTAAGGATATTGGACGTGAAAATGGGTAACAAAGCAAGTAAGCCTGACACCCCTTTGGACTGTGCTTTAAGGAACTGTGATGAACTTTACCCCCCTTTGTTATGCAGGGTGAGAGAAGCCCCTAGTTGGTTGCCTAGCGCACACCCACTGCAGATGGCAATGCCTGCTGGGGAATGAATAACTGAGTATCTCCCAGGTTAACAAGTGAAACTCCCTTAAAACCCCTTGTCCCTCCAGATAAAAAGAGTCACAACCGTTGGGCAGAGTCCCGTTGTTTTTCCTTTGTTAGCAAAGCAATAAACCTCCCATTTTCTTTTTCTCAAAACCCTGTCCTCATTATTAAATTGGCTTTAATAGGCTTCAAGGTCATGAACCGAACTTTAAGTTACAAATTTTGATACCCCGCCCCCTGTCCCAGAACTTTTTGAGAGCTGAGTACTGAAATATTAGGAGATGGAGCATGCTTGTGGTGGAACCGAAACAGAAGAGCTAATTCTGTAAGTAAAAGGAGGAACTGAGGGACTCCCAGGAGCTTCCAAAGCCCTGTTGCTTCAGAAAATTTTCTCCTTCCTTCCCTGCACTGTAAGGATTATGCCACCTCTGTCTTCTTTAAAAAGAGAAAAATAAAAAGGGGAAGCTAAATGCAGTAAAGTCACCATGGAGATCCTTGATTTTACATTTCAGGTTGCTCCTCTGTGAAAACATCTGGTCCCCTTGTGGGGACATCTGTGGTGCCACTGGTGTAGGAGATTTTTCTCTTATCTGCTTTGTTTTAAAGGCTTCTGTCTGTCAGCCATAATCTGGAGTTCCTGTCTGTCTGCCTTGTGCCTTTGTTTCTGGCCCTTTAAGACATGTGCAATAATGTGCTGATATTATAAATTGTTTCTTGGAAATGATCTTAGCTGAACCTGTGTCTAAATGATGATGTTTTATTGTAACAATCTGGTATCTGAAGTTGTTTTTGAAGCATTGCACAATCTTCCAGTTAAAATTCGGGTTTAGGTAATTGTTTAGTTTATGATTTCAGATAATTCATGTCAGAGAACTTAAATACGTAGGATGGAAAACTAAAGAAGCTACTTCCAAGTTGGCAAGTAACTTCCCAAGCATTCACTCTTTTTTCACTAATTTTGAATTGGGTAGCCTGGGAAAATGTCACTGTGTGTACCAGTGCATTAATTTGGACAAGGATAGTAAATCATAGTATGGTATCTGTTGACAACACAAGATGAAAAGATATAAAATTTTGTGAATTGTATCTTAAAATTGTATCGTAATTTTCAACATCCTAACCTGAAAATTATTGTTAAAATGATTTAGGCCTGAGGTGTCTGCTCAGAATAGCAGTTTTTTCCTGCTCCTTCCAGACCTCATCCAGGACTTATGTTGAAATGCAAATGAAGGAAGCCTGTAAACTCAGTAGAAGACTGATCTGAGGCCTAAGGGAGAAAAAAGGTAAATTGTATGGTATTTACTAATTACTGGCCAGTCATTTTTTCTATGAATCAAAATTTTTTCCTTAGATTTTTTTTTTGAGCTCTTGATTATGATCATACAGACCTAGGTTAATGTTTTTCTCATCAGTTCTATCTTTGACCAACTGTGAAATTTTTGAAATATTGCAATGGAGATTTTACCTGCCAAAAGGTACAAGGCCTTTACTATTATTATGTGTGCACAATTTTGTTATGTGTTGTATGTCTACATATACGTATGTCCGTATATCATATATATGATACACAAATTAACATATATAAGGAGTGCTCATTAAAAAAAAGTGCTCATAAAAACAAATTTTAAAAAGTGAATCCAAAGATCTTTAATTAACGTGATTTGAATGGTTCAATTAAATTGAATTAACAGATAAAAAAAAGTCTTTAAATTTAAGCTTACAAGTTTTTCTAGGTGTTTAAAAACCTAATAAAATATTAATATCTTCAAAATGTCTAATATGCCTTGGTTCTAGGACTTTTCCTTCAACATAAAAATGGTTTACACTGTTCAATACATTTGTCTAATATTTTGATATATAAGTAAAGTAAATTTGATATGGGATTACTCATTCATGAGTACTTTTGTTAGATATCAGATTGATTTACTAAGGTCTGTATAAGTTTGTACTAAAGACTGAATAAGATTGTAAAAATCAATCATGTGATATGGAGACAAAAATTTCTTAAAACATAAGTTTACCCATAACATTGTGTTTATTAAGTTTTATTTTTTCTAGAGCTAGCAACCATAAAAATTAAACAACTGATTAAATAAGAACTGTTATTTTAGAGAACTGTACTGCCATTTATTTAAAAGCTAAACTTGGTTAATGTAGAAACATCAATGAAATTGTGATGCTATTAATGTGCTCATATCTTACAGGTATGCAAGTCTGTAAGGTAGAAATTTTAAAAGAGCATTATATTATGCTGGTGTTCTAAAGTTATATGATAAAAAATATATATTGGGCATTTATTCACCTGTTATCAATAAGATATGTAAAGTTTTACGTTACTTTTTACATTGGGGAAAAATTTAAATGTATTTTATGTTAATGAGAGCCTAATCTATGTAAAGGTTAAAAACTTTCAGTCTTTCTTTAATTCAAGATTTAAATGGGATATTATATGGTGTTAACTAATGTTCATGTGACCTCAAACAATTTATGTCAACTTTGTAAAATAATATTTAAAAAATGAACACCAGCTTTAGAACTAAAATGCTTAAGATTTATAAAGAGCCCTGCCTTACCTGAGATAAGACTCTGTGTACCATCTTACTACATGTGAGAATGACTATGAAAGCAGTAGGTCAGTTTTTATTACTTTAAAGTTATGTTAAAAAGTTGTGTTTTTTATGTCAATATTCCTAGGATCTCAAACAGGGGATATAATGTTTAACTCAGCCAAAAAATTCAGGGTAGCTATTACACGAAGTAAGTATTTTTACTCTTGTTAAAAAGTTTTATTTTATAATTTCCTAATATGTGATCTAAAGATTCTCTGTTAGTGTTTTACAGAAGTGTTTCTTTAAGAACACTACATGGGTTAATTTAAGATAGTAAGTCATCACCTATAAGACAGACAGAATAATTCATATTCCAATTAATAAAAAGATAAATTATTATAAAGTTATAGACATTAAAGCTCAGTGCTCTTAATATAAGGCTGTTAAAATTTATTTGACAGATGTTTAAGATTAGGATTTAAAATTTAAATTAAATGAAAAGGGCTTAGAAAACCAAATTTGGCTCTTGCCCTCTGAGTCATTCTGGATCCAGGGAACAGGGGACTTCTCTAAAGAGTTTTGCAACTCTGGTCCACATAAACTTCCCATCAGGGAGATTAATGAGACCACTGGAGAACATAAAGCCAATCAGTGCATTTGAAATGAAGAGGAGAGTCATCAGAGAAGGGAGATATCCTTGATGCTTCTGAGGGAAGCCACATGGTCAAGCAAGACCTGGACCACCTAGCGCAAATGGCACTAGCAGAACTGAGAAGCTGCTCTCAAGTTTCCCCAGGAATGACTCCCATGAAAGCTCAGCTGACTGTTAACAATAGATAGAAACAAAAGTTAGTTTGACTGCTTCATGGTAAACACTTAGCAAAGACACTTAAAACCAAAAATACAGCCATTTCTGGGCATTTTAAATAATAACAATAACAATAATAATAATAATAATAATAATAATAATAATAATAATAATAATATTTTAAGTTATACACTTTATGTTAGCCTCCCAAAATAAGTAAGACTGGAGACTACAAAGAAGGATTCTCAGACAGGAATGCCTGATACTTATAAAAAGAGACTATCAAGAAGAGCTGCCACAACAGAAATTTTCAGTTTAAGGCCTACAGATAGTCTTAACCTACACATTTAGGCTTGGTGTTTGCTGGTACGATTATCCAGCATGAGTATCAGAATTAAAGGTTTCTCTATTAGACACAGAGGTCATACTAGTAAAAGTATTTTGCAACATCAGATGACATTAAATTATTAACCTGTATCTTATGGGGAGGGACAACTGTAACACTAAAAGTTAAATATTAAGTTGACAGTCTTGATAACTGGGGATATTAAAGACTGGTGAGAAAACTTCTATACAGTGACATGTTCCAGATGCTGCAACATTTATTCAGTACTCATGGTTTTTGTTTCTCTCATAGAATAACCCATCCCCAGATGACTATACAATCTGTTTTTCCCCAATCAGACTTAAAACCGAACTGACTTCTAACAGGCAACTCATGTGCCTCAACTGACTTCTAAAAGGCAACTCATGGTCCCTCACACCGTGCCTACTCACATCACCCTCTCCTAGCTCAGAAGAAGCCAACATGGGTGACGCCTCTCTTCTTACATCAATGGAGCCAAATATAAATAGACTATCAATATAGGTAACTAATTCAGTCAGGTAAAATCAGGGAGACCGGCTTTGTGTGAGTTCTAAAAATTTGGAGACTGTTACTTGAGGGATTAAAATTTCCTCAGTGCTCTTCCCTAATCTATCAAAGATTTGAGAGGGACACAGAGAAAAGGGGGGAATGATAGACCCAACCAGATCTTTCATTAAAATTGGGAGCCATCTTGCCACAAAGATAATTTGTGATAATTTTGGCTTTACCATAAATTACTGAAAATTCTGAACCTGCTTGGAATGCCTGCCAGTGCCTTGAACTCACCCATGCCTGGTTCTCCGTCCTCTCTGAAACTTTAGTGACACATCATAAATATTTGCCATCCCTGGCCAGACAAAAACCCTCTCTGAGGCTCTAATGGTCCTCATAAATTCCTCATAAATTCTGATGTAGGGACAGCAAAAAAATGTAAACTACCATTAGTGTGATGCTTATCAGAGTTCTGTTATCTGTAACCCCCATTTTGTGTAACTTTCTGGGCTATAAAGCTGGGCTTTAGGAAAGCTGGGGTTGCTGTCTTGTTCCTGCCGTTTTGGGAGGGAGAGACAGCACGGCCGGTGGAAATAATCAGCTTAATTTAATTTGATTTTAATTAGAGTCAGTGGTCTTTTTTGTGTCCTGATCTAACAGGTAAACTCTACAAAATCATGGAGCTCTGCTGGCCTAAAGACTTCTTGAGACACTTCCTCTGAGGTTGGGCACTTTAAATATATGTTGTTGTAAGGAGCTTTAGCTTCCATTCTAGTGAGACCATCAAAGCTGGGTCTGCATCTATGTGACCTGGAGAATATGGTTTCTTATATTCTAATGAACATGAGGCAGCAGTGCTGAATTCTCTCTTTGTAGTTAAACTGTGGCCACTGGGTGCAAAGTGTCTCCCTGTGTGGACTTTGAAGCCATTTGGTCATCCTCCACTTTTCGTGGTGTTTCTTGATGCAGGACTGTGAGTTTGGTATTTGCTTCAGAAAATACAATGAGTTCAACTGGGACCCAGTGCTGGAGGGAGTTCTGTCACGTGTGGTGTGTCAGGGTCTGCAGGAGAATGCACCAACCAGGCTTCTATTCCACAGAGCTTGCCCCCTTGTCCATAGCAATCTGACTCTGAACTTTGCCCTGAAACCTCTCCATATAACAAGATGCCTTTACATAGAAGGGTCTGCTGGCTGCACCATGTCAGTCACAAGCCATTTGGAAGGCAATAGGAAATCTTCAGGGCCACACCACAGATGTATTATCACACACCTGCCCACCACTGCAATATGCCCACAACTCAGCAGGCTCCAACTTACTGGCATCTTTGTTCTACACCATTTTCATGAAACCCAGTCAAAAAAGGCATTCTCTGGTACACTCATGATCAGCAACAAGACATCCAAAGGTTCTTCAGTGCCACCTGGTGATGGGAATTTCAAACTTTTCATGGTATTTTTCTAGCATTTTTTCATGGATGAAGATGGAGGCACTGTGGGTTTTAGTTTATTCAGGAACCATTAAATGGTGAGGAAGCTCATTTCAATGCAAGCACTTGAGAACTCTAACAGGCAATTCTTCCCATAGAGTGGCCAAAAGGTCACATGCATCCAGGCCCATTGAGGTCTACAATGTGACGTCCATTGGTGTTTTGACTCTCAACTATGAATCCAAAATCTTCCAAAATAAAATTATGTGATATTCTGGCTGAGATTCCCAGGCTCTGTGGAAAGCAACCCTGGTCCTTGATCTCAGTTTCCAAAGGCGAATCCCATGCGTGGCCTCCTAAAATGCGAACACAATTCAAGGCAATGTTTCTCTGAGATCAGTTCCAGACTCAGACTCTAAGGGGAATCACACCAGAGTTCAAGCCCGGGTAGACCCAGTCATCGCTTCCAACCACCACACAAATGACCACAATTAAAACCAAAACACTCCCACAAGGCCCTCATCTTTTTCTATAGAGACACTCATCATAACCTGTGGCTGGAGGTTTCCATGAGGGGCTCAGCCCAAGATAGTGTACAAAATAACCTCCCTTGCCCCTCATTTGCCTAAAGTCAGTGTTGCATGGAAACCCTTCCTGAGAACCAGGAATGATCATAGGCCTCACGTAAATACTGCTCTGCTTCTCCAATTTGAGGGCTACTGACTGTCAGGTATAGATTCTTTATGTGAACTGGAGTCATGAAAAAAACCAACACCTATGGGCTAGCCACTGCAGGGTTTTGAATAACTCATTTGACACAAAGGATCCCTATTCTCACTTGATGGATGTCTGGAAACTTACAGAGAAGGGCAAGAGACTTCGTCCACAATGACTGCTTTATTTGGCCATTTTGGTTTTGGAATCTTTCTTTAGATCTATCAGGTGCTAAGAATCTAAGCCACAGCCTCATACATGGCCAAGAGGCTGATTCAGATACATCCCTTTCCAAAGAAATTAAGCAAAGAGCTACAGGTGATGCCCATTAATTTCCATTTGAAACTGTTTTCTTCAGGCGTCACAAAAGGGTGACCTGAGCCAAAGACCTTTCTGACATTCAGGGCAACAGAACAATAGGTAAGCAAATGGCCCAAAGCAGGGTTTCTCCACTTGGACTTTCCTGGTCACACTGATACCTGAGTTTTCTGAAATGCTCCCAATTCCTTAAGCTATCCAATACATGGCCATTTCATAGAGCTTGGAGGTGGTACATATATTGGACACAAAACCATAAGCCTATTCTGGAGAGTGGCCAGAATTCAGGAAGAAAACAAGAACTTAGGAAGATAGTAGGTTTTGCCCATCCATAAGGCAAGCCACAGTCCATTCGTTAATATGGCAAGATGAATGCTGTGAAGCTTTCTACTAGACAGAACACATCCACTGATGCATTCTCTTTTCTAATGTCTACAACCACGGACAGAGTGGGACACACAGACATAGAAACACTCACCTTGTCAAACTTCACCTTACTTGAAACAGTCCACTCTAAACCAAACAAACCGCCTTTCCTCCCTATTCTCGGAACATGAGACAAAACCACAAACTCACACCAACACCAACAAAGTCATGTCTTTCCCCAAAAAAGGTCTGTGACTATCCGGAGTGTTCTCTGACTGATGGGCCTTCCTATGTTTCTCAGAAATGGCCTGTCCTGTCTCAGATCTGGTCTCCTTGGCTAACTCTGTGAAGTTGTCAGGTGCTAGTGGTGAGCCACTACCTGCTTTCTCAGGAAAGGGCCCTCTTCAGAGCTCTTCTGGCATTTGGCCATCCTCACATCAGTAGGTACCAAGAAAGACTGACTCTGTCCTTGGTAAATCCAAACAAGTGTGCCCACTGGGACTGGGACTGGGAGTGGCTCTCAGTATTTGGCATCCTGGATCACAAGTTAAGAGAGTTCTTTCCCCAAGAAAGTGAGGTAAGTCACTTCCTTCAGGAACTGAATGAGGTCACTGCCTTGGCAACCACTTTGTCCTAACAGTTTCTTACATAGTTCCCATGAGATGGAGGCTGCCCCTACTTCCTGTGACACTTTAACAAGTTCAAATGGTATATCCACCCTACTCACCTTGGAACAGCTCTCCACACTGGCCTGGTTTGTTCCATCTTCTCTACATTAAGAACAGAGAGGCTGATTCAGAAACAACCCTTCTTCCTGACCAGGTTGTTTGCTATGGAAGATGACTTTTGCTCTCTCAGGTCCTTCATAGCTGCCTACATCTTCTCCAGGGATCATTTCTGCATGGACTTTTCAGGTTCTTAGCAGGTGGAAGATCCCCTACATTTCTGTATTGTAAGACCAACTCTGTCACTGCTCTTCTGTAAAGTTATATTTAATGAACAGTGTATGGTTAGGGTTAATAACATGTTCGATTTGGGTTAGTAATCATTCTGCAGGATGAATAATGGTATTGGGAACCTGCCATATTTGTAAGAATATAGAGATGAAATGTAAGTAAGAAAACAGAAATCTAGGTAAAATTTGGAGTACAGAAGGCTATTGGGCCATTGATTGGAATACTTACCTTTGAATTATGTTCTGCACAGGTGTCTCAGATAATTCAATATACAATGTCATAGGACCTTCTATCTTGGATGATTGAATGTCGAAGAAAACATCCAGTCAAAAAGGGATAGTCAGTAGGATTAGGAAGATAATTGGTAGGTTTAGAAGGAAGAGTTAGTATAGAATTGGTACCAAAAGTTCTTTAGCAATAGCGTTTCGGGTAGAGAGTGAATGTAAATATCAGCCCATGTGAAGAGTCAATCACAATGATGAACTGGGATAAATATGTAGAAAAGCAGATATCAATAGAGACATTAGGAAATCAGCCAAAGAATAAAGTGAGGGATAGGATTAGACATTTTCAACAGAGTTGAGGTTGAATATATAATTTTAAGAAGAAACAAATATGTAGTCACCAATATGATTGATATTTGAGAGCATTAGGCAACCTGGACATGGATGTTTTTAGTAATCCATGCTCACTTTCCTTTTAGGCTTTGGAGAAAGGTTCATAAAATAGGTACTTGTCACTTCCTGTTTTTCTGTATGCTTAACAAAACACTTTTGAAATCTTGAGAACTGTTTGCTAATCCTGTTTCCAGAATTTGTTGTCCCCAACTGCTAAACTGCAGAATGTACTCTCTCACTCATTTGCACGCAAACCGCCCACACGCCCTGACCCATCAAAAAACTTTCCTCCCTGTCCTCTCCACGGAAAGAATATAAGTTCTGCTTAAGCTGTTCTCAGGGCTCTCTGCTCTGTTCAAGTGAGGTCTGAACCCCAGCATGCTGGACTCCCAATAAACCCTTTACTGTTGCATGAGACAGTTTCTTGGTGGTCTCTTCCTCCGATGCTCGCCTAAACTTTACATTCGGAACCCCCAGCGAGATCCAGCAGTGGCGGATCAAAGACCCCCAACGACCTCCTCTCAGGATATGTAAGTTACCTCTTTCATGTTTCAGGTTACAGCTTAGGGCTTTGCAAAATGGCTATCGGAGATGAGCGTGAGTTCTCTCTGATAGAGGCTGGCAGATGTGTTACAGAGCAACAGGCCACGTTCCTGGGGGATGACCCAGAGGACTTGGCAAATCGAGGAACAATATTCTTCTCTATTCAGTGATATTTTGTTTCGGATTCCGTATTGCCAGCCCATCAGGTTTTGCCAGCTACTCAGTCCTGGACTCAGTATTTCACATCCATTGCCTGTCTTTATTATTGACTTGTCTTGTCTGTGTCGTGTGTCGTTGCTTTCACTGTTTGTATATCTTTCATTACGGGAAGGAGCATTTCAATGCCTCTGTCCCTGACTCTTATTCAGTGGACCAAAGTCCGCTTAAGGGCTCAGAATCTTTCTTTTTCAGAAAAACGCCAGACCTGGCAGACTCTCTGTGCCTCAGAATGACCCACCTTTGGAGTCGGATGGCCCCCAGAAGGATCTTTCTACTCCCCAATAATTTGAAACGTCAGAGATATTGTCTTTCAGCCGGGGCCACATAGCCATCCAGATCAACAGCCATATATCTTAACTTGGCAGGACCTCTGCAAATCTCCTCCTCCATTTGTGAAGCCTTTCCTTGTCCCTTCCCCCACTCCTACTCCTTCCCCCATGATTCTATCTCTCAAACCCTCTGCTCCTCCTCCTCCACCCTCTGTTTTACCCTGAGTCTCAACACTCAACTGCACTCTCCTCCCACTCCTTATCCCCTGCCCTCGTCCCCCAACCCCCAACACACTCTAAATGATTCCCCTGTGGCTGAATCAGCCTCTCCGCCATTGGAGGAATCCTGGCCGGCCCAGCGCTGTATAGATGACACCCCTGCGGCACACAAAGCCCCTCTTTTCTGGAGGAAGCTGCCCGACTAAAATAACTCAAAGAACTCGCCGGCGTTTTCACACCTGCCTACTTGGGATAACTGCCAACAACTCCTAGGGACTCTCTTCATGACAGAGGAAGGAGAGAAAAACCTCCTGGAAGCTAAAAAAAAAATCCTCTGACCAGATGGGTGACCAACACAATTTCCCAACATAATCAAAGCCGGCTTCTCATTGAGTCAACCCAACTGGGACACCAATACATTTGAAGGTAGGGAGCATCTGTCCACTTATTGCTGGGCTCTAATAGCGGGTCTCCAAGCGGAAGCTCCGGTGACCAACTAATTTGGCCAAGGTTAGAGAGATTATTCAAGGGCCTGATGAATCTCCCTCTATGTTTCAAGAGAGAATTATGGAGGCATATAGGAGATGTACTAATTTTGATCCTCAGGCAGAGGATCAAAAGGAATCTGTCATGATGGCTTTCATTGGGCAAGCTGCCCTGGATATTAAAAGAAAGTTGCAATGCATAGATGTATTACAAGATATGACTTTGAGAGATTTAGTCATAGAAGCCTAAAAAGTATACTATAAGAGATAAACTGAGGAAGAGAAGGAACAAAGGAGGAAGAAAGAAAGGGAGCAAAGAGAGGATGCGAGAAGCAAAAATAGACTAAGGCATTGACTAAGGTCCTGGCCACAACAAAAAGTAGGACAGAAATTAAGAAACAGGGAGACAGGAAGCGATAACTGGGCCCAAGACAAAAGCCACCCCTGGCCTCAGATCAATGTGCCTATTCTAAAGAAAAAGGACACTGGGCCAAAGAGTGCCCTAGAAAGAGATAGCCACACCAGTCAGACATTCTGACTCTGGAGGATGACTAAGAAAGTCGTGGCTCAGAACACTTCCCGGAGCTCAGGGTAACTTTTGAAGTGGAGGGGACCCCAGTAAACTTTGAAGTGGATACTGGGGCAGTATACTCAGCCCTTAAGGTCCCTTTGGGCCCTCCATCAAATAAAAGGTCTCTACTTCAAGGGGCTAACGGCAGTGAATATCGGGAATAGAAAACTAAGAGGACCATGGACCTGGTAAAAGGAAAATCTATCACTCCTTCCTAGTAATCCCAGGACTCCCGGCCCCATTGATGGGCTGAGATCTGCTCTCCAAGCTCCAGGCCAGAAAAACTTTTAACCCTGAATTCCCCCAAGTGAAATTTATAAATCCTTCAGGAAAAAACTTCTATAGTCACGGATTTAACTGTCATTAGAAGATGAACATAAACTCTTCACACCCCACAAGACTGATCAAACAGGCAAACTACCCCAGAATTGGATAACAGATTACCAAGATTCCTGGAAAAAAACTGCTGGGTTAGGCCTGGCCATGAAAAAACCTCCAATAACAGTGGAGTTAAAAACCTCAACCTCTCCAATCAATATCAAAAAATACCCTCTGAGCAAAAAAGCAAAAGATGGGATAAGGACCCATATTCAAAAATATATGGCCTTGGGGGTCCTAAGGCCCTGTTAATTGGCCTTAGATGTTGAGTACAAAATTCTGAAACTACATAAACTTGGGGTTCAGGGGATTAATTGATTACAACAAAGCAATGCCCTCTAAATCCGGTTGCAACCAAATAGGACTGTTTTCCTAGCTTCAGTGCTCTTGTAGGTGCCTTTCCTTGTCCGTCCCTAGAACAGAAAGATTCTATATTCTTAAACATTGTTTATGTTTTCATTAAATGGTCAACAGATGTGATTAATTATGTAATGGTGCAGATGTTTCCCAGAGTGCTCTATCATGATGCAGTTTCATTTAAAGATCAAATAGAGGGGCATACAACCCGGTTCTGCCAGGAACCTGTATCCCTCATTTTAGCCATCCTATTAGGAATAATAGTACCTGCAGGGGTGGGCACAAGAACCACTGCCCTAGTCGATGGGACATACAAATGACCCAATTAGAAGCAACAATAGACCAAAACTTAAGATATTAAGATACAGGAGTCTTTAACATCTCTCTCTGAAATTGTTTTACAAAACAGATGAGAGAAGTGGGCCTTTGTGCTGCATTGAGGGAAGAATGTTGTTTTTATGCCAACAATACTGGAGTTGTAAAAGAATATATGAGTAAATTAAGAAAACACCTTGAAGAGCATCAACAAGAGACAGAGGCCCAAAAAGGGTGGTTTGAGTCTTGGTTCACACAGTCCACCTGGTTAACTATGCTTTTTATCAGCAATGGCTGGCCCATTAATAATCCTCCTATTATTGCTAACTGTAGGACCCTGTTTGCTCAACTGTGTACTTTCCTTTCTTTAAGCACAAATTTGACATGTTAAACTTATGGTAATCAGATAACAATATACCCCACTAGCAGACTTATAATGTGACACCCCCAATGATCAATTTTATGATTAAACAAAACCAGACGAAGAAGTGGGGAATGAAAGGTTAATAAAATATGTACTTGTCACTTCCTGTTTTTCTGTATGCTTAACAAAACACTGTTGAAATCTTGAGAACTGTTTGCTAGTCTTGTTCCCAGAATGTGCTGTCCCCAACTGCCAAACTGCAGAATGTACTCCTACACCCATTTGCACGCAAACCACCCACTCACCCTGACCCATTAAATAACTTCCTTCCCTGCCCTCTCCAAGGAAAGTATATAAGCTCTGTTTAAGCTATTCTCAGGACTCTCTGCTATATTCAAGTGAGCTCTGAGCCCCAGCCTGCTGGACCCCCAATAAACTCTTTGTTGTTGCATGAGACAGTCTCTTGGTTGTCTCTTCCTCCAACGCTCGCCCGACATTTACATTGGTACAATCGTAAGTGTGATCTTTGCTTTTTGTGTCCAGAATATTACTGGCCGTCAATCTCTAGGGTAAGAAAATTAAGGGCAAATAATTCATGGTTAAGGCGATCCCTGGGAGTGGTAAATATAAGGGCGTAAACCTTAAGGCGGATTAGCCAAGTCTTTAAGGTAAGGTGGGCACGTTCCACAATGCCTTGGCCCTGACGGTTGTATGGAATTGCAGTAGTATGACATATTTGCAAGGTAGCACAGAACTGTTTAAACTTGGCACTGGTATGTGCAGGACCGTTTTCCGTTTTAATATGTTTTGGTTTACTCATTACAGAAAAGGGTGAAACAAGATGAGAAAGGACATCTTTGGTAGCCTCTCCGGAATGTGGAAATGCGAAAATAAAGCCACTGAAGGTATGTATACAAACGTGTATATATTTTTTTTTCTCAAATTCAGGAAAATGAGTAACATCCATTTGCCAAACCTGATTGGGCAGTAATCCTCGGGGATTAACTTTCAATTGTTGAATGGGGAGGGAGACAGCACAACCAAGGCATGCTTTTACTATTTCTCATGCCTGTTGCCTGGTAATTTTACAAAGTAATCAAAGGCTCTGGGAATTTAGATGGTGAAGATTGTGTAACTCCATGGCCTTTTGAATGGAGCCAACAAAAATTGAAAAGATGGAACGAGTTGATGCATCAGCTTGGGCATAACTTTTGTTAGAGGGCCGGGAAGATCAAAGTCTTCCCTCATGTGTCCTAAGAAAAATGGGTGTGTTCTGGCCTGAATTAGCTGCTGAAGCTGGTGAAACAGAAAGGCTGCTGAAGAAGCCTTAATGGCGGGTGAAATCTCCAGCAGGGGCACAAAATGAGCAATGTAGGCACTGTCTGTATAAATATTAACAGGCTTATCAAAAATGGTATAAAAACTTGTGTTATGGCAAACAATTTCACAAGCTGTGCTGACCTATAGACAGTATCAAAGGTGGTAGGCTGGTTATTGACAACAAAGACCGCACGGCTATTACTGGAACCATCTGTAAAGACAGTAAGGGCTTGAGGAATGGGAGCCTTTTGAGTAATTTTGGGAAAAATAAATGGATGTAATTGGGAAAAATGTAAAAAGGGCCACTGGGGAGGTGGTTATCAATTGTGCCCACAAAGCCTGATAGGGCAATACACCATTCATCCCCTGTGTGTAGTAAAAAATGGGTTTGTTCCTTAGTATGTGGAATTAATATATTATCAGGGTCTTTGCCAAAAAGTTGACGAGAAAGCAAGCGACTTTTTATAATAATAGAAGCTACCTGAGCAGGATAAACCATAATAACCTTGGAGGATGTGGTGGGTAAATAGACCCAAAGCAAGGGGCAGCCTTTATTTTCAAACAGTGGATCTCACTGCCAAAATATTCCTGTGGGTATATGAGGAGTGCGTAAAATAACCAGAACAAGAGGAAGGTGATAAGAAATTTGTGTAACAAACTGTTGGACAATGGCTTCTATGACTTGGATTAATGCCTGTCATTCCTTGGGAGTAAGCTTTCGAGGGGAGGAGGAGTGGGAATCACCTCTCAAAATATCATTAAGAGGCAAAAGTACACAAGTGGATAATTTTAAATATGTTCTTAGCCATTGAATATCCCCCAGTAATTTTTGAAAACCATTAAGGGTGTGAAGATGGTCGACACGTAGTTGTATTTTAAGAATCTGGATCTAATTATCTTGAAGTTTACGGCGCAAATAGGTATAAGGATCCTGTGTTTGAACCTTATCAGGAGCTATGTGTAGTACCAAGGTAGTGAGGGTTTTGCAAAGGTCCAAGTAACAACTATTAAGGTCATGGGTATTATGTGCAGCAATTAACAAATCATCCATATAATGTAAAATATAAATTTGTGGCCATTGCTCTCTCACAGAATCTACTGCTTGAGCAACGTATTTTCGGCAAAGACTGGGGCTGTTGGCCATACCTTGTGGAAGAACCTACCATTGAAATCTCTGCATAGGGCCCTGGAAATTAATGTGAGGGAGACTAAAGGCAAAACAGGGTCTATCCTTATGATGTAAAGGAATGGTAAAAAAGCAATCTTTTAAGTCAATAACCATTTTATAATAGTTTTTGGGAATAGCAACTGGTGTGGGAATGCATGGCTGTAGTGCTCCCATCAGGTGCATATCTTTATTAATGGCACGCAAATCCTGTAAAAGGCAACACTTGACTGATTTTTTCTTGCTAACAAAATAAGAGTATTCCATGGTGAGGTTGAGAGCTCTACATGGCCGGCTGCCAGCTGTTCCTGCACTAACATGGAGGGAGCCTACAATTTTTCTTGGGTAAGGGGCCACTGATCCACCCACACAGGAGTCTGAGTCTCCCAAATAATTTTATCTGCATGGGGTACAGGAGGATCAGGGACCAACACTAAAAATCCAAATACCCAAATCCATATGTATTTGTTTTTGTATGGGTTGTATAGGCTCAAGCAGTCCTTGTCTCAGTCTCCCTAGGCCTGTACCAGGGACAAAATTCATATGAAGCATTTGATGAGTCACCATGGAATTGGGACTGGGAAGAATAACTTCCATTTGACTCAAAATATCTCGGCCCCATAGGTTAACAGGGTGGTGGCTGGGGGCGGTTTAGCCCAAGTTTGAGGAGACGCTTCCACTAGGCTTTGTTTGCCTCTCGGACACTCACGTGAAACATGACCAAGTTGTTTACAAGTAAAGCAAGTACGTGAGCCAGGATTGTGAAAGGCCTTGGTAAAGGCAGCACCTATGGCGAGACCAATGACATGGGCTGCACCCACCCTGGCACAGAGTCTAATAAAGTCAGAAAGTTCCCCTTTATCCTTATGTGGTCAAAAACCATCCTGACATGCCGCGTTGGTGTCTTCAAACGCAAGATGTTTTACAAAGGTGCTTTCGCTTGGTCCAAGCAAGCATTCCCTGGCTAGGTTAAGCCGGGCAAAAAAGTCGCTATAAGGCTAGTCGGGCCCTTGTCAAATTTTTGCCAGGGAAGTGGTAGCTGAGCCCTTTTGAGGTAGGCGTCTCCAAGCATGTAAGCCAGCCATCTGAATCTGTTCCAAAAGTCCAGCAGGGAAACACGCCTGTTTAGGGTTAGTGTCAAAAGGCACATTGACCACTAGCTTAACAGAATTCCAGTATTTAGAGGAGGCCTTAGTTAATTATTTTGAGCAGTTTCCCGACAGTGCTCTTTGAAATCTGCATTCCACATCAGGAAGTCTCTGGCACTGAGGGTAGCTCGGGCTAAAAATTTCCAATCATTGGGAGTAAGCCATTGTGCACTGTGACTTTCTAATATAACCAAAGTGGAGGGTGCAGTGGGGTCATAGTGAGCACAAGCCTTTTTAAGTTTTTCAAGAAAATGCAGGCTTAAGTTTTTGTAGACACTCTGTGTTCCTTCCTCTCTACAGGTGAACTCCTCATCCGCTGAGTCCTAATCTTCCTCCTGCCATTCCCGCAACTTCTTCCCTTGATCCGTTTCCCTCGCTTCCTTCTCTT
This sequence comes from Callospermophilus lateralis, assembly GCF_048772815.1. NCBI lineage: Eukaryota > Metazoa > Chordata > Mammalia > Rodentia > Sciuridae > Callospermophilus > Callospermophilus lateralis. The sequence goes on from NC_135319.1 coordinate 12,479,272, forward strand.
GATCCTCATCTAAGTCTTTGTTCTCACCCTGGGCGGGCTTATATATCTGACTGCAGGTGACTGGGAAGGCAAGAACAGGCAGATGGAGCAGCTTAGCCTTTGTGCAATACCACTATGGGCCAGCTCATGTTGACTCCATGCCTAAGGCTAATGAGCAGAGCTCAGAGCCATGGCATCTTAATTCTTTTAAAAGTTGGATCTGTTCCCTTCTATGTAGGAGAGACTCTCACAAGGGAGCCAGGTTAGGCAAGGGAAGTGGGAAAAAAATATCTGGGGGACCAGTTGGCCTCTGAAGGGCCGAAGAACAAAAGGCAGGAGGGATAAAGGAGGGAGGTGGATGTGTAAGTCCTATTGGCTGTGGGAGGGTCCTGAGAGGTCTTGGGTCTTCTGAATGGTGGCGAGCTGCTTCCTTCACCAAGGTAGCCTCCTCACCATGGGTCAATATGTCTCTGGTATTTAAAACTGGATAAAGGCAGTTGCAAACCCTGGGAGCCTTATTCATTAGTGTGGGTTTTTTGAGGGGGACCAGGAAGGTTCCCAGAAGCCTGGGGAGACTGAGAAGTGTCTATGTCTATACTAACTGAAGGGCATGCCGAGGGGGGACGAGAGGTCTTTTTCATAGCCTCTTCCCAAATCATGAAAAGTTTTAAGGTACCATTGTCAAAGGGTAAACTATTAAGACTTTCATTAATTAAGTTTCAGGATATAAAGGTGGGAACAGGCCCCTCTTCTGGGCGAAAGGATTCATAATAATCTTTTAAACAGTCTCCTACTCTAAGCCATCCTTTACCATCAATGGTCCCTTCACGGGGAAACAAAGGACACAATTCTCCTTTGTAGGAAAAGATTAATTTTAAGTCCTTTTTCTTAACACGCTCTCACCATGTGTTCAGGGACTCCTTGAGGCTTGACAAAAATGACCGTGAGCTCCGCTTGGCCAAGTCTTCACAGAGGATGGCGTTCCCCCTCAGTCAAAGTCTCGAGCCCCAGTCGGTGGGCACCAGATATCCCGGAGGGCTGGACACATCAACGTGGATGGCGAACCTAGGTGGGGAGTATGATGGGACAAGAGACACGAGAGATAACAGCAAGACAGGAGTTGTGATCAAGCTGCAAACTTTTATTGTTCACACAGGGGTATTTATATGCTGGGAATTGAAAAGCTCTCTTATCGGCAGTTGCTGGATGTCTTCACAAGGTGAGATAACGTCAGGATGTTTCAGGAAGACAGATGGCCGCAGGATGTCTCTGGGAGATAGATGGCTACATTATGTCTCCCAGGCAGGATGTCTTCCAGGGTGCTGTTTCTTGTAAGTATCAGGCTATTCTTTGAAGGAGAACTTCCTTCTAGCCCCTGACAGTCAGGGATTAATTATTTGGAATGGAAAATTGGAAAATGAATCCAATGTGTATGCAAATATGTGCTACAGAAAAATATTCTCATTCTCATTCAGAACAATGCCTTGACATTACCTTGGCCAAAATTAAGACACAATTAGAGGAGAAGAGTTAGAAAATCTGTGAATACTTATCTGGAATGGAAAATGCTCAGGAGTTCAAAATTTTGGAGGTGGTAGAAGAGTTTCCAAAAGTAAGGACCAGGGTAAAAACTCCACAAACATGGAGCTTTGACGGCCTAAAGACTTCTGGAGAAACTACCTCTGAGGTTTGGCACTTGAAATATATGTTGTTGATAGGAGTTTTAGCTTCATTTCTAGTGAGACCATCAAAGCTCTATCTGCATCTATGTGACCTGGAGGACATGGTTTCTTATTTTCCAATGAACATGAGGCAGCAGTGCTGAATTATTACTTTGTAGGTAAACTGTTTTCACTGGGGTCAAAGTGTCTCTCCGTGTGGACTGTGAAGACATTTGGTCATCCTCCAATTTTCATGGTGTTTATCGCTGCAGCACTGGGAGTTTGGTATTTGCTTCACAAAATACAAGGACTTCAACTGGGACACAGTGCTGGTGGGAGTTCTGACATGTGTGGTGGGTCAGGGTCTGCAGAAGAATGCACCAACCAGACTTCCATTCCACATAGCTTGCCCCATTGACCATAGCAACCTGAATCTGATCATTGCCCTGAAACCTCTCCATATAACAAGATGCCTTTACATACAAGGTTCTGCTAGCTGCACCATGTCAGTATCAAGCCATTAGGAAGACAATGGCAGATACACATGACACCACAATAGATGTTTTATCACACACCTGCACACCACTGATCTAGGCCCATTACTCAGTAGGGTCCATCTTACTGTCACCTCCGTTCTACACCATTTTCATGAATCCCAGTTAATCAAGGCACTGTCTGGTACACACATGATAAGCAACAGGACACCAAAAGGTTCTCCAGTGCCACCTGGTCATGGGAATTTCAAAAATTTCATGGTATTATTAAAGACTTTTTTTAAGGATGAAGTTGGAGGCACTGTCGGATTCAATTTATTCAGGAACCATTAAATGGTGTGGAAGCTCATTGCATTGAAAGCCCTGGAGAACCCTCACAGGCAAGACTTCCCAAAGAGTGGCCAAAGTTCACAAGAAGCCAGGCCCACTGAGGTCTACAATGTGAGTTCCATGTGTGTTTTGACTCTCAACTATTTCTGGAAAGTCTTTCAGAAGCAGCAGTCCATTTATAAATTTTGCAGGATGAATGCTGGGAAGCTTTCTTCTAGACAGGATACATCCATTGATGCATTCTATTTTTTAATGTCTACAACCATGGACATAGTGAGATAATAGACATTGAAACACTTGCCTTGTCAAACGACTTACAAGAAAGAGTACACTTTAAACAAACAAACAAACAAAAAACCCTGCTTCTTCCTACCTATTCTCAGAACATGAGACAAAACCACCAACTCATACCCACATGCACAAAGGCACCTCCTTCCCCCAAGTAAGTCTGTGACTATCCGGAGTGTCCTCTGACTGGTGGGCCATACTATATTTCCCCAAAATGGCCTGTCCTGTCTCAGATAGGGTCTCCTCGGCCAACGCTGTGAAGTTGTCAGGAGGCAGCGGTTAACCACTACGTGCTTTCTAAGGAAAGGCCCCTCTTCAGAGCTCTCCTGGCATTTGGCCATTCTCGCATCAGTAGGAACCAAGAAAGACTGACTCTGTCCTTGGTAAAACCAAACAAGTTTCCCCGCTGGGACTGGGACTGGGACTGGGACTGGGACTGGGACTGGCTCTGTTTGCCTGGTTTCCAGGATCCCAAGTTCATAGAGTTCCATCACCAAGGGAGTGAGGTAGTCACTTTCGTCAGAAACTGTAGGAGGTCACTGCCTTGGCAACCACTTTGTCCTAACAGTTGCTCCAAAGATTCCCAGAGATGGAGGCTGCCCCTACTTCCTGTGACACTATCACAAGTTATAATGGTATATCAACCATAGGCACCCAGGAGCAGCTCTCCACACAGGCCTGGTTTAGTCCATGTTCTCTACATTAAGAAGAGAGATGTTGATTCAGACACATCCCTTCATCCTGACCAGGTTGTTTGCATTGGAAGTTGACTTTTTCTCTCTCTAGTCCTTCATAGCTGCATACATCTTCTACAGAGATCATTTCTGCATGAACCTTTGAGGTTCTCAGCAGGTGGAAGATCCCCTACATTCCTGTATTATAAGACCAACTCTGTACCTGCTCCTCTGTAAAGTTAGATTCAGGAAAGAGTGTATGGTTAGGGTTAATAACATGTTCGATTTGGATTAGGAATCATTCTGCAGGATGAATTATGATATTCTGAACCTGCGAAATTAATAAGAATATATAGGTGAAATATAAGTAGGTAAACAGAAATCCAGGTAAGATTTGCAGCATAGAAGGGCATTGGGCCCGTGATTATGATACTTAGCTTTGGAATATGTTCTGCAAAGATGTCTCAGAAAAATCGATATACAATGGCATAGGTCCTTGTACCTTGGATGATTGAATTCCAAAGAGAACATACAGTCAAAAAGGGATAGTCAGTAGGATTAGAAAGATAATTGATAGGTTTAGAAAGAAGAGTGAGTATAGGATTTGGACCAAAAGTTCTTTAGCAATAGAGTTTCGGGTAGAGAGTGAATGTAAATGTAAGCAGATGTGAAGAGTCTGTCACAATGATGAACTGGGGAAAATATGTAGGAATGCAGATATCAATAGAGACATTAGGAAATCAAACCAAGTATAAAGTGAGTGATAGGATTAGACATTTTCAACAGGGTTGAGGTTGAATATATAATCTTAGGAAGAAACAAATATTTAGTCACCAATAGGATTGACATTTGAGAGCATTAGATGTTTTTCATAATCCATGCTCACTTTCCATTTAGGCTTTGGTACAAACATGAGTGGGATCTTTTTATTTGTATCCAGAAAATTACTGTGATAAAATGCATATGTAGATCAGATGACATGCGTATTTATTCAACCATTTCTGGGTGCAATATTTTGAAGACGTATAAATTAGTATTGGGGATACAAATATGTGTACCTTTGTCTATCAATATAGAGACAATGCATGAATTGACCATACTGTGAATAAATAATATAACTACTTCCAACTTTAAATAATGGATTGAATTGATATCTGAAAATATACAGGAAATCTGATATTGATATACAATCATTGATTCCAACCAGTTATACATCTAATGGTAATATTAGTGTTATGGTTTATCATGAAGAGTGTGTGAGTTTTGCTTCTAAATGATTATGGAAATCAAAAATAGTGTGTTTGGAAAGAAGTCTCGTAAAAAGATCTAGCCAAGAAACGTGAAGGAATACATGTGTTCTGAAGCAGGAATTGATTGATAGTGAGTCAAATGCCTATAAATTTGTTAACTTCTGGATAAATATATATCCTATGATGTGCATAAACTGAAGAAATAGTAATGTACCAGTGTTGAATAAAAATGAACGTCAAAATAAACATCATGTATCATTGGAATCTACTTACATTGATGTTAAACTGCATTAGTTATTGTAGAAATATTAGGATTTGTATGCACAATTCACTGAATTTAGCTTTCAGTACTAGGAAACAAATATGTATTTCAGGTGGATGAATATTTATGATAATAATCTTGTGAAAAGTTGATTATAAATGCACATACATGAACATGAGTGAATTTAGGGAGTGTATAATAAGACACATATATTGCATATTTGGAAATATCTGGAGAGTATATATATATATATATATATATATATATATATATATATATATATATACAAAACACACACACAGACATTAAATAGTAGCAATATATATGCCAATTGAAATTCATCATTAAATATATATCATCCACAGATTCAAAGCTATTTATTTTACTAAAAATGGATTTATATATAATGTTGTTCAACAAAGAACCTCAACCATAGATTGAATTTTCAGTTCCTACCGGGTTTAGGAGTAGTCATCTCTTCTCTCAATTTGTATCTGCCAATTCAGCCACCTCACAAGAATGTACGAGTGATAAAAGCTCGGATTCTGTATGTACATATAAAAATACATGTTCTGAATAGGCTACAGAGAACAGGAGACAGGAATTCACATATTAACTTTAAAAACACGTGGAGACCTATTTCAATTAAAAATTGACAAGATTTATAACACCAACCCTTTTTCATGCAAAATGGAAGTCCAACTATACAGCATGCCTCCTCTGAACATCTTGTATTTCTATTCTGTTTGGGTAATGTTTGTCCATCATATTAGGATTAGTAGTCAGAGTCTAGTAGGTATGGGTTAGGGTCAGTGTTTCATTTTTTCGAATGGAAAATTAGATAAGGAATCCAAAATGTATACAAATATGTGCTGCACAAAAATATTCCCACTTTCATCCAGAACGATGGCTTGACATTTCCTTCCCCCCAAGTAAGACACAATTAGAAGAGAAGACCTTGAAAATCTGTGAATACATATCTAGAATGGAAAATGCTCAGGAGTTCACAACTTTGGAGGTGGTAGAGGAGTTTCCAAAAGTAAGGGACAGTGTTGATAGACCCAACCTGATCTTTTATTAAAATTGGGAGCCATCTTTCCACAAAACCATGAAAAGCTAATTTTGGCTTTACTATAAATTCCTGCAAATTCTGAACCTGCTTGGAATGCCTGCCCGTGCCTTGAACTCCCCCATGCCTATCTCTCTGACCAGATAGCAGCCCTCTCTGAAACTTTAGTGATACATCATAATTTTTGGCCTTCCCTGGCCAGACAACGACCCTCTCTGAGGTATAATGGTCATCATAATTTCTTATGTTGGGGCCAGCAAAAAAAAAAAAAAAAGTAAACTACCATTATTGTGATGCTTGTCAAAATTCTGTTATCTGTAACCCCCCTTTTGTGTTACTTTCTGGGCTATATAGCTGTGCTGTAGCAAAGGTGGGGTTGCTGTCTCGTTCCCGCCGTTTTGGGAGGGAGAGGCAGCCAGGCCGGTTGAAATAATAAACTTGCCTTAATTTGATTTTAATTGGAGTCAGTGGTCTTTTCTTTCATTCTGGTCTAACGTTTTGGAGTTCCCCAGCAAGATGACCCTGCCCGAACAGATCACAAGACCAGACTGCTGGAAATTCTGAAGCTGGCCTTCTCTCCAGGGCTCCCGGCTACAGAGCCACTCTAGGGGATGCGCAACTTGAGATGTTCCAACGCCTTGGAGTGAGCCTTTGATCCAGGGAGCACTGAAGTGAACCAATGGACTAAAACTATTAGTAAGCACCTGGTGGAGGAGGACTCCTTAGGTAAGTGGCGCCTTGATAACATCTGATATCTGATTAAGGGAGATCTCTTCTGATGACAGAGAAGTGGCCTGGGGAGGCTCACATATACTCCTGTCTGGGACAGTAACAAGAATCATTCTGTCCTCTGTTCTGTTCTGTAGAGAATTCCTCTGGATGGGTTGAGAGGTGCGGATGGGCACGCACGTGGTCCTACCCGAGAGCTTTAGAAAGACATTGCATTGCTCCTCTGTTTTTCTGTTTTGGCGCAGGGTTTCTGTATTTTTCTGTTTTGTTCTGTGTTCTATATATTTTTTGTTTGTTTGTTTTTGTGCGTTTTGTTGTGTGATTTCGGTGCTAAAAACTTAAGGATATTGGACGTGAAAATTGGTAATAATGCAAGTAAGCGTGACGCCTTTTTTGGAATGTGTTTTAAGGAACTACGATGAACTTTACCCCGCTTTGTTGAGCAGGATAAGAGAAGCCCCTAGCTGCCTGCCGGGAGAACACACACTGCACAGGGCAATGCCTGCTGGGGACCTAAGAACTGAGTATATCCCAGGTAAATGAGTGAAACTCCTTTAAAACCCCTTGTCCCTTCAGATCAAGAGAGTCACAACCATTTGGCAGAGTCCCCTGTTTTTCTCCTTTGTTAGCAAAGCAATAAACCTCCCTTTTTCTTTTTCTCAAAACCCTGTCCTAATTATTAAATTGGCATTAATTGGCTTCAAAGTCAGGAACCGAACTTTAAGTTACAAATTTTGATACACCTCCCCCACCTTAGATCCGGTACTTTTTGAGATCTGAATACTGAAATGTTAGGAGATGGAGCATGCTTGGGGTGGAACCGAACCAGAGGAGCTAATCTTGTAAGTAAAAGGAGGGACTGAGGGACTCCCAGCAGCTGCCGAAGCCCTGTTGCTTCAGGGAATTCCCTCCTTCCTTCCCTGCACTGTAAGGATTATCCCACCTCTGTTTTCTTAAAAAAGAGAAAAAGAAAAAGGGGATACTAAATTCAGTAAAGTCACCATAGAGACCCTTGATTTTACATTTCAGGTTTCTCCTCTGTTAAAACATATGGTCCCCTTGTGGGAACATCTATGGTGCCACTAGTGTAGGAGATTTTTCTCTCATCTGTTCTCTTTCAAAGGCTTCTGTCTGTCATCCATAGTCTGGAGCTCCTTTCTGTCTGTCTTGTGTCTTTTTTTCTGGCCCTTTAAGACATGTGCAATAATGTGTTGATATTATAAATTGTTTCTTGGGAATGATCTTCGCTGAATGTGTGTCTAAATGATTATGTTTTATTGTAACAATCTGGTATCTGCATGGGTTTTTGAAGCATTGCACAATCTTGCAGTTAAAAGTCCAGTTTAGGTAATTGTTTAGTTTATGATTTCAGATAATTCATGCCAGAGAAATTAAATACTTAGGATGGAAAACTAAAGAACTCTACTTCCAAGTTGGCAAGTAACTTCCCAATTATTCAATCTTTTATTTCACCAATTTTGAATTGGGTAGCCTGGGAAAATATCACTGTGTGTACCAGTGCACTAATTTGGACAAGGATAGTAAATCATTGTATGGTATTTGTTGACAAAACAAGATGTAAAGATATAAAATTTTGTGAATTGTATCTTAAACTTGTATCATAATTTTCAACATCCTAACCTGAAAAGTATGGTTAAAATGCCTTAGGCCTGAGGTGTCTGCTCAGAATAGCAATTTTTTCCTGCTCCTTCCAGACCTCAGCCAGGACTTATTTTGAAATGCAAATGAAAGTATCCTGCAAGCTCAGTAGGAGACTGATCTGAGGCCTAAGGGAAAAAAAGGTAAATTGTGTGGTTTTTACTAATTACTAGCCAGTCATTTTATCTAGGACTCTTATTTTTTTCCTTAGATTCTTTATGTTTATTTTTTTTTTTTAGCTCATGATTTTGATCCGACAGACCTAAGTTAATATTTTTCTGATCAGTTCTATCTTTGACCAACTGTGGAGTTTTTGAAACATTGCAATGCAGATTTCACCTGTGAAAAGCTATAAGGCCTTTACTATTTTTATGTGTGCACACATCTGTTATGTGTCGTATGTCTATATATACATATGTCCGTGTATCATATATATGATACAAAAATTAACATATATAAAGAGCGCTCATAAAAAAAAAAAACAACGCTCATAAAAACAAATTTTAAAAAGTGGATCCAAAGTTCTTTAAATCACGTGGTTTACATGGTTCAATTTAAATTGGAAAAACAGATAACAATAAATATCTTTAAATTTAAGCTTACAAGTTTTTCTAGGTGTTCAAATATCTAATTAAATATTAATGTCTAGAAAATGTCTAATATGCCGTTCCCACTCACGTCACCCTCTCTCAGCTCTGAAGAAGCCAAAATGAGTGATGCCCCTTTTTTTACAACAATGGAGCCAAAAATAAATAGACTATCAATATAAGTAATTAATGAAATCAGGCAAAATCAGGGAGACCGGTTTTGGGTGAGTTCAAAAATTTGGAGGCTGTTACCTGATGGATTAAAATTCCCTCAGTGCTCTTCCCCTACTCTATCAAAGATTTGAACGGGACACATTAGAAAAGGGGGGAATGACAGACGCAACCTGATCTTTTATTAAAGTTTGGAGCCATCTTGCCACAAAGCCTTGAAAAGATAATTTTGGCTTAACTATAAATTACAGCAAATTCTGAACCTTCATAAATATTGGTCTTCCCTGCCCAGACAACGACCCTCTCTGAGTCTCCAATGGTCCTCATAAATTCCGATGTTGGGGCCAGCAAAAAAAAATGTAAACTACCATTAGGGTGATGCTTGTCCGAGTTTTGTTATCTGTAACTCCCCTTTTGTGTAACTTTCCGGGCTATAAAACTGGGGTGTAGGAAAGGTGGGGTTGCTGTCTTTTTTCAGCTGTTTTGGGATGGAGAGGCAGCCCAGCCAGCGGAAATAATAAGCTTGTTTAATTTGATTTTAATTGGAGTCAGTGGTCCTTTCTTGCTTCCTGGTCGAACAGGTAAACACTCCAAAAACATGGAGCTCTGCCGGCCTAAAGACTTCTTGAGAAACTGTCATTGAGTTTGGGCACTTGAAATATATGTTGTTGTCAGGAGTTTAGTTTCCTTTGTAGTGATACCATCAAAGCTGTGTCTGCATCTATGTGACCTGGAGGACATGGTTTTCTATTTTCCAATGAACATGAGGCAGCAGTCCTGAATTGTCTCCTTGTAGGTAATCTGTGGCCACTGGGGGCTAATTGTCTACTCCTGTGGACTGTGAAGCCATTTGGTCATCCTCCAATTTTGTGGTGTTTCTTGTTGCTGTAATGGGAGTTCGGTATTTGCTTAACGAAATACAAGGAGTTCAAATGGGACACAGTGCTGGAGGGAGTTCTGTCACATGTGGTGGGTCAGGGTCTGCAGGAGAATGCACCAACCAGACTTCTATCCCACATAGCTTTAACCCTTGTGTATAGCAACCAGATTCTGAACATTGCCTAGAAACGTCTCCATATAACAAGTTGCCTTTACATATAAGGGTCTGCTGGCTGCACCATGTCAGTTAGAAGCCATTTTGGAAGCCAATGGCAGATCCACATGACCTCACCACAGATATTTTATCACACACCTGAACACAACTGCTCTGGGCCCACTACTCAGCAGTCTGCAACTTACGGGCATCTCTGATCTACACCATATTCATGAAACCCAGTCAATCAAAGCACTGTCTGGTACAATCATGATCAGCAACAGGAGATCTAAAGGTTCTCCAGTGCCAACTGGTCATGGGAATTTCAAAAATTTCATTGTATTTATCTAGCCATGTTTCAAGGATGAAGTTGGAGACACTGGGGGTTTCAATTCATTCAGGAACCATTAAATGGTGAGGAAATTCATTTCAATGAAACCTCTGGAGAACTCTTACAGGCAAGGCTTTCCATAGAGTGGCCAAAAGGTCACATGAAGCCAGGCCCATTGTAGTCTACAATGTGAGGTCCATGTGTGTTTTGACTCTCAACTATGGCTGCCAAGCCTTTCAGAATAAAATCATGTGATATCCTGGGTGAGATTCCCAGTGCTCTCTGGAAAGCCAACCTGGACCTAAATCTCAGTTTCCAAGGGCGGCTCTCATGCGTGGGCTCCTAAAATCCCAACAGAATTCATGCCAATACTATTCTGAGGTCAGTTCTAGAACTCAGACTCTAAGGGGAATCACACCAGAGTTCAAGCCCAGGTGGACCCAGTCATCTCTTCCAACTGCCAAACAAATGACCACAATTAAAACGAAAACACTCCCACATTGCCCTCATCTTCTTCCATATAGAAACTCCTCATAGCCTCTGGCTGGAGGTTTCCATGAAGGGTGCAGACCAAGATAGTGTCCAAATAAGCTCCCTAGTCCCTCATTTGCCTAAAGTAAGGGTGGACTGCACACCCTTCCTGAGAAACAGGAGTCATGAAATAGGCCCGCATTAATACTGCTCTGTTTCTCCAATTTGAGGCCTACTGACTCTCAGGTATAGATTCTTTATGTGATTTGGAGTCATGAGAAAACCCAAGCACCTATGGGCTAGCCTCTGCAGGGCTTTGAGGAACTCATTTGACCCAAAGGATCCCTATTCTCACTTGATGGATATCAGAAACCTAACAGACTAAGGCAGGAGACTTCATACACAATGACTGATCTTTGTGCCATTTTGGTTTTTGACGCACACATGGGATCTTTCTTTAGATACATTAGGTGCTGAGAATCAAAGCCACAGCCTCACACAGGGCCAAGAGGCTGATTCAGACACATCCCTTTCCAAAGCATTTAACCAAAGAGCCACAGGTGATACCCATTCATTTCCATTTGAAAATGGTTTTCTTCAGGCTTCACAAAGGTGTGGCCCAAGGCAAAGACCTTCCTGATATTCAGGGAAAAAGAACAATAGGTAAGCAAAAGGCCCAAAGCAGGGTTTCTCCACTGAGAAGTTCCTGGTCACACTGATATCTGAGTTTTCTGAGATGCTCGCCATTCCCTTCAGCTATCCAGTACATGGCCATGTCACAGAGCTCGGAGGTGATACATAACTTAGACTCAAAACCATGAGCCTATTCTGGAGAGTGGGAAGGATTCAGGAAAAAAACTGGAAATTAGGAACATGGTAGGTGTTGCCCATCCATATGGCAAGCCGCAGTCCATTCACATATTCGGCAGAAGGAATGCTGGGAAGTTTTCTACTAGACAGAAGACATCTATTGATGCATTCTCTTTTCTAATGTGTACAACCATGGACACAGTGGGATACAGGGATATAGAAACACTGGCCTTGTCAAACGACTTACTAGAAACAGTCCACTCCAAAACAAACAAAGCGCCTTTTCTACCTACTCTCAGAACATGAGACTAAAACACAAACTCACACCCAACCCTTCATCATAACCAGGTTTTTTGCCATGGAAGATGAATTTTGCTCTCTCAGGTCCTTCATAGCTGCATAAATCTTCTCTATGGATCATTTCTGCATGGACCTTTGAGTTTCTCAGGAGGTGGAAGTTCCCATACGTTGCTGTATTGTAAGACCACCTCTGTCCCTGCTCTTTTTTAAAGTTAGATTGAGGGAACAATGTATGGTTAGGTTAACAACATGTCCAATTAGGGTTAGGAATCATTTTGCTGGATGAATAATGGTATTGGGAACCTGCAATATTTATAAGAATATATAGTAGTAATATATATATATGAAAAAAGAAATCTAAGTAATATTTGAAACACAGAAGGGCATTAGGCCCTTGATTGGGATACTTAGCATTGAATTAAGTTCTGCACAGATGTGTCAGATAAATCAATATACAATGGCATAGGACCTTGTACCTTGGGTGATTGAATGTCAAAGAGAACATCCAGTCAAAAACGGATAGTCGGTAGGTTTCAGAAGAAGAGTGAATATTGGATTTGGAACAAATTCTTTAGTAACAGGGTTTCGATTAGAGAGTGAATGTAAATGTCAGCACATATGAAGAGTTAGTCACAATCATGAACTGAGGAAAATATGTAGGAAAGCAGATATAAATAGAGACATCAGGAAATCAGGCAAAGTAAAAAGTAAGTGAAAAGATTAGACATTTCCAACATGGTTGAGTTTGAACATACAAACTTAGGAAGAAACAAATAGGTAGTCACCAATAGGATTGACATTTGAGAGCATTAGGCAACCTAGACATGGGTGTTTTTAGTAATGCATGCTTACTTTCCATTAAGGCTTTGGTACAATCATAAGTGTGACCTTTGCTTTTTGTGTCCAGAATATTACTGTGATCAAATGTATATGTATGTCAGATGACATGAGTATTTTATCCACCATTTCTGGGAGCATTATTGTGAAGACGTATAAATTAGTATCAGGGTTACAAATAGGTGTACCCTGTGTCAGGGAATATAGAGAAAATGAATGAATAGACCATACTATGATTAAACAATATAACTGTTTCCAAATTTCAATAATGGATTGAATTGACATCTGAAAACATACAGGAAATCTTTTACTGATAAACAATCATACCAGTTATACATCTAATTTTAATATTATGTTTATGGTTTACCTTGAAGAGTGTGTGAGTTTTGTTTCAAATTTGATTATGGAAGTCGAAAATAATGTGTTTGGAAAGAAGTCTCATGAAAATACCAGTCAAGAAACCTGGAAGAATACATGTGTTTTGAAGCAGGAAGTGATTGAATGTGAAAAAAATGCCTATAAATTTGTGAACTTGTGGATGAAATATATGTCGTATGATGTGAATAAACTGAAGAAATATTAATGTACCAGTGTTGAATAAAAATGAACGTCAAAATACACATCATGTCCTATAGGAATCTACTTGCATTAATGTTAAACTGGGTCAGTTACTGTAGAAATATTAGGATTTGTATGCACCATTCACTGAAGTTAGTATTCAGTAGTAGGAAACAAATATGTATTTCAGGTGGATGAATATTTCTGAGAATAATCTTGTGAAAGTTGATTATAAATCCACATATATGAACATGAATGAATTTAGGGAGTGTATAATGAAACACATATATTTCATATTTTGAAAAATCTGGAGAGTGTGTATTGTGAATATATATATATATATATATATATATATATATATATATATATATATATATATATAAATGTACACACACACAAAACACACAGACATTAAAAAGTAGCAATATATATGCCAATTGAAATTCATCGTGAAATATATATCATCCACAGATGCAAAAATATTTAATTTACTGAACATGGATTTATGTATAATGTTGTTCTACTAGGAAGCTCACCCATAGGTTGAATTTTCACTTCCAACAGTGTTTAGGAAGAGTGATCTCTGCTCACAATTTGTATCTGCCAAGTCATCCACCTCAGAAGAATGTACGTGCGATACCAGGTAGGAATCTATATGTCATATAAAAATACATGTGCTGAATAGGCTACAGAGAAAGTGAGACAGGATTTCACATATTTGTTAACTTTAGAAAAACATGGAGGACTATTTCAACAAAAAATTGACTAGTTATATGACTCCTATAATTTATCATGCAAAACACAAGTCCAACTATACACCATGCCTCCTCTGAACTGTTTGTATTTCTATTCTGGTAGGGTTATTGTTCTCCATCATATTAGAATTAGTAGTCAGAATCTAGTAGGCTATGTGTTAGTGTCAGGTATTCAGCATTTCAAATGAAAAATTGGAAAATGAATCCAATGTGTATGCAAAAATAGCTACAAAAAAATCTTCCCACTCTCATCCACAACAATGCCTTGACATTACCCTCACCTTAAGTAATACAAAATTATATGAGAAGAGTTAAAAAATCTGTGAATAAATATGTGGAATGGAATATGCTCAGGAGTTTACAACTTTGGAGGTGGTAGAGGAGTTTCTAAAAGTTAGGGACAGGGTAAACACTCCACAAACATGCAGCTCTGCTGCAATAAGACTTCTTGAGAAACTGAATCTGAGGTTGGGCACTTGAAATATATGTTATTGTCAAAAAATTTAGCTTCCATTGTATTGAGACCATCAAAGCTGGATCTGCATCTATGTGACCTGTTGGACATGGTTCCTTATTTTTCTGTGAACATGAAGAAACAGTGCTGAATTCACTATTTGTAGGTAATCTGTGGCCACTGGGGGCTAAGTTTCTCCCCGTGTGGACTGTGAAGCCATTTGCTCATCCTCCACTTTCCGTGATATTTCTTGTTGCTGCACTGGGAATTTGGTATTTGCTTCATGAAATCCAAGGAGTTCAACCGGGACACAGTCCTGGAGGGAGTTCTGTCACGTGTGGTGGGTCACAGAATGCATGAGCATGCACTAATCAGGCTTCTATCTCACAAAGCTTGCCCCCTTGAACATTGGAACCTGATTCTGAACATTGCCCTGATACCTCTCCATATAACAAGATTCCTTTACATATAAGGGTCTGCTGGCTGCACAATGTCAGTGACAAGCCATTTGGAAGCCAATGGCAGATCCACATTGCCCCACCACAGATGTTTTATCACACACCTGCTCACCACTGCTCTAGGCCCACTACTCAGCAGGCTCCAACTTACTGGCACCTCGATTCTACACCATTTTCATGAAACCAAGTCAATCAAGGCACTTTCTGGTATGCTCATGATCAGCACAGTTTCTCTATTGCCACCTGGTCATGGGAATTTAAAAAATTTCATGGTACTTATGTAGCCATTTTTCAAGGATGAAGTTGGAGGCACTGTGTGTTTCAATATATTCAGCAGGCAGTAAATGGTGAGGAAGATCATTTCAATGAAAGCTCTGGAGAGCTCACACAGGCAAGCCTTTCCAAAGAGTAGAAAAAAGGTCACATGAAGCAATGCCCATTGAGGTATATAATGTGAGGTCCATGTGTGTTTTGATTCACAAATATGGCTGCCAAGTCTTTCAGAATAAAATCATGTGATATCCTGGCTGAGACACCAATTGGTCTGTGGAAAGCCACACTGGGCCTAGATCTCACTTTCCAAGGGCAACTCTCAAGCGTGGCCTCCTAAAATCCCTACACAATTCATGACAATACTTCTCTGAGGTCAGTTTCAGAACTCAGTATCTAAGGGGAATCACATCAGAGTTGAAGCCCAGGTGGACTTAGTCGTCTCTTCCAACCGCCACACAAAAGACCACAATTAAAATTAAAACACCCCCACATGGCCCTCATCTTCTTCCATATAGACACTCATCATAACCTCTGTCTGGAGTTTTCCATTGGGGGGCACAGCCCAAGGGAGTGTCCAAAAGAAGCTCCCTTGTCCCTCATTTGCCTAAAGTCAGGGTGGCCTGGACACCCTTCCTGGGAACCAGGAGTGATTAAATAGGCCTGTCATTAATATGGTTCTGCCTCTCCAGTTTTAGGCCTACTGACTGTGTGGTTTAGTGAATTGGAGTCATGAGAAAACCCAAGCACATATGGGCTTGCCTCTGTAGGGGTTTGCAGAACTCATTTGACTCAAAGGATCCCTATTCTCTCTTGATGGAGGTCAGGTATCTTACAGAAAAAGGCGAGAGACTTCATCCACTATGACTGCTCTTTTTGCCATTTTGGTTTATTATGCACACATGGGATGTTTCTTTAGATCCATCAGGTGCTGAGAAACTAAGCCACAGCCTCACACAGGGCCAAGAGGCTGATTCAGACACATCCCTTTCCAAGGAAATTAAGCAAAGAGCCTAAGGTGATGCCCATTCATTTCAATTTGAAAACTGTTTTCTTCAGGCTTCAAAAAAATGTGGCCTGAGGCAAAGACCTTCCTGACATTTAGAGAAAAAGAACAATATGTAAGCGAAAGGCCCAAAGCAGGGTTTCTCCACTGAGACTTTCCTGGTCACACTGATATCTCAGTTTTCTGAGATGCTCGCCATTACCTTCAGCTATCCAGTACATGGCCATGTCACAGAGCTTTGAGGTGGTACATATCTTGGACACAAAACCATGAGCCTATTCTGAATATTGGTCAGAATTCAGGAAGAAAACAGGAACTTGGGAAGTAAGTAGGTGTTTCCCATCCTTAAGGCAAGCCGCAGTCCATTCATAAATTGGACAGGATAAATGCTGGGAATCTTTCTAGTAGACAGGACACATCCATTGATGCATTCTCTTTTCTAAAGTATACAAACAGGGACAGAGTGGGACACACAGACATACAAACACTTGTCTTTTCAAAGGACTCACTAGAAATAGTCCTCTCCAAACCAAACAAATCACCTTTTCTACCTATTCTCAGAACATGAGACAAAACCACAAACTCACATCTACACCCACAAAGGCACCTCATTCCCCCAAGTAGGTCTGTGACTATACTAAGTGTCCTCTGACTGGTGGGCCATATTATGTTCCGCCAAAATGGTCTGTCCTGTCTCAGATCTGCTCTTCTTGGCCAACTCTGTGAAGTTGTCAGGAGCCAGCGGTGAGCCATTATCTTTTTTCTCAGGAAAGGACTATGTTCAGAGCTCTCCTTTCATTTGGCCATCCTCACATCAGTAGGTACCAAGAAAGCCTCACTCTGTCTTTGGTAAATCCAAAGAACTGAGACCACTGGGATTGGGACTGGAACTGGCTCTGGGTGCCTGTCTTCCCGGATCCCAAGTTCAGAGAGTTCCATCACCAAGGAAGTTAGGTAGGTCACTTCCTTCAGGAACTGAATGAGGTCACAGTTTTGGCAACCACTTTGTCCTAACAGTTGCTTCTAAGGGACACCTGAGATGGAGGCTGCTCATAATTCCTGTGACACTTTCACAAGTTAGAATGGTACCTCAACCATAGGCACCTGGGAACACCTCACCACACAGGCCTGTTTTGGTTCATCTTCTGTACATCAAGAAGAGAGAGGCTGATTCAGACACATCCCTTCATCCTGACCAGATTGTTTGCCATGAACGATGACTTTTGCTCTCTCAGATCCTTCATAGCTGCCTACATCTTCTCCAGGTATCATTTCTGCATGGAACTTTGAGGTTGTTAGCAGGAGGAAGATCTTCTATATTCTTGTATTGTAAGACCAACTCTGTCCCTGCTCTTCTGTAAAGTTCAATTGAGGGAACAATGTATGGTAAGGGTTAATAACATGTGCAAATAGGGTTAGGAATCATTCTGCTAGATGAATAATGGTATTGGGAAACTGTGATACTTACAAGAATATACAGGTTAAATATAAGTATGAAAACAGAAATCTAGATAAGATTTGAAGCCCAGAAGGGCAATGGGCCCTTGATTGGGAAACTCAGCTTTGAATTATGTTCTGCAGAGATGTCTCAGATAAATCGATATACAATTGCATAGGATATGGTACCTTGGATGATTGAATGTCGAAGAGAACATCCAGTCAAAAAGGAATAGTTCGTAGGATTATGAAGAGAATCGGTAGGTTTAGAAAGAAGAGTGAGTATATGATTGGGACCAAATGTTCTTTAGCAATTGGGTTTCAGGTAGAGAGTGAATGTAAATGTCAACACATATGAAGAGTCAGTCACAATGATGAACTCGGTAAAATATGTAGGAAAGCAGATATCAATAGAGAAATTACAAAATCAGGCAATGTATAAAGGGAGTGAGAGGATTAGACATTATCAACAGGGGTGAGGTTGAATATATAATATTAGGAAAAAAAATATGTAGTCACCAATAAGATTGACATTTGAGAGCATTAAGCAACCTGAACAAGGATGTTTTTCATAATCCATGTTCAATTTCCATTTAGGCTTTGGTACAATCAAAAGTGTGACCTTTGATTTCCATGTCCACAATATTCCTGTGATAAAATGTATTTGTAGATCAGGTGACATGAGTATTTCTTCCACCATTTCTGGGAGCAATACTTTGAAGACGTATAAATTAGTATTGGGGATACAAATAGGTTTACCTTTTGTCTATGAATGTAAAAATAATGCAACAATAGATCATACAGTGAATAAATAATACAACTGGGCCAACTTTAAATAATGGGTTGAATTGATATCTGAAAATATACAGGAAATCTTAAGTGATACATCTAATGGTAATATTAGGGTTAAGTTTTATCATAAAGAATGTGTGAGTTTTGTTTCAAAAGTGATTATGGAAATCGAAAATAATGTGTTTGGAAAGAAACCTCATGAATAGACCAGTCAAGAAACTTGGATTAATACATGTGTTCTGAAGCTGGAAGTGGTTGAAAGTGAAAGAAATGCCTATAAATTTGTGAACTTATGGATGAAATATATATCTTACGATGTGTAAAAACTAAAGAAACAGTAATGTACCAGTGTTGAATAAAAATGAACATCATAATACACATCATGTCCCATAGGAATCTACTTGCATTGATGTTAAACTGGGTGAGTTACTTTAGAAATATTAGGATTTGTCAGCACCATTTACTGAAGTTACTTTTCAGTAGTAGGAAACAAATATGTATTTCGGGTGGATGAATATTGCTGAATATAATCTTGGAAAAATTGATTACAAATCCACATACATGAACATGAATGAATTTAGGAAGTGTATATAAAATACATGTATTCCATATTTTGAAAAATCTGGAGAGTGTATACACACACACACACACACACACACACACAAACACACACACACAAAACACCCACACAGACATTTAAAAGTAGCAATATATATGCCAATCGAAATTCTTCATCAAATATATAGCATCCACAGATACAAAAATATATATTTTACTGAACATGGATTTATGTATAACGTTGTTCTACTAGGAAGCTCAACCATATGTTGAATTTTCAGTTCCAACAGTGTTTAGGAGGTATGATCTCCTCTCACAATTTGGATCAGCCAAGTCAGCCACCTCACAAAAATGTATGTGTGATAACAGGTAGGATTCTATATGTGCATATAAAAATACATGTGCTGAATTTGTACAGAGAAAGGGAGACAGGAGTTCACATATTTGTTAACTTTTAAAACAAATAGAGAACTATTTCTATTAAAAATTGACTAGATTTATAACACCTAACCTTTATCATGCAAAAGGCAAATCCAAATATGCATCATGCTTCCTGTGAACTGCTTGTATTTCTATTCTGTTTGGGTTATTTTTCTCAATCATATTAAGATTAGTAGTCGGAGTCTAGTAGGGTATGTGTTAGTGTCAGGGATTCAGTATTTTGAATGGAAAATTGGAAAATGAATCCAATGTGAATGTAAATATGTGCTACACAAAAAACTTTCCACTCTCATTCAGAACAATGCCTTGACATTACCTTCACCCCAAGTAAGACACAATTAGAGAAGAAGAGTTAGAAAATCTGTGAATTCATATCTGGAATGGAAAAATCTCAGGAGTTCACAACCTTGGAGGTGGTAGAGGAGTTTCCAAAAGTAAGGGACATGGTAAACACTCCACAAACATGGAGCTCTGCTGAACAAAATACTTCTTGAGAAACTGCCTCTGAGGTTGGGCACTTGAAATATATGTTGTTGTCAGGAGCATTAACTTCCTTTCTAATGAGACCATCAATACTATGTCTGCATCTATGTGACCTGGACGACATGGTTTCTTATTTTCCAAAGAACATGATGCAGCAGTGGTGAATTCTCTCTTTGTACGTAAACTGTGGCCACTTAGGGTAAATGTCTCCCTGTGTGGACTGTGAAGCCATTTGGTCATCCTCCAATTTTCATGGTGTTTCTTGCTGCTGAACTGGGAGTTTGTTATTTGCTTCATGAAATACAAGGAGTTCAACTGGGACACAGTGCTGGAGGGAGTTCTGTCACTTGTGGTGGGTCAGGGTCTGCAGAAGAATGCACCAACCAGGCTTCTATCCCACATTGCTTGCCCCTTTGTTCATAGCAACCTGATTCTGAACATTGCCTTGAAACCTCTCCATATAAGTAAATGCCTTTACAAATAAGGGTCTGCTAGCTGCACCATGTCAGTATCAAGCCATTTGGAAGCCAATGGCTGATCCACATGGCCCAACCAAAGATGTATTATCACACACCTGCACACCATTGCTCCAAGCCCACTCTTCAGCAGGCTCCAACTTACTGGCATCTCAGTTCTACACCATTTTCATGAAACCCAGTCAATCCAGACACAGTCTAGTACACTCATGATCAGCAATAGGACAACCAAGTATCTCCAGTGCCACCTGGCCATGGTAATTTCAAAAATTTAATGGTATTTATCTAGCCATATTTCAAGGATTAATTTAGAGGCACTATGGGTTTCAATTCATCCAGGAACCATTAAACAATGGGAAGATCATTTCAGTGAAAGCTCTAAAGAACTCTCACAGGCAAGGCTTCCCAAACAGTGGCCAAAAAATCACATGAAGCCAGGCCCATTTAGGTCTGCAATGTGAGGTCCATGTGTATTTTGACTCTTAACTATGGCTGCCAAGTCTATCAGAATAAAATCATGTGATATCTTTGCTGAGATTCCCAGTGGTCTGTGAAAAGACACACTGGGCCTAGATCTCACTTTCCATGGGCGACTCTCAAGTGCGGCCTCCTAAAATCACTAGACGATTCATCACAATACTTCTCTGAGGTCAGTTTCAGAACTCAGTCTTTACGGGGAATCACACCAGAGTTGAAGACCAGGTGGACCCAGTCTTCTCTTCCAACTGCCACACAAATACCACAGTTAAAACCCAAACACTCCACACATGGCCTTCAAATTCTGCCATATAGACACTCATGATAACCTCTTGCTGGAGGTTTCCATGAGGGGTGCATCCCAAGATAGAGTCCAAAAGAAGCTCCCTTGCCCCTCATTTGCCTAAAGTCAGGGTGGTCTGGACACCCTTCCTGTGAACAAGGAGTGATTAAATAGGCCTGTCATTAATAGGGCTCTGCTTCTCCAATTTGAGGACTAGTAATTGTCAGGTATAGATTCTTTATGTGATTTGGAGTCATGTAATACCCCAAGCACATATGGGCTAGCCTCTGCAGGGATTTGATGAACTCATTTGACCCAAAGTAACCCTATTCTCACTTGATGGAAGTCAGGAAGCTAAAAGAGGAAGGCAAGAGACTTCATCCACAATGACAGATCTTTTTGCCACTTTTTATTTTAAATGCACACATGGGGTCTTTCTTTAGATCCATCAGGTGCTGAGTACCTAAGCCACAACCTCACACAGGGTCAAAAGGCTAATTCAGATACTTACCTTTCCAAAGCAATTAAGCAAAGAGCCACAGGTGATGCCCATTCATATCCATTTGAAAACTGTTCTCTTCAGGCTTCACAAAGCGGTGGCCTGAGGCAAGGACCTTCCTGACATTTAGAGCAACAGAACCATGGGTATGCAAATGGCCCAAAGCAGAGTTTCTCCACTGAGGCTTCCCAGGTCACACTGGTATCTAAGTTTTCTGAGATTCTCCCATCCCTTCAGCTATCCAGTACATGACCATGTCAGAGCTTGGAGGTGGTACATATCTTGGACACAAAACGATGAGCCTATTCTGGAGAGTGGCAAGAATTCAGAAAGAAAACAGCAACTTAGGAAGATATTAGGTGTTGCCCATTAATAAGGCAAGCCGCAGTCCATTCATAAATTGGGCAGTATGAATGCTGGGAAGCTTTCTTCTAGACAGGACACACCCATTGATACATTCTCTTTTCTAATGTCTACAAACAGTGACAGAGTGGGATACACAGAATTTGACACACTCGCCATGTTAAATGACTTAATAGAAACAGTCCTCTCCAAACCAAACAAGCCGCCTTTCCAACCTATTCTCAGAACATGAGACAAAACCACAGCCTCACCCCCACACCCACAAAGGCAACTTCTTCCCCCAAGTAGGTCTGTGACTATCCTGTTAGTCCTCTTACTGGTGGGCATACTATGTTCCCCCAAAATGTCCTGTCCTGTCTCAGATCTGGTCTCCTTGGCCAACACTGTGAAGTTGTCAGGAGCCACCAGTGAGCCACTACCTGCTTTCTCAGGAATGGCGCATCTTCAGAACTCTCTTGGCATTTGGCCATTCTCACAAAGTAGGTACCAAGAAAGTCTGACTCTGTCCTTGGTAAATCCAAGCAATTGAGACCACTGGGATTGGGACTGGGACTCGGTCTGGGTGTCTGGATTCTTGGATCCCAAGTTCAGAGAGTTCCATCAACAAGGACGTTAGGAAGGTGACTTCTTTCAGGAACTGAATGAGGTCAATGTGTTGGCAACCACTTTGTCCTAACAGTTGCTTCCAAGGGTCCAATGAGATGGAGGCTGCCCATACTTCCTGTGACAGTTTCACAAGTTAGAATGGTATATCAACCATAGGCACCCAGGAAGAGCTCTCCACACAGGCCTGGTTTGGTCCATCTTCTCTACATTAAGAAGAGCAAGGCTGATTCAGACTGAACCCTTCATCCTGACCAGGTTGTTTGCAAAGAAGATGACTTTTGCTCCTTCAGGTCCTTCATAACTGACTACATTTTCTCCAGGGATCATTTCTGCATTGACCTTTGAGTTCTCAGCAAGTGGAAGATCCCCTAAATTCCTCTATTGTAAGACCAACTCTGTCCCTGCTCTTCTGTAAAGTAAGATTGAGGGAAGAGTTTATGGTTAGGGTTAATAACATGTTTGATTTGGGTTAGGAATCATTCTATGGGATGAATCATGGTATTGGGAATCTGCAATATTTAAAGGAATATAGAGGTGAAATATAAGTATAACAATAGAAACCTAGGTAAGATTTGTAGCCCAGAAGGGCATTGAGTGCTTGATTGGAATACTTAGCTTTGAATTATGTTCTGCACAGATGTCTCAGATAAATCTATATACAATGGTATAGGACCTTGTACACTGGATAATTAAATGTTGAAGAGAACATCCAGTCAAAAAAGGATAGTCGGTAGGATTAGAAAGATAGTTGGTAGGATTAGAAACAAGAATGAGTATAGGATTTGAACCAATAGTACTTTAGCAGTAGGGTTTTGGGTAGAGAGTGAATGTAAATGTCAGCACATGTGAAGAGTCAGTCACAATGATGAACTGGGGAAAATATGTAGGAAAGAAGACATCAAGATAGACATTAGGAAATCAGGCAAGGTATAAAGTGAGGCATATAATTACACATTTTTAAAAAGCTTGAGGTTGAATACATAATCTTAGGAAGAAAAAAGTATGTAGTCACCAATAAGATTGACATTTGATATCATTAGGCAACCTGGACATGGATATTTTTAGTAATCTATGATTACTTTCCATTTAGGCTTTAGTACAATCATAAGTGTGTCATTTGATTTTTGGCCATAATATTACTGTGATAAAATGTATATGTAAATCAGGTGACATGAGTATTTGTTCCACCATTTCTGGGAGCAATATTTTGAAGACATATAAATTAGTATTGGGGGTAGAAATAGGTGTACCCAGTGTCTATGAATATAGAGATAATGCATGAATAGACCATATTGTAAATAAATAATATAACTTTTTGAAACTTTAAATAATGGATTGATTGATATCTAAAAATATACAGGAAATCTTATATTGATATACAATCATTCATTCCAACCAGTTACACATCTAATTGTATATTAGTGTTATGTTTTATCATGAAGAGTGTGTGAGTTTTGCTTCAAAATTGATTTTGGAAATGGAAAGTAATGTGATTGGAAAGAAGTCTCATGAAAAGACCAGTCAAAAAACCTGAAGGAATAAATGTGTTCTGAATCAGGAAGTGATTGAAAGTGAAATAAATGCCTATATGTTTGTGAACTTGTGGACGAAGTATATATCCTATGATGTGCATAAACTGAAGAAATAATAATATACCAGTGTTGGATAAAAATGAACGTCAAAAAAAAATCATGTCCCATAGAAATCTAATTGCATTGATATCAAACTGGGTCAGTTAGTGTAGAAATATTATGATTTGATGCACCATTCACTGAAGTTAATTTTCAGTACTAGGAAACAAATATGTATTTTAGGTGGGTGAATATTTCTGAAATAATCTTGTGAAAATTTTTTTATAAATCCAAATACATGAACATGAATGAATTTAGGGAGTGTATATAACACAAAAATGTTTCATATTTTGAAAAAAACTGTATATATATATATATATATATATATATATATATATATATACACACACACACACACACACACACACACACACACACAAAACACACACACCGACATTAAAATGTAGCAATATATATTCCAATCAAAATTAATCATGAAATATATATTATCCCCAGATGC
Source organism: Callospermophilus lateralis (assembly GCF_048772815.1). NCBI lineage: Eukaryota > Metazoa > Chordata > Mammalia > Rodentia > Sciuridae > Callospermophilus > Callospermophilus lateralis. Next base: position 12,504,214 of record NC_135319.1, read on the forward strand.
AAAAATGTTTATTCTACTGAACATGGATTTATCTATAATGTTTTTCTACTAGGAAGCGCACCCAAAGGTTGAATTTTCAGTTACAACAGTATTTAAGAGGAGTGATCACTTCTCACAATTTTTATCTGCCATGTCTTCAACCTCACAAAAATATACGTGTCATACCAGGTAGGATTCTATATGTGCCTATAAAAATACATGCGCTGAATAGGCTACAGAGAAAGGGAGACAGGAATTCACATATTTGTTAACTTTAAAAACACATGGAGAACTATTTCAATTAAAAATTCTTTAGATTTAAACAGCCTCCCTTTATCATGCCAAAGAAAAGTCCAACTATACACCATGCGTCCTCTGAACTGCTTGTATTTCTATTCTCTTTGGGTTGTTATTCTCCATCATGTTAGGAGTAGTAGTCAGATCCCAGTAGGGTATGTGTTAGTGTCAGGGATTCAGTATTTCAAATGGAAAATAGGAAAATGAATCCAATGTGTATGCAAATATGTGTTTCACAAAAATCTTCCCACTCTCATCTTGAACAAAGCCTTGACATGACTTTCGCCCCTAGTAACACACAATTAGAGAAGAAGAGTTAGAAAATTTGTGAATACATTTCTGGAATAGAAAATGTTCAGGAATTCTCAACCTTGGACATGGTAGAGGAGTTCCAAAAGTAATGGACAGGGAAAACACTCCACAAACATGGAGCTCTGCTGCCCTAAAGACTTCTTGAGAAACTGCCTCTGAGGTTGGGCACTTGAAATATATGTTGTTGTCAGGAGCTTTAGCTTCCTTAGTAGTGAGACCATCAAACCTGGGTGTGCATCTATATGACCTGGAGGACATGGTTTCTTATTTTCTAAAAACAAGAGGCAGCAGTGCTGAATTCTTTCGTTATAGGTAAACTGTAGACACTGGGGGCTAACTATCTCCCCGTGTCGACTGTGAAGCCATTTGTTCATCCTCCACTTTTCTTAGTGTTTCTTGCTCCTGTACTGTGAGTTTGGTATTTGCTTAACAAAATACAAGGAGTTCAACTGGGACACAGTGCTGGGGGGAGTTCTGTCACTTCTGCTGGGTCAGGTTCTGCAAGAGAATGCACCAACCAGGCTTCTATTCCACATAGCTTGCCCCCTTGTTCATAGCAACCTGATTTTTAGCATTGCCCTGAAACCTCCCCATATAACAAGATGCCTTTAATATAAGGGTCTACTGGCTGCACCACGTCAGTCACAAGCCATTTGGAAGCCAATGGCAGATCCACATGACCCTCCACAGATATATTATCACACACCTGCACACCACTGCTCTGGGCGCACTACTCAGCAGGCTCCAACATACTGGCCTCTCTTTTCTAGAACATTTTCGTAAAACCCAGTCAATCAAGGCACTGTCTGATACACTCATGATCAGTAACCAGGAATCCAAAGTTCTCCTGTGCCACGTTGTTATGTGAATTTCAAAACTCTATAGTCAAAAAATAGAAGTTATCAGCAAAACTTTAACCTAGGTCTGTAGGAGCTCAAAAAACAAAATAGAACTTCATGATGTGGGAAAGAGCAATAATAAAATAGATATTGAAAAAAGCATCCTGATTCTGTCAGAGATGTAAGGATAGCCACACTTGAGTTTTGGATATCATCTGTTATGAAATTGAGCCAAATCATCTTCTTTTTGGTCTATAGAAATCGCTTTAGTTAATCTCTCTGGAATCAAAATCAGCTGCTGTTCTCCCTGTGGAAACACACAAACAGACCCCTGACACCAGAAAATTACTGGGTCAGGACCTTTCCATTGTCTTGTTAGAATATCCTTCCAAAGAACCTTGGGCTTAGGCACATTTTTTGGACACATATGCCTTTCCGCAGCACTAAGTCCTGATGAATCCAAATTTAAAAAGTTTAGAGTAAAAAGGGTTATTTTAAGTTTATCTTTGGGGAATATATACCCCTTCCCAATTCCGTCTTTTTGCTTTAATAAGTACATTTTAGAAGTTCGATGTGCTCTTTCAACTATGCCTTGTCCCTGAGGATTGTATGGGTTTCCTATTATATGAGCAATACCAAATGATGTGCAAAATTCTTAAAAAGAGGTAGAAGTATAACCGGGGGCATTATCTGTTTTTAACTGTTTTGGAACGCCCACAGTGGCAAAATTTTGTAAGCAATGAGCTATAACATCTTTAGTTTTTTCTCTGGCATGAAGGGAGCCCATCAAAAATCCAGAAGAAGTATCAACTGTAACATGCAAATATTTTAATTTTCCAAATTCTGGCAAGTGTGTGACGTCCATCTGCCAAATATGGTTAGGTATCAATCCTCTAGGATTGACTCCAAGATTAACTTGTGGTAAAAAGGTCACACAATTTTGACATTGTTTTATTATTTGTCTAGCTTATTCCTTAGTTATTTTAAAATGCATTTGTAAAGTATTAGCATTGACTTGGAACTTTTAATTATAATTTATAGCTTCTTCTAGTGTAGAGAAAATATGTATGTTATGTGTAGTTTTATCTGCTAAATCATTACCCAAACTAAGGGCTCCAGGCAATCCTGTATGTGCTCTGATATGTCCTATAATGAATGGACTGTTTCTGTCCCAGATTAGACTTTGTATAGTGGAAAGCAAAGAGAAAACAGTCGAGAAAGGGGAAATCCTACCAGCATCTTCAAGGGATACTATAGCATTAACAATATACTGACTATCGGGAAAAAAAATTAAATACAATATCTTTAAACATCAGAAAAGCTTGTAATACTGCATTAAGCTCTACCTTTTGAACTGATTGTTTGGGTACTAAAAATGTGAAAGTTTGATCCGGTGTAATTATTGCTGCTGTACCATTATTTGATCCATCAGTGAATATATTTGGAGGATTCATGATAGGTGTTTTTTTTTGTCATTTTTGAAAAAATTACAGTATTTGATGACAAAAAAGGCAATAAAGGATTAGATGGTAAGCGGTTATCAAATGAAACATTAGATTTGCACGTGATTATTTCCCAAGTATTTAACTCATTAGCTAATTCATCAATTTAATTCATAGTATATGGATTAATAATTTTATTGGGAGAAATTTCAAACACTTCCTTTGTTGCTTTTATTCCTTTGAGTATTAATTGTCCTACAGCCTCAGGATACCTAGTAAGAATAGTGTTAGGAGAATAAGATAAATGTATCCATAATAATGGATCATCTTGCCAAAATACTCCTGTTGGAATATTTTTTGTTAGTAGTACAATAAATAATTAAGGCAAACTTATATCAATTCTATCCAAATGCATATTTCCCATATATGTTTCTATGATTTTTAATGCCTTTCTTGCTTCAGGTATTAACATTCGGGGTGAATTTAGATCTGATGCACCTTTTAGGATACCAAATAAAGGTCCCAACTCTCCTGTTGGTATACCTAGATAAAGTCTTATACAATTTATGTCTCCTAATATCTTTTGAAAGTCATTAAGTGATTTGAGTTGATCTACTCGTATTTGAATTTTTGGTGGATGGACCATGATTGAGGATAATAGAATGCCTAAATAATTAATTGAAAAATTTAATTTTAGTTTATCTATTACTATCTCTAGATTATAATTTTTTAATAAGTTTGTAATTGTGGCATAACATTCTAGCAATGTGTTTTTAGCTTTGTGTGCTAATAATACACAATCCATTTAGTGAAATATTTGTAGTTCAGGATTTTGATTTCTATGTAGCTGGATTACTTTGTTAACATTAATTTGACACATAATTGGGATGGTAGCCATCCCTTGAGGGAGTATTTTCCACTCATATCTATGAACAGGACCTTCATGATTCAGTGCAGGGATAGTAAATGCAAAACTTGGACTATCCTCAGGATGAATTGGAAATGAAAAAAAAAATCTTTAATATCTATAACTAAAACATACCAAGTTTTTGGCAAAGCAGACACTTGAGGAATCCCTGATTGAGCAGGTACCATAATAACCATCTCATTATTAATTGCTCTTAAATCTTTCAATAATCTCCATTTACCAGATTTCTTTTGATGACAAAAATTGGAGTATTATCGGGAGATACAGAAGGTTGTATATGTCCTTCCGCTAATTGTTGTTTGACCAGGTCATGGGCTGCTTGTTTCTTTTCTTTAGTCAGGGGCCACTGAGGAACCCATACTGGTATTTCTGATTTCCAAGTAATTTTTATTGTCTCAGTGGCCTTTTCTGAAAATCCAACCCATGTCTGTTTGTTCCTTGATCTATTTGTATTGGTGCTGCAATACCTTGTTCTTGTTTCTCTAAACTTTTTCCTTTCCTAAAATCTTGTCTAGTCATAATAGTGGGTGCATTTTGGTTGATGTTATTTGTTAATGTCAAACCTAATTGATCTTGGACATCTCATCACCATAAATTTACGGGAAGATGATCCAATACATATGGCTGTATAGTTCCTTCACATTCATCAGGATCCTTCCAATGTAATACTATTACACTTCTATGGGGATTAGTCACCACTCCTAGGCCTTGAAGTGTTTGAGTGGCTTGTTGTAATGGACAATGTTTTGACCCTTCTTGATGAGAGATGGTGCTAAGTTCTGTACCTGTATCCAGCAGGCCATTAAATTCATGTCATTGAATATTTAGTTTAGCATGGGGAAAGAATCTATATTTAAAGAAAGCATAGCCTAATCTACACCTATGGAGCCTAATCCCTTGGAACCTCTTTCTACAGCACGACTGGAAATTTTATCATGTTGGCTTGGTATTAATAGTAACTGTGCTATTCTATCACCTGGTGAAATTACTGATATACCCTTTGGAGAACTAGCTATAAATTTTAATTCACATTCATAATCGGAATCAATTACCCCAGGACTTATCATAAGTCCTTTTAGAGTAGAAGAGCTGAGTCCCTATAATAAGCCCACCTTTCCTTTACGAAGAGGTCCTTTTACCCCTGTGGGAATGATTTGAACTCTCATCTCTGGAGTTAGAACTGATCTGGCGGAGGCGCAGATGTCCAACACTGCACTCTCTCTGATTTGTCTGATGAGGGATCTGATGGACAACGTGTCCTGGACAACTACACTTATATGGTTGCTGGGTTCCTCCGGTGCTCCGTATATTTGTGGTTTTGGGCTCTGGAGCATTGGGCTCCCCTGTCCATTTTTTACCAATGGAGCCCAATGCCTTTCTCCATGATATCATGGATAAACACCTGGTCCTTGTTCGTTTTTTGATAATGGAGTAACATCTATGGTGGTTTCAGAATGGCATTCATTAGCCCAATGTCTCCCTCTAAGGCATCGTTGGCAAATACATGGTATTCTACTCCTTTGATACGTAGTTTTGTTAAACCCTCCTCCTATGGGGCAATTCCTTTTAAAATGTCATGTTTGTTCACAATTGTAGCATGTTCTAGGCCTGGCATCTAAAGCCTGTTTTACTGCAGCTGCCACAAGTTGCAATTGTTCATTAATGTCTCTGGCATTTAAAGCCTGTTTTACTGCAGCTGCCTTGACTTGCTCTTGTTCATTAATGTCTCTACATAATTTAATATATGTGTTTAAATCTTCATGTTTCCATAGTCTAATGATATCTCTACACCAACAATTCGCTTTGGTCATAAGCCAGTTGTTTTATTAATGGCATTGCTAGTTCTGTATTCTCAAACACTCTGGTAGCTGTTTGAATAAGCCTATCTACAAATTCAGTGTAAGATTCATTAGCTCATTGTATTACCTTAGAAAATTGACCTTGTAAACCTCCATGTCCTAGTAAAGCCTCCCATGCCCTAATCGCCTCTACAGCAAATTGTGCGTATACGCCAGGATCATATGCAATTTGTTGCTGCTGATCCTCATAGGGTCCCTTCCTAAAAACATATCTAGATTTCTCTGAGAATAACCAGCTTCTACATTTCACCTAGCCATCTCCTTGCAAAATTCCTCATTCCAACCATCCTTAACAGGTATTGACCTCCATTTAGCACAGCTTTACACATATTAGCCCAATCTGCTGGCATCATGTTCAAGTTGTTAATGGATTCGATCAAGCTTACAGGGAAGGGTGCTTGAGGACCATAGGTTGTTACAGCCTCTTTTAGCTGCTTCAGTGTTTTAAAATTTAAAGCATGGTGGATTTGTTGCCCTCCAACCTCAAATACAGGATATGTTAATACTTAAGATCCTGTCTCAGCATCCGAACTATCAACTGCGGTGGTTGCTGGCCTTCTAGCATATGGAGGTGGTATTGTTATTTGGATATTCACATCCTCCGGTGATAGAAAGGTGATAGTAACAGTCTCCTGTAGAGGTGGCACTGTTGGTTGAACACTTACACCCTCTAGAGATAGAAAGTTGTTAGTAGTAGTCTCATTTTGTAACTTTCACGCTCATGGATTTTTCTGCTCTAAGCTTTGTTCCTCTATCTTTGTCTGAACTAAAGGCTTTGCACTAAGCAAACCCGATATGAATGTCCACAATGTCAATGTGCCAACTGGCAGTGTCCCTGGGCTGTTCTTTTCTATTCTTTTTAAATCTTCACCATGATGGTTCCATTGTGATACATTTAACATCTCCTCTTTAAACAGTCATGGGCTACATTTTTGTATTGTATAAATGTATGCCCTGACTCTTCTTGATTTTCCTGAGATGCCTCCTTCCTCTAACAATTTACTTAACACTCTTTCAGTTTGTTTTTTACTAATATCTGATCCCGTATTTCTACTATAATACAACCCAACAAGATGACGCCATACAAAACCGAGACAGAATAAAATAAAAAGGGAACAACAAAAAGTCATTATAGCCTTTCTATCCTCCTGACATGTGGATCCATCCTTTCTCCCTATCTGTTCCTCAGAAGTAAATAGTTTTTCCTCAGATGTGAGTAGGTTTTTTTCTGTCTCACTCATGTCCAGGGACAGGCAACTTAAAACAAATGTGAAGCAAAACAAAAGAGGAATCTTTAAATGGCTACCCTCCTCGTTCCCTTCCCTCAGGGATGAGCATTTTACCTTATCACTTACCCTTAGTCACTCCCCATGCGAGCCACCAAATGCTGCAGTCTGGCTGGGCACGATTCAGTAGCCACTTGTCAAAACAAATGAACTTTATTTTTAGAACCACACACGCCAAACAAAACAGCTCCTCAGGAAAAACTCTCAGAGCCCAACTGCCACCACCGGCTTCCCACAAGCCTCTCTCACCCCCACAAGCCTCTCCACCTCCCACAATCCTCCTGCTCTTGAAGACGATTGACTGGTTCACCTGGGCAGAGCCAAATAAAGTCCCCCAATAAGCAGCTCCGTGGTCTGAAAAAGCAAGGAAACAGCCCAATAAGCATCACCTCAGAGGAGCCAATCAACTGGATTTTGCTGGGGCCGCTGTGAACCAATCATCAGCTGGCAGTCTGAAACGGTGGGGAAGCAGCTCAATTAGCATCTCCATTGAGCATTACCACAGAGGAGCCAATCAGCTAGATGTTGCTGGGCCGCTGTGAGCCAATCATCAGCTGGCAGCTGAAAGTTTGTCGGCAGCTGGAAGTTAGCTGGGGCACCTTCGGCTGTGGCTTTCAAAAGTGTGATACCAGTTAGGATTCTATATGTGCATACAAAAATATTTGTGCTGAATAGGCTACAGAGAAAGGGAGACAGGAATTTGCATATTTGTTAACTTTAAAAACACATTGAGAAATTTCAATTAAAAATTGACTAGATTTATAACACCTCCCTTTTTCATGAAAAAGGAAAGTCCAACTATAAACAATACCTCCTGTGAACTGCTTGTATTTCTACTCTGTTTGGGTTATTTTTCTCCATCATATTAGGAATAGTAGTCATAGTCTAGTAGAGTATGGGTTAGTGTCAGGGATTCAGTATTTCGAATGGAAAATTGGAAAGTGAATCCAATGTGTATGCAAATATGTGCTAAAAAAAATCTTCCCACTCTCATCAAGAACAATGTCTTGACATTACCTTAACCACAAATAAGACACAATTAGAGAAGAAGAGTTATAAAATCTGTGAATACATATCTGGAATGGAATATGCTCATGAGTTCAAAAACTTGGAGGTGGTGGAGGAGTTCCCAAAGGAAGGGACAGGGCAAACAATCCTCAAACATGGAGCTCTGCTTGCCTAAATACTTCTTGAGAAACTTCCTCTGAGGTTGGGCATTTGAAATGTATGTTGTTGTCAGGAGGTTTAGCTTCCTTTGTAGTGACAACATCAAAGCTGGGTCTGCATCTATGTGACCTGGAGGACATGTTTCTTATTTTCCAATTAACAGGAGGCAACAGTGATGATTTCTCTCTTCGTAGGTAAAGTGTGGCCACTGGGGGCTAAGTGTCTCCCCGTGTGGACTGTGAAGCAATTAGGTCATCCTCCACTTTTCGTGGTGTTTCATGCTGCTTCACTGGGTGTTTGGTATTTGCTTCACGAAATGCAAGGAGTTCAACTGAGAAACAGTGCTGGAGGGAGTTCTTTCACATGTGGTGGGTCAGGATCTGCAGGAGAATGCACCAACCAGGCTTCTATCTCACATAGCTTGCCACCTTGAACATAGCAACCTGATTGTGTATATTGCCCTGAAACCTCTCCATATAGTATGACGCCTTTACACAGAAGGGTCTGCTGGCTGCACCATGTCTGTCAGAAGCCATTTGGAAGCCAATGGCGATTCCACATGGCCCCACCACAGAAGTTTTATCACACACCTTCACACCACTGCTCTAGCCCCACTACTAAGCAGACTCCAACTTACTGGCATCTCTGATCTACATCATTTTAATGAAACCCAGTCAATCAAGGCACTGTCTGATATCCTCATGATCAGCAAGAGGACATCCAAAGTTTCTCCAGTGCCACCTGGTCATGGGAATTTCACAAATTTTATGGTATTTTCTGGCCGTTTTTTGAGGATGAAGCTGGAGGCACTGTGGTTTCACTTCACTCAGGAACCAGTAAATGGTGAGGAAACTCAGTTCAATGAAAGCTCTGGAGAACTCTCACAGGCAAGGCTTACCAAAGAGTGGCCAAAAGGTAACATGAAGCCAGGCCCATTGGGATCTACAATGTGAGGTCCACGTGTGTTTTGACTCTCAACTATGGCTGCCAAGTCTTTAATAATAAAATCATGTGATATCATGGCAGAGGTTCCCAATGTTCTGTGGAAAGTGACCCTGGGCCTAGATCTCAGTTTCCAAGGGAGACTCTCATGCGTGGCCTCCTAAAATCCCAACACATTTTATGGCAATACTTCTATGAGATCAGATCCTGAACTCAGTCTCTAAGGGGAATCACACCAGAGTTCAAGCCCAGGTGGACCCAGTCATCTCTTCCAACCACCACACAAATGACAACAATTAAAACCAAAACACTCCCACATGGCTCTCATCTTCTTTCATATAGACACTCATCAAAACCTCTGGCTGGAGGTTTCCATGCGAGGCACAGTCCAAGACAGTGTCCAAAATAAGCTCCCTTGCCCCTCATTTGCCTAAAGTTCGAGGGGAATGGACACCCATCCTGTGATCCAGGAGTGATAAAATAGGCCTGCCATTAATACTGCACCGCTTCTCCAATTTGAGGCTTACTGACTATGGGGTTTAGATTCTTTATGTGTATTGGAGTCATTAGAAAACCCAAGAACCAATGGGTAGCCTCTTCAGGGCTTTAAAGAACTCATTTGACCCAAAGGATCCCTATTCTCAGTTGATGGAGGTCAGCAACCTAACAGATGAAGGCAAGAAACTTTACTCACAATGATTAATCTTTTTGATATTTGGTTTTGGATACACTCATGGGATCTTTTTTAGATCCATCAGGTGCTGAGAATCTAAGCTACTGCCTCACACAGGGCCAAGAGACTGATTCAGAAATATCCCTTTCCATTTAAGCAAAGCATTTAAGCATTTAAGCAAAGAGCCACAGGTGATGCCCATTCATTTCCATTTGAAAACTGTTTTCTTCAGGCTTCAAAATGGTGTGGCCTGAGGCAAAGCACTTCCTGACATTCAGAGTAACAGAACCATATTTAAGCAAATGGCCCGAAGAAGTGTTTCACAACTGAGACTTTACTGTTCACAGTGATATCTAAGTTTTCTGAGATGCTCGCCATTCCCTTCAGCTATCAAGGACAAGGCCATGTCACAGAGTTTGTAGGTGGTACATATCTTGGACACATAATGAAGAGCCTATTCTGGAGAGTGGAGAGAATTCAGGAAGAAAACAGGAACTTAGGAAGATAGTAGGTGTTGCCCATCAATAACTCAAGCTGCAGTCCTTTCATAAATTAGGCTGGATGAATGCTGGGATGCTTTCTACTAGACAGGACACATCCATTCATGCATTCTCTTTTCTAATGTCTACAACCATGGACACAGTGGGATACACAGACATAGAAACACTCACCTTGTCAAACGACTTACTAGAAACAGTCCAATCCAAACCAAACAAACCGCCTTTTCTACCTATTCTCAGAACATAAGACAAAACAACAAAACCACAACCACACCCACAAAGGCACCTCCTTCCTCCAAGTAGGTCTGTGATATCTGGAGTGTCCTGTGACTAGTGGGCCATACTATGTTCCCCCGAAATGGCCTGTCCTGTCTCAGAACCGGTCTCCTTGTCCAACTCTCTAAAGTTGTCAGGAGTCAGGGGTGAACCACTACGTGCGTTCTCAGGAAAGGCCCCTCTTCAGAGTTCTCCTGGCATTTGGCCATTCTCTCATCAGTAAGTACCTGCTGGGAGCCATTAGCCAAGTAGGTATGACAATTTTCTTGCCAGCGTACCCCCATGCTGTTTAGTGGAAGGACTCCTGGAAAGTGACCTTGCTCAAGGACCAGGGCAGATCCGTGTTTAGGGTGTTCCCTGTTTAAGATAATCCGAGTTTAGGGTGTTCACGGTTTAGGAAGATTATTCCTGCCGGGAATAGGGCATATCCCGCTGCCTGAGTTCCTCATGGTTCTTAGGGTCAGACAGTATTTTTGGGAGACAGAAGCTCAGTGGAGGTGTGGATTTGGGCAGAGAACTTGGATTTCCCCAGAACATGTTTGTAGATGGCCGGTGTGATATCGGGAATAAAGAATTGCTGTTGGAATCTACAAATCCGTGAGTGGCTCCTGATTTTTGCCCAGCCAGACTGCGGCAGGTACCAAGAAATACTGACTCTGTCCTTGGTAAATCCAAACAAGTCTGACCACTGGGACTAAAACTGGGACGGGCACTGGGTGACTGGCTTCCTGGATCCCATGTTCAGAGAGTTCCATCACCAAAGAAATAAGGTGAGGTCACTTTCTTCAGGAACTGAATGAAGTCGCTGCCTTGGCAACTACTTTGTCCTAACAGTTGCTTCCAAGGGTCCTATGAGATGGAGGCTGCCACTACATCCTGTGACCCTGTACAAGTTAGAATGGTATACCAACCATAGGCACATGGGAACAGCTCTCCACACAGGCCTTGTTTGTTCCAACGTCTCTACATTAGAAGAGGGAGGCTCATGCAGATACAAGCCTTCATCCTGAACAGGTTGTTTGCCATGGTAGATAACTTTTGCTCTTTCAGGTCCTTCATAGATGCCTACATTATCTCCAGGGATCTTTTCTGCATGGACCGTTGAGGTTCTCAAGAGGTGGAAGATCCCCTACATTCCTGTATTGTAAGACCAACTCTGTCCCTGCTCTTCTGTAAAGTTAGATTGAGGGTACAATGTATGGTTAGGCTTAAAAATATGTTCAATTTTTGTTAGGAATTATTCTGCTGGATGAATAATGGTATTGGGAAGCTGTGATTTTATAAGAATATAGAGGAGAAATATAAGTATGAAAACAGAAATCTAGGTAAGATTTGAAGCCCAGAAGGGCATTGGGCCCTTGATTGGTATACTTAGCATTGAATACGGTCTGCTCTGATTTCTCAGATAAATCAATATACAATGGCATAGGAACATGTACCTTGGGTGATTGAATGTGAAAGAGAATATCCAGTCAAATGTGATAGTCGGTAGAATTACGAAGATATCTGTTCGGGTTAGGAAGGAGAGTGAGTATAGAATTTGGATGAAAAGTTCTTTACAATAGGGTTTCGGGTAGAGAATGAAGGTAAATATCAGCACATGTGAAGAGTCAGTCACAATGATGAACTGGGGAAAATATGTAGGAAAGCAGATATCAATAGAGACAATAGGAAATCAGGTAAAGTATAAAGTGAGTGATAGGATTAGATTTTGCAACAGGGTAAGATTGAATATATAATCTTAGTATGAAAAAAATATGTAGTCACCAATAGGATTTACAGTTGAGAGCATTAGGCAACCTGGACATGGATGTTTTTAGTAATCCATGTTCACTTTCCATTCAGGCTTTGGTACAATCGTGTGATCTTTTCATTTTGTGTCCAGAATATTACTGAGATAAAATGTATATGTAGATCAGGTGACATAAGTATTTCTTCCACCATTTCTGGGAGCAATATTTTGAAGATGTATAAATTAGTATTATTGGTACAAATAGGTGTACACTGTGTCTATGAATATAGAGAAAATGCATGAATAGACCATATTTTGAATAAATGATATAAATGGTTCCAACTTTAAATAGTGGATTAAATTGATAGCTGAAAATATACAGGATATCTGATATTGATATACATACATTCATTCCAAACATTTATACATATTATGATAATATTAGGATTATGGTTTATCATGAAAAGTGTATGAGTTTTGCTTCCAAAGTGATTATGGAAATGGAAAATAATGTGTTTGGAAAGAAGTCTTATGAAAAGACCAGCCAAGAATCCTGCAGGAATACATGTGTTCTGAAGCAGGAAGTGATTGAAAGTGAAACAAATTCGTACAAATTTGTGAACTTGTGGAAGAAATACATATCCTATGATGTGCAAAAATGAAGAAATAGTATTGTACCAGTGTTGAATGAATATGAACGTCAAAATACACATCATGTTCCATAGAAATCTACATGCATTGATGTTAAACTGGATCAGTTACTTTAGAAATATTAGGATTTGTATGCACCATTCACTGAATTTAGTTTTCAATACTAGGAAACAAATATGTATTTAAAGGTGGATGAATATTTCTGAGAACATTCTTGTGAAAAGTTGATGAAAAATCCACATACATGAACATGAATGAATTTAGGGAATGTATATAAGACACATATATTTTATATTTTAAAAAAATCTGGAGAATATATATATATATATATATATATATATATATATATATATATATACTAAAAAACACACACAGACATTAAAATGTAGCAATATATATGCAAATAGAAATTCATCATGAAATATATATCATCCACAGATGCAAAAATATTCATTTTACTGAACATGGATTTATGTATAATATTGTACTACTAGGAAGCTCACCCATAGGTTGTATTTTCAGTTCCAACAGCGTGTAGAAGGACTGATCTCTTCTCATAATTTGTATCTTCCATCAGCCACCTCAAAAATTTACATTTGTTAACAGGTAGGATGCTATATGTGCATATAAAAATACATGTGGTGAATAGGCTACAGAGAAAGGGAGACAGGAATTCACATATTTGTTTACTTTAAAAACACATAGAGAACTATTTCAATTAAAAATTGACTAGATTTTTAACACCTACTGTGTATCATGCAAAAGGCAACTCAAACCATACAGCATGCCTCCTCTGAACTTCTTGTATTTCTATTCTGTTTGGGTAATTTTTCTCCATCATATTAGGATTAGTTGTCAGAGGCTAGTAGGGTATGTGTTTGTTTCAGGGATTCAGTATTTCAAATGGAAAATAGGAAAATGCATCCAATGTGTATGCAAATATGTGTTAGCAAAAATATTCTCACTGTCATCCAGAACAATGCCTTAACATTACCTTCGCCCCATGTAAGACACAATTAGAAGAGGAGAAATAGAAAATCTGTTAAAATATATCTGGAATGGAAAATGCTCAGGAATTCACAAGCTTGGAGGTAGTAGATGTGTTTTCAAAAGTAAGGGACAGGGTAAACACTCCACAAACATGGAGCTATGTTGGCCTAAAGACATCTTTAGAAACTGCCTCTGAGGTTGGGCACTTGAAATATAGGTTGTTGTCAGGAGCTTTATCTTCCTTTGTAGTGAGAAAATCAAAGCTGGGTCTGCATCGATGTGACCTGGAGGACATGGTCTCATATATTCCAATGAATATTAGGCAGCAGTGCTGAATTCTCTCTTTGTAGATAACTGTGACCACTGGGGGCTAAGTGTCTCCCCGTGTGGACTGTGAAGCTATTTGGTCATCCTCCACTTTTTGTGGTGTTTCTTGCTGCTGCACTTGGGATTTGGTATTTGCTTCATGAAATACAAAAAGTTCAACTGGGACACAATGCTGTAGGGAGTTCTGTCACGTGTCGTGTGTGTGTCAGGGTCTGCAGGAGAATGCACCAACCAGGCTTCTATCCCACATAGCTTGCCCCCTTGACAAATAGCAACCTGATTCTAAACATTGCCCTGAAACTTCTCCATTTAACAAGATGCCTTTACATACAAGGTTCTGCTGGCTGTACCATGTCAATCACAACCCATTTGGAAGCCAATGGCAGATCCACATGCCCCCCCACAGATGTTTTATCACACACCTGCACAAAACTGCTATACAACCACTAATAAGCAGGCTCCAACTTACTGACATCTCTGTTCTACACAATTATTATGAAACCAAGTAAATTAAGGCACTGTCTGATACACTCAAATCAGCAACAGAACATCCAAGGTTCTCCAGTGCCACCTGGTCATGGGAATTTCAAAAATGTCATGGTATTTATGTAGCCATTTTTCAAGGATGAAGTTGGAGGCACTGTGGGTTTCAATTCATTCAGGAACCATTAAATGTTGAGGAATATCATTTCAATGAATGCTCTGGAGAACTCTCACAGGCAAGGCTTCCCAAATATTGGCCAAAATGTTACATGAAGCCAGGCCCATAGAGGTCTACAATGTGAGGTCCATGTGTGTTTTGACTCTCAACTATGGCTGCCAATTCTTTCAGAATAAAATCATATGATATCATGGCTGAGATTCCCTATACTCTGTGGAAAGCCACCCTTGGTCTAGATCTCAGTTTCCAAGCGCGACTCTCATGCGTGGCCTCCAAAATTCTTACACAATTCATGGCAATACTTCTCTGAGGTTAGTTCCATAACGCAGTCTCTAAGGGGAATCACACCAGAGTTTAAACCTCGGTGGACCCAGTCATCTCTTCCAACCGCCACACAAATGACCAAAATTAAAACCAAACACTCCCACATAGCCCTCATATTCTTCCATATAGACACTCATCATAACCTCTGGTTGAAGGTTTCCATGAGGGGCACATCCAATGACAGTGCCCAAAATAAGTTCCCTTGCCCCTCATTTGCCTAAAGTCATTGTGGCCTGGACAGCTTCCTGTGAACCAGGAGTGATCAAATATGCCTGCTCTTAATGCTGCTCTGCTTCTCCAATTTGAGGCCTACTGACAGTCAGGTATAGATTCTTCATGTAATTTGGAGTCATGAGTAAACCCAAGCACCTCTGTAGGGCTTTGAAGACCTTATTTGACCCAAAGGATGCCTATTCTCACTTGATGGAGGTCAGGAAACTAAGAGAGAAAGGCTAGAAGCTTCATCCACAATAACTGATCTTTTTGCCATTTTGGTTTTTGATGCAAACATGGGATCTTTCTTTAGATCCATCTGGTGCTGAGAATCTAAGCCACAACCACACACGGGGCCAAGATGCTGATTCAGACACATCCATTTCCAAAGCAATTAAGCAAAGAGCCACAGGTGATGCCCATTCATTTCTATTTGAAAACTATTTTCTTCAGGCTTCACAAAGTGTGTCCTGAGGCAAAGACCTTCCTGACATTCACGGCAACAGAACAATATCTAAGCAAAAGACCCAAAGCAGGGTATCTCCACTGAGACTTTCTTGGTCACACTGATATCTGAGTTTTCTGAGATGCTCCCATTCCCTTCAGCTATTCAGTACATGGCTATTTCACAGAGTTTGGAGGTGGTACATATCTTGGACAAAAAACGATGAGCCTATTCTGGAGAGTTGCAGAATTCAGGAAGAATACTGGAACTTAGGAAGATAATAGGTGTTGCTCATTATAAGGCAAGCTGCAGTCCATTCATAAATTGGGCAGGATGAATGCTGGGAGTTTTCAACTAGAAACGACACATCCATTGATGCATTCTCTTTACTAATGTCTACAACAACTGACACAGTAGGATACACAGACATAGAAACACTCGCTTTGTCAAATGACATACAAGAAACTGTCCACCCCAAAACAAACAAACCGACTTTCCAACCTATTCTCAGAACATGAGACAAAACCATATACTCACACCCACACTCAAAAAGGCACCTCCTTCCCCAAGTAGGTCTGTGACTATATGGAGTGTCCTCTGACTGGGGGGCTATACTATGTTCACCCAAAATGGCCTGTACGGTCTCAGATATTGTCTCTTTTTCCAACTCTGTAAAATTGCCAGGAGCCACTGGTGAGCAACTACCTGCTTTCCCAGGAAAGGCCCCTCTTCAGATCTCTCCTGGCATTTGGCCATCCTCACATAAGTAGGTACCAAGAAAGACTGAGCTTGTCCTTGGTAAACCTAAACAAGTGAGCCCACAGGGACTTTGACTGGGACTGGCTCTGGGTGCCTGGCTTCCTGGATCCCTAGTTCAGAGAGTTCCATCACCAAAGAAGTTAAGTAGGTCAATTCCTTCAGGAACTCAATGAGGTCACTGCCTTGACAACCACTTTGTCCTAACAGTTGCTTCCAAGGGTGCCATGACATGGAGGCTGCCCCTACTTCCTGTGACACTTTCACAAGTTAGAATGGTATATCAATCATAGGGACCCGGGAACAGCTCTCCACACAGGCCTGGTTTGGTCCATCTCCTCTACATTAAGAAGAGAGAGGCTGATTTATACACATCCCTTCGTCCTGACCAGGGTATTTGCCTTGGATGATGACATTTGCTCTCTTAGGTCCTCCTTAGCTGCCTACATCTTATCCAGGGATCATTTCTGCATGGACCTTTGAGGTTCTCAGCAGGTGGAGGATACCCTACATTCCTGTGTTGTAAGACCAACACATTACCTGCTCTTCTGTAAAGTGAGATTGAGGGAACAGTGTATGGTTAGGGTTAATAACAGGTTCTATTTGGGTTAGGAATCATTCTGTGAGATGAATAATGGTATTGGGAACCTGAGATATTCATAAGAATATAGAGGTGAAATATAAGTTTGAAAACAGAAATATAGTTAAGATTTGAAGGCCAGTAAGGCATTATGCCCTTGAGTGGGATACTTAGCTTTGAATTATATTCTGCACAGATGTCTCAGTTGAATTGATATACAATGGCATAGGACCTTGTACCTTCGATGATTGAATGTCGAAGAGAACATCCAGTCAAAACAGGATAGTCAGTAGAATTTGGATGATAGTCGGTAGATTTTGAAAGAAGAGTGAGTATAGGAGTGGGACCAAAAGTTCTTTAGCAATAGGCTTTCAGGTAGAGAATGAATGTAAATGTCAGCACATGTGAAGAGTCAGTCACAATAATGAACTGGGATAATATGTAGGGAAACAGATGTCAATAGAGACATTAGGAAATCCGGCAAAGTATAAAGTGAGTGATAGGATTAGACATTTTCAACAGGGTTGAGGTTGAATATATAATCTTAGGAAGAAACAAATACGTAGTCACCAATAGGATTTACATTTGAGAGCATTAGGCAACCTGGACATGAATGTTTTGGTACAATCATAAGTGTCACATTTTCTTTTTGTGTAAAGAATATTACTGTGATAAAATATATATGTAGATCAGGTGACATGAGTAATTTTTCCAACACTTCTGGGAGCTACATTTTGAAGATGAATAAATTAGTATTGGGGTTACAAATACATGTACCCTGAGTCGATAAATATAGAGATAATGCATGAATATACCATACTGTGAATAAATAATATAAGTGGTTCCAACTTTAAATAATGGATTGAATTGAGATCGGAAAATATACAGGGAATCTTATATTGATATACAATCATTCATTCCAACCAGTTACACAAGTAATGGTAATATTAGGGTTGTGGTATATCATGAAGAGTGTTTGAGTTTCCTCAAAATGATTATGGAAATCAAAAATAATGTGTTTGGAAAAAAGTGTCATGAAAAGACCAGCCAAGAAACCAGGAGGAATATGTGTGTTCTGAAGCAGAAATGATTGAAAGTGAATCAAACGCCTATAAATTTGTCAACTTGTGGATGAAATATATATCCTATGATGTGCATAAACTGAAGAAATTGTAATGTACCAGTGTTGAATAAAATGAACTTCAAAATACACATCATGTCCTATAGAAATCTACTTGCATTGATGTTAAACTGGATCAGTCACTGTAGAAATATTAGGATTGCATGCACCATTCACTGAAGTTAGTTTTCTGTACTAGGAACAAATATATATTTCAGGTGGATGAATATTTCTGAGAATAATCTTGTAAAAAGTTGATTATAAATCCACATACATGAACATGAATGAATTTAGGGAGTGTACATAAGACACATATATTTCATATTTTGAAAAATCTGGAGAGTGTATATATATATATATATATATATATATATATATATATATATACACACACAAAACATACACACAGACAATAAAAAGTAGAAATATATATGCCAATCAAAATTCATCATGAAATATATATTATTCACAGATTCAAAAATATTTATTTCACTAAAAATGGTTTTATGTATAATGTTGTTCTACTAGGAAGCTCACCCATAGGTTGAATTTTCAGTTCCAACAGCATTTATGGGGAGTGATCTCTTCTCACAATTTGTATCTGCCAACTCAGTCACCTCACAAGAATGTACGTGTAATACCAAGTAGGATTCTATATGTGCAGATAAAAATAAATGTGCTGAATAGACTACAGAGAAATGGAGACAGGAATTCACATATTTGTTAACTTTAACAAATTTTTAAAAACACATGGAGAACAATTTCAATTAAAAATTAACTAGATTTATAACACCTACCCTATATCATGCAAAAGGCAAGTCCAACTATACACCATGCCTCCTTTGAACTGCTTGTATTTCTATTCTGTTTGGGTTATTTTTCAGGATCATATTAGGATTATTAGTCAGAGTCTAGTAGGGTATGTGTTAGTGTCAGTTGTCCTGGCAGGCCGGACACATCAATGTGGGAGGCAAACCTAGTTGGGGAGGAAAGAAAAGACAAGAGACACAAGAGATGACAGCAAGACAGGAGTTCTGATCATGCTGCAAACTTTTATTGTTCTCACATGGGAATTTACATGCTGCAGATGGGAAAGCTCTCTTGTGGGCAGTTGCAGGATGTCTTCACAAAGTGAGATAACCTCAGGATGTTTCAGGAGGACAGATGGCCGCAGGATGTCTCAGGGTTATAGATGGCTGCGGGATGTCTCCCAGGCAGGATATCTCCCAGGGGGCTGTTTTTTGTCAGTGTCAGGCTATTCTTTGAGGGAGAACTTTCTTCTAGCCCCTGACATCAACCTTTTTCTTATATAAAATATTTGACCATACCTTACCCACTATGTTTTAGGGGGTGATAGAGGCTCTTTTTATCTAGGACGCCTTAGAATATCTCCTGATCTGAGTGAGCGTATTCACTACGAGATTTTGTGGTGGCCTTGGTATTTTTTTGGAGGAGATGGCTTTGAGGGGAAGCATGCCAACCGCCATGCCCCAGAGTGTGTCTCTCAGAGGTCTTGGCTTTTTGGATCCGTGGATCCATCCTCCTGCAGTCCTTCCTGCACCCTCCATTATTATGGCCTAAAGTCCTCACTCCATGGGTGCGTCCTCCCCCAAGAGGAGGGTCCATGGAGGACGAACCCTTATGGCAAGGGCAGAAGATGGTTGGTCAGAGTTGTTACTTATAGATTAATGTAAGAAAGAGAGATCTGTGGGGATGCAAAGTTAAGAAATAAGCCTGTGAGAAGGGTAGAACATCCTTTTAAATGTTGGCAGCACAGTCTTCCAGCTCCAGACGATGATAGTGGACCTGTATGGGCTTAGAGGCCAAAATATTAATTTGTTCTTTAATAAATTGTACCAGCCTGTTTATAATACAGAGTTCTATGGACACAATTAAAAGTAAACCCAACAAAGGGCTTAAGAGGGAAAGAAGGTAGGGTAGAAATCCATTAAACCTATTCCAGAGGGGATTTTCAAAAGGTTCCCTTCGTCTCTTTTCTAGATCTTCTTGAAGCTGCTTAATTTTAGTGCGTACTATGTCTGATTTATTGTCATAAAAGCAGCATCGTTCTCCTAAGGACAAGCAAATACCTCCCTGGTTAGCTGTCAGCAAATCTAAGCCTCGTCTGTTTTGAAGGAACACTTCTGCCAGGGAGTGTATTAGTTTCTGCAAATCTTTAATGGTTCCTGATAGAGTTTGTGCATCATTTATAAGTTGTTGAGACAGTTGATGGTAAGAGTGTATAGCAGTGCTAAGCCAGCTGTACCTGTGCCCACAGCAGCTGTTATTCCAAGGCTGGCAAGGAGTGGTAAGGCCTGTATTGCCCGCCTGTGTCTTTTGACTAAGGTGTCTAGGCTAGGAATGCGTAGAGGTTCGTCTCTTTGGACAATAGTTATATCAGGGAGTAATAAGGCAAGAACACAGCCAACGATCCAATTCGCTGGAAGCATGGGGAAGGCCGAGTTTCCTCCACACATAAAAGCTGTGCTATTGCGGGGACAAAGAGATGGGGTGGGTGAGGAATAATTTTATACTGTTGAACAATTTCCAAAGGAAGAAACTCCAACATCAATATCATAGGTATTATTCTGCATCGTGCGTAAAAGACATAATGCAAAAGTGCCAATAGGCTGTACTTTAAAAGGAAATCTGTGTTGGCATGTATTATCATTGTCTATGATAGAATTAACAGGAATTGCCATAGGCATGATTGACCCTGTTTTCATGCAGAGCCAGCAATCACCAGCAAGGGTGGGGTTGGAATTATTAAGCAAGGAGAAGGTAGTTTCCAAAATATCTAATGTATTGTTATCTAAACCTGGGTGCTGGGATTTAGGCTACATTAAGGGATGATATGTGAGCTCAGGGATTTGGGGTTTCAAAAGTTTTATTATCTGAGGATGCTTGACAGCATCATTGAGTCCTCCACCATCAGAGACGCCTGTAGGGGCCTTAATGGGCCAGCAGGAAGGTTTACCGACAGTGCCTTGGCACCCAGCTGACTGTAGCTTGGTGTATTTGCCTTCTCCTGCCTGGTCAAAAAGAACGGGGGGATAATGAATAGTGGTCTCCCCTGCTGCATGAGTTTTAGTTAGGGAGGCTTCAAGAAATTGTTCTCCCTGCTTGTTAACACAAATTGAGGCCATGCATAAAAAGAGACATGCATCCCTTGGGTATGCATACAAGTTGCATAACAATTTTGGAGAGCTTTACTTGTACTAGGAGGAATATTCTTTGGCTTCTTAACACATACCCATTTAGGCTGATGAACTCCTCAGAGTTCATGGTCAACCTCGGCACGGAGGTAAGCAACCTTAGTCATGCCGTCAGCAGTCTCTGTCCAACTAGTGGGACCCTGAGTCCAAGATCCTCCCTTGCATTCACAGGGGGGGGCAAAAAGGTACTCCATAATGTTGGAAGGTGGAGGGCCAAGGCCTCCATGTACAAACCTGTTCATCAGAAGTGCCTTAAGTAGGATCTTCACACAGATTGTTGGCTGCATCTGAAAAAGGAAAATTTGTCCTCAGGGGGAGGGCCTCCATCCCTGTGTTGAGGTAAGTCATTAACCTGTTTAATCAGCCGTTCTGGTTAGCATCTTGAGGCTGCTTGCTCTTGGTCCCAAACACAAGCTAAGCCTCCTCTCCAGATGAGAACAGGATCTGGGCCTTTCCATTTATTTGTAAGGGGAATGCACCACATAACAGGTGGGCGAACAGAATTGGACGAGGGATGCCAGTGTCTGTCTGCGGCCGAATGCCTTCACTGTCTATAGTAAGAAAAACAAGGGCAAATAATAAATGTTAAGGCTATGCCTGGGAGTGGTAAATACAAGGGCGGAAGCCTTAAGGCGGGTTAGCCAAGTCTTTAAGGTAATGTGGGCACGTTCCACAATGCCTTGGCCCTGAGGCTTGTATGGAATTCCAGTAGTATGACAAATTTGCAAGGTAACATTAAACTGTTTAAACTTGGCACTAGTAAATGCAGGACAATTCTCTGTTTTAATATGTATTGGTTTACCCATTACGGAAAAGGCTGAAACAAGATGAGATAGGACATCTTTGGTAGCCTCTCCAGAATGTGGTGATGCAAAAATAAAGCCAGTGAAGGTATCAAAGAAACGTGTAAAATTTGTTTTTCCAAATTCAGGAAAATGAGTAACATCCATTTGCCAAAACTGATTGGTCAGTAATCCTCGGGGGTTAAATCCCAAGTGTTGAATGGGGAGGGAGACATCGCAAACAGGGCATGCTTTTACTATTTCTCGTGCCTATTGCCTGGTAATTTTACAAAGCAATCGAAGGCTCTGGGAATTTAGATGGTGAAGATTGTGTAACTCCGTGGCCTTTTGAATGGAGCCAACAGAAATTGGAAAGATGGAACGAGTTGCTGCATCAGCTTGGGCATTACCTTGTGTTAGAGGGCCGGGAAGATCAGAGTGTGCCCTGATGTGTCCTAAGAAAAATGGGTGTTGTCTGGCCTGAATTAGCTGCTAAAGCTGGTGAAACAGAAAGGCCGCATTGGAAGAAGCCTTAATGACACGTGAAATCTCCAGCAGGGGCACAGAATGAGCAATGTAGAAACAGTCTGTATAAATATTAACAGGATTATCAAAAAATGTTATAAAAACTTGTGTTATGGCAAACAATTTCACAAACTGTGCTGATTGATAGACAGTATCAAAGGTGGTAGGCTGGTTATTGACAACAAAGACCATTACTGGAACCGTCTGTAAAGACAGTAAGGGCTTGAGGAATGGGAGCTTTTTGAGTAATTTTGGGAAAAATTAATTGATGTAACTGGACAAAAATGTAAAAGGGGGTAATTGGGGAGGTGGTTATAAATTGTTCCCAAAAAGCCTGATAGGGCAATACCCCATTCACTCGCTGTCTGTAGTAAAAATTGGGTTTGGTCCTTAGTATATGGAATTAAAATATTATCAGGGTCTTTGCCAAAATGTTGTCGAGAAAGCAAATGACCTTAAATAATTATCAAAGCTACCTGAGCAAGATAAACAGTAATAACGTTGGAGGATGTGGTGGGTAAATGGACCAAAAGCAAGGGGCAACCTTTATTTTTAAAATGTGGATCTTGCTTCCAAAATATTCCTGTGGGTGTATAAGGAGTGTGTAAAATAACCAGAACCCAAGGATGGTTATAAGAAATTTGTGTAACAAACTGTTGGGCAATGGCTTCTGTGACTTGGTTTAATGCCTGTCATGCCTCGGGAGTAAGCTTTTGAGGGGAGGAGGGGTGGGAATCACCTCTCAAAATATCATTAAGGGGCAAAAGTACACAAGTGGGTAATTTTAAATATGTTGTTAGCCATTGAATATCCCTCAGTAATTTTTGAAAATCATTAAGGGTGTGAAGATGGTCCACACGTAGTTGTATCTTAAGAATTTGGATCTGATTATCTTGAAGTTTAAGGCCCAAATAGGTATAACGGTCCTGTGTTTGAACCTTATCAGGAGCTATCTATAGTCCCAAGGTAGTGAGGATTATGTAAAGGTCTAAGTAACAATTAAGGTCATGAGTATTAGGTGCAGCAATTAACAAATCATCCATATAATGTAAAATATAAATTTGTGGCCATCACTCTCTCACAGGGTCTACTGCTTGAGCAACGGATTTTTGGAAAAGATTAGGGCTTTGGCCATACCATAGGAAAGAACCGTTCTTTAAAATCTCTGCATAGGACCCTGAAAATTAATGCAAGGGAAACTGAAGGCAAAATAGGGTCTATCCTCAGGATGTAAAGGAATGGTAAAAAAGCAATCTTTTAAGTCAATAACCATTTTACAATACTTTTTGGGAATAGCCACTGGTGTGCGAATGCCAGTCTGTAGTGCTCCCATCGGGTGCATAACTTTATTAATGGCACACATATATTGTAAAAGGCACCACCTGCCTGATTTTTTCTTGATAACAAAAATAGGAGTATTCAATGGTGAGGTTGAGGGCTGCCAGCCATTCCTGCTCTAACATGGAGGCAGCCTCCAAATTTTCTTGGGTAAGGGGCCACTAATTCACCCACACAAGAGTCTGAGTTTCCCACATAATTATAACTCCATGGGGTACAGGAGGATCAGGGACCGACACTAAAATCCGAATACCCAAGTCCACATGTATTTGTTTTTTGTATGGGTTTTATAGGAACAACCAGTCCTTGTCTCAGTCTCCCAAGGCCTGTACCAGGGACAAAATTCATACGAAGCATTTGATGAGTCACCATGGAATTGGGACTGGCAAGAGTAACTTCCATTTGACTCAAAATATCTCGGCCCCGTAGGTTAACAGGGAGGTCAGGAACAACAAAATGAGTGACAGTTCCCTTATTACCCTCTTTATCAGTCCAGCTAGGAGCCCTAGCGCTGACCAGAGGATATTTTGACTGTCCTGTCCCTTTAAGGTCAGTCAAGGATGGGGTGAGGGGCCAAGCTGATGGCCAGTATTTTTGAGAAATAATTGTGGCATCAGCTCCAGTATCTAGAATTCCTTGGAATTCCTTTCCTTCAATAAGTAAGGCAAGGGTGGGTCTATTGTGAGAAATGGGTTGAACCCAATATATATCAGAGAAGCCCAGGAGGCATTCCCTCACGGTAGGTTTTGATGGTGGAAGTGCCTCCTTAATCTAATGGAAGGAGTATTAATTGTGCAAGTCTTGTTCCTGTGGGGATGGCCACAACTCCATTAATAGCTGTGGCCAGTATTTTTATTTCTCCAGTGAAATCATTATCATTACTGCCAGGGTAGACCTGAACACCTTGTAAAGTAGTAGAGGCTCTTTCAAGAATAAGGGCACATGTATGAGATGGAGGGAGGCGCATAATTCCAGTGGATATTATCTTGGGACCTTGCATTGAGACTAATATTGTATTGGTGGCGGCACAGAGGTCCAATCCTGTGCTGCCTGGGGTGACCAGTGGGAGGGAGGCAATTATGGAGAAAGATTTTGAGGTAGGTTGGGAGTTTGGGAGGGAACAAATATTATTGCCTCTGGGTTTGTTCTGGGGGATGTCATGGCCAGGGGCTGGCCCCGCAGGGAGTTTCCCGAGAAGCAGGAAGAAATAGGCTCTCTGAGGCATTTGTCTTAGATCTACACTCACTGGCCCAGTGATGACCTTTACCACATCTAGGGCAAAGGGTAGCTCGGGGCTGTTTAGTCCCAGTTTGAGGAGACGCTATTCCTAGGCTTTGTTTGCCTGTCGGACACTCACGTGCAAAATGGCCAGGTTGTTTACAAGTAAAGCAAGTATGTGAGCCAGGATTGTGAAAGGCCTTGTTAAAGTCGGCACCTAGGGAGAGACCGATAGAATGGGCTGCACCCACCCCTGCACAGAGTCTAATAAAGTCAGAAAGTTTCCCTTTATCCTTATGTGGTCAAAGAACATCCTGACATGCTGGGTTGGCATTTTCAAAGGCAAGTTGTTTTACAAAGGTGTTTTCGCTTTCACTTGGTCCAAGCAAGCATTCTGCAGCAAGGTTAAGCCAGGAAACAAAGTAGGTATAAGGCTCCTCAGGCGGGCCCTTGTCGAATTTTTGCCAGGGAAGTGGTAGCTGAGGCCTTTTGAGGGAGGTCTCTCCAAGCATGTAAGCCAGCCATCTGAATCTGCACCAAAAGCCCAGAAGGGAAATGTGCTTGTTTAGTTTTAGTGTCAAAAGGCGCATTGTCCACTAGCTTTACATAAGTCCCGGATTTAGAGGAGGCCTTAGTTAAAATTTTTTGAGCAGTTTCCCGACAGTGCTCTTTGAAATCTGCATTCCATAACAGGAAGTCTCCGGCACTGAGTGTAGCTTGGTCTAAAAATTTCCAATCATTGGGAGTAAGCCATTGTGCGCTGTGGCTTTCTAATAAAGCCAACGTGTAGGGCGCAGTGGGGCCATAGTGAGCACAAGCCTTTTTAAGTTTTTCATGAAAACACAGGCTTAATTTTTTGTTGAATCTGGGTTCCTTCCTGCCTAGGGGTGAACTCCTCATCCTCTGAGTCCTGATCTCCTTGATCCATTTCCCCCGCTTCCTCCTCTTGATCCTCGTCTAAGTCTTTGACCTCAGGCTGGGCAGGCTTATCTATGTGACTGGTGGTGACTGGGAAGGTGAGAACAGGCCAATGGAGTAGCTTCGGCTTTGTATTAGACTGCTGTGGGCCAGCTTGCATTGACTCCGTGCCTAAGGCTAATGAACGGAGCTCAGAGTCAAGGGATCTAAATTCTTTTAAAAGTTGGATCTGTTCCCGTCTATGTTGGATGGATGCTCGCAAGGGAGCCAGGTTAGGCAAGGGAAGTGGGGAAAAAATATCTGGGGGGGGCGGCATTTGGCCCCTGAAGGGCCAGAGCACAAAAGGCAGGAGGGATATAGGAGGGAGATGGATGTGTAAGTCCTATAGGCTGTGGCAGGGTCCTGAGAGGTGGCGGGTCTTCTGAATGGTAGCGAGCTGCTTCCTTCTCCAAGGTAGCCTCCTCCCCAGGGGTCAATGTATTTTTGGGATTTAAATCTGGATAAAGGCGGTCGGTAATCATTGGAGCCTTATTCATTAGGGTGGTATTTTGAGGGGGACCAGGAAGGTTCCCAGGTTTCTGGGGAGACTGAGAAGGGTGTATGTCTATACAAATGATGGGCATGCCGAGGGAGGTCGAGAGGTCTTTTGCATAGTCTCTTCCCCAACCTGACAAGTTTTAAGGAACCATTGTCAAAGGGTGAACTTTTAAGAATTTCATTAGTTAAGTTCCAGTAAGAAAAGGTGGGAACAGGCACATTTTCTGGGCCAAGGGATTCATAATAATCTTTTAAACAAAGATTAAAGCCATCTTTTGCCATCAATGGTCCCTTCAAGGGGAAACCATGGACACAATTCTCCTATGTATGAAAAGAAAAATTTTAAGTCCTTTTTCTTAACACGTGCCCCCCCATGTCTTGAAGAACTCCTTGAGACCTTACAAAAACAAATAATGTGACGAAACTGCTTGTCCCATGGTGGGTCACTCACCGTGCGTCATCCCCACCCTCCTCCTGGATCTGTCTCTCGGTGGTGCCTGCTGAGGCGATCGCGAGCTCCGCTTGACCAAGTCTTCCAGGAGGACAGGGTTCCCCCTCAGTCAAAGGCTCGATTCCCAGCCTGTGGGCGTGAGATGTCCCGAGCGGCAGAACACATCAACGTGGGCAGTGAACCTAGATGGGGAGGAACAAAGGGACAAGAGACAAGAGAGATGACAGCAAGACAGGAGTTCTGATCAAGCTGCAAACTTTTATTTTTCACACAGGGGTATTTATATGCTGGATGTGGGAAAGCTCTCTTATCGGCAGTTCCTGGATGTCTTCACAAGGTGAGATAATCTCAGGATGTTTCAAGAAGACAGTTGGCCGCAGGATATCTCATGGACACAGATGGATACAGGATATCTCCCAGACAGGATGTCTACTGGGGCTGTTTCTTGTGAGTGCTAGGCTATTCTTTGAAGGAGAATTCCTTCTACCCCTGAGAGTCAGGGATTCAGTATTTTGAATGGAAAATTGGAAAAAGAATCCAATGTGTATGCAAATAAGTGCTACCCAAAAATCTTCCCACCCTCATTCAGAACAATGCCTTTACATTACCTTCACCCCAAGTAAGACACAATTAGAGGAGAAAAGTTAGAAAATCTGTGAATACACATCTGGAATAGAAAATGCTCAGGAGTTCACAACCTTGGAGGTGATAGAGGAGTTTCCAAAAGTAAGTGACAGGGTAAAACGCCACAAACATGGAGCTCTGCTGGCCTAAAGACTTCTTGAGAAACGGCCTCTGAGGTTGGGCACTTGAAATATATGTTGTTGTGAGGAGCTTTAGCTTCCTTTGTAGTGAGACCATCAAAGCTGTTTCTGCATCTACGTGACCTGGAGGACATGGTTTCTTATTTTCCAATGGACATAGGCAGCAGTGCTGAATTCTGTCTTTGTAGGTAAACTGTTGCCACTGGGGGCTAAGTGTCTCCCAGGGCGGACTTTGAAGACATTTAATCATCCTCCACTTTTCGTGGTGTTTCTTGGAGCTGCACTGGGCGTTTGGTATTTGCTTCACGAAATACGAGGAGTTAAACTGGGACACAGTGCTGGAGGGAGTTCTGTCACGTCTTTTGGGTAAGGGTCTGCAGGAGAATTCGCCAACCAGGCTTCTATCCCACATAGCTTGCCCCCTTGACCATAGCAATCTGATTATAAACATTGCACTGAGACCTCTCCATATAACAAGATGCCTTTACATACAAGGGTCTTGGGGCTGCACCATGTCAGTCACAAACCATTTGGAAGCCAATGACTTATCCACATGACCCCACCACAGATGTTTTAACACACACCTTCACACCACTGCTGATGAATCATCAGGCTCTAAATTACTGGCATCTCTGTTCGACACCATTTTCCTGAAACACAGTCAATCAAGGCAGTGTCTGGTACACTCATGATCATCAATAGAATATCCAAAGGTTCTCCAGTGCCACTTGGTCATGGGAATTTCAAAAATTTAATGGTATTTATCTAGCCATTTTTCAAGGATGACGTTGGAGGCACTGTGGGTTTCAATTCACTCGGGAACCACTAAATGGAGAGGGAGCTCATTTCAATGAATGCTCTGGAGAACTCTAACAGGCAAGGATTCCCAAAGAAAGGCCAAAAGGTCACATGAAGCCAGGCCCATTGAGGTCTACAATGTGAGGTTCATGTGTGTTTTGACTTGCAACTATGGCTGCCAAGTCTTTAAGAATAAAATCATGAGATATTCTTCCTGAGATTCCCAGTGCTGTGTGCAAAGCCAACCTGGGCCTAGATCTCAGTTTCCAAGAGCGACGCTCATGTGTGCCATCCTGAAATCCCAACACAATTCATGGCAATACTTCTTTGAGTTCAGTTCCAGAACTCAGTCTTTAAGGGGAATCACACCAGTGTTCAAGCCCAAGTGGACCCAGTCATCTCTTCCAACCGCCCCACAAATGACAACAATTAAAACCAAAACACTTCCACATGACCCTCATCTTCTTCCACATAGACACTCATCATAACCTCTGGCTGTAGGTTTCCATTATGGGTGGAGCCAAAGACAGTTTCCAAAATAAGCTCCCTTGCCCCCATTTGCCTAACGTCAGTGTGGCCAGGGCACCCTTCTTGTGAACCAGGAGTGATCAAAGAGGCCTGCCTTTAATACTGCTCTGATTCTCCATTTTGAGGCCTACTGACTCTGGGGTTTAGATTCTTTATGTTAACTGGAGTCATGAGAACACCCAAACACCTATGGTCTAGAGACTGCAGGGCTTTGTAGAACTTCTTTCACCCAAAGGACCCTAATCTCAATGATGGAAGTCAGGAACCTTACAGAGGAGGGAGAGAGACTTCATCCACAATGAGTGCTCTTTAGGCTCTTTTGGTTTTGGATGCACACATGGTATTTTTCTATAGATCCATCTGGTGGTGAGAATCTAAGCCACAGGCTCACACAGGGCCAAGAGGCTGATTCAGACACATCCCTTTCCAAAGCAATTAAGCAAAGAGCCACAGGTGATGCCCATTAATTTCCATTTGAAAACTGTTTTCTTCAGGCTTCAAAAAGGGGTGGCCTGAGGCAAAGACCTTTCTGACATTCAGGGCAACAGAAGAATAGATAAACAAATGCCCCAAAGCAGGGTTTCTCCACTGAGACTTTCCTGGTCACACTGATATTTGAGTTTTCTGAGATGCTCGCAATTCCCTTCAGCTATCCAGTACATGGCCATGTCACAGAGCTTGGAGGTGGTACATATCTTTTACACAAATCCATGAGTCTATTCTTGAGATTGGCTAGAATTCAGGAAGAATACTGGAACTTAGGAAGGTAGTAGGTGTTTCCCATCCATAAGGCAAGACGCAGACCTTTGATAAATTTGGCAGGATGAATGCTGGGAAGCTTTCTACTAGACAGGACACATCTATTGATGCATTCTCTTTTCTAATGTCTACAACCACAGACACAGTGGGATACACAGACATAGAAAAACTCGCCTTGTCAATCGACTTACTAGAAACAATTCACAGAAAACCAAACAATCCAACTTTCCTACTTATTCTCAGAACATGAGACAAAACCACAAACCCACACACACACCCACACCAACACAGACCCCCAAGTAGGTCTGTGACTATCCGGAGTGTCCTCTGAATGGTGGGTCATAATATATTACCCCATAATGGGCTGTCCTGTTTCAGATCTGGTCTCTGTGACCAACTCCGTTATGCTGTCAGGAGCCAGCGGTGAGCCACTACCTTCTTTCTCAGGAAAGGCCCCTCTTCAGACCTTCCTGGGATTTTGCCATCCTCACATCAGTAGGTACCAAGAAAGACTGACTCTGTCCTTGGTAAACCCAAACAAGTTTGACCACTGGGACTTGGACTTTGACTGGCTCTGAGTGCCTGGCTTTCTGGATCCCAAGTTCAGAGAGTTCCATCACCAAGGAAGTGAGGTGAGGTCACTTTCTTCAGGAACTGAATGATTTCATTACCTTGGCAAACACTTTGTCGTAACAATTGCTTCCAAGGGTCCCATGAGATGAAGGCTCCACCTTCTTCCTGTAACATTTTAACAAGTTAGAATGGTATATCAACCATTGGCAACTGTTAACAGCTCTCCACACAGGCCTGGTTTGGTCCATCTTCTCTACATTAAGAAGAGAGAGGCTGATTAAGACACATCCTTTCATCCTTACTTGGTTTTTTGCCATGGAAGATGACTTTTGCTCTCTCAGGTTCTTCATAGCTACTTACAACTTCTCAAGGGATTCTTTCTGTATGGACTTTTGAAGTTCTCAGCTGGTGGAAGATCCCCTACCTTCCTGTATTGTAATACCACCTCTGTCCCTGCTCTTCTGTAAAGTGAGATTGAGGGATCAGTGTATGGTTAGGGCTAATTGCATGTTCGATTTGGGTTAGGAATCATTCTGGTTTATGAATAATGGTATTGGGAACCTGTGATATTTATAAGAATATAGATGTGAAATGTATGTATGAGAACAGAGATATAGAAAAGATTTGAAGCCTAGAAAGGCATTGGACCATTGATTGGTATACTTAGCTTGAATTTTGTTCTGCACCGAGGTCTCAGATAAATCGATATACAATGGCATAGGACCGTGTACCTCAGATGATTGAATGTAGAAGTGAACATCCAGTCAAAAAGAGATAGTCCGTACAATTACGAAGATACTCAGTATGTTTAGGAAGAATAGTGAGTCTAGGAGTTGGACCAAAAGTACTTTAGCAATAGGTTTTCGGTTAGAGAGTGAATGTAAATATCAGCACATGTGAAGAGACAGTCACAATGATGAACTCTGGAAAATATGTAGGAAAGCAGCTATCAATAGGTAACTTAGGAAATCAGGCAAAGTATAAAATGTGTGATAGGATTAGATATTTTCAACAGGTTTGAGGTTGAATATATAATCTTAGGAAGAAACTAATATGTAGTCACCAATAGTATTGACATTTGAAAGCATTAGGCAACCTGGACATGGATGTTTTTAGTAATCCATGCTCACTTTCCATTTAGGCTTTGGTACAATCATAAGTGTGACCTTTGCATTTTGTGTCCAGAATACTACTGTGGTAAAATGTATATGTAGATCAGGTGACATGAGTATTTCTTCCACCATTACTGGGAGCAATATTCTGAAAACTTATTCATTAGTAGTGGGGATACAAACAGGTGTACCCTGTGTTGATGATTATAGAGATGATGCATGAATAGCCCATATTGTGAATAAAGTATATAACTGGTTCCAACTTTAAATAATTCATTGAATTTTCATCTGAAAATATATAGGAAATCTTATATTGATATATATATACATTCATTCCAACCAGTTATATATCTAATCGTAATATTAGGGTTACAGTTTATCATGAAGAGTGTGTGGGTTTTGCTCCAAAAATGATTATGGAATCGAAAATTATGTGTTTAGAAAGAAGTCTAGTAAATGGACCCGTCAAGAAACATGGAGGAATACATGTGTTCTGAAGTAGGAAGTAATTGAAAGTGAACCAAATGCCTATACATTTGTGAACTTGTGGATAAAAAAATATATCCTATGATGTCCAAAAACTGAAGAAATTGTAATGTACCAGTGTTGAATGAAAATGAACTTCAAAATACACATCATGGCCCATAGGAATCTAATTGCATTGTTGTTAATCTGGGTCAGTTACTGTAGAAATATTAGGATTTGTAAGCACCATTTATTGAAGTTAGTTTTCAGTAGTAGGAAACCAATATGTATTTCAGGTGGTTGAGTATTTCTGAGAATAATCTTGTGAAATGTTGTTTATAAATACACATGCAGGAACATGAAAGAATTTAGGGAGTGTATATAAGAAACATATATTTCATATTTTGAAAATTCTGGAGAATATATATATATATATACACACACACACACACATTAAAATGTAGCATTATATATGCCAATCGAAATTCATCATGAAATATAATTCATCCACATATCCAAAAATATTCATTTTATTGAACATGGATTTATGTATAAGGTTTTTCACTAGGAAGCTCACCCATAGGTTTAATTTTCAGTTTCATCAGTATTTACGGGGAGTCATCTCTTCTCACAATTTTTATATTCCAAAGTCAGTGAGCTCAGAAGAATGTATGTGTAATACCAGGTAGGTTACTATATATGCATAAAAAATACATGTGCTGAATAGGCTACAGAAAAAGGGAGACAGGAATTTACATATGTGGTAACTTTAAAAACTAATGGAGAGGGGCTGGGGATGTGGCTCAAGTGGTAGCGCGCTCGCCTGGCATGCGTGCGGCCCGGGTTCGATTCTCAGCACCATGTACAAAGACGTTGTGTCCGCGGATAACTAAAAAAAATATATTAAAAAATTCTCTCTCTCTCTCTCTCTCTCTCTCTCTCTCTCTCTCTCTCTCTCTCCTCCTCCTCCTCTCTCACTCTCTTAAAAAATTAAAAAAAACTAAAGGAGAAATATTACAATGAAAATTTGACTAGATTTATAGCACATACTCTTGATAAAGCAGAAGGCAGATCCAAGTATACACCATGCTTCCTATGAAAGTCCTGTATTTCTATTCAGTTATGCTTCTTTTAGGATTAGTAGTCAGAGTCTAGTAGGGTATGGGTTAGTGTCAGTGATTCAGTATTTCAAATGGAAAATAGGAAAATGAATCTAATGTGTATGCAAACATGTGCTACACAAAAATCTTTCCACTCTCATCCAGAACAATGCCTTTACATAACCATCGCTTCAAGTAAGACACAATTAGAGGACAGGAGTTAGAAAATCTGTGAATGCATATGTGGAATGGAAAATGATCAGGAGTTCACAACACTGGAGGTGGTACAACAGTTTCCAAAAGTAAGGGAGAGGGTAAACACTCCACAAACATGGAGCTCTGCTGGCCTAAAGACTTCTTGAGAAGCTTCTTCTGAGGTTGGGCACATGAAATATATGTAATTGTCAGAAGATTTAGCTTCGTTTGTAGTGACACCATCAAATCTGGGTCTGCATCTATGTGACCTAGACGACATGGTTCCTTATTTTCTAATGAACAAGAGGCAGCAGTTCTGAATTCTCTCTTTGTAGGTAAACTGTGGCCGCTGGGTGCTAAGTGTCTCCCCCTGTGGTCTGTGAAGTCATTTGGTCATTCTCTACTTTTCATGGTGTTTCTTACTGCTGCACTGTGAGTTTGGTATTGGCTTCACGAAATACAAGGAGTTCAACTGGGACACAATGCTGGAGAGAGTTCTGTCATATGTGGTTGGTCAGGGTCTCCAAGAGAATGTATGAACCAGACTTATGTCCCAGCTGATTCTGAACATTTCCTTGAAACCTCTCCATATTAAAAGACGCCTTTACATATAAGGATCTGCTGCCTGCACCATGTTAGTCACAAGGTTTTTGGAAGCCAATGGCAGATCCAGGTGGTCCTACCAAAAATATTTATTTACACACCTACAGTCCACTGCTCTACGTCCACTACTCAGCAGGCTCCAACTTACTGGAATCTCTGTTCTACACTATTTTCACAAAACCCAGTCAATAAAGGCACTATTTCGTACACTCATGATCAGCAACAGGACATCCAAAGGTCTCCTGTGCCACCTGGTCCTGGGAATTCCAAAAATTTATGTTCATGGTATTTATCTAGCCATTTTTCAAGGATGAAGTCAGAGGCACTGTGTGCTTCAGTTCATTCAGGAACCATTAAATGGTGAGGAAGCTAATTTCAATAAAAGCTCTGGAGAACTCTCATAGGCAAGGCTTCCCAAAGAGTGGCCAAAAGGTCACATGAATCCATGCCCAATGAGATCTACTATGTGAGATCCATGTGTGTTCTGCCTCTCAACTATGGCTGCCAAATCATTAAGAAAAACAAAACATCATATCTTGGCTGAGATTCTTAGTGGTCTATGCAAAGCCACCCTGGACCTAGATCTCAGTTTCCAAGGGCGACTATCATGCATGGGCTCTTAAATACCAACACAATTCATGAAAATACTTCACTGAGGTCAGTTCCAGAACTCAGTCTCTAAGGGGAATCACAGCAGAGTTCAAGCCCAGGTGGACCCAGTCATCTCTACCAACCACCAAACAAATGACCACAAATGAAATCAAAACACTCCCACATGGCCCTCATGTTCTTCCATATAGACACTCATCATAAATTCTGGCTGGAGGTTTCCATGAGGGGAGCAGCCCAAGTCATTGTCCAAAATAAACTCCCTTGCCTCTCATTTGCCTAAAGTAAGGGTGGCCTGGACACCCTTCCTCTAAACCATGAATGATCAAATAGGCCTGCCGTTAATACTGCTCCACTTCTACAAATTGAGGCCTTCTGACTGTGGGGTTTAGATTCTTTATGTGAACTGGTGTCATGAGAAAACCCTAGCACCTATGGGCTAGCCTCTGAACGGCTTTGAAGAACTCATTGATCCAAACTTCCCTCTTCTCATTTGATGGAGTTCAGGAACCTTACAGAGGAAGGAGAGAGACTTTATCCACAATGACAGCTCTTTTGGCCATTTTGGTTTGAATGCACACATGGGATCTTTAGATCCGTCAGGTACTGAGAATCTAAGACATTCAAGAGGTTGGTTAAGACACATCCCTTTTCAAAGCAATTAAACAAAGAGCCACATATGATGCCCATTCATTTCCATTTGAAAACTCTTTTCTTGGGACTTCACAAAGGGTTGGCCTGAGGCAAAGAACTTTCTGACATTCAGGGTAACACAACAATAGGTAATTAGAAGTCCCAAAGCAGGGTTTCTTCACTGAGACTTGTCAGAAGCCAGTGGTGAGCCACTACCTGCTTTCTCATGAAAGGCCCCTCTTCAGAGCTTTCCTGGCATTTGGCCATCCTCACATCTGTAGGTACCAAGATAGACTGACTCTGTCCTTGGTAAATCCAAACAAGTGACACCACTAGGAGTGGCACTGGGACTGGGTCTGTGTGCCTGGCTTCCTGCAGTCCAAGTTCCATCACCAAGGACGTGATGTGAGGTCACTTCCTTCAGGAACTGAATGAGGTCACTGCCTTGGCAACCACTTTGTCCTAACAGTTGCTTCCAAGGGTCACATAAGATGGAGGCTTCCGCTATTTCCTGTGACACTTTCACAAATTAGAATGGTATATCAACCATATGCAACTGGCAACAGCTCTCCACACAGTCCTGATTTGGTCCATCTTCTCTACATTAAGAAGAGAGAGGCTGATGAAGACACAACCCTTCATCCTGACCAGGTTGTTTGCCATGGAAGATGACTTTTGCTCTCTCAGGTCCTTCATAGATGCCTAAGTCTTCTCTAGGGATTACTTCTGCATGGACCTTTGAGGTTCTCAGCAGGTAGAAGATCCCCCACATTCCAGTATTATAAGACCAACTCTGTCCCTGCTCGTCTGTAAAGTAAGACTGAGGGAACACTGTATTGTTAGGGTTAATAAAAGGTTCGATTTGGGTTAGGAATCATTTTGCTGGATAAATAATGGTATTGGCAACCTGCGATATTTATAAGAATATAGAGGTGGAATGTATGTATGAAAACAGAAATCTAAGTAAGATTGGAAGCCCAGAAGGAAATTGGGCCCTTGATTGTGATACTTAGCATTGAATTACATTCTGCACAGATGTCTCAGATAAATGGATATACAATGGCATCGGACCTTGTACCTTGGTTGATTGAATGTGGAAGAGAACATCCAGTCAAAAAGGGATAGTCGGTAGGATTAGGAAGATAGTAGGTAGGTTTAGGAAGAAGAGTGAGTGTAAGATTTGGAACCAAAGTTTTTAACAATAGGGTTTCGGTTAGAGAATGAATTTAAATAACAGCACATGTGAAGAGTCAGTCACAATGATGAACTTGCGAAAATATGTAGGTAAGAAGATATCAATAGAGACATTATGAAATCAGGCAAAGTATAAAGTGAGAGATAGGCTTTGACATTGTCACCAGGGTTGAGTTTGAATATGTAATCTTAGGAAGAAACAAATATGTAGTCACCAATAGAATTGACATTTGAGAGCATTTGGCAACTTGGACATGGATGATTTTAGTAATCCATGTTCATTTTTTTATTTAGGCTTTGGTACAATAATAAATGTGAACTTTGAATTTTGTGTCCAGAATATTTCTGTGAATAAATGTATATGTAGATCAGGTGACATGAGTGTTTCTTCCACCATTTCTGGGAGCAATATTGACTGAATACTACTGACTGATAGGTATAGATTCTTTATGTGATTTGGAGTCATGAGAAACCCAGGCACCTCTTCAGGGATTGAAGAACTCATTTGACCCAAAGGATCCCTATTCTCACTTGATGGAGGTCAGGAACCTAACAGAGGAAGGCAAGAGACTTCATGCACAATGACTGAACTTTTTGCCATTTTGGTTTTGGATGTACACATGCGATCTTTCTTTAGATCCATCAGGTACTGATAATTTAAGTGACAACCACTCACAGTGCCAAGAGGCTGATTCAGACACATCTCTTTCCAAAGAAATTAAGCAAAGAGCCACAGGTGATGCCCATTCATTTTCATTTGAAAACTGTTTACTTCAGGCTTCACAAAGGTGTGCCTGAGGCAAAGACCTCCCTGACATTCAGGGCAACAAATAAATAGGTAAGCAAATGGCACAAAGCAGGTTTCTCCCCTGAGACTTTCATGGTCACACTGTCCCTGCTCTTCTGTAAAGTTCGATTGAGGGAACAGTGTATGGTTAGGTTTAATAACACCTTCGATTTGGGTTAGGAATCATTCTGCAGGACGAATAATGGTATTGGGAACCTGCGATATTTACAAGAATATATAAGTGAAATATAAGTATGAAAACAGAAATCTAGGTAAGATTTGAAGCCCAGATTTGGCCCTTGAGTTGGTTACTTAGCTTTGAATTATGTTCTGCACAGATGTCTCAGATAAATCGATATACAATGGTATAGGACCTTGTACCTTGGATGATTGAAGGTTGAAGGGAATATCCAGTCAAAAAGGGAAAGTCGGTAGGATTAGGAAGATATTTGCTAGGTTTAGAAACAACAGTAAGTATAGGATTTAGACCAAAAGTTCTTTTGCAATTGGTTTTCAATAAGAGAGTGAATTTAAATGTCAGCACATGTGAAGAGTCAGACACAATGATGAACTGGGGAATATATGTAAGAAACCAGATATCAATAGAGACATTAAAAAATCAGGCAAAGTATAAAGTGAGGGATAGGATTAGACATTTTCAACAGGCTTGAGGTTGAATATATAATCTTAGGAAGAAACAAATATATAGTCACCAATAGGATTTACATTTGAGAGCATTAGGCAACCTGGACATGGATATTTTCAGTAATCCATGCTCAATTTCCTTTTAGACTTTGGTACAATCATAAGAGTGACTTTTGCTTTCTGTGTCCAGAATATAACTGTGATAAAATGTATATGTTGATCAGGTGACATGAGCATTTCTTCAACCATTACTGGGAGCAATATTTTGAAGACCTATAAATTCATCTTGGGGGAACAAAGAGGTGTACCCTGTGTCAAATAATATAGAAATAATGTATGAATAGACCACACTGTGAATGAATAATATAACTGGTTCCAACTTTAGATAGTGGATTGATGTGATATCTGAAAATATACAGGGAATCTAAAATTGATATACATACATTCATTACAACCAGTTGCATATCAAACGGTAATATTAGGTTTATGGTTTATCATGAAGAGTTTCTGAGTTTTGCTTCAAAAATGATTATGGAAATCGAAAATAATGTGTTTGGACAGAAGTCTCATGAAAAGACCAGTCAAGAACCCTGGAGGAATATATGTGTTCTGAAGCAGGAGGTGATTGAAATTGAAACAAATGCCTATCATTTTGTGAACTTATGGATGAAATATATATCCTATGATGTGCATAAACTGAAGAAATAGTAATGTACCACTGTTTAATAAAGATGAACCACAAAACACACATCATTTCCCATAGGAAACTGCTTGCATTGATGTTAAACTAGGTTTTACTGTAGAAACATTAGGATTTATATGCACCATTCACTGAAGTTAGTTTTCAGTACTAGGAAATAAATATGAATTTCAGGTGGATGGATATTTCTGAGAATAATCTTGTAAAAAGTTGATCATAAATCCACATACATGAATATGAATGATTTTAATGAATGTATAATAAGACTCATATATTTCATATTTTGAAAAATTTGGATAGTATATATAAATATATATATATATATATATATATATATATATATATATATACACACACACACACACACACACACACACACAATTAAAAACTAGCAATATATATGCCAACTGAAATTCA
Source organism: Callospermophilus lateralis (assembly GCF_048772815.1). NCBI lineage: Eukaryota > Metazoa > Chordata > Mammalia > Rodentia > Sciuridae > Callospermophilus > Callospermophilus lateralis. The sequence continues at coordinate 12,543,379 of NC_135319.1, forward strand.
TCATGAAATATATATCATCCACAGATGCAAAAATATTTATTTCACTGAAAATGGATTTATGTATAATGTTCTTCTACTAGGAATCTCACCCATAGGTTTAATTTTTAGTTCCAACAGCATTTAGGAGGAGTGATCTCTTCTCATAACTTGTATCTGCCTAGTCAGCCACCTCACAAGAATGTACATGTGATAACAGGTAGGATTCTATATGTGCATATAAAAATAAATGTGCTTAATAGTCTACAGAGAAAGGAGACAGGAACTTGTTGAGAGCCATATCTGAAGGGCCCTAGCAAACTTTCAGCTCCCAGCAAATTTCCAGCTGCCAAATGATTATTGGCTCACAGCGGCCCCACAACATCTAGCTGATTGGCTCCTCTGTGGTGATGCTCATTGGAGATGGTCATTGAGCTGTTTCCCCATTCTTTCAGACTTCCAGTTGATGATTGGCTCACAGTGGCCCCAGCAACATCTAGCTGATTGGCTCCTCTGCTGTGATGCTCATTGGGCTATTTCCCTGCCCTTTCAGACCACGTAGCTGTTTATTGGGGGGCTTTTTTGGCTCCACCCATGTGATCCAGCCAATCGGCCTCAAGAGCAAGAGAATTGTGGGAGGTGGAGAGGCTTGTGGGTGTGACAGAGACTTTACAAGGAAGCCAGTGGTGGCAGTTGGTCTCTGAGGGTTTTTCCTGAGGAGCTGTTTTGTTTGGCATGTGTGGTTCTAAAAATAAAGTTCATTTCTTTTGACAAGTGGCTCCTGATTAGTGCCCAGCCAGATTGCAGCATTTGGTGGCTCGCACACAGAGCAAGTGAGGGTAAGTGATAAGGTAAACTGCTCACCCCTGAGGGCAGGGTGAGAGGATGGGTAGCCATTTTAAGATACCTCTCTTGTTTTGCTTCACTTTTGTACTAAGTTGTCTGTCCATGGAGATGAGTGAGATGGAAGAAAAACCCCTCACATCTGAAAAAAAATTATTTACCTCTGAGGAACAGATAGGGAGAAAGGACGGATGCAAATATCAGGAGGATAGAAAGGCTATAATGACTTTTTGTTGTTCCCTTTTTATATCATTCTGTCTTGGTTTTGTTTGGCGTCATCTTGTTGGGTTGTATTATAGTAGAAATACGGGATCAGAAATTAGTAAAAAACAAACTGAAATAGTGTTAAGTAAATTGTTAGAGGAAGGAGGCATCTCAGTAAAATCAAGAACAGTCAGGGCATACGTTGATACAATACAAAAATGTAGCCCATGGCTTTTTAAGGAGGAGTTGTTAAGTATATCATAATGGAACCATCATGGTGAAGATTTCAAAAGAGTCGAAAAGAACAGCCCAGGGACTCTGCCAGTTGGCACATTGCCATTGTGGACGTTCATTATTGCTTTGCTTAGTCCAAAGCCTTCAGTTCAGACACAGATAGAGGGACAAAGCTTAGAGCAGAAAAAGCCATCAGGGGCAAAGTTACAAAAGGAGACTGCTACTAACATCTTTCTATCACCAGAGGGCATAAGTGTCCAACAACAGCGCCACCTCTACAGGAGACTGTTAATAACACCTTTCAATAAACAGAGGATGTAAATGTCCAACTAACATGGCCACCTCCATATGTTGGGAGGCCCCCAACCCCCACAGTTGATAGTTCGGATCCTGAGACAGGATCTCAAATATTAACATGCCCTATATTTGAGGTAGGAGGGCAGTGAATTCACCATGCTTTAAATTCCAAAATAGTGAAGCAGCTAAAAGAGGCTGTAACAACCTAAGGTCCTCAAGCACCCTTCACTGTAAGCATGGTCGAATCCATTAACAACTTGAACATGATGCCAGCAGATTGGGCTAATATGTGTAAAGCTGTGCTAAATGGAGGACAATACCTGTTATGGAAGGTTGCCAATGAGGAATTTTGCAAGGAGGTGGCTAGATGAAATGCAACAGCTGGTTATCCTCAGAGAAATCTAGATATGTTGTTAGGAAAGGGACCTTATGAGGATCAGCAGCAACAAATTGCATATGATCATGGCATATACGCACAAATTGCTGCAGAGGCAGTTAGGGCATGGAAGACTTTACAAGGGCATGGAGGTTTATAAGATCAATTATTTAAGGTAATACAAGGAGCTAATGAATCTTACGCTGAATTTGTAAATAGGCTTATTCAAACAGCTACCACAGTTTTTGGGAATTCAGAACAAGCAATGCCATTAATTAATCAACTGGCATATGACCAAGCGAATCGTTGGTGCAGAGATATCATTAGACGATGCAAACATGAAGATTTAAAAACATATATTAAATTATGTAGAGACATTAATGAATAAGAGCAAGTAGTGTCAGCTACAGTAAAAAAGGCTTTAAATGCCAGAGACATTAATGAACAAGGGCAAATTGTGGCAGCTGCAGTAAAACAGGCTTTAGATGCCAGGCCACAAACATGCTACAATTGTGAACAAACAGGACATTTTTAAAGGAATTGCCCCATAGGAGGAGGGTTTTAAAAAACTAGGTATCAAAGGAGTAGAATACTAGGTATTTGCCCACGATGCCATAGAGGTAGACATTGGGCTAATGAATGCCATTCTCAAAATACCATAGAGGGTAATTCAATATCAATAAACGCACAAAGACCAGGTGTTTATCCACGATATCATGGAGAAAGGCATCGGGCTCCATTGCCAAAATATGAACAGGGGTGCTCAATGCTCTGGGGCCCAAAACCACAAATATACGGAGCACTGGAGGAACACAGCAACACCATCAGAGTAGTGCCCAGGACACATTGTCCATCAGATCCCTCATCAGACAAATCAGAGAGAGTGCAGAGTTGGACATCTGCGCCTCCGCCAGATCAGTACTAACTGCAGAGATGGGCGTTCAAATCATTCCCACAGGGGTGAAAGGACCTCTTCTCAAAGGAACAGTAGGCTTATTATTGGGACGCAGCTCTTCTAATCTATAAGGACTTATGATAAGTCCTTAGGTAATTGATCTCTATTATGAAGGTGAAATAAAATTTATAGCCAGTTCTCCAAAAGATATATCAGGAATATCACCAGGAGATAGAATAGCACAGTTACAAATAATATCCAGCCTACATGTTAACTTTTCCAGTCGTGCTGTAGAAAGAGGTTCCAAGGGATTAGGCTCCAGAGGTGTAGATTTGGCTATTCTTTCTTTAAATTTAGATTCTCGCACCATACAAAAACTAAATATTCAAGGACATGAATTTAATGAGCTACTGGATACAGGTGCAGAACTTAGCATCATCTCTCATCAAGAATGGCCAAAACATTGGCCATTACAACAAGCCACTCAAACGCTTCAAGACCTAGGAGTGGCGACTAATCCCCATAAACATGCAATGGTATTAGATTGGAAGGATCCTGAAGGATGTGAAGGAACTATACAGCCATACGTATTGTTTCATCTTCTCATAAATTTATGGGGACGAGATGTCCTAGATCAATTAGGTTTGACACTAACAAATAACATCAACCAAAATGCACCCACTATTATTGGTAGACAAGGTTTTAGGAAAGGAAAAAGATTAGATAAACAAGAACAAGGTATAGCAGCACCAATACAAATAGACCAAGGAACAGACAGACATGGGTTGGATTTTCAGAAAGGGCCAATGAGACAATAAAAATTACTTGGAAATCAAAAAGACTAGTATGGGTTCCTCAGTGGACGCTAACTAAAGAAAAGATACAAGCAGCCCATGACCTGGTCAAACAACAATTAGCGGAAAGACATATACAACCTTCTGTATCTCCCCATAATACTCTCATTTTTGCTATCAAAAAGAAATCTGGTAAATGGAGATTATTGCAAGATTTAAGAACCATTAATAATGAGATGGTTATTACGGGACCTGCTCAATCAGGGATTCCTCAATTGTCTGCTTTGCCAAAAACTTGGTATGTTTTAGTTATACATATTAAAGATTGTTTTTTTTTTTCATTTCCAATTCATCCTGAGGATTGTCCACGTTTTGCATTTACTATCCCTGCACTGAATCATGAAGGTCCTGATTAGAGGTAAGAGTAAAAAGAACTCCCTCAAGGAATGGCTAACAGCCCAACTATGTGTCAAATTTATGTTAACAAAGTAATCCAGCCACTCTGAAATCAAAATCCTGAACTACAATATTTCACTATATGGATGATGTATTACTAGCACACAAAGGTAAAAACCCATTGCTAGAACGTTATGCCACACTTACAAGCTTATTAAAAAATTATAATCTAGAGATAGCAATTGATAAAGTACAATAAAATTTCCAATTAATTATTTATGAGTTCTATTATCCTCAACCATGGTCAGTCCACCAAAAATTCAAATATGAGTGGATCAACTCAAATAAATTAATGACTTTCAAAAGTTATTATGAGATATAAATTGGATAAGGCCTTATCTAGTATAGAAACAGGAGAGTTGGGACCTTTATTTGATAACCTAAAAGGTCCATCAGATCTAAATTCACCCAGAATGTAAACGCCTGAAGAAACAAAGCCATTAAAAATCATTGAAACATATATGGGAAATATGCATTTTGGATACAGTTGATATAATTTTGCCTTTATTATTTATTTTACTACCAACAAAAAATATTCCTACAGGAGTATTTTAGCAAGAAGGTCCATTATTATGGATACATTTATCTTATTCTTCTAACACTATTATTACTAGGTATCCTGAGGCTGAGGGACAATTAATACTCATAGGAATAAAAGCAGCAAAGGGAGTGTTTGGAATTTCTCCCAATAAAATTATTACTCCATATACTATGAATCAAATTGATGAATTAGCTAATGAGTTAAATACTTGGGCAATAATCATGTGTAAATCTAATGTTTCATTTGATAACCACATACCATCTAATCTTGTACTGTCTTTTTGGTCATCGCATCCTGTAATTTTTCCAAAAATGACAAGAAAACACCTATCATGAATGTTACAAATATATTCACTGATGGGTCAAATAATGGTACAGCAGCAATAGTTACACCTGATCAAACTATTACATTTTTAGTACCCAAACAATCAGTTCAGAAGGTAGAGCTTAATGCAGTATTACAAACTTTTGTGATGTTTAAAGATTCTGTATTTAATTTAGTTTCCGATAGTCAGTATATAGTTAATGCTATAGTATCCCTTGAAGATCCTGGTAGGATTTCCCCTTCCTCTACTCTTTTTTCTTTGCTTTCCACTATATAAAGTCTAATCTGGGACAGAAAAGATCCATTCTTTATACGACATATCAAGGCACATACAGGATAGCCTGGAGGCCTTAGTTTGGGCAATGATTTAGCAGATAAAACAACACATGACATACATACATATTTTCTCTACACTAGAAGAAGCTATAAATTTTCATAAAAAGTTCCATATTAATGATAATACTTTACAAAAGCATTTTAAAATAACTAAGGAAGAAGCTAGACAAATAATAAAACAATGTCAAAATTGTGTGACCATTTTACCACAAGTTAATCTTGGAGTCAATCCTAGAGGATTGATACCTAACCATATTTGGCAGATGGATGTCACAAACTTGCCAGAATTTGGAAAATTAAAATATTTGCATGTTAAAGTTGATACTTCTTACGTATTTTTGATGGGTTCCCTTCATGCCTGAGAAAAAACTAAAGATGTTACAGCTCATTGCTTACAAAATTTTGCCACTGTGGGCGTTCCAAAACAGTTAAAAACAGATAATGCCCCCGGTTATACTTCTACCTCTTTTAAACAATTTTGCTCATCATTTGGAATTACTCATATAACAGGAATCCCATACAATCCACAGGGACAAGGCATAGTTAAAAGAGCACATCAAACAATTAAAATGTACTTATTAAAGTAAGAAGACGAAATTGGGAAGTGGTATAAGTTCCCCAAAGACAAACTTAAAATAACCCTTTTTACTCAAAACTTTTTAAATTTGGATTCATCAGGACTTAGTGCTGCGGAAAGGCATGTGTGTCCAAAAAATGTGTATAAGCCCATGGTACTTTGGAAGGATATTCAAACAGGACAATGGAAAGGTCCTGACCCATTTATTGTCTGGAGTCGGAGATCTTTTTGTGGTTTTCCATAGGAAGGACAGCAGTCGATCTGGATTCCCGAGAGATTAACTAAGGTTCTGACCCAGTGATTGCCTGGAGTTGGGCGTCTTTTTATGTGTTTTCACAGGGAGAACAGCAGCCGATTTAGATTCCAGAGAGATTAACTAAAGTGATTTCTATAGACCAAAATAAGATGATTTGGCTCAAATCCATACCAGCTGATATCCAAAACTCCAGTTTGTCTATCCTTACATCTGTGACAAAACAGGAATGCTTTTTTCAATATCTATTTTATTATTCCCCTTTCCCACATTTTGAAGTTCTATTTTGTTTTTTTGAGCTACACAGACCTAGGTAAATGTTTTGCTGATCAGTTCTATTATTTGACTATAGAGTTTTTAAACATTGTAATGGTGATTTCACCTGTAAAAAGTTATAAGGCCTTTACTATTACGTTATGTGTTGTATGTATTTATTATGTGTGCACACTGTGTTTTGTGTTATATGTTTGAATGTACGTATGTCCATATAGCATATATGATGAGTGCTCATGAAAATTTCATCCATTTTTTTTTATTCATGTGATTTAAATGGTTTAATTTAAATTGGGTAAACAACTGTTCAGGATGGTTTTAATATATGAAAAAATAGGAGGTTAACAGACCTGTTTGTTCACTTTCATTTTTCCTTTTCATTATATTTAATAATTCTCTTCAAGATAATGTAAATTGTTAAGAAAATTGTTTTCCTTTAGTGCCTTCTGGAATGTTACATAATTTTTTCTTTAGCCATTATTGCCAGAATTCCTATCTTTATCCCAGTGCCGTTGAATACAAAGATAAAACCAATATACAGCTTCGGCAATACCCATTACTGAACTGCTTGCAGAACTTGCCTGGACTATGTATCACTTGAATGCATTGCGAACTCACTTGTATGCATTGTGAACTATGTGCTGGTGCAACAAATTGTGGTAGTGTTGGGGTACTTATGCTGAGGCTGTCATCAGTGGTACAATTTTTCCAAAAGGAGCCATCAATTGGCTTGGTGTATCTTCCCTATTCTCACTTGACAGAGGTGAGGAAGCTTACAGAGGAAGGTGAAAGACTTCATCCTCAATGACTGCTCTTTTGGCCATTTTGGTTTTGGATGCACACATGGGATATTTCTTTAGATATATCAGGTTCTGAGAATCAAAGCCACAACTTCACACAGGGCCGAGAGGCTGATTCAGACACAACCCTTTCCAAAGCAATTAAGCAAAGAGCCACAGGTGATGCACATTCATTTCCATTTGAAAACTGTTTTCTTCAGGCTTCACAAAGGGGTGTCCTGAGGCAAAGACCTTCCTGATATTAAGGGCAAGGGAACCATAGGTAAGCAAATGGCTGAAAGCAGGGTTTCTCCACTGAGAATATAGTAGTTACACTGATATCTGAGTTTTCTGAGATGCTCCCATTCCCTTCAGCTATCCAGTACATGGCCATATCACAGATCTCGGAGGTGATAAATATCTTGAGCACAAAACCATGAGCCTATTCTGGAGTGTGGCCAGAATTCAGGAAGAAAACAGGAACTTAGGGAGATAGCAGGTGTTGCCCATCCATAAGGCAAGCCGCAGTCCATTCATAAATTGGGCAGTATGAATGCTGGGAAGCTTTGTACTAGACAGGACACATCCATTGATGCATTCTCTTTTCTAATGTCTACAAACGCGGACACAGTGGGATACACAGACATAGAAACACTCGCCTTGTAACATGACTTACTAGAAACAGTCCATACCAAACCAAACAAACCACCTTTCCTACCTATTCTCAGAAGATGAGAGAAAACCACAAACTCACACCCACAACCACAAAGGCACCTCCTTCCCCCAAGTAGGTCTGTGACTATTTGGAGGGTGGTCTGATTGGTTGGCCATAATATATTCTCCCAAATGTCCTGTCCTATCTCAGATATGGTCTCCTTGGTGAACTCTGTGAAGTTGTCAGGAGTTCACGGTGAGCCACTACCTACTTTCTCTGGAAAGGCCAGTTTTCAGAGCTTTCCTGGCATTTGGTCATCCTCACATCAGTAGGACCATAAAATAATGACTCTGTTCTTGTTAAATCAGAACAAGTGAGCATACTGTGACTGGGACTGGGACTGACTCTGGGTTTCTGGCTTCCTGGATCCCAAGTTCACAGTGTTCCATCACCAAAAAGGTGAGGTGTGGTCATTTCCTGCAGGAACTGAATGAGGTCACTGCCTTGGCATCCACTTTGTCCTAACACTTGCTTTCAATTGTCCCATGAGATGGAGGCTGCCCCTACTTCCTGTGAAATTTTCACAAGTTAGAATGGCATATCAACCATTGGCACCTTGGAACAGCTCTCCACACAGGCCAGGTTTGGTCCATCTTCTCTACCTTAAGAAGAGAGAGGCTGATTCAGACACATCTTTTCATCCTGACCAGAATGCTTGCCATGTAAGATGACTTTTGCTCTCTCAGGTCTTTCATAGCTGCCTACATCTTCTCCAGGGATCATTTTTGCATGGACCTTTGATGTTCTTAGAAGGTGGAAGATCCGCTACGTTCCTGTATTGTAAGACAAACTCTGTCCCTGCTCTTCTGTAAAATTAGATTAAAGGAACAGTGCATGGTTAGGGTTAATAACATGTTCCATTTGGGTTAGTAATCATTCTGTGGGATGAATAATGGTATTGGAACATGCAATATTTATTAGAATATATTGGTGAAACACAAGTATGAAAACAGAAATCTAGGTAAGATTTGAAGCCCAGAAGTGCATTTTTCCATTGATTGGTATACTTAGCTTTGAATTACATTCTGCACAGTTGTCTCAGATAATTCATTATAAAATGGCATAGGACCTTGGACCTTGGAGGATTGAATGTAGAAGAGAACATCCACTCAAACTGAGATAGTCGGTAGGTTTAGGAAGAAGAGTGAGTATAGGATTTGGAACAAAAGTTCTTCAGTAATAGGTTATCGATTAGAGTGTGAATGTTAATGTCAGCACATGTGAAGAGTCAGTCACAATGATGAACTGGGGAAAATATGTAAGAAAGCAGATAGCAATAGAGACATTATGAAATCAGGCAATGTATTAAGTGAGTGATAGGATTAGACATTTTCTATAGGGTTGAGTTTGAATATATAATCTAAGGAAGAAACAAATATGTAGTCACCAATAGGATTGATATTTGTGAGCATTAGGCAACCTGGACATGGATTTTTTTAAGTAATCCATGTTCACATTCCATTTAATGTGACCCTTGCGTTTTGTGTACAGAATATTTCTGTGATAAAATGTATATGTATATCAGGTTACATGAGTAATTCATCCAACATTTTTGGGAGCAATATTTTGAAGACTTATATATTAGTATTGTGGGCACAAAGAGATGTACCCTGTGTCTATGAATATAGAGATAATGCATGAGTAGACCACACTGTGAAAAAATAATATAACTAGTTCCACTTTAAATAATGCATTGAATTGATATCTTAAATAAATAAGAAATCTTATATTGATATACTATCATTTATTCCAACAAGTAATACATCTAATTGTAATATTAGGGTTATGGTTTATCATAAAGTGTGTGAGTTTTGTTTCAAAAGTGATTATGTAAACCGAAAATCATGTGTTTAGAGAGAAGTCGCATGAAAAGACCAGTCAAGAAACATGGAGGAATACATGTGTTCTGAAGCAGGAAGTGATTGAAAGTGAAACAAATGCCTATTAATATGCTAACTTGTGAATGAAATATATATCGTATGATGTGCATAAACTGAAGAAATAGCAACATACAAGTGTTGAATAAAAATGAACGTCAAAATACACATCATGTCCCATAAAAATCAAATTGCATTGATGTAAAACTGAGTAAGTTACTGTAGAAATATTAGAATTTGTATGCACCATTCACTGAAGTTTGTTTTCTGTATTAGGAAACAAATAGGTATTTCAGGTGGATAAATATTTCTGATTATAATCTTGTGAAAAGTTGATTATAAATCCGCATATATGAACATTATAGAATTTAGAGAGTGTATAATAAAACACATATATTTCATATTTTGAAATATCTGAATACTATCTCTCTCTCTCTCTCTCTCTCTCTCTCTCTCTCTATATATATATATATATATATATATATATATATATACAAAAAACACAAAGACATTAAAAATTAGCAATATATATGCCAATTGAAATTCATAGTGAAATATATATCATCCAGGGATACAAAAATATTTTTTTTTACTGAACATGGATTTAGGTATAATTTTGTTCAACTAGGAAAATTAATCCAATGTGTATGCAAAATTGTGATACACAAAAATCTTCCCGGTCTCATCCTATAAAACGCCTTGACATTACCCTCACCTTAAGTAATATACAATTATATGAGAAGAGTTAACAAATCTGTGAATACATATCTGGAATGGAATATGCTCAGGAGTTTACAACTTTGGATGTGGTAGAGGAGTTACCAAAAGTAAGGGACAGGGTAAACACTTCACAAACATGGAGCTCTGCTGAACTAAAGACTTCTTAGGAAACTGCCTCTGAGGTTGGGCACTTGAATCATATGTTTTTGTCAGGAGCTTTACCTTCCTTTGTACTGAGACCATCAAAGCTGGGTCTGCATCAATATGACCTGGAGGACATGGTTTTTTTTATTTTCCAATGAACATGAGGCAGCAGTGCTGAATTCTCTCTTTGTAGGTAATCTGTGGCCACTGGGGGCTAAGTGTCTCCCCATTTCGATTGTGAAGCCATTTGGTCATCCCTCACTTTGCATGGTGTTTTTTGCTAGTGCACTGGGAATTTGGTATATGCTTCAAGAAGAAAAAAAGGAGTTCAACTGGAGCACAGTCCTGGAAGAAGTTTTGTGACTTGTGGTGGGTCAGATTCTACCGGAGAATGCACCAACCTGGCTTCTATCCTACATAGCTTGCCCCCTTGCCTATATCAACCTGATTCTAAACATTGCCCTGAAACCTCTCCATATAACAAGATGCCTTTACATAGAAGGGTCTGTTGGCTGCACCATGTCAGTCGCAAGCCATTTGGAAGCCAATGGAAGATCCACATGGCCCCAACACAGATGTTTTATAACACACCTGCATACCATTGCTCTAGGCCCACTACTCTGCAGGCTCCAAATTACTGGAATCTCTGTTCTACACCATTTGCATGAAACTCAGTAAATCAAGGCAGTGTCTGGAATACTCATGATAAGCAACAGGACACCCTAAAGTTCTCCAATGCCACCTGGTCATTGGAATTTTAGAAATTTCATGGTATTTATCTCACCACTTCTCAAGGATGAAGTTGGAAGCACTGGGGGTTTCAATTCATTCAGGAACAATTAAATAGTGAGGAAGCTTATTTCAATGAAACATCCAGAGAACTCTCACAGGCAAGCCATTCCAAAGAGTGGCCAAAAGGTCACATGAAATCAGGCCCATTGAGGTCTACAATGTGAGGTCCATGTGTGTTTTGACTCTCAACTATGGCTGCCAAGTCTTTCAGAATACAATCATGTGATATCCTAGCTGAGATTCCCAGGGCACTATGGAAAGCTACCCTGGGAGTAGATCTCAGTTTCTAAGGGTGACTCTCATGCATGGAATCTTAAAATCCCAACACAATTCATGGCAATACTTCTCTGAGGTCAGTTCCAGATTTCAGTCTCTAAAGGAATCACACAAGGGTTGAAGCCCAGTTTGACCCAATCATCTCTTCAAACCGCCACAAAAATGACCACAATTAAAACCAAATCACTCCCACCTGGCCCTCATCTTCTTCCATATAAACACTCATCATAACTTCTGGCTTGAGGTGTCCATGAGGGTTGCAGCCAAAGAGAGTGTCCAAAATAAGCTCCCTTTCCACTCATTTGCATAAAATCAGGGTGGCCTGGACACCCTTCCTATGAAGCAGGACTGATCAAAGAGGTCTGCGGTTAATACTGCTCTGCTTCTCTAATTTTAGGCTTACTGACGGTGGGGTTTAGATTCTTTATGTGAACTGGAGTCATGAGAAAACCCAAGCACCTATGGGTTAGACTCTGTAGGGCTTTGAAGAAGTCATTTTACTCAAAGGATCCCTATTCTTACTTGATGGAGGTCAGGAACCTTACAGAGGAAGACGACAGACTTCATCCACAATGACTGCTCTTTTGGCAATTAGCTTTTGGATGCACACATGGGATCTTTCTTTAGATCCATCAGGTGCTGAGATCTAAGCCACAGCCTCACTCAGGGCCAAGAGGCTGATTCAGAGACATCCCTTTCCAAAGCAAGTAAGCAAAAAGCCACAGGTGATACCAATTCATTTCCACTTGAAAACTGTTTTTTTCAGGCTTCACAAAGGTTTTGCCTGAAATACAAAAAAAAAAAAATCCAAAAAGAAAAGGTTTTGCTTCATGAAATACAAAGAGTCCAACTGGGACACAGTGCTGGAGGGAGTTCTGTCACGTGTGGTGTGTCAGGGTCTGCAGGATAATGCACCAACCAGGCTTCAATCCCACATAGCTTGCACCCTTGACCAGAGCAAACTGATTCTAAACATTGCCCTGAAACCTCTCCAAATAACAAGATGCCTTTACATATAAGGGTCTGCTGGCTGAACCATGTCAGTCACAAGCAATTTGGAAGGCAATGGCAGATCCACATGGCCCCACCACAGATATTTTATCACACACCTGCAAACCACTTCTCTAGCCCCACTAATCATCCGGCTCCAAATTACTGGCATCTCTGTTCTACACCATTTTCATGAAACCAAGTCAAGCAAGGCACTGTCTGGAATACTCATGATTAGCAACAGGACATCCAAAGATTGTCCAGTGCCACCTGGACATGGGAATTTCAAAAATTTCATGGTATTTATCTAGCCATTTTTCAAGAATGAAGTTGGAGGCACTGTGGGTTTAAATTCATTCAGGAACAATTACATGGTGAGGAAACTCATTTCAGTAAAAGCTCTGGAGAACTCTCACAGGCACGGCTTCCCAAAGTGTGGCCACAAAGTCAAATGAAGCCAGGCCCATTGAGGTCTACAAGTGTGGTCCATGTGCGTTTTGACTCTCAACTATGGCTGCCAAGTTTTTCAGAATAAAATCATGAGATTTTGTTGCAGAGATTCCCAGTGGTCTGTGGAAAGCCACTCTGAGCCTAGACCTCAGTTTCCAACGGCGACTCTCATAAATGGCCTCTTAAGATCCGAACACAATTCATGGGAATTCTTCTCTGAGGGCAGTTCTAGAACTCAGACTCTAAGGGGAATCACAAGAGAGGTCAAGCCCAGGTAGATCCAGTCATCTCTACCAACCACCATAAAAATGACCACAATTAAAACTAAAACACTCCCACATGGCCCTCATCTTCTTCCATTTTGACACTCATCACAACCTCGGGCTGGAGGTTATCATGAGGTACGAAGCCCAAGACACTGTCCAAAAGAAGCTCCATAGCCCCTCACTTTCCTAAAATCAGGGTGGCCTGGACATCCTTCCTGTGAACCAGGAGTGATCAAATAGGCCTGCCATTAGTACTGCTCCACTTCTGCAATTTGAGGCCTACTGACTGTGGGGTTTAGATTCCTGATGTGAATTGGAGTCATGAGAAAACACAAGCACCTGTGGGCTAGCATCTTCAGGGCATTGCAGAACTCATTTGAGCCAAAGGATCCCTATTGCACTTTCTGGAGGTCAAAATCTTACAGAGAAAGGCGAGAGACTTCATTCACAATAATTCTTTTTTTTGCCATTTTGGATTTGGATACACACATGGGATCTTTCTTTATATCCAACAGTTGTTTATGTATAATGTTGTTCAACTAGGAAGCTCACACATAAGTTGAATTTTTCAATTCCAATAGCGTTTAGGAGGAGTGATCTCTTCTCACAATTTGTATCTTCTAAGTCAGCCACCTCACAAAAATGTACTTGTGATACCTGGTAGGATTCAATATTTGCATATAAAAATACATGTGCTGAATAGGATACAGAGAAAGGGAGACAGGAATTCACGTATTTTTTACCTTTAAAAACACATGGAGAACTATTTCAATTAAAAATTGAATAGATTTATAACACCTACCCTTTATCATGCAGAAGGCAATCCAACTATACAACATGCTTCCTCTTAACTGCTTGTATTTCTGTTCTGTTTGGGTTATTTTTCTCCATCATATTAGGATTAGTAGTCAGAGTCTAGAAATATGGGTTAGTGTCAGAGATTCAGTATTTCAAATGGAAAATAGAAAAATGAATCCAATGTGTATGCAAATATGTGCTACACAAAAATCTTCCCACTCTCATCCAGAACAATGCCTTGACATTACCTTTGCCCCAAGTAAGACACAATTAGAGGAAACAAGTTAGAAAATCTGTGAATAAATATCTGGAATGAAATATGCTCAGGAGTTCACAACCTTGGAGGTGGTCGAGGAGTTTCCAAAGAATACACAAACACGGAACTCTGTGGGCCTAAAGACTTCTTGAGAAACTGCCTCTGAGGTTGGGCACTTGAAATATGTTTTCAGTAGCTTTTACTTCCTTTGTAGTGAGTCCATCAATGCTGGGTCTGAATCTATGTGACCTGAAGGATATGGTTTCTGATTTTCCAATGAACATGAGGCAACAGTGCTACATTCCCTCTTTGTAGGTAAACTGTGGCCACATGGGGCTAAGTGTCTCCCCATGTGGACTGTGAAGACATTTGGACATCCTCCAACTTTCGTGGTGCTTCTTGCTGCTGCACTGGGAGTTTGGTATTTGCTTTACGAAATACAAAGATTTCAAATAGGACACAGTACTGGAGAGAGTTCTCTCACGTCTTATGTGTCAGTGTCTGCAGGAGAATGCACCAACCAGGGTTCTATCCCACATAGCTTGCCCCCTTTTCCATAGTAACCTGAATCTGAACAGTGCCCTGGAACTTCTCCATATAACAAGATGCCTTTACATATAAGGGTCTGCAGGCTGCACCATGTCGGTAACAATCCATTTAGAAACCAATGGCAGATCCACATGGCCCCACCACAGATATTTTATCACACACCTGCACACCACTGCTCTAGGCCCAATAATCACCAGTCTCCAACTTACTGGCATCTCTGTTTTACACCATTTTCGTGAAACCCAGTCAATCAAGGCACTGTTTGGTACACTCATGATCAGCAACAAGACATCCAAATGTTCTCCAGTGCCAACTGGTCATGGGAAATTAAAAAATGTCATGGTATTTATCTAGCCATTTTTCAAGGATGTAGTTGGAGGCACTGAGGGTTTCAATTCATTCAGGAACCATTAAATGGTGAGGAAGCTCATTTCAATGAAAGATCTGGAGAAATATCACAAGCAAGGCTTCCCAAAGAGTCGCCAAAAGGTCACATGAAGCCAGGCCTATTGCGGTCTACAATGTGAGGTCCATGTGTTTTTTGACTCTCAACTCTGTCTGCCATGTCTTTCAGAATAAAACAATGTAATATCCTGGCTGAGATTCCCAGTCCTCTGGGGAAAGCAACCCTGGGCCTAGATCTGGGTTTCCAAGGGCAACTCTCATTTGTGGCCAACTAAAATCCCAACACATTTCATGGTAATACTTCTCTGAGGTCATTTCCAGAACTCAGTCTCTAAGTGGAATCACACCAGAGTTCAGCCCATGTGGACCCAGACATATCTTCCAACTACCACACAAATGACTACAATTAAAATCAAAACACTCCCACATGGCCATCATCTTCTTCCATATATACACACTCATCCAAAGCTCTGTCTGGAGGTTTCCATGAGCAGCGAAGCCCAAGACAGTGTCCAAAATAAGCTCCCTTGCCCCTCATTTGCATGAAGTCATGGTGGTCTGGACACCCTTCCTGTGAACCAGGTGTGATCAAAGAGGCCTGCCCCTAATATGGCTCTGCTTCTCCAATTTGAGGCCTACTGACTGTTGGGTATAGATTTTTTATGTGAATTGGAGTCATGATAAAACCAAGAACCTATGTGCTAGACTCTCCAGGGCTTTTAAGAATTCATTTGACCCAAAGGATCCCGATTCTCACTTGATGGATGTCAGGAGCCTTACATAGGAAGGCAAGAGACTTCATCCACAGGGACTGCTCTTTTGGCCATTTTGGTTATGGATTCACACATGGAAAGATCCATCAGGTGATGAGAATCTAAGCCACAGCCTCACACAGGGCCATGAGGCTGATTCAGACACATCCCTTTCCAAAGCAATTAAGCAAAGAGCCACTGGTGATTCCCATTCATTTCCATTTGAAAACTGTTTGCTTCAGGCTTCACAAAGGCATGGCCTGAGACAAAGACCTTCCTGACATTCAGGGCAAATGAATAATAGGTAAGCAAATGGGCCAAAGCAGGGTTTCTCCACTTAGACTTTAAAAGTCACACTGATGTCTGAGTTTTCTGAGATGCTCCAATTCCCTTCAGCTATCCAGTACATTGCCATGTCACAGAGCTTTGAGGCGGTACATATCTTAGACACAAAATCATGAGCCTATCCTAAAGAGTGGCCAGAATTCAGGAAGAAAACAGGAACTTAGTAAGATAGTAGGTGTTGTCCATCCATAAGGCAAGCCACAGTCCATTCATATATTGGGCAGGATGGATGCTGAGAAGCTTTGTAGTAGACAGGACACATCCATTGATGCATTCACTTTTCTATGGTCTACAACCATGGACACAGAGATATACACAGACATAGAAACACTCGACTTGTGAAAGGACTTACTAGACACAGTCGATTCCAAGCCAAACATTCTGCCTTTCCTGCCTAATGTCAGAATGTGAGACAAAACCACAAACTCACACCCACACCCACAGGTCACTGCTGGCCTGTGGGAAGCCGGTGGTGGCAGTTTGGTTCTGAAGGTTTTCCTGAGAAGCTTTTTTGTTCGGTGTGTGTGATTCTTAAAATAATGTTCATTTCTTTTGTCAAATGGCTTTTGAATTGTGCCCAGCCAGACTGAGGCATTTGTTGGGCCACAAGGGGAATGAGTGAAGGTAAGTGATAAGGTAAACTGCTCACCCCTGAAGGCAGGGCGAGGGGATGTGTAGCCATTTTAAGATTCCTCTTTGGTTTTGCTTCACTTTGGTTTTAAGTTGACTGTCCCTTGAGAGGGGTAAGATGGAAGAAAAACCGCTCACATCTGAGGAACACATAGGGAGAAAGGACGGATGGCCATTTCAAGAGGATAGGAAAGATATTATAATGATTTTCTGTTGTTCCACTTTTGTTTAATTCTGGTTCAGTTTTGTTTGGTGTTATCTTCTTGGGTTGTATTATAGTTATAGTAGAAATATTCAAGTAAAAGAGAAGGTCTCTTGAGCTAGTCAGACAGAGATAAAAATTCAAGTATAAAGTTCTCTCGAGCTAGTCAGTCAGAGGAAAATATCAAGTAAAAGAGAAAGTCTCTCGAACTAGTCAGACAGAAGAAATAATTCAGGTCAAAGAGAAGGTCTCTCAAACTAGTCAGACAGAGGAAAAATTTCAACTTAAAGAGAAGTCTCTTGAACTAGTCAGACAGAGGAAAAAATTCATGTAAATGAGAAGGCCTCTCAAGCTAGTTAGACAGAGAAAGAAAGTGTAAAGCAGAAAAAGCCATCAGAGGGAAAGTTACAACAGGACTGCTACTAACACCTTTCTATCACCAGAGTGTGTAAGTTTCCAGCCAACAGCACCACCTCTAATTAGACTGCTACTAACACATTTCTATCTCCAAAGGACATAAGTGTCCCACTAACAAGGACACCTTCATATGCTGGGAGGCACCCAACCCCGGCAGTTGATAGTTGCGATCCTGAGACAAGATCTCAAATATTAACATGCCCTGTATTTAATGCAGGAGGGCATTGAATTCACCATGATTTAAATTTCAAAACAGTGAAGCAGCTAAAAGAGTCTGTAACAACCTATGGTCCTCAAGCACCCTTCACTGTAAGCATGGTCGAATCCATTAACAACTTGAACATGACGCCAGCAGATTGGGCTAATATGTGTAAAGCTGTGCTAAATGGAGGACAATACCTGTTATGGAAGGTTGCCAATGAGGAATTTTGCAAGGAGGTGGCTAGATGAAATGCAACAGCTGGTTATCCTCAGAGAAATCTAGATATGTTGTTAGGAAAGGGACCTTATGAGCATCAGCAGCAACAAATTGCATATGATCCTGGTGTATACGCACAAATTGCTGTAGATGCAGTTAAGGCATGGAAGACTTTACAAGGACATGGAGGTTTACAAGGTCAATTATCTAAAGTAATACAAGGAGATAATGAACTTATGCTGAATTTGTAGATAGGCATATTCAAACAGCTACTAGAGTTTTTGGAAAATCAGAACAAGCAATGCCATTAATAAAACAACTGGCTTATGAGCAAGCGAATCGATGGTGTGGAGAAATCATTAGACCATGGAAACATGAAGATTTAAATACATATATTAAATTAGGTAGAGACATTAATGAATAAGAGCAACTCGTGGTAGCTACAGTAAAACAGGCTTTAGATGCCAGGCCAAGAACAAGCTACAATTATTAACAAACAGGACATTTTAAAAGGAATTGCCCCATAGGGGGAGGCCTTAACAAAACTAGGTATCAAAAGAGTAGAATACCAGGTATTCGCCCACGATGCCGTACAGGGAGACATTGGGCTAATGAATGCCGTTCTCAAACCACCATAGAGGGTACTCCATTATCAAAAAACGAACAAGGATCAGGTGTTTATCCATGATATTTTGGAGAAAGGCATTATGCTACGTTGCCAGAAAATGGACAGGGGGGCCCAATGCTCCGGGGCCCAAAACCACAAATATACGGAGCACTGGAGGAACCACACAACCCCATCAGGGTAGCGCCCAGGACACATTGTCAATCAGATCCCTCATCAGACTAATCAGAGGGAATGCAGGGTTGGACATGTGCACCTCTGCCAGAGCAGTACTAACTCCAGAGATGGGAGTTCAAGTCATTATCTCAGGGGTAAAAGGACCTCTTCACAAAGGAACAGTAGGCTTATTATTCAGACGCAGCTCTTCTACTCTAAAAGGACTTATGATAAGTCCTGGGGTAATTGATCCCGATTATGAAGGTGAAATAAAAATTATAGCCAGTTCTCCATAGGATTTATCAGTAATTTCTCCAGGAGATAGAATAGCATAGTTACTAATAATACCAAGCCTACATGATAAATTTTCCAGTCGTGCTCTAGAAAGAGGTTCCAAGGGATTAGGCTCCACAGGTGTAGATTGGGCTATTCTTTCTTTAAATTTAGATTCTTGCCCCATGCTAAAACTAAATATTGAATGACATGAATTTAATGGGCTACTGGATACAGGTGCAATACTTAGCATCATCTTTCGTCAAGATGGCCAAAACATTGGCCATTAAAACAAGCCACTCAAACACTTCGAGGCCCAGAAGTGGCGACTAATCCCCATAGAAGAGCAATGGTAGTAGATTGAAAGGATCCTGAAGGATGTATAGGAACTATACAGCCATATGTATTGGATCATCTTCCCGTAAATTTATGTGAATGAGATGTCCTAGATCAATTAGGTTTGACATTAACAAATAACATCAATCAAAATGCACCCACTATTATGGCTAGACAAGGTTTTAGGAAAGGAAAAAAATTAGAAAAAAAGAACAAGGTATAGCAGTACCAATACAAATAGACCAAGGAACAGACCGACATGGGTTGGATTTTCAGAAAGGGCCACTGAGACAGTAAAAATTACTTGGAAATCAGAAAGACTAGTATGGGTTCCTCAGTGGCCCCTGACTAAAGAAAAGATACAAGCAGCCCATGACCTGGTCAAACAACAATTAGCAGAAGGACATATACAATCTCTCTATCTCCCCATTATACTCCCATTTTTGTTATCAAAAAGAAATCTGGTAAATGGAGATTATTGCAAGATTTAAGATCCATTAATAATGAGATTGTTATTATGGGACCTGCTCAATTGGGGATTCCTCAATGTTCTGCTTTGCCAAAAACCTTGTACGTTTTAGTTATAGATATTAAAGATTTTTTTTTTTCAATTGCAATTCATCCTGAGGATAGTCCATGTTTTGCATTTACTATCCCTGCACTGAATCATGAAGGTCCTGATCAGAGATACGAATGGAAAGTACTCTCTCAAGGGATGGCTAACAGCCCAACTATGTGTCAAATTTATGTTAACAAAATAATCCAGCCACTTAAAAATCAAAATCCTGATCTACAAATATTTCACTATATGGATGATGTATTATTAGCATAGAAAGCTAAAAATACATTGCTAGAATGTCATGCCACAATTAAAAACTTTTAAAAAATTATAAACTAGTGATAGCAATAGATAAAGTACAATTAAATTTTCCAATTAATTATTTAGGAGTTCTATTATCTTCAACCTTTGTCAGTCACCCAAAAATGCAAATATGAGTAGATTAATTCCAATCAATTAATGACTTTCAAAAGTTATTAGGAGACATTAATTGGATAAGGCCTTATCTAGGATTACCAACAGGAGAGTTGGGACTTTTATTTGATATCCTAAGAAGTCCATCAGATTGAAATTCACCCAGAATGTTAACGCTTGAAGCAGGAAAGGCATTAAAAATCATTGAAACATATAAGGAAAATATGCATTTGGATATAATTGATATAAGTTTGCCTTTATTATTTATTGTACTACCAACAAAAAATATTCCTACCGGAGTATTTTGGCAAGAAGGTAAATTATTATGGATACATTTATCTTATTCTCTTAACACTATTCTTACTCGGTATGCTGAGGCTGTAGGACAATAAATACTCAAAGGAATAAAAGCAGCAAAGGGAGTGTTTGGAATTTCTCCCAATTAAATTATTACTCCATATACTCTGAATCAAATTGATGAGTTAGCTAATGAGTTAAATTCTTGGGCAATAATCATTTGCAAATCTAATGATTCATTTGATAATCACTTACCATCTAATCCTTTATTATCTTTTTGGTCATCGCATCCTGTAATTTTTCCAATAATGACAAGAAAAACACCTATCATAAATGCTCCAAATATATTCACTGATGGGTCAAATAATGGTATAGCAGCAATAGTTACACCTTATCAAACTTTTACATTTTTACTACCCAAACAGTTAGCTCAAAATGTAGAGTTTAATGCAGTATTACAAGCTTTTGTGATGCTTAAAGTATCTGTATTTTCCCATAATCAGTATATAGTTAGTGCTATAGTATCACTTGAAGATGCTGGTAGGATTTCCAATTCCTCTCCTGTTTTCTCTTTTCTTTCCACTATACAAAGTCTAATCTGGGACAGAAAAGATCCGTTCTTTATAGGGCATATCAGGACATATACAGGATTGCCTGGAGCCCTTAGTTTGGGTAATGATTTAACAGATAAAACTACACATGACATACATATTTTCTCTACAGTAGAAGAAGCTACAAATTTTCATAAAAATTCCATGTCAATGCTAATACTATACATAAGCGCTTTAAAATAACTAAGGAACAAGCTAGACAAATAATAAAACAATGTCAAAATTGTGTGACCATTTTACCACAAGTTAATCTTGGAGTCAATCCTAGAGGATTGATACCTAACCACATTTGGCAGATGGACGTCACAAACTTGCCAGAATTTGGAAAATTAAAAAATTAAAATTAAAATATTTGCATGTTACAGTTGATACTTCTGAATTTTTGATGGACTCCCTTCATGCCGGAGAAAAAAACTAAAGATGTTATAGCTCATTGCTTACAAAATTTTGCCACTGTGGGCATTCCAAAACAGTTAAAAACAGATGTTCCCCCTGGTTATACTTTTACCTCTTTTAAAGAATTTTGTTCTTCATTTTGCATTACTCATATAACAGGAATCCCATACAATCCGCAGGGACAAGGCATAGTTAAATGAGCTCATCAAACTATTAAAATGTACTAATTAATTAAATTAAAAAAAAAGAATTGGGAAGGGGTATATATTCCCCAAATATAAACTTAAAATAACCCTTTTTACTCTAATCTTTTGAAATTCGGATTCATCAGGGCTTAGTCCTGTGGAAAGGCATATGTGTCCAAAAAATGTACATAAGCCCAAGGTACTTTGGAAGGATATTCTAACAGGACAATGGAAATGTCCTGACCCAGTAATTGTCTGGAGTTGGGGGTCTGTTTGTGTGTTTCCACAGGGAGAACAGCAGCCGATTTGGATTCCAGAGACTAACTAAAGCGATTTCTACAGATTAAAAGAATATGATTTGGTTCAAATCCATAACAGCTGATATGCAGAACTCCAGTTTGGCTATTCTTACATCTGTGACAAAACCAGGATGCTTTTTTCAATATCTATTTTATTATTGCCCTTTCCCATGTCATGAAGTTCTATTTTGTTTTTTGAGCTCATACAGACCTACGTTAATGTTTTGCTGATCAGTTTTATTTTTGGACTATAGAGTTGTTAGACATTGCAATGAAGATTACACCTGTAAAATGTTATAAGGCCTTTACTCTTATATTATGTGTTGTATATATTATATTATGTGTGCACACTTGTGTTTTTTGTTATATGTTTGAATGTACGTATGTCCATATATCATATATGATGAGTGCTCATGAAAAAATGGATCCAAATATTTTTTTTATACACTTGATGTAAATGTTTTAATTTAAATTGGGTAAACACCTGTTGAGGATTGTTTTAAAATGTGTACAAAAAAGGAGGTTAACAGATCTGTTTATTTACTTTCACCTTTTCTTGTCATTATATTTAATAATTCTCTTCAAGACAATGTAAATTGTTAAGAAAATTGTTTTATTTTAGTACCTTCTGGAATTTTACATAATTTTTCTTTAGCCATTATTGCCAGAATTTCTATCTTCATCCCAGTGCCTGTAAAGACAAAGATAAAACCAATCTACAGCTTCTGCAATAGCCATCACTGAACTGCTTGCAGAACATACCTGGACTATGTATCACTTGTGTGCATTGTGAACTCACCTGCATGCATTGTGAACAATATGTTGGTGCATCGACTTGTGGTAGTGTTGGGGTATTTTTGCTGATTATGTCATCGGTGGTACAATTTTTCCAAAAGGAGCCGTCAATTGGCTTGGTGTATCTTCCTCCCTTCTGCTGTCATGGTCATTCAGCTAAAATTTGGGGGCCAACAGAGGTGAGACAAAGAACCTCACCCCCCGCTGGTACAAAGACCTCTCCACAGGTGTGACTGTATACTGGACCTGTAGTTAGTGACGGGTAAGATCCAATTGCAATGGTACCAACCTAAGACTGGAGGCTGACACCTTGAGGTCAGCTTATTCGATAATGGGTAAGTACCATATGTACTATTGGACAACCTAAGGCAGGCATGGTCCCTAAGCCACATGTTTGTTGTTTAAACAGGGAGGGGGAGGTGTTGAGAGCCACAGCCCAAGGGGCCAAACAAACTTTCAGACTGCCAGCTGATGATTGGCTCACAGTGGCCGCAGCAAAATCAAGCTAATTGGCTCCTCTGCGGTGATGCTCATTGGAGATGCTCATTGAGCAGTTTCCTCACCCTTTCAGACTGCAAGCTGATGATTGGCTCACAGCAGCCCCAGCAATATCTAGCTGATTGGCTTCTCTGTGGTAATGCCTTTGGGCTATTTCCCCACCCTTTCAGACT
Organism: Callospermophilus lateralis; assembly: GCF_048772815.1. Taxonomy (NCBI): domain Eukaryota; kingdom Metazoa; phylum Chordata; class Mammalia; order Rodentia; family Sciuridae; genus Callospermophilus; species Callospermophilus lateralis. Next base: position 12,567,156 of record NC_135319.1, read on the forward strand.
ACGGAACTGCTCATTGGGGGACTTTTTGGGCTCTGCCCACACGACCCAGCCAATCGACCTCAAGAGCAGAAGTGTGGAGGTTGAGAGCTTGTGGGAAGCCAGTAGTGGCAGTTGGGCTCTGAGGATTTTTCCCGAGGAGCTATTTTTTAGTCATGTGTGGTTCTAAAAGTAAGGTTAGTTTCTTTTGTCAAGTGGCTCCTAAATTGTGCCCAGCCAGATTGCAGCAATCCTAAAGTGATGGAGAAAAATAACCCAAACAGAATAGAAATACAAGCAGTTTGAGAGGCATGGTGTATAGTTGGATTTACCTTTTGCATGATAAAGGCTAGGTGTTATAAATCTAGTCAATTTTAAATTGAAATAGTTCTCCATGTGTTTTATAGTTAACAAAAATGTGAATTCCTATCTCCCTTTATCTGTAGCCTATTCAGCACATGTATTTTTGTATGTACATATAGAACACTACCTGGTATCACATGTACATTTTTGTTAGGTGGCTGACTTGGCAGATACAAATTTTTAGAAGAGGTCACTCCTCCTAAACGTTGTTGGAACTGAAAATTAAAACAATGGGTGAGCTTCCTATTTGAACAATATAATACATAAATCCATGTTCAGTAAAATGAATATTTTTGGATCTGTGGATGATATATATTTCATGATGAATTTCGATTGGCATATATATTGCTACCTTTTAATGTATATATATATATATATATATATATATATATATATATATATATATATACACACACACACACACTCTCCAGATTTTCCAGAATATAAAATATATGTGTCTTATTATACAATCCCTAAATGCATTCATATTCATGAATGTGGATTTATAACCAAATGTTCACAAAGTTATTTTCAGAAATATTCATCCACCTTAAATACATATTGTATCCTAGTACTGAAATCAAAATTCAGTGAATGGTGCATAGAAGTCCTAATTTTTCTACATTAACTGACCCACTTTAACATCAATGCAAGTAGATTCCGATGAGACATGATGTGTATTTTGACCTTCATTTTTATTCAACACTGTTACATGACTATTTCTTCAGTTTATGCACATCATAGGATACATATTTCATTCACAATTTTGCAAATTGATAGGCTTTTGTTTCACTTTCAATCACTTCTTGCTTCAGTACACAAGTATTCCTCTATGTTTTTTGACTGGTCTTTTCATGATACTTCTTTTTATTTTAGATTTTAATAATGACTTTTAAAGCAAAACTCACACACTCTTCATGATAAACCATAAACCTAATATTATCATTAGATGTATAAATGGTTGTAATGAATGTATGTATCTCAATATAAGATTTCCTGTATATTTGCAAATATCAATTCAATCCAATATTTAAAGTTGGAACCAGTAATATTATTTATTCACAGTATGGTCTATTCATTTATTTTATCTATATTCCTAGACACAGGGAACACCTATTTGTACACCCAATACTAATTTATACACCTTCAAAATATTGCCCACAGAAATGGTGGAAGAAATACTCATGTCACCTGATCTACATATGCACTTTATCACAGTAATATTCTGGAAACAAAATGCAAAGTTCACACTTATGACTGTGCCAAAGCCTAAATGGAAAGTGTGCATGGATTACTAACAATATCCATGTCCAGATTGCCTAATGCTCTCAAATGTCAATCCTATTGGTGACTAAATATTTGTTTCTTTCTAAGATTTTATACTCAACCTCTACCCTGTTGAAAATGTCTAATCCTATCACTCAATTTATACTTTGCCTGATTTCTTAATATCTCCATTGATATCTGCTTCCCTATATATTTTCCCCAGTTTCTCATTGTGTCTGACTCTTCACATGTGGTGACATTTACATTCACTCTCTACCGCAAACCCTATTGCTAAAGAACTTTTGGTCCAAATCCTATACTCACTTTTCTTCCTAAACCTACTGACTATCTTCCTAATCCTACCAACTATACCTATATGAGTGGATGTTTTCTTCTACATTCAATCATCCAATTTTCAAGGTCCTATGCCATTGTGTATCGATTTATCTGAGACATCTGTTCAGAAGATATTTAAAAGCTAAGTATCCCAATCAAGGGCCCAATGCTCTTCTGGGCTTCAAATCTTACCTAGATTTCTGTTTTTATACTTATATTTCACCTATATATTCTTGTAAATATCACAGGTTCCCAATACCATTATTCATCCAGCAGAATGATTCCTAACCCAAATCAAACCTGTTATTACCCTAACCATACACTGTTCCCTCAATCTAACTTTACAGAACAGCAGGGAGAGAGTTGGTCTTACAATACAGGAATGTAGGGGATCTTCCACCTGCTGAGATCCTCATAGGACCATGCAGAAATGATTTCTGGAGAAGTTGTAGGCAGCTATGAAGGACGTGAGGGATGGGAAACTCAACTTCCATGGTAAACAACCTGGTCAGGATGAAGGGATGTGTCTTTATCAGCCTCTTTCATCTTAATGTAGAGAAGATTGACCAAACCAGGCCTGTGTGGAGAGCTGTTCTCGGGTGCCTATGTTTGATATACCATTCGAACATGTGAAAATGTCACAGGAAGTAGCGGCACCCTCCATCTCATGAGACCCTTGGAAGCAACTCTTAGGACAAAGTGGTTGCCAAGGCAGTGACTTCATTCACTTCCTGATTGAGGTTACCTCACATAACGTCCTGGGTGATGGAACTCTCTAAACGTGGGATTCAGAAAGCCAGGCAAGCACAACCAGTCCCAGTCCCTGTCCCAGTGGTCTCACTTTTTCGGATTTACCAAGGACAGAGTCTGTCTTTCTTGGTACCTACTGATGTGAGGATGGCCAAAAGACAGGAAAGCTAAGAAGAGGGGCCTTTCCTGAAAAAGCAGGTAGTAGCTCACCACTGGCTTCTGACAACTTCACAGAGTTGGCCAAGGAGACCAGAGCTGAGACAGCACAATCCATTTTAGGGAAACATAGTATGGCCCACCAGTCAGAGGACACTCCGGATAGTCACAGACCTACATAGGGGAAGGAGGCGCCTTTGTGGGTGTGGATGTGAATTTCTGGTTTTGTCTCATGTTCTGAGAATAGGTAGGAAAGGCGGTTTGTTTGGTTTGTAGTGGACTGTTTCTAGTATGTCCTTTGACAAGGTGAGTGTTTCTATTTCTGTGTATCCCACTCTGTCCGTGGTTGTATTATTAGAAAAGAGAATGCATCAATGGATGTGTCCTGTCTAGTAGAAAGCTTCCCAGCATCCATCCTGCCAATTTATGAGTGGACTGTGGCTAGCCTTATCAATGGGCAAAACCTACTATCTTCTTAAGTTCCTGTTTTTTTCCTGAATTCTCCAGAATAGGCTCATGGTTTTATGTCCAAGATATGTACCAGATCCAAGCTCTGTCATATGGCCATGTACTGGATAGCTGAAGGGAATGGGAGCATCTCAGGAAACTCAGATATCAGTGTGACCAGGAAAGTCTCAGTGGAGAAACCCTGCTTTGGGCCATTTGCTTACCTATTGTTCTGTTACCCTGAATGTAAGGAAGGTCTTTGCCTCAGGCCACCCCTTTGTGAAGCCTGAAGAAAACAGTATTCAAATGGAAATGAATGGGCATCACCTGTGGCTCTTTGCTTAATTGCTTTGGAGAGGGATGAGTCTGTATAAGGCTCTTGTCCCTGTGTGAGGCTGTGGCTTAGATTGTCAGCACCTGATGGATGTAAGGAAAGATCCCATGTGTGCAACCATAACCAAAATTCAAAAAGACCAGTCATTGTGGATGAAGTCTCTCACCTTCCTCTGTTAGGATCCTAACCTCCATCAAGTGTGAATAGGGACCCTTAGGTCAAATGAGTTCTTCAAAGCCCTGCAGATGAGCTAGTGCTTTCTCATGACTACAAATCACATAAAGAATCTATACCTGACACTCAGTAGGCCTCAAATAGTAGAAGCAGAGCAGTATTAATGGCAGGCTTATTTGATCAATCCTCGTTCACAGGAAGGGTGTCCAGGCCACCCTGACTTTAGGCAAATGAGCGGCAAGGGAGCTTATTTTGGACACTGTCTTGAGCTGCGCCACTCATGGAAACCTCCAGCCAGAGGTTATGATGAGTGTGTATATAAAAGCAAATGAGGGCCATGTGAGAGTATTTTGGTTATAATACTGCTCATTTGTGTGGCACTTGGAAGAGATGACTGGGTCCACCACGGATTGAAGTCTTGTGTGATTCCGATTATGGACTGTTTCTGGAACTGACCTCAGTGAAGTATTGCGATGAATTGTGTTGGGATTTAAGAGGCCACTCATGATAGTCACCCTTGGAATCTGAAATCTAGGCCGAGGTTGGTTTTCCACAGAGCACTGGGAATATCAGCCAGGATATCACATGATTTTATTCTGAAAAACTTGGCAGCCATAGTTGAGAGTCAAAACACACATGGACCTCACATTGTAGACCTCAATGGGCCTGGCTTCATGTGACGTTTTGGCCACTCTTTGGGGAGCCTTGCCTCTGAGAGTTCTCAGGAGATTTTATTGAAATGAGCTTCCTCACCATTTAATGGTTCCCGAATGAACTGAAACCCACAGTGCCTCTAACTTCATCCTTGAAAAATGGCTAGATATATACCCTGAAATGTTTGAAATTCCCATGACCAGTTAGCACTGGTGAAACTTTGAATGTCCTGTTGCTGATCATGAGTATATCATACAGTGACTAGATTGACTGGGTTTGATGAAAATCGTGTAGAACTGTGATGCCAGTAAGTTGGAGACTGCTGAGTAGTGGGCCTAGAGCAGTGGTGTGCAGGTGTGTGATAAAACATCTGCGGTGGGCTCATGTGAATCTGCCATTGGATTCCAAATGGCTTGTGACTGACATAGTGTAGCCAGCAGACCCTTATATGGAAATGCATCTTGTTATATGGAGAGTTTTTAGGGCAATGTTCAGAATCAGGTTGCTAAGTTCAAAGGGGCAAGCTATGTGGGATAGAGGCCTGGTTCATTCATTCTCCTGCAGACCCTGACCCACCACACCTGAAAGAACTCCCTCTAGCACTGTGTCCCAGTTGAACTCCTTGTATTTCGTGAAACAAATACCAAACTACCAGTGCAGCCACAAGAAACACCACAAAAAGTGGAAAATGACCAAATGGTTTCACAGTCCCCACAGGGAGACACTTAGCCCCCAGTGGCCACAGTTCACCTACAAAGAGAGAATTCAGCACTGCTGCCTCATGTTCATTGGAAAATAAGAAACAATGTCCTTCAGTTCACAAAGATGCAGAACCAGCTTCAATGGTCTCACTACAAAGGACAACAAAGCTCCTGAAAACAACATATATTTCAAGTGCCCAATCACAGATAGAGTTTCTCAAGAATTTTTTAGGCCAGCAAATCTCCATTTTTGTGGAGGGTTTACCCTGTTCTTCACTATTGTAAACTCCACCATCAAGTTTGTGCACAACTGAGCATATTCCATTCCATATATGTATTCACAGATTTTCGAACTCTACTCCTCTAATTGTGTCTTACTTGGGGCGAAGGTAATGTCAAGGCATTGTTCTGGATGAGAGTGGAATGATTTTTCATAGCACATATTTACAAACACATTGGATACCTTTTCCAATTTTCCATTCGAAATACTGAATCCCTGACACTAACACATAGCCCACAAGACTCTGACTAATTATTCTAATATGATGGAGAAAAATAATCCAAACAGAATATAAATACAAGCAGTTCAGAGGAGGCATGGTGTATAGTTGGATTTGCCTTTTGCATTATATAGTGTAGGAGTTATAAATCTAGTCAATTTTTTTGTTGAAATTGTTCTCCATGTGATTTTATAGTTAACAAATATGTGAATTCCTGCCTCCCTTTCTCTGTAGCCAATTTGCACATGTATTTTTATATGCACATATAGAATCATACAAGGTACGAAAAGTACATTCTTGTGAGGTGGCTGACTTGGCAGATACACATTGTGAGAAGAGATCACTTCTCCTAAACGCTGTTGGAAGTGAAAATTTGACCTCTTGGTGAGCTTCCTAGTTGAACAACACTATACATAAATCTATGTTCAGTAAAATGAGTATTTTTGATCCGTGCATGATATATATTTCATGGTTAATTTTGATTGGCATATATATTTCTACTTTTTAATGTCTGTGTGCGTGTGTGTGTGTGTGTGTGTGTGTATTTATATATACAGAATCTCCAGATTTTTCAAAATATGAAATACATGTGTCTTATTATACATTCCCTAAAATCATTCATATTCATATATGTAGATTTATAATCAACTTTTCACAAGATTATCCTCAGAAATACTCATCCACCTGAAATACATATTTGTTTCCTAGTACTGAAAACTATCTTCAGTGAATGGTGCATACAAACCCTAATATTAATACAGTAACTGACCAAGGTTAACATCAATGCAAATTGATTCCTATGGGACATGATGTGTACTTTGAAGTTCATTTTTATTTAAAACTGGTACATTACTATTTCTTCAATTTATGCACATGATAGGATTTATATTTCATCCACAAGTTCGCTAATTTAGAGGCATTTGTTTCACTTTCAATCACTTCCTGCCTCAGAACACATGTATTCTTCCATGTTTCTTGACTGGTCTTTTCATGAGACTTCTTTCCAAACACATTATTTTTGATTTCCATAATCACTTTTGAAGCAAAACTCACACACCTTTCATGATAAACCATAACCTTAATTTGACCAATAGATGTATAACTAGTTTGAAAGAATGTACATATATCAATATAAGATTTCTTATATATTTTAACATATGAATACAATGCATTATTTAAAGTGGAACCAGTTATATTATGTATTCACAGTGTGGTCTATTCATGCATTATCTCTATATTAATAGACACAGGGTACACCTCTTTGTACCCCCAATGCTAACTTATTCATCTTCAAAATATTGTTCACAGAAACGGTGGAAGAATTACTCATGTCACCTGATCTACATATACATTTTATCACAGTAATATTCTGGACACAAAATGCAAAGGTCACACTTATTATTGTACCAAAGCCTAAATTGAAAGTGAACATGGATTAATAAACACAGTCATGTCCAGGTTGCCTAAAGCTCTCAAATATCAATCCAATTGGTGACTACATATTGTTTTCTTCCTAAGATCATATATTCAAATTCAACCCTGTTGAAAATGTCTAATCCTATCACCCACTTTATACTTTGCCTGATTTTGTAATGTCTCTATTGATATCTGTTTTCCTACATATTTTCTCTGGTTCACCATTGTGACTGACTCGTCACATGGGCTGGCATTTACATTCACACTCTTAAAGAAACCCTATTGCTAAAGAACATTTTTTTTTCCAAAACCTATTCTCACTCTTCTTCATAAACCTAACGATGATCTTCCTAAACCTACCGACTATCCCTTTGGACTGGATGTTCTCTTCTACATTCAATCATCCAAGTAAACATTGGGCGAGCTTCGGAGGAAGAGACCACCAAAAGATTATCTCATGCAACAGCAAAGGGTTTATTGGGGGTTCAGCATGCAGGGATCAGATCTCACTTAAATAGAGCAGAGAGCCCTGAGAAGAGCTTAAGCAGAGCTTATATACTTTCCTTGGGGAGGGCAGGGAGCGAAGTTTATTGATGGGTCAGGGTGAGTGGGTGGTTTGCGTTCAACCGGGTGAGGGAGTACCTTCTGCAGTTTGGCAGTTGGGGACATGACATTCTGGGAACAAGATTAGCAAACAGTTCTCAAGATTTCAACAGTGTTTTGTTAAGCATACAGAAAAACAGGAAGTGACAAGTATCTATTTTATTAACATTTCATTCCCCATTTCTTCTTCTTGCTACTTTTAATCATAAAAGTGATCATTGGGGGGTGTCATATTCTATGTCTGCTAGTGAGGTATTACCATAATTTTAACTTGTCCAATTTGAGCTTGGAGAAAAGAAATTACATGGTTGAGCAAACAAGGTTTTATAGTTAGCAATAATATGAAGATTATTGTTTGACAGGCCAGGGTTGATAAAAACGTAGTCAAACAGAGGACTATGTGAACCAAGACTCAAACCACCCTTTTTGGGCCTCTCTCTCTCATTGATGCTCTTCAAGGTGTCTTTTTAAATTACTCATATTTTTTTTACAACTCCAGTATGGTCAGAATAAACACAACATTCTTCCCTCAATGCAGCACAAAGGTCCCTTTCTCTCATGAAGAGGAGGTCCAACCCTCAACTGTTCTGTAAAAGAACTTCAGAGAGAGAGGTTAAAGATTCCTGCAAAGCTGTTATGGAGGTTTCTAATATATTTAAGTTTTGGTCTATTTCTGATTCTAACTGGGTCATTTGTTGTGTCCCATGGACCAGGGCAGTGGTTCCTGTGCCCACCCTTGTGGCAACTCCTATTCTTTATAGGATGGCTAAAGTGAGGGACATATGTTCCCAGTGAAACCGGGTTGTATGCCACACCTATTTGATCTTCAAATGAACCTGCGTCATGATAGAGCATTCTGGGTAACATCTGCACCATTACACAATTAATCACATCCGTTTTCCATTTCATGAAAACATCAACAATGTTTTAGTATATAGAATTATACTGTTGTAGGGACGGAAAAGGCAAGGCACCTAAGATAGCACCAAAGACAGAGAAACAGTCCTATTTGGTTGCACCCAGATTCAGAGGGCATTGCTTCGGTTGTAATCAATTAATATTCTGAATTCCAAGTTTAGGTAGTTTCAGAATTTTGTACCCAACATGTAAGAGAAGTGGCTCAGAAGATCACACTCTGCAGAAGTTCACAAAAAGCTGTTTTTGTTTCTGTTTTTTTTCTCTGTTCTGGGAAAGTTAACTTTTCAAGGACAACTGGGTGGGGGAGAGCTTTTACTTCCCTTTCTTCTTTTCCCCCTGCCAGCTGTTACCATGGAGCCCAGATGGTAACTTCTTTATCTTAGAAATGTTGCCATCTCTGTGAAGCCCCAGCTCAAGGCCAGAGGAATTGTTCACATATTTTGTGAAAAACTAGTAAGGGGGTGTCTAGCTTAGGAGTGCTGATTTTTTTTTAGCCAGTGCCCAAGTGGAGCAGGGCAACATTAAAAGTGGAAGGTTATCTACACTGAAATCGTTTATAGGGACTTTTTTGCTGAAAGTCCTAAAGTCAGCCATGGTGAAGACTCCTGGAGAAGGTCAGTGAAAACTTTTCTGTAGGCCTGGTACAGAGGGGGGGAGACGGAGAATTTGGGGCTTAGAGCAGCTTCATGGATCTGAGAATGAGAAAGGAGAGATGTAAAAGAATAATGGGAAAGGGGTTTGGGATATTCCTAGCAACAAAACTTGAGCAGTTTTACAGGTAGAGCAGAGGGGAAGAAGGGAGTGAGTATCCACAAAGCCTGTGAGGGACTTTAAATTTTTAGTAACCTGTTTTCAGTGATGAAAAAGCAACTTTAAAGGCCATTTTAATTACATTTGGATAGGGGTCTGAGGGCTCTCCTCAGCTGGTTTGAGGTATGGTTTAGCTGGTAAGAGGACCTGGTGGGACCCAGTGCGGGCAGTGACAAGAGAAGAGAGGAGTAAGTTGGTGGAGGGGTACCTCAGTACCTGCTTCTCAGCCAGGGGGCAATGGTCTGAGAACCGGTGTTGGTTTGGGTTTTTGATCTAGTAATTGAAGGGAAGAAATCAGGTTGCTGAGTTTGGAGTGATAGCAGATAGTCTGGAGAAGAAGGCTGAGGGTGAGGATCTATTAGAGAAGCATAGTTCAGGATGTGAGCGAAGGAGGGAAAAGGCCTCCACATAGGGGAATCTCCTTTTACTCTGTTGAGCACTTGCAGAAGTTAAAAAGGTCACACAGTATTTGTCGATCTAGAGACCCCTCTGGGAGCCATGGGTTTTGGTTATCTAATTGGTAGTATGGCCAATGCTGTGTACAGAATTTGATGAGGAGTTTGGGTTCCATCAGGCAGCCCTTGTATGCTCACATCCCCATGACTTACAGAAGAAATTGGCTTTTCCCCCACACAGCTGTTGCTGTTTGTGGCTTTGATTGTCTGCCGGATAAACATAGTAATCTAGGCTAGCTAACCTGCACCTGGCTTACCTGTCCTTACATCCATAATGTTTGTTTCCATTATGTATGGTACGGAAGGTATTTAATGGAATTTTAGTGGGATCCTCTTCATCAGGTATATCCTAATAGGAAAGACCTATAGCCAGCTAACAAATGTCTGGGTGGAGAAATGGCCACCAGGTCCCAAAGTGTGCTATATGTGAGATAGATTATACTTCTTGTCCAGTAGGATTTGTGATCAGCCATCGCTGCTGAAAGGGCTGATGAGGGTTAGGACTACTGGTGGTCGAGGGGAGACTCTATAGCCTCATCCACCTGGTGAATACACAATTTGAAAGGGTTACCAGTCTTTTCCAGTTTCCAGGCAGAGTCTGGACAGGGTGCAGGCTTGAGATGAGAGGCCTGGATCCAGGAAGTCATTCTGTCTACGTTTACCACTGTAGGTGTTATAAGTAGCACCTGGTATGGTCCTTTCCAGTGGGGTTCCAGGGATGACACCTGATGTTGTCTTACATAGACAAAGTCTCTTACTTGATATTGATATGGAGTCCCCTCATCTCCAGGTTGGTAGGCAGTGGCCAGCTGTTTTCACAGGAATCGCTGAGTTCTTTCAGGAGCTTTAAGTCTGTCAAGCAAGGGGGTGTGGAAGGGATTGTTAGGTCTTAGAGTTGGGGTTAGGTCCCTTACTGGAATAGGGGCCCCATAGGGAATTTCATAGTGGGTGAGGTTACACAAAGAAACAGAGGGAGAATTTCTTGCATGATACATTGCATTAGGCAGAAGCATTGTCCAATCTTTTATGCCGGTCTCTAAGCTTAATTTCATTAAGGTCTCTTTAGTGGTTCTATTCCTTCATTCTACCTGTCCTGAACTCTGTGGTCTATAAGCACAATGTAATCCCCAGGGTACTGGCTAACCCCTAACGTACCTGGGTCACGAATGCAGGTCTATTATCAGACCCTGTTACCTTAGGCAGGTCGTATCTTGGAAAAAAATCTTCCAGGATCTTCTTGACCACCATTTGTGCTGTTTCTTTCTTTCTTTTTCTTTTTTTTTTTTTTTTTTGGTGGGGAAGGCTTCAATCCATCCTGAAAATGTATCTACAAAGACTAGGAGATATTTAAGTCCATACCTTGCATGCTTAATTTCAGTAAAGTTCACTTCCCAGAATTATCCTGGTCTTTTTCCTCCTAGGTGCTTTCCTCCAGGAAGCTTGGAAGGGTAAGCATTAACCAATTGATGGATCCGACAGGCTTTTGTTACCCATTCAGTCCTTTTGCTGTGATTTGGTTAGTGGAAAACTCTGTTCTTGATCCTTCAGGAATGCCTGCAGTTTCTTTGAACCAAGTTGAGTGAGTTGATGTACTTTTTCTACTGACATATTTAGAGCCATGACTATAGGAGTTTTTACTGAAGGATTTAGAAATCCCACTTGGTTGCCTTCAGGGTTAAAAGTTATTTTGGCCCAGGGCTTGGTGAGCAGATCTCTGCCCATCAATGGGGTCAGGCATTCTGCGATTACAAGGAAGGATTGATGGATTTTTCTTTTCCCAGGTCCTTGGTCCTCTTAGTTGTCCAAGCTCGATACTTACTGCCATTTGCCCCTTGAACTAGAGACCTTTTATTTGATAGATGGCCCAATGAGGCCATAAGGGCTGAGTATATTGCCCCTGTATCCACTTCAAAGTTTACTGGGGTCCCCTGCACTTCAAAAGTTACCCTGAGCTCGGGGAGGGGATGTGAGCCCCGACTTTCGGAGTCATCCTCCAGAGTCAGAATGGCTGGCTGGAGTGGCTGTCTCTTTCTATGGCACTCTTTGGCCCAGTATCCTTTTTCTTTACAGTAGGCACAGTGATCTGAGGCAAGGAGTGGCCTCTGGCGTGGGCCCAAGTATTCCTTCCTGTCTCCCTGTTTCTTAATTTCTGGCCTATTTGTTGTTGTGACCAGGACCTTAGTCAGCGCCTTAGTCTGTCTTTTGTTTCTTTTATCCTCCCTTTGCTCCCTTCTCTTCCTCAGTTTCTCTAATAAAGTATACCTTCTCGGCTTCTCTGACTAAATCTTTCAAAGTCATATCTTGTAATCCATCTAAGCATTTTAACTTTCTTTTAATATCCGGGGCAGCTTGCCCAATAAAGGCCATTGTGACAGATGCCTTTTGATCCTCTGCCTGAGGATTGAAAGGAGTATATCTTCTATATGCCTCCATAATTCTCTCTAGAAACATAGAGAGAGGTTCTTCAGGCCCTTGAATAATCTCTCTTACCTTGGCCTAATTAGTTGGTTGCCTAGCGGCCACAAGCAAACTCACTATTAGAGCCTGGCGATAAGTGAACAGATGCTCCCTACCTTCAAAGATTTTGGGGCCACAGTTGGGTTGGTTCAAAGGAAAGCTGGCTTTGATTATCTTGGGAAGTTGTGTCAGTCACGCATCTGGTCAGAGGATATTTTTTCCAGCTTCCAGGAGTATTCTATTTTGATCCCCTGTCATGAAGACAGTCCCTATGAGTTGTTGGCAGTCATCCCAAGTAGGCTAGTGTGAAAACATCAATGACTCAACCAGAACTGTGTGCCAGGTGGGGTCCTCAGAAAAAGGGGGATTGTTATATTTCCAATTATGTACGTCTGAAAAGGAGAATGGCCAAAACTGGTAGGCTTGCATTTTTTCCACCATGGCCGTCGTCAATCCTTGGCCCATAGGGATGGAGGGGGAGCATCATGGGAGTTCCAGGGTTTTCAACCTTTCGCTGCTGGCGAGTTCCTATAGCCGGGCCAGCTTCCTCAAGGGAAGGAAGGGCTGTGTGTGCCACTGGGGAGCTATCTGGAGGGCTCTGTGCTCCTCTAATTGCAGAGAGGCTGAGTCAGTAGCAGGGGATTCACTTAGAGGGTGTTGGGGGTTGGGGGAAGAGGGCAGGGGATAAGGAGGGGGAGGAGAATCCAGTAGAGTCAAATCTTGTGACTCAGGGAGAACCGAGGGTGGAGAAGGAACAAGAGCAGAGGGTTTGAGAGATCATGGGGGAAGGAGTAGGAGCGGGGGCAGCGGTAAGGAAAGGCTTCACCCATGGAGGAGGAGATTTGCAGAGGTCCTGCAAAGTTAAGATATATGGCTGTTGATCCAGATGGCTATGTGGCCCTGGCTAAAAGACAATATCTCTGACATTTTAAATTAGTGGGAAGTAGAAAGATCCTTCTAGAGGCCATCCGACTCCAAAGGTGGGCCATTCTGAGGCACAGAGCATCTTCCAGGTCCAGTGTTTTACTAAATAAAAAAGATTCTGAGCCCTTAAGTGGACTTTGGGCCAGTGATCAATGGTCAGGGACAGAGGCATTGAAGTGCTCTGTCCCATAATGAAAGATACACAAACATTGAAAGCCACGACACATGGGGTCTCACATCCGCCGCTGCTGGATTTCAGTGGAACCTCCATATGAAAAGGTCGGGTGAGCCTCGGAGGAAGAGACCACAAAGAGATTGTCACATGCAACAGCAAAGGGTTTATTGGGGGTCCAGCATGCTGGGGCTCAGAGCTCAATTGAAAAGAGATGAGAGCCCTGAGAACACCTTAAGCAGAGTTTATATAATTTTCTTGGAGAGGGCAGGGAGGAAAGTTTATTGATGGGTCCGGGTGAGTGGGCAGTTTGCGTGCACACGGGTGAGGGAGTACATTCTGCAGTTTGGCAGTTGGGAAGAGCACATTCTGAGAACAAGATTACCAAAGAGTTCTCAAGATTTCAAAAGTGTTTTGTTAAGCATACAGAAAAACAGGAAGTGACAAGTACCTATTTTATTAACCTTTCACTACCGACTATCCCTTTTTTACTGTATGTTCTCTTCTATATTCAATCATCCAAGGTACAAGGTCCTAGGCCATTTAATATTGATTAATCTGACACATCTGTGCAGAACCTAATTCAAAGCTAAGTATCCCAATCAAGGGCCCAATTCTCTTCTGGGCTTCAAATCTTACCTAGATTTCTGTTTTCATACATATATTTCACCTATATATTCTCATACATATCACAGGTTCCCAATACCATTATTCATCCAGCAGAATGATTCCTAACGAAAATCGAAAATGTTATTAACCCTAACCGTACACTTTTCCCTCAATCTAACATTACAGAGAGGAGGGACAGAGTTAGTCTTACAATACAGGAATATAGTGGATCTTCCACCTGCTGAGAACATCAAAGGTCCACGCAGAAATTATCTCTGGAGAAGACGTAGGCAGCTATGAAGGACCTGGGAGAGTAAAAGTCATCTTACATGACAAACAACCTGGCCAGGATGAAGGGTTGTGTCCAAATCAGCCTCTCTAGTCCTAATGTAGAGAAGATGGACCAAACCAGGCCTCTGTGGAGAGCTGTTCCCGGGTTCCTATGGTTGATATACCAATCTAACTTGTGAAAGTGTCACAGGAAGTTGGGGCAGCCACCATCTCATGTGACCCTTGGAAGCAACTGTTAGGACAAAGTGGTTGCCAAGCCAGTGAACTCATTCAGTTTCTGAAGGAAGTGACCTCACCTCACTTCCTTGGTGATGGAACTCTCTGAACATGAAATCCAGGAAGCCAGGCATCCAAGCCAGTCTCAGTCCCAGTCCCTGTGGGCTCACTTGTTTGGATTTACCAAGGACAGAGTCAGTCTTTCTTGGTACCTACTGATGTGAGAATGGCCAAATACCAGAAAAGCTCTGAAGAGGGGCCATTCCTGAGAAAGCAGGTAGTGGCTCACCGGTAGCTCCTGACAACTTCACAGAGTTGGCCAAGAGACCAGATCTGATAAAGGACAGGCCATTTTGGGAGAACATAGTATGGTCCAGAAGTCAGAGGACAGTCCGGATAGTCACAGACCTACTTGAGGGAAGCAGGTGCCTTATTGGGTGTTGGTGTGGGTTTGTGGTTTTGTCTCCTGTTCTGAGAATAGGTAGGAAAGATGGTTTTGTGGTTTGGAGTGAAATGTTTCAACTAAGTCGTTTCACAGGGCGTGTGTTTCTATGTCTGTGTCTCTCACTGTGTTCGTGGTTGTAGACATTAGAAAAAAGAATGTATCAATGGATGTGTCCTGTCTATTAGAAAGCTTCCGAGCATTCATCCTGCCCAATTAATGAATGGACCAGGGCTTGCATAATCAATGGGTAACACCTGCTATCTTCCTAAGTTCCAGTTTTCTTCCTGAATTCTGGCCACTCTCCAGAATACGCTCATGGTTTTGTGTCCAAGATACGTACCACCACCAAGCTCTGTCACATGGTCATATACTGGATAGCTGAAGGGAATGGCGAGCATCTCAGAAAACTCAGATATCAGTGTGACTACTAACATCTCAGTGGAGAAACCGTGGTTGGGCCTTTTGCTTAACAATTGTTCTTTTCCCCTGAGTCAGGAAGGACTTTGCCTCAGGCCAACCCGTTTGTGAAGCCTGAAGAAAACCGTTTTGAAATGGAAATGAATGGGCATCACCTGTGTCTCTTTGCTTAATTGCTTTGGAAAGGGATGTGTCTGAATCAGGCTCTTGGCCCTGTGTGATGCTGTGGCTTAGATTGTCAGCACCTGATGGATGTAAAGAAAGATCCCATGTATGCATCCAACATCAACATGGCCAAAAGAGCAGTCATTGGGGGTGAATTCTCTTGTCTTCCTCTGTAAGGTTCCTGACCTCCATCAAGTGAGAATAAGGATCCTTTGGGTCTAATGAGTTCTTTAAAGCCCTGCAGAGGCTAGCCCATTGGTGCTTGGGTTTTATCATGACACCAATACACATAAATAATCTAAACCCCACAGTCAGTAGGCCTCAAATTGGAGAAGTGGAGCAGTATTAAATGCAGGCCTATTGGATCACTCCTGTTTCACAGGAAGGGTGTCCAGGCCACTCAAACTTTAGGCAAACGAGGGGCAAGGGAGCTTATTTTGAATACTGTCTTGTAATGTGCTCCTCATGGAAACCTCTAGCAAGAGGTTATGTTCAGTGTCTATATGGAAGAAAATGAGGGCCATGTGGGATTTTTTTGGTTTCAATTGTTTTCATTTGTGTGGCAGTTGGAAGAGGTGACTGGGTCCACCTGGGCTTGAACACTGGTGTGATTCCCCTTAGAGACTGAGTTCTGAAACTGACCTCAGAAACTGACCTCAATATTGCCATGACTTGTGTTGGGATTTTAGGAGGACACACATGAGAGTCGCCCATGGAAACTGAGATATAGGCCCAGGGTGCCTTTCCACAGAGCACTGGGAATCTCAGCCAGGATATCACATGATTTTATTCTTAAAGGCATGTCAGCCATAGTTGAGAATCAAAGCAAACATGGACCTCACATTGTAGACCTCAATGAGCCTGGCTTCCTGTGACCTTTTGGCCACTCTTTGGAAAGCCTTGCCTGTGAGAATTCTCTGTAGCATTCATTGAAATGAGCATCCTCACCATTTAATGGTTCCCGAATGAATTAAAACCCACAGTGCCTCCAACTTCATCCTTAAAAAATGCCTAGATAAATACCATGAAATTTTTGAATTTCCCATGACCTTGTCGCACTGGGAAACTTTGGATGTCATAAGTCATTCATGAATGTATCAGGCAGTGCCTTGATTGACTGGGATTCATAAAAATGGTGTAGAACAGAGATACCAGTAAGTTGGAGCCTACTGAGTGGTGGGCCTAGAGCAGAGGTGGGAAGGTGTATGATAAAACATCTGTGTGGGGCCAGGTCAATCTGCCATTAGCTTCCAAATGGCTTGTTACTGACATGGTGCAGCCAGCAGAATGTTCTATGAAAAGGCATATTGTTATATGGAGAGGTTTCAGGGCAATGTTCAGAACCAGGTTGCTATGGACAAGGGGGCAAGCTATGAGGGATAGAAGCCTGCTTGGTGCATTCTCCTGAGAACCCTGACCCACCGCACAAGACAGAACTCCCTCCAGCACTGTGTTCCATTTGAACTCCTTGTATATCGTGAAGCAAATACCAAAGTCCCAGTGCAGCAGCCAAGAAACACCATGAAAATTGGAGGATGACCAAATGGCTTCACAGTCCCCACAGGGAGACACTTAGCCCACAATGGCCACAGTTTACCTACAAAGAGAGAATTCAGCACTGCTGCCTCATGTACATTGGAAAATAAGAATCCATGTCCTCCAGGTCACATAGATGCAGACCCAGCTTTGATGGTCTCACTAGAAATAAAGCAAAAGCTCCTGACAACAATATATATTTCAAGTGCCCAACCACATAGGCAGTTTCCCAAAAAGTCTTTAGGTCACCAGATGTCCACGTTTGTGGAATGTTTACCGTGTCCCTTACTTTGGGAAACTCCTCTAACACCTCCAAGGTTGTGAACTCCTGAGCATATTCCATTCCAGATATGTATTCACAGATTTTCTAACTCTTCTCCTCTAATTGTGTATTACTTGGGGCGGAGTTAATTACAATAAATTTTTCTGGAAGAGATTGGGAAGATTTTTGTGTAGCACATATTTGCATACACATTGTGTTCATTTTCCAATTTTCCATTCGAAATACTGATTCCCTGACACTAACCCATAGCCTACTAGACTCTGACTACTAATCCTAATGTGATGGAGAAAAATAACTCAAACAGAATAGAAATACAAGCAGTTCAGAGGAGGGGTGGTGTATAGTTGGGCTTGCCTTTTGCAATATATAGGTTTGGAGTTATAAATCTAGTCAATTTTTAATTGAAGTAGTTCTCCGTGCGTTTTTAAAGTTAACAAATATGTGAATTCCTGTCTCCCTTTCTCTGTAGCCTATTCAGCACATGTATTTGTATATGCACATATTGAATAGTAACTGGTATCACACGTACATACTTGTGAGTTGGCTAACTTGACAGATACAAATTGTGAGAAGAGATCACTCCTCCTAATCGCTGTTGGAAGAGAAATTTCAACCTAAGGGGGAGCTTCCTAGTTGAACAACATTATATATAAATCCATGTTCAGTAAAATAAATATTTTTGGATATGTGGACGATATAAATTTCACGATGAATTTTGATTGGCATATATATTGCTACTTTTTAATTTCTCTGTGTGGGTTTTCTATATATATATATATATATATATATATATATATATATATATATATATATATATTCTCCAGATTTTTCAAAATGTTAAATATATGTGTCTTATTAGACACTCTTAAATTCATTAATGTTCATATATTTGGATTTCTAATCAACTTTTCACAAGATTATTCTCAGAAATATTCATCCACCTGAACTACATATCTGTTTCCTAGTACTGAAAACTAAATTCAGTGAATGGTATATACAAATACTAATATTTCTACAGTAACTTACCCAGTTTAACATCAGTGCAAGTAGATTCCTATGTTCCATGATGTCTATTTTGACGTTCATTTTTATTCAACACTGGTACATTAGTTTTCTTCATTTTATGCACATCATACGATATATATTTCTTTCACAATTTAGCAAATTTATAGGCATTTGTTTCACTTTCAATCACTTCCTGCTTCAGAACACATGTATTCCTCCAGCTTTCTTGACTGGTTTTTTCATGAGACTTCTTTCCAAACACATTGTTTTCGATTTCCATAATCACTTTTTGGCAAACTCACACACCCATCATGATAAACCATAACTCTATTATTACCATTAGATGTATAACTGTTTGGAATTTATGATTGTATATCAACATAAAATTTCTTATGTATTTTCAGATATCAATTCAATCCAATATTAAAAGTGGAATCTGTTATATTATTTATTCACATTATGGTCTATTAAGGCATCATCTCTATATTCATAGACCCAGGGTCTACGTATTTGTATCCCCAATACTAATTTATAAGTCTTTAAAATATTGCTTTCAGCAATGGTGGAAAAAATACTCTAGTCACCTGATATACATATACATTTCATCACAGTAACATTCCTGACACAATATGCAAGGGTCACACTTATGACTGTACCAAAGACTGAATTGAATATGAGCATGTATTACTAACAATATCCATGTCCTGCTTCCCTAATGCTCTCAAATATTATTCCTATTGGTGACTACATATCTGTTTCTTCCTAAGATTATATATTCAAACTCAACCCTGTTAATAATGTCTTATCCTACCACTCACTTT
The DNA here is from genome assembly GCF_048772815.1 of Callospermophilus lateralis. Taxonomy (NCBI): domain Eukaryota; kingdom Metazoa; phylum Chordata; class Mammalia; order Rodentia; family Sciuridae; genus Callospermophilus; species Callospermophilus lateralis. The sequence goes on from NC_135319.1 coordinate 12,586,356, forward strand.
GTACTTTGCCTGATTTCCTAATGTCTCCATTGATATCTGCTTTCAAATACCTTTTCTCCAGTTCATCATTGGGAATGACCCTTCAAATGTGCTGACATTTACATTTACTCTCTCACCAAAACCGTATTGCTAAAGAACTTTTGGTCCAACTCCTAGACTCACACAAATGGGTTCTTCAAAGCCCTGCAGAGGGCATCCCAGAGATTCTTGGGTTTTCTCATGACTCCAATTCACATAAAGTATCTAAACCCCACAGTCAGTAGGCCTCAAATTCGAGAAGCAGAGCAGCATTAATGGCAGGCCTATTTGATCACTCCTGGTTCACAGGAAGGGTGCCCAAGCCACTCTGACTTTAGGCAAATGAGGGGGAAGGTAGCTTATTTTGGACACTGTCTTGGACTGTGTCCCTCATAGAAACCTCTAGCAAGAGGTTTGGTGAGTGTCTACATGGAAGAAAATGAGGGGCATGTGGGAGTGTTTTGTTTTTAATTGGGGTCACTTGTGTGGCGGTTGGAAGAGATGAATGGGTCCACCTGGGCTTGAACTCTGGTGTGATTCCCCTTAGAAACGGAGTTTTGGAAATGACCTTAGAGATGTATTGCCATGAATTGTGTTGGGATTTTTGGAGGCCAGGCATGAAAGTCGCCCACGCATGACAATACGCCTCAAATTGGAGAAGCAGAACTTAATGTCCAAATCCTTTACTCACCCTTCTTTTTAATCCTACCATCTATCTTCCTAATCCCAGATAAATACCATGATATATTTGAAATTCCTATGACCAGGTGGCACTGGAGAATCTTTGGATGTCCTGTTTCTGATCATGAGTGTAAAAGACAGTGGCTTAATTGACTTGGTTTTATGAAAATGGTGTAGAACAGAGATGCCAGTAAGTTGGAGCCTGCTGAGTAGTGGGCCTAGAGCAGTGGTGAGCAGATGTGTGATAAAACATCTGTGGTGGGGTCATGTGGATCTTCCATTGCCTTCCAAATGGCTTGTGACCGAAATAGTGTAGCCAGCAGACCCTTATATGTAAAGGCATCTCGTTATATAGAGAGGTTTAACGTCAATTTTAAAAAACAGGTTGCTATGGTCAAGGGGACAAGCTATGTTGGATAGAAGACTTGTTGGTGCATTCTCCTGGAGAACCTGACCCACCACACGTGTCAGAACTCCCTCTAGCATTTTGTCCCAGTTGAACTCATTGTATTTCGTGAAGTAAATACCATACTCCCAGTGCAGCAGCAAGAAACTCCACAAAAAGTGGAGGATGACCAAATGGCTTCACAGTCCACATGGGGAGACACTTAGCCCCGAGTGGCCACAGTTTACCTACAAAGAGAGAATTCAGCACTGCTCCCTTATGTTCATTAAAAAAAAGAAACCATGTTCTCCAGGTCACATAGATGCAGACCCATCTTTGATGGTCTCACTACAAATGAAGCTAAAGCTCCTGACAACAACATATATTTCAAGTGCCCGAACTCAGAGACAGTTTCTCAAGAAGTTTTTAGGCCAGCAGAGCTCCATGTTTGTGGAGTGTTTACCCTTACCCTAACTTTTGGAAACTCCTCTACCACCTCCAAGGTTGTGAACTCCTGATTATGTGCCATTCCATATATGTATTCACAGATTTTCTAACTCTTCTCCTCTAATTGTGTCTTATTTGGGGTGAAGGTAATGTCAATTCATTGTTCTGGATGAGAGTGGGAATATTTTTGTGTGGCACATATTTGCATACACATTGGATTCATTTTCTTATTTTCCAATCAAAATACTGAAACCATGACACTAACCCATACCCTACTAGACTCTGACTACTAATCCTAATATGATGGAGGAATAATAACCAAAACAAAATAGAAATACATGCAGTTCAGTGGAGGCATGGTGTATATTTGCACTTGCCTTTTACATGATAAAGGGTAGGTGTTATAAATCTAGTCAATTTTTGGTTAAAATAATTCTCCATGTGTTTTTAAAATTAACAAATATGTGAATTCCTGTCTCCCTTTCTCTATAGACTATTCAGCACATGTATATTTATATGCACATATAGAATCCTACCTGGTATCACAGGTTAATTTTTGTGTGTTGTCTGACTTGGAAGATACAAATTGTGAGAAGAGATCCCTCCTCCTAAATGCTGTTGAAACTGAAAATTCAACCTATGGGTGAGCTGCAAAATAGAAAAACATTATACAAAAATCCATGTTCAGTAAAATAATTATTTTTGCATATGTGAATTATATATATTTAATGATGAATTTAGATTAGCATATGTATTGCTACTTTTTATAGTCTGTGTGTATGTTTTGTATATATATATATATATATATATATATATATATATATATATATATACTCTCCAGACTTTTCAAAATATGTGTCTTATATACACTCCCTAAATTTATTCATGTTCATGTATTTAGATTTATAATCGATTTTTCACAAGATTATTCTCAGAATTATTCATCAACTTGAAATATATATTTGTTTCCTAGTACTGAAAACTAACTTCAGTGAAAGCTGCATACAAATCCTAATATTTCTAGAGTAACTGACCCAGTTTAATATCAATGCAAGTAGACTCCTATGGGACATGATATATAATTTGACGTTCATTTTTATTCAACACTGGTACATTACTATTTCTGCAGTTTATGCACATCATAGGATATATATTTTATCCACAAGTTCACAAATTTTTAGACATTTGTTTCAATGTCAATCACTTCCTGCTTCAGAAAACAAGTATTCCTCCATGTTTCTTGACTGGTCTTTTCATGAGATTTCTTTCCAAAAATATTATATTTGATTTCCATAATCAGTTTGAAGCAAAACTCACACACACTTCAGGATAAACCACAACCCTAATATTACCATTAGATGTATAACTGGTTGAAATGAATGTATGTATATCAATATAAGATTTCCTGAATATTTTTAGATATCAATTTAATCCATTATTTAAAGTTGGGACAAGTAATATTATTTATTCACACTACGGTCTATTCATGCATTATCTCTATATTCATAGACACAGGGTACATCTATTTTTACCCACAATACTAATTTATACATCTTCAAAATATGGCTCCAAGAATTGGTGGAAGAAATACTCATGTTACCTGATCCACACAAATATTTTATCACAGTAATATTCTGGTCAGAAAATGCAAACATCACACTTATGATTGTACCAAAGTCTAAATGGAAAATGAACATGGATTACTAAAAACATCCATGTCCAGGTTGCCTAATGCTCCCACTTGTCAATCTTGTTGGGGACTACATATTTGTTTTTTAGTAAGATTATATATTCAAACTCAATCATATTGAAAATGTCTAATTCTATCACTCACTTTACACTTTGCATGATTTTCTAATGTCTCTATGGATATCTGCTTTCCTACATATTTTCCCCAGTTCATCATTGTGACTGATTCTTCACATGTTCTGACATTCATATTCACTCTCTACCCGAAACCCTATTGCTAAAGAATTTTTGGTCCAAATCCTATACTCACTCTTCTTTTTAAACTTACCAACTGTCTTCCTAATACTACCAACTATCCCTTTTAGCCTGGATGTTCTCTTCGACATTCAATCATCCAAGGTACAAGGTCCTATAACATTGAATATCGATTTATCTGAGACATTTGTGCAGAACATAATTCAAAGCTAAGTATCCCAATGAAGGTCCCAATGTCCTTCTGGGCTTCAAATCATACCTAGATTTCTGTTTCCATATTTATATTTTACCTATATATTCTTGTAAATATCACAGGTTCCCAATACCATTATTCATCCAACAGAATGACTCCTCACCAAAATCGAACCTGTTATTAACCCTAACCATACACTGTTCCCTCAATCTACCTTTACAAAAGAGCAGCGACAGAGTTTGTCTTACAATACAGGAATGTAGGGGATCTTCCACCTACTTAGAAACTCAATGGTCCAAGCAGAAATGATCCCTGGAGAAGTATTACGCAGCTATGTAGGACCTGAGAGAGCAAAAGTCATCTTCCATGGCAAACAACCTTGTCAGGATGAAGGGTTGTGTCTGAATCAGCCTCTCTATTCTTAATGGAGAGAATATGGACCAAACCAGGACTATGTGGAGAGCTGTTCCTGGTTCCACATGGTTGATATACCATTCTAACTAGTGAAAGTGTGAGAGGAAGTACGGTAGCCTCCATCTCATGGGACCCTTGGAAGCAACTGTTAGAACAAAGTGGTTGCCAAGGCAGTGAACTCATTAAATTCTTGAAATAAGTGACCTACCTCACTTCCTTGGTGATGGAACTCTCTGAATTTGGGATCCAGGAAGCCAGGCACACAAAGCCAGTCACAGTATCAGTCCCAGTGGGCTCACATGTTTGGATATACCAAGGACAGAGTCTGTCTTTTTTGGTACCTACTGATGTGAGGAAGGAGGTGCCTTTTTGAGTGTGTGTGTGTGAGTTTGTGGTTTTGTCTCATGTTCTGAGAATAGGTATGAAAGGCGGTTTGTTTGGTTTGGAGTGGATTATTTCTAGAAAGAACTTTGACAAGGCAAGTGTTTCTGTGTCTGTGTCTCCCACTGTGTCCATGGTTGTAGACATTAGAAAAGAGAATGCATCAATGGATGTGTCCTGTCTAGTAGAAACCTTCCCAGCATTCATCCTGTCCATTTTAGTAATGGACTGCAGGTTGCCTTATCGATGGGCAACACCTACTATCTTACTAAGTTCCTGTTTTCTTCCTGAATTTTGGCCACTCTCCAGAATAGGCTCATGGTTTTGTGTCCAAGATATGTACCACTTCCAAACTCTGTGACATGGCTATGTTCTGGATAGCTGAAGGGAATGGGAGCATCTCAGAAAACTCAGATATCAGTGTGACCAGAAAAGCCTCAGTGGAGAAACCCTGCTTTGGGCCTTTTGCTAACCTATTGTTCTTTTGCCCTGAATATCAGGAAGGTCTTTGCCTCAGGCCACCCCTTTGTGAAGCCTGAAGGAAACAGTTTTCAAATGGAAATGAATGGGCATCACCTGTGGCTCTTTGCTTAATTGCTTTGGAAAGCCATGTGTCTGAATCAGCCTCTTAGCCCTGTGTGAGGCTGTGGCTTAGATTTTCAGCGCCTGATGGATCTAAAGAAACATCCAATGTGTGCATCCAAAACCAAAATGGCAAAAACATCAGTCATTGTGGATGATGTCTCTTGCCTTCCTCTGTTAGGTTCCTGACCTCCTTCAAGGGAGTATAGGGATTTTTTGGGTCAAATGAGTTCTTCCAAGCTCTGCAGAGGTGCTTGGGTTTAATCATGAATCCAAATCACATAAGGAATTTATTCCTGAGAGTCAGTAGGCCTCTAATTGGAGAAGTAGAGCAGTATTAACGGCAGACCTATGTGATCAATTTTAGTTCACAGGAAGGGTGTCCAGGCCACCCTGAGTTTAGGCAAATGAGGGGCAAGGGAGCTTATTTTGGACACTCTCTTGAGCTGCGCCATTCAAGGAATCCTCCAGCCAGAGGTTATGATGAGTGACTATAGGGAAGAAGATGAGGGCCATGTGGGATTGTTTTGGTTTTAATTGTGGTCATTTATGTGGTGGTTGGAAAAGATGGCTGGGTGCACCTAGCCTTGAACACTGGTGGGATTCCCCTCAGAGACTGAGTTCTGTAACTGACCTCAGAGTAGTAATTGCTTTGAAAATGGTTGTGTCTTAATTAGCCTCTTGGCCCTGTGTGAGGCTGTGACTTAGATTATCAGCACCAAATGGATCGAAAGACAGATCCCATGTGGTCATCCAAAACCAAAATGGCCAAAAGAGCAGTCATTGTGGATTAAGTCTCTCACCTTCCTCTGTAAGGTTCTGAAAGAATAAAAGAATTTGAAATTGAAATTGAAATGTAAAGAACCAGGTTTGTAAACTTTCCAAGCTACACTTTCCTGTGGCAATTTAGACAATTCCCGGATCTGCCCATTAGATGTGTGTTGAAATCTTCCCTGACCACCAAGTTACTTAACAACCCTTTCCCAGAATCCCTGCAGCTCAGCAAGTATACATCTCAGGGATTCAACCAATCAGTTTAAATGTATACCCTTTCTTAGGGCTGACCAATCACCCCCTGCCCGAATTGTTCCCGCAAATGAATGTGCTAATCATGTTTTAGAGTTGTTATTTGATTTTCCCATGGTATATGAGGAATTGCTAAAGGAGGCTATGATGTATGTAAAGTCCCTGCCCTCTCTAAAGAATGTATATAAACTCTGCTCAAGTTGTTCTCAGGGCTCTTTGTTCTTTGCTCCTCTAAAGTGAGCTCTGAGCCCCAGCATGCTGGACCCCCAATAAACCCTTTGCTGTTGCATGAGAAAGCCTCTTGGTGGTCTTTTCCTCTGACGTTCACCCTACCTATTCATCTGGAGGCCCCAGGTGAGATATCCGGCAGCGGCGGATGAAAGACCCCAATGGACTCCTCTCGGGGTAAGTAAGGCACCTCTTTCTGGTTTTGGGTTTCAGGTTATGGATTGGCAAAGTGGCTGTCAGTGAAGAGCATTAGCTCTCTCTGATGGTGGCTGACAGATGTGTCACAGAGCTACAGGCCACGTTCCTTGGGTAAACTCCAGAGGACTAGAGAAATCAAGGAATACTAATTTCCTCAACTCGGTTATATTTTGCTTCAGGATTCTTTTTGCCAGCCCATCAGGTTTTGCCGGCTACTCAGTTTTGGTCATTGTTCTGAACTCATGTTGAGTTTACGGGCTGTCTTTATTGTCTAACCCATCAGGTTTTGCCAGTTGCTCAGTTCTAATCTTTCTCTTGGACTCATGTTAAGCGTTTACTGTTTGTCTTTGTCTGTGTTGCATTTGTGTCTTCACTGTCCCTGTTTGAGTAACTCTCATTATGGGACAAAGCACTTCCACTTCTCTGTCCCTGACCCTTGATCATTGGACTGATGTCCACTCAAGGGCCCAGAATCTTTCTTTTTCAGTAAAATGCCGTACCTGGCAGACTCTCTGTGCATCAGAATGGCCCATTCTCGGAGTCGGGTGGCCCCCAGAAGGATCCTTCTACTTCCCTCTAATCCAAAAAGTCAGAGATATTATCTTTCAGCCGGGGCCACGTGGCCACCCAGATCAACAGCCATATACCCCTTCCCCCCAGCATCCTATCATTCAAAGCTTCCACTCCTTGTCCTCTTCCTTCCATTCTCCCTGAGTCACAAGACTGGACACTCCTCCCCCTCCTTATCCTCTACCCTCGCTCTCCAATCCCCAACACGTTAAGGATGATATTCTCGCCGCTGACTCAGCCTCTCTGCCGCTAGAGGCAATTGGGCCAGACCCAAGCCCTCCATGGGACTTCTCTGAGCAGCAGCAACCCCTCCTCCCCTGGAGGAAGCTGGGCCACCTAAAGGAACCCGCTGGCGACGGATAATAGAAAACTCGGAAGCCCCTATGATGCTTCCTGTCCGTCCCTACGGGCCAATGAACCGATCCAACTGGCACCCAAACACCTTTGAATGTAGGTAGCATCTGTCCACTTATCGCCGGACTCTAATAGCGGGTCTCCGAGTGGCCGCCAGAGGGCCGACTAATTTGGCCAAGGTAAGAGAGATTATCCAAGGGCCTAATGAGTCTCCCTCTATGTTTCTTGAGAGAATTATGGAAGCATATAGGAAATATACTCCTTTTGATGCTCAGGCAGAGGATGAACAAGCATCTGTTGCAATGGCCTTTATCGAGCAGGCTGCCCTAGATATTAAGAGAAAGTTACAACGTCTAGATGTATTACAAGATAAGACCTTGAGAGATTTAGTAAGAGAACCTGAGAAAGTATATTACAAGAGAGAAACTGAGGAGGAAAGGGAACAGAGGAGAGAGACGGAAAGGGAACAAAAGGAGGATGAAAGAAGAAAAAGGCAGACTAAAGCATTGACTAAGGTTCTGGTCAGAGCACCAAATATGCCAGAAGTTAAAAAGCAGGGAGACAGAAAGGGATACCTGGGCCCCCGCCAATGGCTTCCCCTGGCCTCAGATCAGTGTGCCTACAGTAAAGAAAAAAGGACACTAGGCCAAAGAGTGCCCCAAAAAGAAGCAGAGATGCCAGCCCACCGTGCTGACTCTAGAAGAGGACTAGGAAAGTCGGGGCTCGGATCCCCTCTCCGAGCTCAGGGTAACATTTTAAGTGGAGTTAACCCCAGTGAACTTTGAAGTGGATACAGGAGCAGTATAATCAACCTTTAAGACCCCACTGGGCCCCGTATCAAATAAATGGTCGCTTGTTAAAGGTACTAATGGCAGTAGATATTGGGCATGGACAACTAAGAGGACTATGCACCTAGGAAATGGAAAAGTCCACCACTCTTTCCAAGTAATACAAGAATGCCCAGCCCCATTGATGGGCAGGGATCTGCTTACCAAACTCTGGGCTAGAATAACCTTTAACCCTGATGGTCCCCAAGTGGAGTTTCTAAAGCCTTCAGTAAAAACTCCCATAGTCACGGCTTTGACAACATCCGTAGAAGATGAACATCAACACTTCGCGCCTCCTAGGACTGATCAAACAGGCAAACTACCACAGAAATCGATAAAAGATTATCCTAATGCCTGGGCAGAAACTGCTGGGTTAGGTTTAGCCATATAACAACCTCCAATAGTAGTAGAATTAAAAGCCTCTACCTCTCCAATCAGTGTTAAACAATATCTTCTAATCAAAGAAGCTAAGGATGGGATAAGGGCCCATATTCAGAAATACCTGGTTCTTGGGGTCTTAAGGCCCTGTCATTTGTCCTAGAATATCCCCCTGCTACCAGTAAGAAAGCCAGGAACTGGGGACGACCGGACGCTTCAATACCTAAGAGAGATCAACAACAGAGTGCAGGACATTCACCCCAAAGTACCGAATCCATATAATTTGCTTAGCACTCTGAATCTGGAATGGGAATGGTACACTGTACTAGACTTAAAAGATGCTCACTTTTGCTTGCCCCTACATAAGGACAGTCAGTTGCTGTTTGCTTTTGAGTGGATAGACCCAGAACCTGGAACATCTGTCCAACTAACCTGGACTAGACTCCCACAGGGGTTCAAAAACTCTCCCACCCTCTTTGATGAACCCCTCCACAAGGACTTCAATGACTTCAGAACTGCACACCACGATGTCACCATACTCCAATATGTGGATGGTCTGCTACTGGCAGCCGACACCAAAGAGAACTATGAGTCTGGGACCCAAGCACTATTTTCCAAGCTTGCTTGGCTTGGATATAGGGCTTCTGCCAAAAAGGCCCAAATTTGTCAGCAATAAGAAATCTTCCTGGGTTATTCTCTTAGGGGTGGCAAAGGATGGCTCACTGAGCCCACAAAACGAACCTTTGTGCTAATACTGCCCCCATCTAATAAGAGACAACTCAGAGAGTTTCTTGGGACTGCCGGCTTTTGCAGGTTATGGATTCCTGGGTTCGCGTTTCTGGCTGCCCCTTTATACCCGCTGATAAAGGGGGATGCCCACTTCCAATGGACCCCTGAGCACCAACAAGCTTTTGATAATGTCAGAAAAAAGGTGCTGCTATCTGCTCCGGCCTTAGCACTCCCAGATATAGAAAAACCCTTCACTCTCTACATCGAGAAAAAGAAAGGAATAGCACGGGTTGTGCTCACTGAGACTTTGGGACATTGGAAAAGGCCGGTAGAATACTTATCAAATAAACTGGACCCAGTGGCCAGTGGGTCACCACATTGCTTAAGAGCTATAGCAGCGGCAGCACTTCTAATAAAAGATGCTGATAAATTAACGTTGGGAAAGAAGCTAACGATTATATTCCCCCATATCCTGGAGTGCATTATCTGTCAGCCTCCAGAGATGTGGCTATCAAACTCTAGAATAACCCACTACCAGAGCCTCTTGCTTGACAAAGACAGAATCATGCTGGGACCCGCTGCTCCACTCAACCCGGCTACACTGCTGCCAGAAGAATCATCAGAACCCGTCGCTCATGAGTGTCAACACATACTGGCAGAGGAAACCAGTATACGACGAGACTTGAAGGATCAGCCACTGCCTTGCCCTGAAGTTGTATGGTTTATGGATGGCAGCAGCTTCCTCCAAGATGGTAAGCGGTGGGCTGGAGCAGCAGTAGTTAGCAAAATTAATGTCATCTGTTCCTCTGGTCTCCCAGAAGGGACATCAGCCCAAAAAGCAGAACTGATTGCCCTTACGAAAGCATTGGAACTAGCCACAGGCAAAAAGGCCACCATATACACTGATAGCCGCTATGCATTTGCCACTGCAAATGTGCACGGGGCTATTTACCAGCAAAGGGGTTTATTAGCCTCCACCTGGAAAGAAATAATGAACAAAGATGAGATCCTCCAACTTCTCTCAGCAGTGCAGGGCCCTAAGGAACTACCTATAGTGCACTGCCCAGGGCACCAGAAGGAAAACGACCCCGTGGCGGTTGGAAACAGAAGGGCAGATGAGGAAGCTTAATTGGCAGCCCTAAATGGAGTGACTGTGTTAACTTTTTCCACACCAGGGGGAACAACAATCAGGAGACTTGGCCGCACTGGAACATTCAGGAAACTTATCATCTGAGGAGACAGATACAGAACTCTGGGATCCTACAGAGCCAAGTTTACAATTTCAAAAAGCCCACCTTTATGTCAAAGATGTACACCAGCTCACCCACTTAGACTCAGAGAAGATATAGGCACTCTTAAAGGACCGGAGAAAGGACTTATTATTGACTGACTCACAGAGGAAAGAAATAGCTGAGCAGGTGACTAGAGCTTGTCAAGTCTGCCAATTAGTTAATGCTTACCCATCCAAGCTTCCTGCAGGGAAGCGCTTACGAGGAACCAGACCAGGACAATTCTGGGAATTGAACTTTACTGAAATTAAGCCAGCAAGGTATGGACTTAAATATCTCCTAGTCTTTGTAGACACTTTTTCAGGATGGGTCGAAGCCTTCCCCATGAAGAAAGAAACGGCTCAGATGGTAGTCAAAAAGATTCTAGAAGACATTTTTCCAAGGTTCAGCCTGCCTAAGGTAATAGGGTCTGATAACGAACCGGCATTCATGCCCCAGGAAAGTCAGGGATTTGCCAGGACCCTGGGGATTAATTGGAAGTTACATTGTGCTTATAGACCCCAGAGCTCAGGACAGGTAGAAAGGATGAATAGAACCATCAAAGAGACCTTAACAAAATTAAGCTTGGAGACTGGCATAAAAAATTGGACTATGCTCCAACCTTATGCACTGTTTTTTGAAAGAAATACCCCCTCCGCCTCTTTGGGTAACCTCACCCCTTATGAAATTCTCAAAATTGCCCTTCCTCCAGTAGGGGACCTAACCCCAACTATGAGACTTAATGATTCCTTTCACACCCCCTTGCTTGACGGACTTAAAGCCCTTGAACGAACCCAGCACCCAGCAATATCTGTGGAAACATTTAGCCTCTGCTTATCAGACTGGAGACGAGGGAACCCCACATTGATATCAAGAGGGAGGCTTCGTCTATGTGAGATGGCGTCAGGAGTCATCCCTGGAACTCCACTGGAAAGGACCATACCAGTTGCTGTTTATAACACCCACAGTGGTGAAAGTGGATGGGATCACTTCCTGGATCAATGCCTCCCATCTCATGCCTGAGCCCTGTAGAGACTCTGGATGGAAACTGCTACAGACTGGTATCCATCTCAAGTTGCGTGTCTGTCATGTGGGTAGGGCTATGGATTCTTCCCATGACCACCAGCAGTCCTAATCCCCATCAGCCTGTTCAGCAACAAGGGCAAGTAATGAATCCTAATGGGCAAGTAGTGTGATCTATTTCACAAACAGCCGCCTTATGGACTTGGCGGCCATCTCTCCACCCGGACATTTGTCAGCTTGCCATAGGCTTCCCTGACTGGGATCTCCCTGACATAGAGGACCCCACACAGATCCCACTCAAACCCTAACCAGGGCAACATAGACCACCTTAACCCATGAATTATGGATGTCATCTCCCCCAGCTCAGGTGTAAACTAGCCAGTCTTGACTATTATGTGTGCCCACCTGATTTCCAAAGTCATAAAACAGGCCCAAACCTGTGGAGGACCCAGTGACTTTTATTGTAGATCTTGGGGTTGTGAACAAATGAAAGCTGCATGGTGGAACCCAAACTCCCCAGAAAGTATGATTCTGGTAGGATGAAATGACACCTGGATTGATCCCAAGAAATGTGCCACTAGCCCAGTGGTGTCAAAAACTCGCTGTGGAAAGAATACTCTATGTTACCCCCTCAATATAACTTTCACTTCCAAAGGAAGGGGCTACCTCACAAAAACATGGCCTATGGGAAATACGTGGGGAATGTGATTCTATATTTATGGCCCAGGTGATGACTTTGGTCTCTGGTTCACTATCTCGCTTAAAAAGAAAGAAAATCCCATAGTAATAGGACCCAATCCCCTCAAGCCAGGAATTAAGCCTCCTAAACCTTCCATGCCTAGATCTACCAGAACCCCTCTACCATCTCATACTTCCTGGATTCCGTCTTTGCCTACTTCCCCAGTCCAGACTACAGCTGACTCCTCCCCCTGGGAACTAATTAAAGGAAACTTTATTGTACTGAACTCCACACAGTCAGAACTCCTTGTATTTCAGCCCAGGTATTTGACAGCCCTGTAAATTATTGTGTAATGGTGCAGATACTCCCCAGGGTACTCTTTCATAATGCAGAATCATTTGAAGGTCTACTAGGGGGACAAACAACCCGATATCAAGGGGAGCCATTGTCCCTTACTCCTGCCATCCTATTGGGGATAGGAGCTGCTGCAGGAATGGGTATGGGAACAGCTGCTATGATCCATGGGTCACAACAAATGGCCCAATTAGAAACAGCAATAAATCAAGACTTGAAGATGTTAGAGACCTCCATCACAGCTTTGCAGGAATCCTTAACCTCTCTCTCTGAAGTTGTTTTACAGAACAGGTGAGGATTAGACCTCCTCTTCATGAGGGAGAGGGCCTCTGTGTTGCACTGAGAGAAGAATGTTGTTTTTATGCTGACCATACTGGAGTTGCAAAATAATCCATGAGTAAATTAAGAAAATACCTTGAAGAGCGCCAGAGAGAAAGGGAGATTCAACAAGGGTGCTTTGAGTCATGGTTAACCCAGTACCCTTGGTAACTACACTAATATCAGACTTAGCTGGACCCCTGATCATCCTTATGGTGTTGCTAACTGTGGGACCTTGTTTGCTTAACCGCATAGTTTCCTTTCTCCAGGCTCAGATTAGGCAGGTGAAACTCATGATAATCAGACAGAAATATGCTGCACTGGCAGAAATAGAATGTGAAACCCCACAATAATTATGATTCATTACTTTTAAGATTAAAAGTAGTCAGAAAAAGGAGTGGGAAATGAAAGAATAAAAGAAATTGAAATTGAAACGTAAAGAACCATGTTTTGCACAGTTTCCAAGCTGCACTCAGAACCTGAAATTCCTGTGGCACTTAAGACAATTCCCGGATCTTCCCATTAGATGTGTGTTGAAATCTTCCCTGACCACCTCGTTACTTAACAACCCCTTCCCAGAAACCATGCAGATCTGCACGTATACATCTCAGTGCTTCAACCAATCAGTTTAAATGTATACCCCTTCTCATGGCTGACCAATCACCTGCTGCCCAACCTGTTCCCGCCAATAAATGTGCTAATCATGTTTTAGAGTTGTTATTTGATTTTCCAGCGGTATATAATGATTTCCTAAAGGAGGCTATGATGTATGTAAAGTCCCTGCCCTCTCTAAAGAATGTATATAAACTCTGCTCAAGTTTTTCTCGGGGCTCTTTGTTCTTTGCTCCTCTGAAGTGAGCTCTGAGCCTCAGCATGCTGGACCCCCAATAAACCCTTTGCTGTGGCATGAGACAGTCACTTGGTGGTCTTTTCCTCCGAAGTTCACCCGACCTTTTCAGTTCCTGACTTCCGTCAAGTGAGAATAGGCATCATTTGGGTCAAATGAGTTTTTCAAAGCCCTACAGTGGATAGCCCATAGGTGCTTGGGTTTTCTCATGATTCCAAATCACATAAAAAGTCTACACCTGACAGTCATTAGGCCTCAAATTGGAGAAGCAGAGCAGTATTAAAGGCAAGCTTATTTGATCACTTCTGGTTCAAAGGAAGGGTGTTTCGGCCATTCTGACTTTTGGCAAATGAGGAGCAATGGAGCTTATTTTGGACACTGTCTTGGACTGCACCCCTCATGGAAACTTCCAGCCAGAGGTTATGATGCGTGTCTATGTAGAAGAAGATGAGGCCCATGTGGGAGTGTTTTGCTTTAAATTGTGGTCATTTGTGTGGCGGCTGGAAGAGATTACTGTGTCCTCCTAGGCCTGAACTCTGGTGTGACTCCTTTTAGACACTGTGTCCTGGAACTGAGCTTAGTGAAGTATTGCCGTTAGTTGTGTTGGGATTTGAGGAGGCCATGCATGAGAGTCGCCCTTGGAACCTGAGATGTAGGCCCAGGGTAGGTTTCCACAGAGCACTGGGAATCTCAGTCAGGATACCACAAGATTTTATTCTGAAAGACTTGGCAGCCATAGTTGAGATCAAAACACTCATGGATCTCAATTGTACACCTCAATGAGCCTGGCTTCAGGTGACCTTTTAGACATTCTTTGGGAAGCCTTGCCTGTGAGAGTTCTCCAGAGTTTTCATTGAAATGATCATACTCACCATTTAATGGTTCCTGCATGAATTGAAATCCACTGTGCCTCCAACTTCATCCTTGATAAATGGCAAGATGAATAGTTTAAATTTTTGAAATTCCCATTAACAGGTGGCATACAGAACCTTTGGATGTCTTATTTATGATCATGAGTGTACCAGACAGTGCCTTGATCAATTGGGTTTAATGAAAATGGTGTAGAACCGAGATGCCAGTAATTTGGAGCCTGATGAGTAGAGGGCCTAGAGCAGCGCTGGGCAGGTGTGTGATAAAACATCTGTGATGGGGCCATGTGGATCTGCCTTTGAATTCCAAATGTCATGAGACGTACATGTTGCAGCCAGGAGACCATTATAAGTAAACACATCTTGTTATATGGAGAGGTTTTAGGGTAATTTACAGAATCAGGTTGCTATGGTCAAGGGAGGAAGCTATGTGGTATAGAGGCTGGTTTCATGAATGCTCATGCATACCCTGACCCACCACACGTGATAGAACTCCCTCCAGCACTGTGTCCCAGTTGAACTCCTTGTATTTCATGAAGCAAATACAAAACTCCCAGTGCAGCAGCAAGAAACACCAGGAAAAGTGGAGGATTACTAAATGGCTTCACAGTCCACACGGGCAGACACTTAGACCACTGTGTCCCAGTTGAACTCCATGTATTTCGTGAAGCAAATACCAAAGTCACAGTGCAGCAGCAGGAAACACAATGAAGAGTGGAAGAGGAACAAATGAATATACAGTCCACGCGGGGACACACTTAGCCCCAAGTGGCCATAGGTTACCTACAAAGAGAGAATTCAGCACTGCTCCCTCATGTTCATTGGAATATTACAATTTATGTCCTCCAGGTCACATAGATGCTGACCCAGCTTTGATCGTCTCACTAGAAGGAAGCAAAAGCTCCTGAAAACAACATATATTTCAAGTGCCCAAACTCAGAGGCAGTTTCTCAAGAAGTCTTTAGGCCAGCAGAACTCCGTGATTGTGGAGTGCTTACCCTGTCCCTTACTTTTGAAAACTCCTCTACCACCTCCATGGTTCTGAACTCCTGATCAAATTCCATTTCAGATATGTATTCACATATTTTCTATCTCTTTTTCTCTAATTGTGTCGTACTTGGGGCGAAGGTAATGTCAAGGTATTGTTCTGGATGAGAGTGGGAAGATTTTTCTGAAGCACATATTTGCATACACATTGAATTCATTTTCCTATTTTCCATTCAAAATACTGAATCCCTGACATTAACACATACCCTACTAGACTCTGACTACTAATCCTAATATGTTGGAGAAAAATACCCCCAAAAGAATAGAACTACAAGCAGTTCAGAGGAGGCATGGTGTATAGTTGGGCTTGCCTTTTGAATTATATAGGGTAGGAGTTTTAAATCTTGTCAATTTTTTTTGAAATAGTTCTCCATGTATTTTAAAAGTTAAGAAATATGTGAATTCCTGTCTCCCTTACTCTGAAGCCTATTCACCACCCGTATTTTTATATGCACATTTAGAATCCTACCTGTAACCACACGTACATTCTTGTGTGGTGGCTGAATTGGCAGATACAAATTGTGACAAGGGATCACTCCTCCTAAACGCTGTTGGAACTGAAAATTCAACCTGTGGGTGAGCTTCCTAGTTGAACAACATTATACATAAATCGATGTTCAGTAAAATGAATTTATTTGGATCTGTGGATGATATATATTTCATGGTGATTTTAAATTGGCATATAGTGCTACTATTTAATGTCTGTGAATGTTTGTGTGTGTGTGTGTGTGTGTGTGTATATATATATATATATATATATATATATATATATATATATATATACACACTCTCCAGATTTTTCAAAATATGAAATATATGTGTATAATTTTACACTTCCTAAATTTTTCATATTCATGAATGTGGATTTATAATTATCTTTTCACAAGATTTTTCTCAGAAATATTCACATACCCTACTAGACTCTGACTACTAATCCTAATATGATGGAGAAAAGTAACGCAAACAGAATAGAAATACAAGCAGTTCAGAGGAGGCATGTTGTATAGTTGGACTTGCCTTTTGCATGATAAACGGTAGGTGTTATAAATCTAGTCAATTTTCATTTGAAATAGTTCTCCATGTGTTTTTAAAATTAACAAATATATGAATTCCTGTCTCCCTTTCTCTGTAGCCTATTTATTGCATGTATTTTTATAGGCACTTATAGAATCCTACCTGGTATCACATGTACATTTTTGTGAGTTGGCTGACTTGGTAGATACAAATTGTGAGAAGAGATCACTCCTCCAAATCGTTGTTGGAACTAAAATTCCACCTATAGGGGAGCTTCCTACTATAACAACATTATACAAAAACTCATGTTCAGTAAAATAAATATTTTTGCATCTTTGGATGATATATATTTATAGATGAATTTTGATTGGCATATATATTTCTACTTTTTAATGTCTGTGTGTGTGTTTTGTGTGTATATATATATATATATATATATATATATATATATATATATATACACTCTCCAGATTTTTGAAAATATGCAATATATGTGTCTTATTTACACTCGCTAAATTCATTCATGTTCATGGACTTGGATTTATAATCAACTTTTCACAAGATTATTCTCAGAAATATTCATCCACCTGAAAAACAGATTTAACTAATATTTCTACAGTACCTGACCAAGTTTAACATCAATGCACCTCGATTCTGATTGGACAAGCTGTGCATTTTGACGTTCATTTTTATTAAACCCTGGTACATTAATATTTATTCGTATTATGGACATCATAGGATATATATTTCATCCACAAATTCACAAATTTATGGGCATTTGTTTCACTTTCAATCAATTTTTGCTTCACAACACTTGTATTCCTCCAGGTGTCTTGACTGGTCTTTTCATGTCACTTCTATCCGAACACATTGTTTTCGATTTCCATAATCAATTTTGAAGCAAAACTCACACCCTGTATGATAAACCATAACCCTAATATTACAAATAGATGTATAATTGGTTTGAATGAATGTATGTATATCAATATAAAATTTTCTTTATATTTTCAGATATCACTTCAATCCATTTTTTAAAGTTGAAACCCATTATATTCTTTATTCACACTATTGTCTATTCATGCATTTACTCTATATTCAGAGACACAGGGTGCACCTATTTGTACCCCCAATACTAATTTATATGTCTTCAACATATTGCTTCCAGAAATGGTGGAAGAAATACTCATGTCACCTGATCTACATATACATATTTTCAGTGTAATATTCTGGACACAAAACGCAAATGTCACACTTATGATTGTACCAAATCCTAAATAGGAAGTGAGCATGGATTACTAAAAACATCCATGTCCAGGTTGCCTAATGCTCTCAAATGTCTATCCTGTCAGTGACTACATGTTTGTTTCTTCCTAAGATTATATATTAAATCTCAAGCCTGTTGAAAATGTCTAATCCTATCACTCACTTTATACTTTGCCTGATTTCCTAATGTTTCTATTGATAAATGATTTCCTACATATTTTTTCCAGTTCATCACTGTGATCAACACTTCACATGTGCTGACATTTACATTCACTCTCTAACCAAAACTCTATTGCTAAAGTACTTTTGGTCCAAATCCTATTCTCACTCTTCTATCTAAACCTACACTATCTTCCTAATCCTACCGACTATACCTTTTTGACTGGATGTTTTCTTAGACATTCAATCAACCAAGGTACATGGTCCTTTGCCATTGTATATCGATTTATCTGAGATATCTGTGCAGAACATTGTTCAAAGCTAAGTTTCCCACTCCAGTGCCCAGTGCACTTCTGGGCTTCAAATCTTATCTAGAATTCCGTTGTCATACTTATATTTCACCTCTATATTCTTATAAATACCACAGGATCCCAATATTCTTATTCATCCAGCAGAATGATTCCTAACACAAATCGAACCTGTTATTAACCCTAACCATATACTGTTCCCTCAATCTAACTTTACAAAAGAGCAGGACTGAGTTGGGCTTACAATACAAAAATGTAGGGAGACTTTCACCTGCTGAGAAGCTCAAAGGTCCATGCAGATATGATCCCTGGAGAAGATACAGGGAACAATGAAGTACCTGAGAGAGAAAAAGTCATCTTCAATTGCAAACAACCTGGTCATGACGAAGGGATGTGTCTGAATCAGCCTCTATCTTCTTAATGTAGAGAAGATGGACCAAACCAGGCCTGTGTAGAGAGCTGTTCCCAGGTGCCTATGGTTGATATAACTTTCTATCTTGTGAAATTGTAACAGGAAATAGGGGCAGCCTCCATCTCATGAGACCCTTGGAAGCAACTGTTAGGACAAAGTGGTTGCAAAGGCAGCAAACTCAATCAGTTCCAGAAAGAAGTGACCTCACCTAATTTCCTTGGTGAAGGAACACTCTAAACTTGGAATCCAGGAAGCCAGGCACCCAGAGGGAGTCCCAGTTCCAGTCCCAGTGGGCTCACTTGTTTAGATTTACCGAGGACAGAGTCCATCTTTCTTGGTAAATACTGATGTGAGTATGGCCAAATGCCAGGTGAGCTCTGAAGAGGGGCCTTTCCTGAGAAAGCAGGTAGTGTCTCACTGCTGGTCCCGGACAATTTCACAGAGTTAGCCAAAGAGACCAGATCTGAGACAGGATAGGCCGTTTCGGGGGAACATAAAATGGTCCACCAGTCAGAGGACTCTTCGGATAGTCACATACCTACTTGGAGAAAGGAGGTGCCTTTGTGGTTGTGGGTGTGAGTTTGTGGTTTTGTCTCATGTTCTGAGAATAGGTAGGAAAGGCAGTTTGTTTGGTTTGGAATGGACTTTGTCTACTGAGTCCTTTGACAAGGCAAGTGTTTCTATGTCTGTGTATCCCACTGTGTCTGTGGTTGTAGACATTAGAAAAGAGAATGCATCAATGGATGTGTCATGTCTAGTAGAAAGCTTCTCAGCATTCATCCTGCCTAATTTATGAATGGACTGTGGCTTGCCTTATGGATGTGCAACACCTACTATCTTCCTAAGTTCCTGTTTTCTTCAGAGAATTATGGCCACTCTTCAGAATAGGCTTATGATTTTATGTCCACCATATGAACCACCTCCAAGCTCTGTGACATGGCTATGTACTGGATAGCTGAAGGGAATGAGAGCATGTCAGAAAACTCAGATATCATTGGGACCAGGAGAGTCTCAATGGAGAAACACCACTTTGGGTCTTTTGCTTACCTATTTGTCTGTTGCCCTGAATGTCAGGAAGTTCTTTGACTCAGGACACCCCTTTTTGAAGCCTGAAGAAAACAGTTTTCAAATGAAAATGAATGGGCATCACCTTGGGCTCTTTGCTTAATTGCTTTGGAATGGGATGTGTCTGAATCATCCTCTTGGCCCTGTGTGAGGCTGTGGCTTGATTCTCAGCACCTGATGGGTCTAAAGAAAGATCTCATGTGTGCATCCAAACAAAAATGGCCAAAAGAGTGGATGGAGTCTCTCATCTTCCTCTGTAATGTTCCTGCCTCCATCAGGTGAGAATAGGGATCCTTTGGGTCAAATAAGTTCTTCAAAGCCCTGCAGAGTCTAGCCCATAGGTGCTTGGGTTTTCTCATGACTCCCATTCACATAAAGAATCTAAACCCCACAGTCACTAGGCCACAAATTGGAGAAGTGGAGCAGTATTAACGGCAGGCCTATTTGATTACTCCTGGTTCACAGGAAGGGAGTCCGGGCCTTTAGGCATATGAGGGGTAAGGAAGCTTCTTTTGGACATTGTCTTGGGCTGTGCCCCTCATTGAAACCTCGAGCCAGAGGTAATGATGAGTGTCTATATGGAAGAAGATGAGGTCCATGTGGGAGTGTTTTGGTTTTAATTGTGGTCACTTGTGTGGTGGTTGGAAGAGATGAATTGGTCCACGTGGGCTGGAACTCTGGTGTAATTACCCGTAGAGACTGCATTCTAAAACTGATCTTAGAAAAGTATTGCAATGAATTGTGTTGGGATTTTAGGAGGCCACGCATGAGGGTAGTCCTTGGAAAATGAGTCTTGACCCAGGGTTGGTTTCCACAGAGCACTGGGAATCTCAGCCAGGATATCACATGATTTTATTCTGAAAGACTTGGCAGCAATAGTTGAGAGTCAAAACAAACATGGACCTCATATTGTAGACCTCAATGGGCGTGGCTTCATGTGAACTTTTGGCCACTCTTTTGGAAGCCTTGCCTGTGAGAGTTCTCGAGAGCTTTCATTAAAATGAGTTTCCTCAACATTTAATGGTTCCTGAATGAATTGAAACCCACAGTGCCTCCAACTTCATCTTTTAAAAATGGTTAGATAAATACCATGAAATGTTTAAAATTCGAATGAGCAGGTGGCACTGGAGAACCTTTGGATGTCCTGTTTCTGATCATGAGTATACCAGAAGGTGCCTTGATTGACTGGGTTTCATGAAAATGGTATAGAAAAGAGATGCCAGTAAGTTGGAGCCTGCTGAGTAGTGGACCTAGAGAAGTTGTGGGCAGGTGTGTGATAAAAAATCTGTGGTGTGGCCATGTGGATCTGCCTTTGGCTTCCAAATGGATTATGACTGATATGGTGCAGCCAGCAGACCCTTCTCTGAAAAGGCATCTTGTAATATGTAGGAGTTTCAGGGCAATGTTCAGAATCATGTTGCTATGCTCAAGGAGGCAAGCTGGTGGGATAGAAGCATGGTTGGTCATTTTCCTGCAGACCCTGACCCACCACATGTGACAGAACTCGCTCCAGCACTGTGTCCCAGTTGAACTCCTTGTTTCATGAAGCAAATGCCAAACTCCGAGTGCAGCAGCAAGAAACAGCACGAAAAGTGGAGGATGACCAAATGGGTTCACAGTACACACAGGGAGACACTTAGCTCCCAGTGGCCACAGTTTACCTACAAAGAGAGAATTTAGCAATGCTGCCTCACGTTCATTGGAAAACAAGAAACCATGTGCTCACAAAGGTCACAAAGATGCAGACCCAGCTTTGATGTTCTCACTACAGTGGAAGCTAAAGCTCCTGACAACAACATATATTTCATGTGCCCAACCTCAGAGGCAGTTTCTTAAGAACTCTTTAGGCCAGCAGAGCTCCATGTTTGTGGAGGGTTTACATTGTCCCTTAATTTTGGAAACTCCTCTACCTTCTCCAAATTTCTGAAAATTGAGCAGTTTCCATTGCAGATATGTATTCACAGATTTTTCTAACTCTTCTCTTCTAATTGTATCATACTTGGGGCGAAGGTAATGTCAAAGCATTGCTCTGGATGAGAGTGGGAAGATATATGTGTAGCACATATTTGCATACACATTGAATTCATTTTCAATTTTCTATTCGAAATACTGAATCCCTGACACTATCCCATACCCTACTATCCTCTGACTACTAATCCTAATATGATGGAGAAAAATACCCAAACAGAATAGAAATACAAGCAGTTCAGAGGAGGCATGCTGCATATTTGGATTTACCTTTTGCATGATAAATGGTAGGTGTTATAAATCTAGTCAATTTTTAATTGAAATAGTTCACCATGTGTTTTTAAATTAAACAAATATATGAATTCCTGTCTCCCTTTCTCTGTAGCCTATTCATCACATGTATTTTCATATGCACTTATAGAATCCTACCTGGTATCACATGTACATTTTTGTGAGGTGGCTGACTTGGCAGATACAAATTGTGAGAAGAGATCACTCCTCCAAATTGCTGTTGGAACTGAAAATTCCACCTATAGGGGAACTTCCTAGTAGAACAGCATTATACATAAACTCATGTTCAGTAAAATAAATATTTTTGCATGTGTGGATGATATATATTTAAAGATGAATTTCGATTGGCATATATATTGCTACTTTTAAATGTCTGTGTGTGTTTTTTTTTTGGTGTGGATGTGTGTGTGTGTGTGTGTGTGTGTGTGTGTGTGTGTATATATATATATATATATATATATATATATATATATATACACTCTCCAGATTTTTCAAAATATGAAATATATGTTTCTTATATACACTCTCTAAATTCATTCATATTCATTCATGTGGATTTATAATAAACTTTCCACAAGATTATTCTCAGAAATATTCATCCACTTTAAATACATATTTGCTTCCTAGTACTGAAAACTAACTTCAGTGAATGGTGCATACAAATGTTAATAATTCTACAGGAACTGATCCAGTCTATCACCAATGCAAGTAGATTCCAATGGGACATGATATATAATATGACGTTCATTTTTATTCAACACTGGTACATTATTATTTCTTCAGTTTTTGCTCATCATAAGATATATATTTTATCCACAAGTTCACAAATTTGTAGGCATTTGTTTAAACTTTAATCACTTCCTGCTTCACAACACATGTATTGTCAGGGTTTCTTGACTGGTCTTTTCATGAGACTTATTTCCAAACACATTATTTTCGATTTCCATAATCACTTTTGAAGAAAAACTCACACACTCTTCATCATAAACCAAAACACTAATATTGACATTAGATGACTAACTGGTTGGAATGAATGATTGTATACCCATATAAGATTTCCAGTAATTTTTCAAATATCAGTTCATCCCATTATATTAAGTTGGAACGAGTTATATTACTTATTCACAGTATGGTCTATTCATGCTTTATCTCTATATTCATAGACATAGGGTACACCTTTTTGTACGCCCAATACTAATATTATGTCTTCAGTATATTGCTACCAAAATTGGTGGAAGAAATACTTATGTCACCTGATCTACATATACATATTTTCACAGTAATATTCTGGACAAAAAATGTAAATGTCACTCTTATGATTGAACCAAACAAAGCCTAAATGAAAAGTGAACATAGATTACTAAAAGCATCCATGTCCAGGGTGTCTAATGCTCTAAAATGTCAATATTATTGGTGACTTCATATTTGTTTCTTTCTAAGATTCAACCTCAAGCCTGTTGAAAATGTCTAATCCTCTCACTCACTTTATACTTTCCCTGATTTCGTAATGTCTTTATTGATATCTTCTTTTCTACATATTTTCCCCACTTCATCATCGTGACTGACTCTTCATATGTGCTGACATATACATTCACTCTCTAACTGAAATCCTATTGCTAAAGAACTTTTGTTCCAAATCATATACTCACTCTTCTTCCTAAAACGACTGACTATATTCCTAATCCTACCGACTATCCCTTTTTGACGGGATGTTTTCTTCTACATTCAATCTTCCAAGGTACAAGGTCCTATGCCATTGTATATCAAATTATCTGAGACATCTGTGCAGAACATAATTCAAAGCTAAGTATCCCAATCAAGGGCCCAATGCCCTTATGGGTTTAAAATCATACCTGGATTTCTGTTTTCATACTTATGTTTTACCTCTATATTCTTGTAAATATCCCAGGTTCCCAATACCATTATTCATCCAGAAGAATGATTCGTAACACAAATCGAAATCAAACCTGTTATTAACCCTAAACATACACTGTTCCCTCAATCTCATTTTACAGAAGAGCAGGGACAAAGTTGTTCTTACAATACAGAAAAGTAGGGGACCTTCCACCTGCTGAGATCCTCAAAGGTCCATGCAGAAATGATACCTGGAGAAGTTGTAGACAGGTATGAAGGACCTGAAAGAGCAAAAGTCATTTTCGATGACAAACCACCTGGTCAGGATGAAGGGATGTGTCTGAATAAGACTCTCTCTTCCTATTGTGGAGAAGATGGATCAAACCAGGCCTGTGTGTGTGCCTATGGTTGATATACCATTCTAATTTGTGAAAGTGTCAGAGGAAGTAGGGGCAGCCTTCATCTCATGGGGCCATTGGGAGCAACTGTTAGGACCAAGTGGTTGCCAAGGCAGTGACCTCATTCAGTTCAAAGAAAATGTCATACCTCATTTCCTTGGTGATGGAACTCTCTGATCTTGGTATCCAAGAAGCCAGGCACCCAGATGCTTTTCCAGTCCCAGTCCCATGGGCTCACTTGTTTGGATTTACCAAGGACAGAGTCAGTCTTTCTTGGTACCTACTGATGTGAGGATGGCCAAATGCCAGGAGAGCTCTGAAGAGAGAACTTTCCTGAGAAAGCAGGTAGTGGCTCACCACTTTTTCCTGACAACTTAACATAGTTGGCCAAGGAAACCAGATCTGAGAGAGTACAGGCCATTTTGGGGGAACATAGTATGGCCCACCAGTCAGAGGACACTCCGGATAGTCACAGTTACTACTTAGGGGAAGGAGGTGTCTTTGTGATTGTGGGTGTGTGGTTTTGTCTCATGTTCTGAGAATAGGTAGGAAAGGCGGTTTGTTTGATTTTCAGTGAACTGTTTCTAGTAAGTCGTTTGACAAGGTGAGTGTTTCTATGTCTGTGTATCCCACTGTGTCCGTGGTTGTAGACATGAGAAAAGACAATGCAACAATGGATGTGTCCTGTGTAGTAGAAAGATTCCCAGCATTCATCCTGCCCAATTGATGAATGGACTGCAGCTTGCCTTATGGATGGGCAAAACCTACTACCTTCCTAAGTCCCTGTTTTCTTCCTGAATTCTGGCAACTCTCCAGAATAGTCTCATTGTTTTGTGTCCAAGATATGTACCAACTCCAAGGTCTGTGACATGTCCATGTACTGGATAGCTGAAGAGAATGGCCAGTGTCTCAGAAAACTCATATATGAGTTTGACCAGAAAAGTCTCAGTGGAGATACCATGCTTTGGGCCTTTTGCTTACCTATTGTTCTGTTGCCCTGAATGTCAGGAAGATCTTGGGCTCAGGCTACCCCTTTGTGAAGCCTGAAGAAAACAGTTTTCAAATGAAAATGAATGGGCATCACCTGTGGTTCTTGCTAATTTGCTTCGGAAAGGGATGTGTCTGAATCAGGCTCTTGGCCCTGTGTGAGGCTGTGGCTTAGATTTTCAGCACCTGATGGATCTAAAGAAAGATCCCATGTGTGAAACCAAAGCCAAATTCGCAAAAAGTTCAGTCATTGTGAATAAATTCTATTACCTTTCTCTGTTAGGTTCCTGAAATCCATCAAGTGAGAATAGCGATCCTTTCAGTCAAATGAGTTCTTCAATTCTCTGCAGAGGTGCTTGTCTTTTCTCATGACTCCAGTTCACATAAAGAATCTAAACCCCACAGTCAGAAGGCCTCAAATTGGAGAAGCGGAGCAGTATTAATGGCAGGCCTATTTGATCAATCCTGGTTCACAGGAAGGGTGTCCTGCCCACCCTGACTTGAGCCAAATGAGGGGCAAGGGAGCTTATTTTGGACACTCTTTTGGAATGTGCCCCTCATGGAAAGCTCCAACCAGAGGTTATGATGAGTGTCTATAAGGAAGAAGATGGGGTCCATGTGGTAGTGTTTTGTTTTTAATTGTGGTCATTTGATTGGCGGTGTGAAGAGATGACTGGGTCAACCTGGGCTTGAACTCTGGTTTGATTCCCCTTAGAGACTGCGTTCTGGAACTGACCTCAGAGAAGTATTGCCATGAAAAGTGTTGGGATTTAGGAGGCCACGCCTGAGAGTCATCCTTGGAAACTGAGATCTAGGCCCAGGGTGGCTTTCCAAAGAGTACTGGGAATCTCAGCCAGTATATCACATGATTTTATTCTGAAAGACTTGGCAGGGATAGTTGAGAGTCAAAACACACATGGACCTCACATTGAAGATCTCAATGCGCCTGGCTTCATGTGACCTTTTGGCCACTCTTTTGGAAGCCTTGCCTGTGAGAGTTCTCCAGAGCTTTCTTTGAAATGAACTTCCTCAACATTTAATGGTTCCTGAATGAATTGAAACCCACAGTGCCTCCAACTTCATCCTTGAAAAATGGCTAGATAAATACCATGAAATTTTTAAAATTCCCATGACCAGGTGGCACTGGAGAACCTTTGGATGTCCTGTTGTATATCTTGAGTGTACCAGACCCTGCCTTAATTCACTGGGTTTAATGAAAATGGTGTAGAACAGAGATGCCATTGAGTTATAGCCTGCAGAGTTGTGGGCCTAGAGAAGTGGTGTGCAGTTTTGTGATAATACATCTGTGTTGTGGCCATGTGGTTCTGCCATTGGCTTCTAAATTCCTTGTGACTGCCATGGTGCAGCCAGGAGACCCGTATATGTAAAAGCATGTTTTTATATTGAGATATTTCAGGGCCATGTTCAGAATCAAGCTGCTATGGACAAGGGGGCAAGCAAGTTAGAGCCTACAGAGTATTGGGCCTAGAGAAGTGGTGTGCAGTTGTGTGATAATACATCTGTGTTATGGCCATGTGGATTTCTCATTCTCTTCCAAATTTTTCGTGACTGACATGGTGCAGCCAGGAGACCCGAATATGTAAAAGCATGTTTTTATATGGAGAGGATTCAGGGCCATGTTCAGAATCTAGTTGCTATGGACAAGTGGGCAAGCTATGTGGGAAAGAAGCCTGGTTGTTGCATTCTCCTGCAGACCCTGACCACAACACGTGACAGAACTCCCTCCAGCACTGTGTCCCTGTTGAACTTCTTGTATTTTGTGAAGCAAATACCAAACTCCCAGTGCAACAACAGGAAACACCACGAAAAGTGGAGGATGACCAAATGGCTCCACAGTCCACATGGGGAGACAATTAGACCCCAATGGCCACTGTTTACCTACAAAGAGTGAATTCAGCACTGCTGCCTCATGTTCACTGGAAAATAAGAAACCATATCCTCCAGGTCACATAGATGCAGACCCAGATTTTATTGTCTCACTACAAAGGAAGCTAAAGCTCCTGAAAATACCGTATATTTCAAGTGCCCAACCTCAGAGGCAGTTTCTCAAGATGTCTTTATGCCAGCAGACCTCCATGTTAGAGGAGTGTTTACCATGTCCCTTACTTTTGGAAACTCCTCTACCACCTCCAAGGTTGTGAACTCTGAGCATTTTCCACTCAAGATATGTATTCACAGATTTTCTAACTCTTCTATTCTAATTATGACTTACTTCAGGTGAAGGTAATGTCAAGGATTTGTTCTGGATGAGAGTGGGAAGATTTTTGTGTAGCATATATTTTCATACACATTTGATTCATTATTCTATTTTCCATTTGAAATACTGATCCCTGAAACTAACCCATAACCTACTAGACTCTGACTACTAATCCTAATATGATGGAGAAAAATAACCCAAACAGAATAGAAATACAAGAAGTTTAGAGGAGGCATGGTTTATAGTTGGACTTGCCTTTTGCATAAAAAAGGGTAGGTGTTATAAATCTAGTCAATTTTCTGTTGAAATAGTTCTCTATGTGTTTTTAAAGTTAACAAATATGTGAATTCCTGTCTCCCTCTCTCTGTAGCCTATTCAGCACATGTATTTTTATATGCACATATAGAATCCTACCTGGTATCACACTTATATTCTTGTGAGGTGGCTGACTTGGCAGATACAAAATGTGAGAAGAGATTACTCCTCCTAAATGCTGTTGGAAATTAAAATTCAATATATGGGTAAACTTCATAGTTAAACAACATTATACATAAATCTATCTTCAGTAACATGCATATTTTTGAATCTGTGGATGATGTATATTTCATGGTGAATTTCAATTGGGATATATATTGCTATTTTTATAGTCTCAGTTTGTGTGTGTGTGTGTGTGTATATATATATATATATATATATATATATATATATATACTCTCCAGAGTTTTCAAAATATGAAATGTATGAGTCTTATTATACACTCCATGAATTCATTTATGTTCATGTATGTGGATTTATAATCAACTTTTCACAAGATTATTCTCAGAAATATTCATCTACATGAAATACATATTTGTTTCCTAGTACTGAAAACTAACTTCAGTGAATGGTGCATACAAATCCTAAAATTTCTACATTAACGGACGCAGTTTAACATCAATTCAAGTAGATTCCTATGGGACATGATGTGTATTTTAACGTTCATTTTTATTCAACACTGGTACATTACTATTTCTTCAATTTCTGCACATCATCGTATATATTTATCATCCACAAGTTAGCAAATATATAGGCGTTTGTTTCACTTTAAATCACTTCCTGGTTCAGAAAATATGTATACCTCCAGGTTTCTGGACTGCTCTTTTCATGAGACTTCTTTCCAAACACATTATTTTCAATTTCTATAATCACTTTTGCAGCAAAAGTCAAACACTCTTCATGAAAATCCATAACCCTAATATATCATTCAGATGTATAACGGGTAGGATTAAATGTATTATATCAATATAAGGTTTCCTGTATATTTTCAGATATCAATTCAATCCATTATTTAAAGTTGGAACCAGTAATATTATTTATTCACACTATTGTCTATTCATGCATTATCTCTATATTCATAGACAAATGGTACACCTATTTCTACCCAAAATACTAATTCATATATCTTCAAAATATTGCTCCCAGAAATGGTGGAAGAAAAACTCCTATTACCTGATCCACATATACTTTTTATTATAGTAATATTCTGGACACACATAGGAAAGTTCACACTTATGATTGTACCAATGTAATGGTCGGGCGAGCGTCGGAAGAAGAGACAACGAAGAGACTGTCTCATGCAACAGCAAAGGGTTTATTGGGGGTCCAGCATGCTGGGGCTCAGATCTCACTTGAATAGAGAAGAGAGCCCTAAGAACAGCTTAAGCAGAGCTTATGCAATTTAAGTGGTGAGAGCAGGGAGGGAAATTTATTGATAGGTCAGGTCGAGTGAGTGGTTTGCATGCCAATGGGAGAGGGAGTACATTCAACAGTTTGCCAATTGGGGACAGCACATTCTGGAAACAAGATTAGCAAACAGTTTTCAAGATTTCATCAGTATTTTGTTAAGCATACACAAAAACAGGAAGTTAAAAGTACATATTTTATTAACCTTTCATTCCCCACTTCTTATTCTGGTTAATTTTAATCATAAAAATGAGCATTGGGGGGTCTCACATTTTATGTCTTCTAGTGAGGTATATTGTTGTCTGATTACCAGAAGTTTAACTTATCCAATTTAAGCTTGTAGAAAGGAAACTAGATGGTTGAGCAAACAGGGTCCTACAATTAGCAATGAAATAAGAATTATTAATGTGCCGCAGTCTCTGGCTGGGCACAAATCACGAGTCTCCACACAGCTTGTAGATTCAAACAGCAATTCTTTATTTCCAAACTCACACCGGCAGTCTACAAACACGTTCTGGGGGAATCCACGTTCTCTGCCCAAATCCACACTCTGCCCAAATCCACCACTGTGCTTCTGTATCCCAAAAATACTGTCTACAAACACGTTCTGGGGGAATCCATGTTCTCTGCCCAAATCCACACTCTGCCCAAATCCACCACTGTGCTTCTGTCTCCCAAAAATACTGTCTGACCCTAAGAACTCAAGAGGAACTCAGCAGCAGGATACGCCCTATTCTAAACGGGGAACACCCTAATCTCCTATTATGCTAAACCGCCCTATTCTAAAGGGGGAACACCCTAATCTCCTATTATGCTAAACCACCCTATTCTAAAGGGGGAACACCCTAAACACAGATCCGCCCTGGTCCTTGAGAAAGGTCACCTTACATGCAATGTCCTGCAAAATGTCCTATTTCCATGAGTCCTTCCACTAAAGAAACATGGGGGTACGCTGGCAAGGAAATTGTCATACCTACTTGGCTGATGGCTCTCAGCATTAATGGACTGGCCAGGGCTGATAAAAGCGTACTTAACCAGGGGGACTGTGTGAACAAAGACTCAAACCACCCTTTTTCTGCCTCTCTCTCTTGTTGATGCTCTTCTAGGCGTCTTCTTAATTTACTCATAGATTTTTTAACAACTCCAGTATGGTCAGCATAAAAACAACTTTCTTCCCTCAATGCAGCATGAAATCCCCCTTCTCTCATGAAGAGGAGGTCCAACCCTCGCATGTTCTGTAAAACAATTTCAGAGAGAGAGGTTAAAGAGTCCTATAAAACTATGATGGAGGTTTTTAATATCTTTAAATTTTGGTCTATTGCTGCTTCTCATTGGGTCATTTGTTGTGTCACATGGACTAGGACAGTGATTCCTGTGCCCACCCCTGCAGCAGCTCCTTTTCCTAATAGGATGGCTAAAGTGAGGGATACAGGTTCCCAGAGGAACCGGGTTGTATGCCCCCCTATTTGATATTTAAATTAACCTGCCTCATGATAGAGCACTCTGGGAAACATCTGAACATTACATAATTAATCACATCTGTTGACCATTTTATGAAAACATAAAAAAATGTTTAAGTATATAGAATTATACTGTTGTAAGGACGGACAAGTCAAGGCACCTAAGATAGCACCAAAGACAGCAAAACAGACCTATTTGGTTGCAACGGATTTAGAGGGCATTGCTTCTGTTGTAATCAATTAGTCACCTGATCTCCAAGTTTAGGTAGTTTCATAATTTTGTACCCAACATGTAAGGGAAGGGGCTCAGAAGTTCACAGTCTGCAGAAGTTCACAAAAAGAAGTTTTCATTTCTATTTTTTTTTTCCTCTGTTCTGGGCAAGTTAACATTTTAAGGACACCTGAAGGGGGAGAGCTTTTTTCTTCTCTTTTTTTTTTCTCACTGCCAGCTGTAACAATGGAGCTCATTTGGTAACTTATTTATCTTAGAAATGTAACCATCTCTGTGAAGCCCCAGCTCAAGGCCAGAGGCCTTGTTCACATGTTTTGTGAAAAACTAGTAAGGGGGTGTCTAGCTTAGGAGTGCTGATTTTTCCAGCCAGTGGCCAAATAGAACAAGGCAACACGAAAATGGGAAGTTTATCTACATTGAACTCTTTTATAGGGACTCTTTGGCTGAAAGTCCTAAAGTCAGTCATGCTGAAGACTGCTGGAGAAGGTCAGTTAAGACTTTTCTGTGGGCCTGGTATAGACGGGGAAGATGGGGAAGGCGGGTCTGAGAGCAGCACCTTGGGTCTGAGCATGAGGAAAGAGAGACGTAAAAGAATAATGGGAAAGGGGTTTGGAATTTTCCAGGCAACAAAACTTAAGCAGGAGAACAGATAGAGCAGAGGGGAAGATCGGAGTGAGTATCCCAAAAAGCCTGTGAGGGACTTTAAATTCTTAGTAACCTGTTTTCAGTGATGACAGAGCAACTTTAAAGGCCATTTTCATTACATTTTGGATAGGGGTCTGAGGGCTCTCCTTAGCTGGTTTGAGCATTGGGTTAGCTGGTAAGAGGACCCGGTGGGACCTGGTGCGGGCACTGACAGGAGAAGAGAGTAGTGAGTGGGTGGATGGGTACCTCAGTACCTGCTACCTCAGCAAGGGGGCAATAGTCTGAGATCCAGTGGTTTGGTTTTTGATCTAGTAATTGGAGGGAAGAAATCAGGTTGCTGAGGTGGGAGTGACAGCAGAGAGTCTGGAGCAGAAAGCTGAGGGTGAGGATCTATTGGATAAGCATAGTTCAGGATGTGAGCGAAGGAGGGAAAATGCCTCCACTTAGGGGAATTTCCTTCCACCCTTTTGAGCACTTGCCGAAGTTAAAAAGGTCACGCAGAATTTGAGGATCTAGAGAACCCTCTGGGGGCCATCGGTATTGGTTGTGTAATTGGTAATATGGCCAATGCTGTGTACTGAATTTGATGAGGAGTTTGGGTTCCACCAGGCACCCCTGTATGCTCACATTCCCATGACTTACAGAAGAAGTTGGCATTTCCCCCACAAAGCCATGTCTGTTTGTGGCTTTGCTAGTCCGCTGGGCAAACATAGTAATCTAGGCTAGCCAACCTGCATCTGGCTCACGTGTCCCTACATCCATAATGTTTGTTTCTATTACCTATGGTATGGAAGGGATTTATTGGAATTTTAGTGGGATCCCCTTCATCAGGGATATCCCAATAGGAAAGACCTATAGCCAGCTGACAAATGTCTGGGTGGAGAGATGGCCACGATGTCCCTAAGGGGGATGTATGCAAGATAGACCATACTTCTTGTACAGTAGGATTTGTGATCAGCCATTACTGCTGAACAGGCTGATGAGGGTTAGGACTACTCTTGGCCAAGGGGAGAGTCTGTAGCCTTATCCACATGGCGAATACACAATTTGAAAGTGTTACCAGTCTTTTCCAGTTTCCAGCTAGATTTTGGACAGGGCACAGGCCAGAGATGAGAGGCATGGATCCATGAAGTGATTCCATCTACATCTACCACTGTAGGTGTTATATGTAGCACCTTATATGGTCCTTTCCAGTGGGGTTCCAGGGATGACACCTGATGTCGTCTAATGTAGACGAAGTCTCCTACTTGGTATCGATATGGAGTCCCCTCGTCTCCAGGTTGGTAGGCAGTGGCCAGATGTTTCCACAGATATTGTTGATTTCTTTAAAGAGCTTTAAGTCTGTCAAGCAAGGGGGTGTGGAAGGGATCGTTAGGTCTTAGAGTTTGGGTTAGGTCCCTTACTGGAGGAGGGACCATAGAGAATTTCATAGGCGGTGAGGTTACACAAAGAAACAGAGGAGTATGAGTATTTCTTGCATGAAACAGTGCATAAAGCAGGAGCATAGACCGATCTTTTATGGCGATCTCTAAGCTTAATTTTGTTAAGTCCCTTTAATGGTTCTATTTATTTATTTTTTTTACCTGTCCTGAGCTCTGGGGTCTATAAGCACAATGTAATTTCCAATTAATCCCCAGGGTCCTGGCTAATCCCTGACTTACCGGGGCAATGAACGCCAGTCCATTATCAGACCCTATTACCTTAGCCAGTCCGTATCTTAAAAAAATATCTTTCAGGATCTTCTTGACCACCATTGTGCCATTTTTTTTTTTTTTTTTTTTTTTTTGTGGGGAAGGCTTCAATTCATCCTGAAAATGTATCTACAAAGACTAGGAGATATTTAAATCCATAACTTACTGGCTTAATTTCAGTAATGTCCACTTCCAAGAATTGTCCTGGTCTGGTTTCTTATAGGTGCTTTCCTGCAGGGAAGTTGGAAGGGTAAGCATTAACCAATTGACAGACCCGGCAGGCTTTTGTTACCCGTTCAGTTATTTCTTTTCGCTCTGAGTCGGTTAGTGGAAAACTCTGTTCTTGATCCTTCAGGAATGCCTGCAGTTTCTTTGAACCAAGGTGAGTGAGTTGATGTACATTTTTAACTTAGTTTAGGGCTTTCTGAAAATGCAAGCTGGGCTCAGTGAAGTTGAGGGTTTCAGTGTCAGTGTCCTTAGATGTTATCAAAAGCTTGCTGGTGCTCAGGGGTCCATTAGAATTGGGCATCTCTCTTTAACAGCGGGTATAAAGGAGCAGCTAAGGATGCAAACCCAGGTATCCATAACCTGCATAAGCCAGTAGTCCCAAGAAACTCTCTGAGTTGTCTGCTGTTAGTTGGGGGTGGTATCTGCTCAATGGATTGTTTTCTGGTCTCAGTGAGCCATCGTTTACTGCCCCTAAGTGAATAGTCCAGGAAGATTACTTCTTGCTGGCAAATTTGGGTTTTTTTTGGCAGAAGCACTATACCAGAGTTGAGCAAGCTCATATAATAGTAATTGGGTTCCAGACTCACAATTTTCCTTGGTGTTGGCTGAAAGTTGCAGGTCATCGACATATTGAAGCAGGGTGACTTCAGGGTGCTTAGTTCTAAAGTTGTTGAGGTCTCTGTGGAGGGCTTCATCAAAGAGAGTGGGGGAGTTTTTGAACCCCTGTGGGAGTCTAGTTCATGTTAGTTGACCAGATGTCCCGGTTTCTGGGTCTACCCAATCGAAAGCAAATAGCAACTGACTATCTTTATGCAGAGGCAAGCAAAAGAAAGCATCTTTTAAGTCCAGAACAGTATACCATTTCCGCTCATGGTTCAGAGTGCTAAGCAGATTGTACAGATTATGTACTGTGGGGTGAATGTCCTGCACTCTGTTGTGGATCTCTCTTAGGTCTTGAACGGTGCGATAGTCCCCGGTTCCTGGATTTCTATACTGGTAACAGGGCAGTGTTCCAGTTCGAATGACAGGGCCTTAGGACCCCTAAGACCAGATATTTCTGAATATGGGGCCTTATACCATCTTTAGCTTTTTTGCTCAGAGGATATTTTTTGACATTGATAGGGGGGGCTGAAGTTTTTAACTCCACTGTTATTGGAGGATGTTTCACGGCTAGGCGTAACCCAGCAGTTTTTTTCCTAGGCATCTGCGTAATATGTTATCCATTTCCGGGGTAGCTTGCCTGTTTGATCAGTCTTGGGGGGGTGTGACGAGTTGATGTTCATCTTCTACTGACATAGTAAAAGACGTGACTATAGGAGTTTTTACTGAAGGATTTAGAAATTTCAATTGGGGGCCTTCAGGGTTAAGAGTTATTCTGGCCTGGAGCTTGTTGAGCAGATGTGTGCCCATCAATGGGGCCGGGCATTCTGGGATTACTAGGAACGAGTGATGGATTTTTCCTTTCCCCAGGTCCATGGTCCTCTTAGTTATCTAAGCCCCATATTTTCTGCCATTAGCCCCTTGAACTAGAGTCATTTTTGTTTGATAGATGGCCCAATGGGGCATTAAGGGCTGAGTATACTTACCCTGTATCCACTTCAAAGTTTAATCCCCACTGGCGAGTACTTTGTGTTCTTTTGGCCGGGCCAGCTACCTCCAGGGAAGGAGGGGCTGTGTGTGCCGTGGGGTAGTCACCTGGAGGGTGCTGGGCTGGCCTATATTCCTCCAATGGTGGAGAGTCTGAGTCAGCAGCAGGGGAATCACTTAGAGGGTGTTTGGGGTTGGAGGACAAGGGCAGGGCATAAGGAGGGGGAAGAGAGTCCAGTAGAGTCTTGAGACTCAGGGACAACAGAGGGTGGAGGAGGGGGAGCAGAGGGTTTGAGTGATAGAATCGTGGGAGAACCAGTAGGAGCAGGGACAGGGACAAGGAAAGGCTTCACCCATGGAAGAGGAGATTTGCAGAGGTCCTGCAAACTAAAGATATATTGCTGTTGATCTGGATGGCTATGTGGCCCCGGCTGAAAGACAATATCTCTGAGTTTTTGAATTAGTGTGAAGTAGAAAGATTCTTCTGGGGGCCATCCGACTCCAAAGGTGGGTCATTCTGAGACACATAGAGTCTTCCAGATCCGATGCTTTACTGAAAAAAAGGAAGATTCTGAGCCTTTAAGCAGACTTTGGTCCTGTGTTCAAGGGTCAGGGACAGAGGCATTGAAGTGCTCTGTCCCATATGAAAGATACACAAATAGTGAAAGTAATGACACACGACACAGACAAGACAATAAAGACAGGCAATGGACGTCCAATACTGAGAACAGGACTGAGTAGCCAGGAAAACCTGATGGGCTGGCAATACCGAATCCAAATCAAAATATCACTGAGTTTAGGAGACTATGTTACTTGATTTCCCGAGTTCTCTGGGGCGTCCCCCAGAGACGTGGCCTGTGGCTCTGTGACACTTCTGTCAGCCACCGTCAGAGAGAGCTCATGCTCATCACCAATAGCCATTTTGCCCATCCCTAACCTGAAACCTGAAACAAGAAAGTGGGGCCTTACTTACCCTGAGAGGAGCCCATTGGGGGTCTTTCGTCCAACGCTGCTGGAACTCGCTGGGGCCCTCAGATGTAATGGTCGGGCGTCCATTGGAGGAAGAGACCACCAAGAGACTGTCTCATACAACAGCAAAGCGTCCAAAATTCTGGGGCTCAGAGCTCACTTGAATAGAGCAGAGAGCACTGAGAACAGCTTAAGCAGAGCTTATATACTTTTCTTGAAGAGGGCAGGGAGGGAAGTTTATTGATGGGTCAGGGCGAGTGGGTGGTTTGCGTGTAAACAGGTGAGGGTGTACATTCTGCAGTTTGGCAGTTGGGGACAGCACATTCTGGGAACAAGATTAGCAAAGGTTTTCAAGATTTCAAGAGTGTTTTCTTAAGCATACAGAAAAACAGAAAGAGACAAGTACCTATTTTATTTATTTTCAACAAAGCCTAAATGGAAAGTGAGCATGGATTACTAAAAACATTCATGTCCAGGTTGCCTAATGCTCTCAAATGTCAATTCTATTGGTAACTACATATTTCTTTCTTCCTAAGGTTATATATTCAACCTCAACCCTGTTGAAAATGCCTAATCCTATGACTCACTTAATAATTTGCCTGATTTCCTAATGTCTCTATTGATACCTCCTTTCCTACATATTTTCCCAAATTCATTATTATGACTGACACTTAACATGGACTGACATTGATATTCACTCTCTAACCGAAACCCTATTGGTAAAGAACTTTTTACCAAATCTTATTCTCACCCTTCTTTCTAAACCTTCTGACTATCTTCCTAATTCTACCGACTATCCCTTTTTGACTGGAGGTTCTCTTCGACATTCAATCATCCAAGGTACAACGTCCTATGCCATTGTGTATGGATTTATCTGAGACATTTGTGCAGAAAGTATGTCATTGCTAAGTATCCCAATCAAGGTCTCAATTCCATTCTGGGCTGCAAATCTTACCTAGATTTCTGTTTCCATACTTATAACTCATGTCTATATTCTTATAAATATCACAGATTCCCAATACCATTATTCATCCTGCAGAATAATTCCTAACCCAAATCGAAACTGTTATTAACCCTAACCACACAGTGTTCCCTCAATCTAACTTTAGAGAAGAGCAGCGACAGAGTTGGCCTTAAAATACAGGGATGTAGGGGATTTTCCACTTGGTGAGAACCTCAAAGGTCCATGCAGAAATGATCCCTGAAGAAGATGTAGGCAGCTATGAAGGACCTGAGAGAGCAAAAGTCATCTTCCATTGCCAAAAAACCTGGTCAGGATGAAGGGATGTGTCTGAATCAGCCTCTCTCTTAATGTACAGAAGATGGACCAAACCAGGCCTTTGTGAAGTGCTGTTCCTTGGTGCCTTTGATTTATATATCATTCTAATTTGTGAAAGTGTCACAGGAAGTAGGGGCAGCCTCCATCTCATGGAACCCTTGGAAGCGACTGTTAGGACAAAGTGTTTGCCAAGGCAGTGACCTCATTAAGTTCCTGAAGGAAGTAACCTATCTCACTTCCTTGGTGATGCAACACTTTAAACTTGGGATCCAGGAAGCCAGGCACTGAGAGCCAATCCAAGTCATAGTCCCAGTGGGCTCACTTGTTTGGTGTTACTAAGTACAGAGTCAGTCTTTCTTGGTACCTAGTGATGTGAGGATGGCCACATGCCAGGGACCTTTCCTGAGAATGTAGGTAGTGGCTCTCCACATGCTCCTGACAACGTCACAGAGTTGGCCAAGGAGACCAGATCTGAGAATGGATACGCCATTTCGGGGGAACATAGTATGACCCACCAGTCAGAGGACACTCCAGATAGTTACAAACCTACTTGGGGGAAGGAGGTGCCTTTGTGGGTGTGGGTGTGAGTTTGTGGTTTTCTCTCATGTTCTGAGAATAGGTAGGAAAGGTGGTTTGTTTGGATTGGAATGGACTTTTTCTAGTAAATTGTTTGACAAGGCGAGTGTTTCTATGTCTGTTTCTCCCACTATGTCCGTGGTTGTAGACATTAGAAAAGAAAATGCATCAATGGATGTTGTCTGTCTTGTAGAAAGCTTCCCAGCATTTATCCTTCCCAATTAATGCATGGACTGTGACTTGCCTTATGGATGGGCAACACCTACTATCTAACTCCGTTTCTGTTTTCTTCCTGAATTCTGGCCACTCTCGAGAATTGGCTCATGGTTTTGTGTCCAAGATATGTACCACCTCCAAGCACTGTGACATGGCCATGTACATGATAACTGAAGGGAATGGGAGGATCTCAGAAAACTCAGATATCAATGTGACCAGTAAAGTCTCAGTGGAGAATCCTTGCTTTGGGCCATTTGCTTACCTATTGCTTCATTGCCCTGAATGTCAGGAAGGTCTTTGTCTCAGGCCACCCCTTTGTGAAGCCTTAAGAAAACAGTTTTCAAATGGAAATGAATGGGCATCACCTGTGGCTCTTTGCTTAATTGCTTTGGAAAGGGATGTGTCTGAATCAGCCTCTTGGACCTGTGTGAGGCTGTGGCTTAGATTCTCAGCACCTGATGGATCTAAGGAAAAATTCCATGTGTTCTACAAATACAAAATGGTCAAAATAGCAGTCATTGTGTATGAAGTCTCTCGCCATCTTCTGTAAGGTTCCTGACCTCCATCATGTGAGAATAGGGATCCTTTGGGACAAATGAGTTCTTCAAAGGCCTGCAAAGGCTAGACCATAGATGCTTGGGTTTTTTCATGACTCCCATTCATATAAAGAATTTATACCTGGCAGTCAGTAGGTCTCAAATTGGAGAAGTGGAGCAGTAATAAGGTCAGGCCTATTTGATCACTCCTGGTTCACAGGAAGGGTGTTCAGGCCACACTGACTTTAGGCAAAATAGGGGCAGGGGAGCATATTTTGGACACTGTCTTGGACTTCACCCCTTTTGGAAACGTCCAGCCAGAGGATTTGATGAGTGTCTACATGGAAGAAGACGAGGGCTATGTGAAAGTGTTTTGGTTTTAATTGTGGTCATTTGTGTGGCGGTTGGAAGACATAACTGTGTCCACCATGGCTTGAACTCTGGTGTGATTCCCCTTAGAGACTGCTTTCTGGACCTGACCTCAGAGAAGAATTGCCATGAATTGTGTTCGGATTTCAGGAGGCCACGCATGAGAGTCCCCATTGGAAACTGAGATATAGGCCCAGGGTGGCTCTCCACAGAACACTGGGAATCTCAGCTAGGGTATCACATGATTTTATTCTGAAAGACTTGGCAACCATAGTTGAGATTCAAAACACACATGGACCTAGCATTGTAGACCTCAATAGGCCTGGCTTCATGTGATCCTTTGGCCACTCCATGGGAAGCCTTGCCTGTGAGACTCCTCCAGAGCTTTCATTGAAATGAAGTTCCTCACCATTTAATGTTTCCTGAATGAATTGAAACCCACAGTGTCTCCAACTTCATCCTTGAAAAATGGCTAGATAAATACCATGAAATTTTTGAAATTCGTATGACCAGGTGCCACTGAAGAACATTTGGATGTCCAGTTGCTGATCATGAGTGTACCAGAGAGTGCCTTGATTGACTGGGTTTCATGAAAATGGTGTAGAAGAAGGAATCCTGTATGTTGGCGCCTGCTGAGTAGTGACCCAGAGCTGTGGTGTGCAGTTGTGTCATAAAACATCTCTGGTGGGGCCATGTGGATCTGCCATTGACTTCCAAATGGCTTGTGGCTGACATGGTGCAGCCAGTAATCCCTATATGTCTGATCTCTTCATATAAAGGCATCTTGTTATATGGAGAGGTTTCAGGGCAGTGTTCAGAATCAGGTTGCAATGGTTAAGGGGCAAGCTATGTGGGATATAAGCCTCATTGGTGGATTCTCCTGGAGACTCTGACCCACGACACGTGTGAGAAATCCCTCCAGCACTGAGTCCCTGTTGATCTCCTTGTATTTCATGAAGCAAATACTAAACCCCCAGTGCAGCAGCAAGAAACACCATGAAATGTGGAAGATGCGCAAATGGCTTCACATACCTCATGGGGAGACACTTAGCCTTCAGTGACAACAGTTTCCCTACAAAGAGAGAATTCAGCACTCCTGCCTCATGTTCATTGGAAAATAAGAAACCATGTCCTCCAGGTCACATAGATGCAGACCCAGCTTTGATGGTCTCACTACAAAGAAGCTAAAGCTCCTGACAACAACATATATTTCAAGTGCCCAAGGTGAGGGGCATTTTCTCAATAAGTTTTAGGCCGGCAGAGCTCCATGTTTGTGGAGTGTTTACCTGTTTGACCAGGACACGAGAAAAGACCACTGACTCCAATTAAAATCAAATTAAAGCAAGCTTATTATTTCCACTGGCTGAGCTGCCTATCCCTCTCAAAATGGCGGAAACAAGACAGCAACCCCACCTTTCCTACAGCCCAGCTTTATAGTCCAGTAAGTTACACAAAAGGGGGGTTACAGATAACAGAACTCGGAGAAGCATCACGCTATTGCTAGTTTACAATTTTTTTTTGCTGGCCCCATCATCAGAATTTATGAGGACCATTAGAGACTCACGAGAGCCGTTGTCTGGCCAGAGAAGACCAATATTTATGAGGTGTCACTAAATTTTCAGAGAGGGCTGCTATCTGGTCAGAGAGCCAGGCATGGGTGAGTTCAAGGCACGGGCAGGCTTTCCAAGCAGGTTCAGAATTTGCAGTAATTTATAGGAAAGCAAAATTATCTTTTCATGACTTTGTGGCAAGATGGCTTCCAATTTTAATAAATGATCAGGTTGGGTTTATCATTCCCCCTTTTTTAATGTGTCCCTTCCAAGTCTTTGATAGGGTAGGGGAAGAGCAATGAGGGAATTTTAATCCCTCAGGTAACAGTCTCCAAATTTTTAGAACTCACCCAAAATTAGATTCCTGGTTTTACCTGACTTAATTAATTACTTATATTGATTGTCTATTTATTTTTGGCTCCATAGTTGTAAGACGAGAGGCATCACTCATTTTGGCTTCTTCTGAGCTGAGAGAGAGTGATGTGAGTGGGCACAGTATAAGGGACATGAGTTGCCTTTTAGAAGTCAGTTGAGGGACATGAGTTGCCTTTTAGAAATCAGTTCGTTTTGAAGTCTGGTTGGGGAAGAACAGGTTGTAAATTCATCTGGGGATGGGTTCTTCTGTGTGAGAAACAAGAACCATGAGTACTGAAAAAATGTTGCAGCAGCTGGAACATGTCACTTTATAGAAGTTCCCTCAGCAGGCTTTAATATTCCCAGTTATCAGGACTGTCAACTTAATATTTAACATTTAGTGTTACAGTTATCCCTCTCCATAAGATACAGTTTAATAATTTAATATCATCTGATCTTGCAAAATCCTTTTACTAGTATGACCTCTGTGTATAATAGAGAAACCTTTAATTCTGTTACTCAGGGTTGGATAATCGTACTAGAAAAAACCAACCCTACCTGTAGGTTAGGAATATCTGTAGGCCTTAAACTAAAAATTTCTGCCTCTGGCAGCTCCTCTTGATAGTCTCTTTTTATAGTTATCAGGCATTCCTTTCTGGGAATCCTTCTTTGTAGCCTCCAGTCTTACTTATTTTGGGAGGCTAACATAAAGTGTATAAAAAATTATTATTATTATTATTAATATTATTATTTAAAATGCCCAAGAATGGCTGTGTTTTGGTTTTAACTGTCTTTGCTAAGTGTTTAAGATGAAACAGTCAAACTGACTTTTGTTTCTATCTATTGTTAACAATCAGCTGAGCTTTTATGGGAGTCATTCCTGGGGAAACGTGAGAGCAGCTTCTCAGTTCTGCTAGTACCATTTGCGCTAGGTGGGTCCAGGTCTTGCTTGACCATGTGGCTACCCTCGGAAGCATCAGGGATGTCTCCCTTCTCTGATGACTCTCCTCTTCTTAGCAAATGCACTGATTAGCTTTCTGTTCTCCAGGGGTCTCATTAATCTCCCTAATTGAGAAGATATGAGGCCCAGAGTTGCAAAGCTCTTTGAGAAGTCCCTTGTTCCCTGAATTCAGACTGACTCAGAGGGCAAGAGCCAAATATTGGTTTTCTTGTCCCTTTTCATGTAACTTTAATTTTAAATCCTAATCTTAATCATCCAGCAAATAAATTTTAACAGCCTTATATTAAGAGTACTGGGCTTTATAACTTTATAATTATTTATCTTTTTTATTAATTGGGATCTGTATTATTCTGTCTATCTTGTAGGTGATGACTTATTATCTTAAATTAACCCATGTTGTGTTCTTAAAGCAACACTTCTGTAAAACACTAACAAGGAATCTTTAGATCACTTATAAGGAAATTACAAAATAAAATTTTTTAACAAGATTAAAAATACTTAGTTCGTGTAATAGCTACCCTGAAGTTTTTAGCTGAGTTATACATTATATCCCCTGTTTGAGATCCTAGAAATCTTGACAGAAAAAAAAAAAAACAACTTTTGAACATAACTTTAAATGAAATAATATCTGACCTACTGCTTTCGTAGTCATTCTCACATACAGTAAGATGGAACACAGAGCCTTATCTCAGGTAAGGCAGGGCTCTTTATAAATCTTAAGTGTTTTACTTCTAAAGATGATCTTCGTTTTTTTAAATATCATTTTACAAAGATTACATAAATTATTTGAGGTCACATGAACATTAGTTAACACCATATGATATCACATTTAAAACATGAATTTAAGAAAGGCTGAAAGATTTTAACCTTTACATAGATTAGACTCTCATTAACATAAAAATACATTTAAATTGTTCCCCAATGTAAAAAGTAACATACAACTTTACATATCTTATTGATAAGAGGTAAAAGAATGCCCAATATATTTTTTTTACCATACAACTTCAGAACACCAGCTTGAAATAATGCTCTTTTAAAGTTTCTAC
Source organism: Callospermophilus lateralis (assembly GCF_048772815.1). Lineage (NCBI taxonomy): Eukaryota > Metazoa > Chordata > Mammalia > Rodentia > Sciuridae > Callospermophilus > Callospermophilus lateralis. The sequence continues at coordinate 12,629,474 of NC_135319.1, forward strand.
CTTACAGATTCGTATACCTGAAAGATATGAGCACATTAATAGCATCACAATTACATTGAAGTTTCTACATTAACCAAGTTTAGCTTTTAAATAAATGGCAGTACAGTGCTCTAAAATAACAGTTCTTATTTAATCAGTTGTTTAATTTTTATGGTTGCTTTTTCTAGAAAAAATAAAACTTAATAAACACATTGTTATGGGTAAACTTATGTTTTAAGAAATTTTTGTCTCTTTAACACATGACTGATTATTACAATCTTATACAGACTTTAGTACAAACTTATACAGACCTTACTAAATCAATCAGATATCTAACAAAAGTACTCATAAATGAGTAATCCCATATCAAATTTATTTTACTTATTTATCAATATATTAGACAAATGTATTGAACAGTGTAAACCATTTTTTTGTTGAAGAAAAAGTCCTAGAACCAAGGCATATTAGAACATTTGTAGACATTAATATTTTATTAGATTTTTGAACACCTAGAAAAACTTGTAAGCTTAAATTTAAAGACATTTATTTTTATCTCTTTATACAATTTAAATTCAACTATTTAAATCACTTGAATTAAAGATCTTTGGATCCACTTTTTAAAATTTGTTTTTATGAGCATTTTTGTTTTAATGAGTGCTCTTTATAAATGCTAATTTGTGTATCATATATATGATATATATACGGACATATGAATATATAGACATACAACACATAACAAAATTGTGCACACATAATAATAGTAAAGGCCTTGTAGCTTTTTGTAGGTGAAATATCCATTGCAATGTTTCAAAAACTACACAGTTAGTCAAAGATAGAACTGATTAGAAAAACATCATCCTAGGTCTTTAGGATCAAAATCATGAGCTCAAAAAAAATAAAGTATCTAAGGAAAAAAATAAGAGTCCTAGAAAAATTGACTGGCCATTAATTAGTAAATACCATACAATTTAATTTTTTTTAGCCCTCAGATCACTCTCCTACTGAGCTTGCAGGCTTCTTTCATTTGCATTTCAACATAAGTCCTGGCTGAGGTCTGGAAGGAGCAGGGAAAAGCTGCTATTCTGAGCAGACACCTCAGGCTTAAGGCATTTCAACCATAATTTTCAGGTTTGGATGTTGAAAATTATAATACAATTTTAAGACACAATTCACAAAATTTTATGATACAAGTTTAAGACACAGTTTACAAAATTTTACATCTTTATATCTTGTTTTGTCAACAGATACCATACTATGATTTACTATCTTTGTTCAAATTAATGCACTGGTACACACAGTGACATTTTCCAAGGCTACCCAATTAAAAATTGGTAAAAAAAAAAGCCTGAATGATTGGGAAGTTACTTGCCAACTTGGAAGTAGAGTTCTCTACTTTTCCATCCTAAGTATTTAAGTTCTCTGGCATGAATTATCTGAAATCATAAACTAAACAATTACCTAAACCCAACTTTTAACTGCAAGATTGTGCAATGCTTCAAAAACCCATTCAGATGCCAGATTGTTACAATAAAACATCATCATTTAGACACACATTCAACTAAGATCATTCCCAAAAAACAATTTATAATATCAACACATTATTGCACATGTCTTAAAGGGCCAGAAACAAAGACACAAGACAGACTGAAAGGAGCTCCAGACTATGGCTTACAGACAGAAGCCTTTAAACCAGAGCAGATAAGAGAAAAATCTCCTACACCAGTGGCACCATAGATTTCCCCACAAGGGAACCAGATGTTTTCACTGAGGGACAACCTGAAATGTAAAATCAAGGGTCTCCATGGTGACTTTACTGTATTTAGTGTACCCTTTTTCTTTTTCTCTCTTTTAAGAAAACAGAGATGGCAAAATCCTTACAGTGAAGGGAAGGAAGTAGGTAATTCTCTGAAGCAACAGGGCTTGGGCAGCTGCTGGAAGTCCCTCAGTCCCTCCTTTCACTTACAGGATTAGCTCCTCTGGTTCGGTTCCACCCCAAGCACGCTCCATCTCCTAACATTTCAGTAGTCAGCTCTCAAAAAGTTCCGGGGTGGGGGGGTACCAAAAATTGTAACTTAAAGTTTGGTTCCTGATTTTGAAGCCAATTAATACCAATTTAATAATTAGGACAGGGTTTGAGAAAAAGAAAAAGGGAGATTTACTGCTTTGCTAACAAAAAAGTAAAACAGGGGTCTCTGCACAATGGTTGTGATTCTCTTGATCTGAAGGGACAAGGGGTTTTAAGGAGTTTCACGTGTTAACCTGGGAGATACTCAGTTCTTAGGTCCCCAGCAGGCATTGCCCTCTGCAGTGGGTGTGCTCCAGGCAGCCAGCTAGGGGCTTCTCTCATCCTGCTTAACAAAGGGTGTTAAAGTTCATCACAGTTCTTTAAAACACAGACCAAATGGGTGTCAGTTTACTTGCTTTATTACCCATTTTCACTTAAGTTTTTACCACAGAAATCACACAACAAAACACACTAAAACAAACCAAAAAAAAAAAAAAACATATGAAACACAGAACAAAACACAATAAAACAGAAATCCAGCGCAGAAACAGAAAAACAGAGGAGATATGCAACGTCTTGCTAAAGCTCTGGGATAGGAGCTCCTGCGTGCCCATTGGCACCTCTCTATGCTTTCAGAGGAATTCCCTACAGAAAAGAACAGAGGACAGAATGATTCTCGTTACTGTACCAGACAGGAGTATATGTGTGTCTCCCCAGGACACATCTCTGTCATCAGAAGAGATCTCCCTTAACCTGATATCAGATGTCATATAGGCGCCACTTACCTATGGAGGCCTTCTCCACCATGTGCTTGCTAATAGTTTTAGTGCGGTGGTTCACTGCAGTGCTCCCTGGACCAAAATCTCACACCAAGGCCTTGGAAATTTCCTCTCCATGGCGGAGCCCTGGAGGGAAGGCCAGCTTCAGAATTTCCAGTAGTCTGGTCTTGTGATCTATTGGGGCAATGTCATCTCGCTGGGAAACTACAAAATATTAGACCAGGATGCAAGAAAAGACCACTGACTCCAATTAAAATCAAATTAAGGCACACTTACTATTTCAAAGTGGATCCAAAGATCTTTAATTCACGTGATTTAAATGGTTCAATTTAAATTGGATAAACAGATAAATATAAATGTCTTTAAATTTAAACTTACAAATTTTTCTAGGTGTTTAAAAATCTAATAAAATATTAATGTCTACAAAAGGTCTAATATGCCTTTGTTCTAGGACTTTTTCTTCAACAACAACAAAAAAATGGTTTACACAGTCTCCTACTCTAAGCCACTTTTTACCATCAATGGTCCCTTCAAGGAGAAACCATGGACACAATACTCCTATGTATGAAAAGAATAATTTTAAGTCCTTTTTCTTAACATGTGCCCCCTATGTCTTGAGGGCCTCCTTGAGGCCTGACAAAAACAAATCATGTGACGAAACTGCTTGTCCCATGGTGGGTCACTCACCATGTGTCATCCCCACTCTCCTCCTGGATCTGTCTATCAGTGGTGTCTGCTGAGGCGATCGCAAGCTCCGCTTTTTTAAGTCTTCCCTGAGGACAGGGTTCCCCCTCAGTCAAAGGCTAGAGACCCAGTAGGTGGGTGCCTGATATCCCGGCCGGCAGGACACATCAACGAGGGGGGTGAACCTAGATGGGGAGTAATGAAGGGACAAAAGACACGAGAGATGACAGCAAGACAGGAGTTTTGATCAAGCTGCAAAATTTTATTTTATTTTTAAAAAATAAAATAAAAATAAAATTTAATTTCAAAATTAAATTTTATTCACACAGGGGTATTTATATACTGGGTATGGGAAAGCTCTCTTTTTGGCAGTTCCTGGATGTCTTCAAAAGGTGAGATAACCTCAGGATGTTTCAGTAAGACAGACGGCCCCAACATGTCTCAGGGAGACAGATGGTTACAGGATATCTACTAGGCAGGATGTCTCCCAGAGGGCTGTTTCTTGTAAGTGTCAGGCTATTCTATGAAGGAGAAATTCCTTCTACCCCTGACAGTCAGGGATTTAGTATTTCAAATGGAAATTTGGAAAATGAATCCAAAGTGTATGCAAATATGTGCTACACAAAAATCTTTCCACTCTCATTCAGAACAATGCCTTGACATTACCTTCGCCCCAAGTAAAACACAATTAGAGGAGAAAAGTTAGAAAATCTGTGAATACATATCTGCAATGGATAATGTTCAGAAGTTTACATCTTTGGAGGTTGTAGAGGAGATTCCAAAAGTAAGAAACAGGGTAAAAATACGACAAACATGGAACTCTGCAATCCTAAAGACTGCTTGAGAAACTTCCTCTGAGGTTGGCACTTGAAATATATGTTGTTGTCAGGAGCTTTAGCTTCCTTTGTCGTGAGACCCTCAGACTGGGTCTGTATATATGTGACCTGGAGGACATGTTTTTTTTTTAATTTTCCAGTGGACATGAGGCAGAAGTGCTGAATTCTCTCTTTGTAGGTAAACTGTTGCCACGGGGGGCTAAAAGTCTCCCAGTGTAGACTGTGAAGCCATTTGGTCATCCTCAAATTTTCGTGGTGTTTCTTGCTGCTGCACTGGGAGTTTGGTATTTGCTTCATGAAATACAAGGAGTTCAACTGGGACACAGTGCTAGAGGGAGTTCTGTCACGAGTTGTGAGTCAGGGTCTACAGGAGAATGCACCAACCAGACTTCTATCCCACATAGCTTGCCCCCTTGACCAAAGCAACCTGATTCTAAACATTGCCCTGAATACTCTCCAGGTAACAAGATGCCTTTACATGCAAGGGTCTTCTGGATGCACCATGTCAGTCACAAGCCATTTGGAAGCCAATGGTAGATTCACATGGCCCCACCACACATATTTCATCACACACCTGCACACCACAGCTCTGGCCCCACTACTCAGCAGGCTCCAACCTACTAGCATCTCTGTTATACACCATTTTTATGAAATCCAGTCAATCAAAGCACTGTCTGGTACACTTTTGATCAGCAACAGGACATCAAAAGTTTCTCCCATGCCACATGGTCATGGGAATTTAAAAAATTTCATGGTATTTATCTAGTCATTTTTCAAGGATGAAGTTGGAGGCACTGTGGGTTTCAATTCTTTCAGGAACCATTAAATGGTGAGGAAGTTCATTTCAATGAAATCTCTGGAGAACTCTCACTGGCAAGGAATCCAAAAGAATGGCCAAAAGGTCCCATGAAGCAAGGCCCATTGAGATCTACAATGTGAGGTCCATGTGTGTTTTGACTCTCAACTATGGCTGCCAAGTCTTTCAGAATAAAATCATGAGATATCCTGGCTGAGATTCCCAGTGCTCTCTAGAAAACCAACCAGGGCTTAGATCTCAGTTTCCAAGGGGGAGTCTCATGTGTGGCCTCCTAAAATTCCAACACAATTCATGGCAATTCTTCTCTGAGTTCACTTCCAGAAATCAGTCTCTAAGAGGAATCACACCAGAGTTTAAGCCCAGGTGGACACAGTCATTTCTTCCAACCGCCAAACAAATGACCACAATTAAAACCAAAACACTCCCACATGGTCTTCAACTTCTTCCATAAAGACACTCATCATAACTTCTGGATGGGGGTTTCAATGAGGGGCGCAGCCCAAGAGAGCGTCCAAATAAGCTCCCTTGCCCCTCATTTGCCTAAAGTCAGGGTGGCCTGGACACCCTTCCTGTGAACCAGGAGTGATCAAATAGACATACCATAATACTGCTCTGCTTCTCCAATTTGAGGCCTATGACAGACAGGAATAGATTCTTTATGTGAATTGGAGTCATGAGAAACCCCAAGCACCTATTAGCTAGCCTCTGCAGGGCTTTGAAGAACTAATTTGACACAAAGTATCCCTATTCTCACTTGACGGAAGTCAGGAACCTTACAGAGGAAGGTGAGAGACTTCATCCACAATGACTTCTCTTTTGGCCATTTTGGTTTTGGATGCACACATGGGATCTTTCTTAAGATCCATAAGATGCTGAGAATCTAAGCTGCAGCCACTCACATGGCTAAGAGACTTATTAAGACATATCCCTTTCCCAAGCAATTAACCAAAGAGCCACAGGTGATGCTCATTTATTTCCATTTGAAAACTGTTTTCTTCAGGCTTCACTAAGGTGTCGCCTGAGGTAAATACCTTCATGACATTCAGGGCAACAGAACCATAGGTAAGCAAATAGCCAAAGAAGAGTTTCTCCACGGAGACTTTCCTGGTCACACTAATATCTGAGTTTTCTGAGATGCTCGCCATTTCCTTAAGCTATCCAGTACAAGGCCATTTCACAGAGCATGGAGGTGGTTCATACCTTGGACACAAAACCATGAACTTATTCTGGTGAGTGGCCAGAATTCAGGAAGAAAACAGGAGCCTTGGAAGATAAGAGGTGTTGCCCATCCATAAGTCAAGCCGATGTCCATTCATAAATTGGGCAGGTTGAATGCTGGGAAGCTTTGCACTAGACAGGACACATCTATTGACGCATTCTCTTTTCCAATGTCTAGAACCACGAACACAGTGGGATACACAGACATAGAAACACTTGCCTTGTGAAATGACTTACAAGAAACTGTTCACTCCAAACCAAACAAACTGCCTTTCTTACAAATACTCAGAACATGAGACAAAACCACAAACCCACACCCCCAACCACAAAGGCACCTCCTTCCCCCAAGTAGGTCTGTGACTATTTGGAGTGTCCTCTGACTGGTGGGCCATACTATGCTCCCTCGTAGTGGCCTTTCCTGTCTCAGATCTGGTCTCCTTGGCAAACTCTGTGAATTTGTCAGGAGACTGCAGTGAGCAACTGACTTTTTCTCAGGAAAGGCCTGTCTTCAGAGCTCTCCTAGCATTAGGCCAACCTCACATCAGTAGGCACCAAGAAAGACTGACTCTGTCCTTGGTGAATTCAAACAAGTGAGCCTACAGGGACTGGTACTGGGTCTGGCTCTGGGTGCCTGGCTTCCGGGATCCCAATTTCAGAGAGTTCCATCACCAAGGAAGAGAGGTGAGGTGACTTCCTTCAGTAAGTGAAAGAGGTCACTGCCTGGGCAACTACTTTGTCCTAACAGCTGCTTCCAAGAGTCCCATGAGATGGAGGCTGCCCCTACTACCTGGGACCGTTTCACAAGTTAGAATGGTATATCAACCATTGGCACCCTGGAACAGCTTTCCACACAGGCCTCCTTTGGTCCATCTTCTCTACATTAAGAAGAGAGAGGCTGATTCAGACACAACCCTTCATCCTGACCAGGTTGTTTGCAATGGAAGAAGACTTTTGCTCTCTTAGGTCACACATAGATGCCTACATCTTCTCCAGGGATCATTTCTGCATGGACCTTTGAGGTTCTCAAAAAGTGGAAGATACCCTACATTCCTGTATTTTAAGAACACTCTGTCCTTGCTCTTCTGTAAAGTTAGATTGAGGGAACAGTGTACGGTTAGAGTTAATAACATGTTCGATTTTGGTTAGGAATCATTCCGAAAGATGAATGTCGAAGAGAACATCCATTCAAAGTAGGATAGTCGGTAGGATTTTGAAGAAAGATGGTAGCTTCAGAAAGAAGAGTGAGTATAGGATTTGTACCAAAAGTTCTTTAGCAATAGGGTTTCGGCTAGAGTGAATGTAAATGTCAGCACATGTGAAGAGTCAGTCACAATATTGAACTGGGGTAAATATGTAGGAAAGCAGATATCAGTAGAGACATTAGGAAATCAGGCAAAGTATAAATTGAGTGATAGGATTAGACATTTTCAACAGGGTTGAGGTTGAATATATAATCTTATGAAGAAACAAATATGTAGTCACTAATAGGATTGACATTTGAGAGCATTAGGCAACCTGGACATGGATGTTTTTAGTAATGCATGCTCATTTCCGTTTAGGCTTTAGTACAATCAGAAGAGTGACCTTTGCATTTTGTGTCCTGAATATTACTGTGACAAAATGTACATGTAGATCAAATGACATGAGTATTTCTTCCACCATTTCTGAGAGCAGTATTTTGAAGACGTATAAATTAGTATTGGGGGTACAAAAAGGTGTACCCTGTGTCTATGAATATAGAGATAATGTATGAATAGACCATTCTGTGAATAAATAATATAACTGGTTCCACTTTAAATAATAGATGGAATTGATATCTGAAAATATATAAGGAATCTTATATTGATATACAATCATTCATTGTAATCAGTTATAAATCTATTGGTTATATTAGGATTATTGTTTATCATGAATGGTGTGTGAGTTTTGCTTCAAAAGTGATTATGAAAATTGAAAATAATATATTTGGAAAGAGGTCTTATGAAAAGACCAGGCAAGAAACATGGAGGAATTAATGGGTTCTAAAGCAGGAAGTGATTGAAAGTGAAACAAATGCCTATACATTTGCTAACTTGTGAATAAAATATATATCCTATGATGTGCATAAACTGCAGAAATAGTTATGTACCAGTGTTGAATAAAAATGAACATCAAAATACACATCAGGTCCCATAGGAATCTACTTGCATTGATGTTAAACTGGGTCAGTTATGATAGAAATAATAGGATTTGTATGCACCATTCACTGAAGTTAGTTTTTAGTACTAAGAAACAAATATGTATTTCAGGTGGATGAATATTTATGAGAATAACCATGTGAAAGTTGATCATAAATCCATATACATGAATATGAATGAATTTAGGGATTGTATAATAAGACACATATATTTCATATTTTGAAAAATCTGTAGAGTGTATATTTATACACACACACACACACACACACACAGACATTATAAAGTAGCAATATATACACCAATCGAAATTCATCATGAAATATCTATAATCCACAAATCCAAAAGTATTCATTTTTGTGAAAATGGATTTATGTATAATGTTGTTCAACTAGGAAGCTAACCCATAGGTTGAATATTCAATTCCAACAGCGTTTAGTAGAAGTGGTCTTTTATCACAATTTGTATCTGCCAAGTCAGCCACCTCACCAGAATGTACGTGTGGCACCAGGTAGGATTCAATATGTGCATATTAAAATACATGTGCTGAATAGGCTACAGAGAAAGGGAAACAGTTTAAAAACACATGGAGAACTATTTCAACAAATAATTGAGTAGATTTCTAACTCCTACGCTATACCATGAAAAAGGCAACTCCAACTATACAACATGCCTCCTCTGAACTGCTTGTATTTCTATTCTGTTTGGTTTATTTTTCTCCATATATTATGATTAGTAGTCGGATCCCTGGGCTTGTTCTGCCGGTCGTTCACAGGTCTGGCTACCTTGCAGGCAAGGGCGGCGTCTCTGCTCTGCCCTTACTTTAATTGGGTTGACGTGTCTACCACGCCGGCGGGTCACTGGGCCTGTTCCGGGCGTGGGCATTGGTTCTTCTCTGCCCCTACTCCAATTGGGGTGACGTGACTACCACGCCTGCGGGTCACTGGGCCTGTTCCGGGCACAGGCAGCGGCAATGCTCTTCCCCTACGAGAATTGTGGTGACGTGACTACCACGCCGGTGGGTCGCTGGGCCTCTTCCAGGTGCAGGGGGCGGCTCTGCTCTGCCCCTCTGGCTCGATGACAAAGCGAGAGAGACTTGGGTGTTTGTGAGTCACTTTCTTTACCAACAGACCAACTGTTTCTGTCGTCACTGGTATTGATGAAGTTATCTCCTCCACCGCTTTGTGATGACATCAGATCTCTGCCATGTTGGTATCCCATGCAAATGGCAGCATTTTGTTCCGTTTGCCGGGTGACCAAAGCAACGGGTGAGTCCTGACTGGCCCTCACAAGCCCCATCTCAATCCTTTTGCCACCACCTATGAAGGATCGGTTGGTATTTACCTCCACAGTATTCAGCAGGACCCGGACTGAGAAGCAGTTTCTGCAGGTTCTTTAGCCCTGGGCCAGAGCAGTTCCAGGAGCTGGAATTTGGCCGCTCCGTGCTCTGTATATGTTTTGATAGGAGCAGGCTCTAACAAGAAATTTCTGTGGGTTCTTTAGCACTGAGCCTGAGTAATTTGTCTGCGAGATGCAGGTGAATGGCAGCCTGAAATTACCTGTTCTATATCTGAATGAGATGCGATCAGTCGAAAACAGCGATGGTGATGTCAGCTCTCCAAGATGGTGGCCGCTGGCTTCTTCTGTGGTATGACTGGTGTGGAGAACCGAATTGGACCGCTTCCTTCCCCCGTCTCAAACCCTGAATTCAGCACTGACCACAGTGATTGCACAGCTGGCAGGAGCCCGCAGAATCCGCAGCACTGTATCTTTGCGTTGCTATCTGCTCGTTTCCCAGTGCGCACAGCAGATTCTAGCCGCAGGGTGATTTGCTGAATAAGCAGCGTGACCCTCCCTGCGGACAAATCACTCGCGTTTCAGCCCCCGTAGCTGATTCGCCTGCGATGGAAATCATTCCTCTAGGTTTTGGAGCACCCCAATTTTGCTGAAAATTCCTAACAAGATAGCTTTTAGCCATTCTAACTCGTCATTCTCCCGCACAGTGATGTGGTACACGGGGATGATGAACTCCCATTGCCACCATCATATGATTCCCTGAAGTTAGTTGTCAGTACTAGGAAAAAACAAATATGTATTTCAGGTGGATGAATATTTCTGAGAATAATCTTGTGAAAAGATGATTATAAATCCACATACGTGAATATGAATGAATTTAGGGAGTGTATAATAAGACACATATATTTCATATTTTGAAAAATCTGGAGAGTGAATACATATATATATATATATATATATATATATATATATGTATATATGTATATATACATATAAATACACACACACACACACACACAGACATTAAAAAGTAGCATTATGTATGCCAATCAAAATTCACCATGAAATATATATCATCCACAGATGCAAAAATATTCATTTTACTGAACATGGATTTATGTTGTTCAAATAGGAAGCTCACCCACAGGTTGAATTTTCAGTTCGAACAGCCTTTAGGAGGAGTGATCTCTTCTAACAGTTTGTATCTGACAAGTCAGCCAACTCACAAATATGTACGTGTGATACCAGGAAGGATTCTATATGTGCATATAAAAATACATGTGCTGAATAGGCTACAGAGAAAGGAAGACAGGAATTCACATATTTGTTAAATTTAAAAACACATAGAGAACTATTTCAATAAAAAATTGACTAGATTTATAACACCAAGCCTTCATCATGCAAAAGGCAAGTCCAACTATACACCATGCCTCCTCTGAACTGCATGTATTTCTATTCTGTTTGGGTTATTTTTCTCCATCATATTAGGATTAGTAGACAGAGTCTAGTAGGGTATGGTTTCGTGTCACTGATTCAGTATTACGAATAGAAAATAGGAAAATGAATTGAATGTGTATGCATGTATGTGCTACACAAAAAACTTCCCACTCTCATCCAGAACAATGCCTTCACATTACCTTGGCCCAAAGTAAGACATAATTAGAGGAGAAGAATTAGAAAATCTGTGAATACATATCTGGAATGGAAAATGCTCAGGAGTTCAAAACCTTTGGGGGTGGTAGAGAAGTTTCCAAAAGTAAGGGACAGGGTAAACGCTCCACAAACATGGAGTTCTGCTGGCCTAAAGACTTCTTGAGTAACTGCCTCTGAGGTTGGGCACTTGAAATATATGTTGTTGTCAAGAGCTTTAGTTTCCTTTGTAGTGAGACCATCAAAGCTGGATCTGCATCTATGTGACCTGGAGGACATGTTTTCTTATTTTCCAATGAACATGGCACAGCAGAGATTAATTCTCTTTTTGTAGGTAAACTAAGGCCATTGGGGCTAAATGTCTCCCCATGTGGACTGTGAAGCCCTTTGGTCATCCTCCACTTTTCATGGTCTTTCTTGCTGATACACTGTGAGTTTGTTATTTGTTTCATGAAATAAAAGGAGTTGAAATCGTCCCCATGTTGGAGGGAATTCTGTTATGTGTAGTGGATCAGTGTCTACAGGAGAATGCACCAGTCAGGCTTCTATCCCACATAGCTTGCCCCCATGTTCATAGCAACCTGATTCTCAACATTGCCCAGAATTGTCTCCATATAACAAGATGCCTTTTCATATAAAGGTCTGCTGGCTGCACCAGTCAGTCACAAGCCATTTGAAAGCCAATGGCAGATCCAGATGGCCACAACACAGATGTATTATCACACACCCGCAAACCACTGCTCTTGGCCCACTACTCAGAAGGCTCCAACTTACTGGCATCTCTGTTCTACACCATTTTCTTGAAACCCAGTCAATCAAGGCACTGTCTGGTACACTCATTATCAGCAATAGAACATCGAAAGGTTTTCTAGTGCCCCCTGGTCATGGGAATGTCCAAAATTTCATGATATTTATCTAGCCATTTTCAAGGATGTAGTTGGAGCCACTGTGGGTTTCCCATTCATCCAGGAACCATAAAATTTTGAGAAAGCTCATTTGAAAGAAAGCTCTGGAGAACTCTCACAGGCAAGGATTCCCAAATAGGGGCCAAAAGGTCACATGAAGCCAGGCCCATTGAGGTCTACAATGTGATATCCATGTGTATTTTCTCTCTTAACTATGGCTGCCAACTCTTTAGGAATAAAATCATGTGATATCCTGGATGAGATTCCAAGTGTGATTTTTGAAAGCCATCATGGGCCTAGAACTCAGTTTACAAGGGTGACTCTCATGCGTGGCCTCCTAAAATCCCAACACAATTCATGAAAATACTAGTCTGAAGTCAGTTTCAGAACTCAGACTTATGGGGAATCACACCAGAGTTCAAGCCCAGGTGGACCAAGTCATCTCTTCCAACCACCACACAAATGACCACAATTAAAACCAAAACACTCCCACATGGCACTCAACTTCTTCCATATAGACATTCATCCTAACCTTTGGCTGGAGTATTCCATGAGGGTCACAGCCCAAGACAGTGTCCAAAATGAGCTCCCATGCACCTCATTTGCAAACTTCAGGGTGGCCTGGACACACTTCCTGTGAACCAGGAGTGATCAAATAGGCCTGCCCTTAATACTGTTCTGCTTCTCAAATTTGAGGCCTTCTGACTGTGGGGTTTAGATTCTTTATGTGAATTGGAGTCATGAGAAAAAACCAAGCAACTCTGCAGGGCTTTGAATAACTCATTTGACCCCATAGGATCCCTATTCTCACTTGATGGAGGTCAGGAACCTAACAGAGGAAAGCAAGAGACTTCATCCACAATGACCGATATTTTTACCATTTTGGTTTTGGATACACACGTGGTAACTTTCTTTAGATCCATCAGGTGCTGAGAATCTAAGCCATAGCCTGACAGAGGGTCAAGAGGCTTATTCAGACACATCCCTTTCCAAAGCAATTAAGCAAAGAGCCACAGGTGATGCCCACTCATTTCCATTTGAAAATGGTTTTCTTCAGGTTTCACAAAGGGGTGGCCTGAGGCAAAGACCTTCCTGACATTCAGGGCAACAGAACAATAGGTAAGCAAAAGGTCCAAAGCAGGGTTTCTCCACTGAGACTTTCCTGGTCACACTGATATCTGCGTTTTCTGTGATGCTCGCCATTCCATTCTGCTATCCATTATATGGTCATGCCACAGAGCTTGGAGGTGGTACATATATTGGACACAAAACCATAAGCCTATTCTGAATAGTGGCCAGAATGCGGGAAGAAAACAGAAACTTAGGAAGATAGTAGGGGTTGCTCATCTATAGGGCAAGCTGCAATCCATTCACAAATTGGGTAGGATGAATGCTGGGAAGCTTTCTACTAGATAGGACATATCCATTGTTACATTCTCTTTCACATGTCTACAACCATGGACAGTGTGGGATACATTTACATAGAAACACTCGCCTTGTCAAATGACTTTCTAGAAACAGTCCACTCCAAACCAAACAAACCACCTTCCCTACCTATTCTCAAAACATGAGAAAAAAACACAAACCCACACCCACACATACAAAGGCATCTCCTTCCCCAAGTAGGTCTGTGACTACCCAGAGTGTCTTCTGACTGGTGGGCCATTCTGTGTTTCAATGAAATGGCCTGTCCTGTCTCAGATCTGTTCTCCTTGGCCATCTCTGTGAAGTTGTCAGGATCCAGCAGTGAACCACTTCCTGCTTTCTCAGGATAGGCCCGCTCTTCATAGCTCTCTTGGCATTTGGCCTTCCTCACATCTGTAGGTAGCAAGAAAGATTGACTCTGTCCTTGGTAAATCAAAACAAGTGAGCCCACTGGAACTGGGACTTGGACTGGCTCTGGGTGCCTGGTTTCCTGGATTCCAAGTTCAGAGAGTTTCCTCACCAAGGAAGTAGGGTAGGTCACTTCTTTATGGAACTGAATGAGGCCACTGCCTTGACAACCACTTTGTCTTAACAGTTGCTTCCAAGGGTCCCATGAGATGGAGGCTGCCCCCACTTTCTCTGACACTTTCACAAGTTAGAATGGTATATCAAACATAGGCTCCTGGGAACAGCTCACCACACAGGCCTGGTTTTGACCATCCTCTCTACATTGAGAAGAGAGAGGCTGATTCAGACACATCCTTTCATCCTGACATCTTTTTTTGCCATGGAAGATAACTTTTGCTGTCTCAGGTCCTTCATAGCTGCCTACGTCTTCTCCAGGGATCATTTCTGCTTGGACATTTGAGATTTTCAGCAGGTGGTAGATACCCTACATTGCTGTATTGTAAGACAAACTCTGTCCCTGCTCATCTGTAAAATTAGATTGAGTGAACAGTGTATTGTTAGGGTTAATAACATGTTCCATTTGTGTTAGGAATCATTCTGTGGGATGAATAATGGTATTTGGAACCTGGAATATTTATAAGAATATATAGTTGAAATATAAATATGAAAACAGAAATCTAGGTAAGATTTGAATCCCAGAAGGGCATTGGGCCCTTGATTTAAATGCTTAGCTTTGAATTAAGTCCTGCACATTTGTTTCAGATCAATTGGTATACAATGGCATAGGACCTTGTACCTTGAATGATTGAATGTTGAAGAGAACATCCATTCAAAAAGGGATAGTAGGTAGGATTAGGAAGATAGTCGTTAGGTTTAGAATCAAGAGTGAGTATAGGATTTGGACTAAAATTTCTTTAGCAATAGGGTTTCAGGTAGAGAGTGAATGTAAATGTCAGCACATGTGAAGAGTCAGTCACAGTGATGAACTGGGGAAAATATGTAGGAAAGCAGATATCAATAGAGACATTAGGAAATCAGGCAAAGTAGTGAGTGATAGGATTAGATATTTTCAACAGGGTTGAGGTTGAATATTTAATCTTCAAAAGAAACAAATATTTAGTCACCAATAGGATTGACATTTGAGAGCATTAGGCAACCTGGACATGGATGTTTTTAGAAATACATGCTCACTTTCCATTTAGACTTTGGTACAATTATGTGTACACGGTGTCTATGAATATAGAGATAATGAATGAATAGATCATAATGTGAATATATAATATAACTGGTTCCAACTTTCAATAATGGACTGAATTGATATCTGAAAATATACAGGAAATCATATTGATATACAATCATCCATTCCATCCAGTTATACTTCTAATGGTAATATTAGGGTAATGATTTTTCATAAAGAGTGTGTGAGTTTTGCTTCAAAAGTGATTATGTAAATCGAAAATAATGTGTTTGGAAAGAAATCTCATTAAAAGACCAGTCACAAAACCTGGAGGTATACATGTGTTTTGAAGCAGGAATTGATTGAAAATGAAACAAATTCCTATAAGTTTGTGAACTTGTGGATGAAATATATATCCTATGATGTGCAAAAACTGAATAAAATAGTAATGTACCAGTGTTGAATAAAAATGAACGTCAGAATACACATCATGTCTCATAGGAATCTACTTGCATTGAAGCTAAACTGGGTCAGTTACTGTAGAATTATTAGGATTTCTATGCACCATTCACTGAAGTTAGTTTTCAGTACTAGGAAACAAATATGTATTTCAGGTGGATGAATCTTTCTGAGAATAATCTTGTGAAAAGTTGATTATTAATCCACATACATGAACATGAATGAATTTAGGGAGTGTATAATGAGACAAATATATTTCATGTTTTGAATAATCTGTAGAGTGTATATATATATATATATATATATATATATATATATATATATATATATACACACACACACACACACACACACAAAACACACACAGACATTAAAAAGTAGCAATATATATGCCAATTGAAATTCACTATGAAATATATATTATCCACAGATCCAAAAATATTCATTTTACTGAACATGGATTTATGTATAATGTTTTGCAACTAGGAAGATCACCCATATGTTGAATTTTCACTTCCAAAATCGTTTAGGAGGAGGGATCTCTTCTCACAATTTGTATCTGCCAATTCAGCCAAACTCACAAGAATGTACGTGTGATACCATGTAGGATTCTATATGTGCATATAAAAATACATGTTCTGAATAGGCTACAGAGAAATGGAGACAGGAATTCACATATTTGTTAACTTTAAAAACACATTGAGAGGGTGAGGGGCAGAGCCACCGCCCATGCATCCAAGGCAGATGGACCTCTGACCCACTGATAGAACAGGCCCAGCACCCGCAGAGTGGCAGAGCCACCGCCCACGCCTGTAAGGTTGGCGGACCTGCTACTGACCTTCAGAACAAGCCCAGCGGCCTGCCAGGTTGGAAGGCACATTGCCCCTATTGTAGGAGGGGCAGACCGTCGCCTGCACCTGCAAGGGAGACTTTGCAAGGATACAAGAGCAATATAAATATATGGGGGAATTTTCAATAACACAACAGTTTCACCAAGCAGAAAGAAATGCAAACAGTGTGAAAAGACAAGGAAAGACAGGACCACAAGCAATGCAGCTCAACTAAAGGTTAGAAGAGGTTATATCTGCAGCATATGGAATGTCTTGAGTGGTCAACAGGTCACATGAAGCCAGGCCCATTGGGGTATACAGTATTAGGTCCATGTGTGTTTTGACTGTCAACTATGGCTGCCAAGTCTTTCAGAATAAAATCATGTGATATCCTGGCTGGATTTCCAGCACTCTGGGGAAAGCCACCCTGGGCCTAGATCTCAGTTTCCAAGGGCGACTCTAAGGCATGGCCTCCGAAAATCCTAACAAAATTCATGTCAATACTTCTCTGAGATCAGATTCAGAAATCAGTTTCTAAGGGGAATCACACCAGAGTTCAAGCCCAGGTGGACCCAGTCATCTCTTCCAACCACCACCCAAATGAACACAATTAAATCCAAAACACTCCCACATGTCTCTCATCTTCTTCCATATACACACTCATCATTACCTCTGGCTGGAGGTGTCCATGAGGGGCCCAGCCCAAGACAGTGTCCAAAATAACCTCCCTTGCCCCTCATTGGCCTAAAGTCAGGGTGGCCTGGACACCCTTCCTGTGAACCAGGATTGATCAAATAGGCCTGCATTTAATACTGCTCCGCTTCTCCAATTTGAGGTCTTCTGACTCTGGGGTTTAGAGTCTTTATGTGAATTGCCATCATGACAACATCCAAGCACCTATGGGCTAGGCTCTGCAGGGATTAGAAGAACTCATTTGACGTAAAGGATCCCTATTCTCACTTGATAGAAGTCAGGAACCTTACAGAGGAATGTGAGAGACTTCATCAACAATAACTGCTCTTTTGGCCATTATGGTTTAGGATGCACACATGGGATCTTTCTTTAGATCAATCAGGTGCTGGGAATATAAGCCACAGCCTCACACAGGGCCAAGAGGCTGATTCAGACACATCCCTTACCAAAGCAATTAAGCAAAGAGCCACAGGTGATGCCCATTCATTTCCATTTGAAAACTGTTTTCTTCAGGCTTCACAAAGTTTGGCCTGAGGCAAAGACCTTCCTGACTTTCACGGCAACAGCAGGCCCAAAGCTGGGTTTCTCAGTTGAGACTTTACTGGTCACACTGATATCTGAGTTTTCTGAGATACTCCCAATTAACTTCAGCTATCCAGTACATGGCCATGTCACAGAGCTTGAAGGTGGTACATATATTGGACACAAAACCATGAGCCTATTCTGGAGAGTGGCCAGAATTCATGAAGAAAACAGGAACTTAAGAAGATTGCAGGTTTGGCCCAACCATTAGGCAAGCCACAGTCCATTATCAACTGGGCATGATGAATGCTGGGAAGCTTTCTACTAGACAGGAGACATCCATTGATGCATTCTCTTTTCTAATGTCTACAACCACGGACACAATGAGATACACAGACATAGAAACACTCGTCTTGTCAAACGACTTATTAGACACAGTCCACTCCAAACCAAACAAACTGCCTTTCCTACCTATTCTCAGAACATGAGGCAAAACCTCAAACTCACACCCACACCCACAAAGGCACCTCCTTACCCCAAGTAGATCTGTAACTATCCGGAGAGGTCTCTGACTGGTGGCCCATACTATGTTCCCACAAAATTGCCTGTCCTGTCTCAGATCTGGTACATGAATCAAATGTGTATGTAAATATGTGCTACACAAAAAACCTTCCCACGCTCCTTGAGAACATTACCTTCGCCTCAAGTAAGACACACTTAGAGGAGAAGAGTTAGAAAATCTGTGAATACATATCTGGAATGAAATATGCTCAGGAGTACACTTTGGAAGAGGTAGAGGTGTTTCCAAAAGTAAGGGACAGGGTAAATACTTCACAAACATGGAGCTCTTTGGCCTAAAGACTTCTTGAGAAACTGCCTCTGAGATTTAGCGCTTGAAATATATGTAGTTGTCAGGATCTTTAGCTTCCTTTGTAGTTACATCATCAAAGCTGGGTCTGCATCTACGTGACCTGGAGGACATGGTTTATTATTTTCCAATGAACATGAGGCAGCAGTGCTGAATTTTCTCTTTGTAGGTAAACTGTGGCCACTGGGGGCTAATTTTCTCCTCGTGTAGACTGTGAAGCCATATGGTCGTCCACCACTTTTCATGATGTTTTTTGCTGCTGCACTGGAGTTTTGTATTTGCTTCATAAAATAAAAGGAGTTCAACTGGGATACAGTGCTGGAGGGAGTTCTGTCACGTGTAGTGGGTCAGGGTCTGCAGGAGAATGCACCAAGCAGCCTTCTATCCCACATAGCTTGCCCCCTTGACCATAGCAACCTGCTTCTTAACATTGCCCTGAAACATCTCCATATAACAAGATGCCTTTACATATAAGGGTCTGCTGACTGCACCACGTCAGTAACATGTCTTTTGGAAGCCAAAGACAGATCCACATTGGCCCACCACAGATGTTTTATCACACACCTGCCCACCATTGCTCTAGGCCCACTACTCAGGCTCCAACTTACTGGCATCTCTTTTCTACACCATTTTCAGGAAACCCAGTCAATCAAGGCACTGTCTGGCATACTCATGATCAGCAACAGGACAACCAAAGGTTCTCCAGTGCTACCTGGTCATGAGAATTTCAAATATTTCATGGTATTTATCTAGCTATTTTTCAAGTATGAAGTTGGAGTCATTGTGGGCTTCACTTCATTCAGAAACCATTAAATGGTGAGGATGCTCATTTCAATGAACACTCTGGAGAACTCTCACAGGTAAGTCTTCCCAAAGAGTGGCCAAAAGGTCACATGAAGCCAGGCCCATTGAGGTCTACAATGTGACGTCCATGTGTGTTTAGACTCTCAACTATTTCTACCAAGTTTTTCAGAATAAAATCATGTGATATGCTGGCAGATATTCCCAGTGCTCTGTGGAAAGCCAACTTGGGCATAGATCTCAGATTTCAAGGGCGACTCTCATGTGTGGCCTCCTAATATCCCAACACAAATCATGGCCATGCTTCTCTGAGGTCAGTTCCAGAACTCACTCTCTAAGGGGAATCACACCAGAGTTTAAGCTCAGGTGGACCCAGTCATCTCTTCCAACCGCCACAAAAATGACCACAATTAAAACTAAAACAGTCCCACATGACCCTCATCTTCTTGCATATATACACTCATCATCACCTCTGGCTCGAGGTTTCCTTGAGGGGTGCAGCTCAAGACGGTGTCCAAAATAAGCTCTCTTGCCCCTCATTTGCCTAATGTCAGGGTGGCCTGGACACCCTTCCTGTGAACCAGGAGTGATCAAATAGGCCTGCCATTAATACTGCTCTGCTTCTACAATTTGGGGCCTACTGACTGTCGGGTATATATTCTTAATGTTATTTGGAGTCATGAGAAAACTCAAGCACCTCTGCAGGGCTTTGAATATCTTATTTGACGCAAAGGATCCCTATTCTCACTTGATGGAGGTCAAAAACCTTACAGAGGAAGGCGAGAGACTTCATCCAAAATGAGTGCTCTTTTGGCAATTTTGATTTTAGATGCACACATGGGAACTTTTCTTGATCCATCAGGTGCTGAGAATCTAAGCCACATCCTCAAACAAGGCCAGAGGCTGATTGAGACACATCTCTTTTCAATGCAATTAAGCAATTAGCAACAGGTGATGCCCATTCAATTACATTTGAAAACTGTTTTCTTCAGGCATCACAAATGGGTGGCCTGAGGCCAAGACATTCCTGACATTTGGGCAACAGAATAATAGGTAAGAAAAAGGCCCAAAGCAGGGTTTCTCCACTGAGATTTTACTTGTCACACTGATATCTGTGTTTTGTGAGATGTTCGCCATTCCCTTCAGCTATGCAGTACATGGCCATGTCACAGAGCTTGGATGTGGTACATATCATAGACACAAAACCATGAGCCTATTCTGGAGAGTGGCCAGAATTCAGGAAGAAAACAGGAACTTAGGAAGATAGCAGGTGTTACCATTCAATAAGGCAACCCACAGTCCATTCATAAATTAGGCAGGATGAATCATGGAAAGTTTTCTACAAGACAGGACACATACAATGATGCATTCTCATTTCTAAAGTCTAAAACAATGGAAACAGTGGGAAACACAGACATAGAAACACTCGCCTTGTCAAACGACTTACTAGAAACAGTTTACTCCAAACCAAACAAACCGCCTTTCCTACCTATTCTCAGAACATCAGACAAAACCAAAAAAACACACCCAAACCCACAAAGGCACCTCCTTCCCCCTAGTAGGTCTGTGACTATCCGGACTGTCCTCTGACTGGTGGGCCATATTATGTTCCTACATCATGGCCTGTCCTGTCTCAGATCTTGTCTCCTTGGCCAACTCTGTGAAGTTGTCAGGAGCCAGCGGTGAGCCAGTACCTACTTTCTCAGGAATGGCCTCTCTTCAGAGCTTTCCTGGCATTTGGCCATCCTCACATCAGTAGGTAATAAGAAAGACAGATTCTGTCCTTGGTAAATCCAAACAAGGGAGACCACTGGGTTGAGAGTGGGACTGCCTTTGGGTGCCTGGCTTCCTGGATCCCAAGTTCAGAGAGTTCCATTACCAAGGAAGTGAGGTAGGTCACTTCCTTCAGGAACTGAATGAGGTCACTGCCTTTTCAATGACTTTGTCCTAAGAATTGCTTCCAAGGGTATCATTAGATGGAGGCTACCCCTACTTCCTGTGACACTTTCACAACTTAGAATGGTATATCAACATTAGGAACCCAGGAACAGCTCTCCACAAATGTCTGGTTTGGTCCATCTTCTCTACAATAAGAAGAGAGAGGCTGATTCAGACACAACCCTTGATCCTGACAGGGTTGTTTGCTATTAAAGATGACTTTTGCTCTCTCAGGTCCTTCATAGCTGCCTACATCTTCTCCAGATATAATTTCTGAATGGACCTTTGAGGTTCTCAGCAGGTGGAA
Organism: Callospermophilus lateralis; assembly: GCF_048772815.1. Classification (NCBI taxonomy): domain Eukaryota; kingdom Metazoa; phylum Chordata; class Mammalia; order Rodentia; family Sciuridae; genus Callospermophilus; species Callospermophilus lateralis. The sequence goes on from NC_135319.1 coordinate 12,651,245, forward strand.
GATCCCCTGCTTTCCTGTATTATAAGACCAACTCTGTCCCTGTGCTTCAGTAAAGTTAGATTGAGGAAACAGTTTAGGGTTAGAGTTAATAACATGTTAGATTTGGGTTAGGAATCATTCTGCTGGATGAATAATGGTATTGGGTACCTGCGATATTTATAAGAATATAGAGGTGAAATATATGTATGAAAAAAGAAATCTATTTAAGATTTGAAGCCCAGAAGGGCATTGGGCCATTGATTGTGATACTTAGCATTGAATTATGTTCCTCATAGATGTCTCAGATAAATCGATATACAATGGCATAGGACCTTGTACCTTGGTTGATTGAATGTAGAAGATAACATCCAGTCAAAAACGATAGTCTACAGGATTAGGATGATAGTCGGTAGGATTAGGAAGAAGAGTGAGTTTAGGATTTGGACCAAAAGTTCTTTAGCAATAGGGTTTCGGGTAGAGAATGAAGGTAAATGTCAACACATGTGAAGAGTCAGTCACAATTATGACCTGGGAAAAATATATAGGAAAGCAGATATCAATAGCGACATTACGAAATCAGGCAAATTATAAAGTGAGTGATAGGATTATTCATTTTCAACTGGGTTGAGTTTCAATATATAATCTTAGGAAGAAACAAATATGTAGTCACCAATAGCATTGACATTTGAGAGTATTAGGCAACCTGGAAATGGATGTTTTTTATCAATCCATATTCACTTTCCATTTAGGCTTTGGTACAATCATAAGTGTGACCTTTGCACTTTGTGTCCAGAATATTACTGTGATAAAATATATATGTAGATCAGGTGACATGAGTATTTCTTCCAACACTTCTGGGAGCAATATTTTGAAGATGAATAAATTAGTATGGGGAGTACAAATAGGTGTACCAAGTGTCTATGAATATAGAGATAATGCATGAATAGAACATACTGTGAATAAATAATATAACTGGTTCCAACTTTAAATAACGGTTTGAATTGATATCTGAAAATAAACAGGAAATCTTATATTGATATACAAACATTCATTCCAACCCGTTATACATCTAATGGTAATATGTGGGTTATGGTTTATCATGAAGCGTGTGTGTGTTTTGCTTCAATACCGATTATGGAAATCAAAATAAGATGTTTGAAACGAAATCTCATGAAAAGACCAGTCAAGAATCATGAAGGAATACATGTGTTCTGAAGCAGGAAGTGATTGAAAGTGAAACAAATGCCTATAAATTTGTGAACTTGTGGATGAAATATATACTCTCATGTGCAATCCTGAAGAAATAGTAATGCACCAGTGTTGAATAAAAATGAACGTCAAAATACATATCATGTCCCATAGGGATCTACTTGCATTGATGGTAAACTGGGTCAGGTACTGTAGAATTATTAGGATTTGTATGCATCATTCACTGAAGTTAGTTTTCTGTACTAGGAAGATAATATGAATTTCAGGTGGATGAATATTTCTGAGAATAATCTAGTGAAAAGTTGATTATAAATCCACATACATGAATATGAATGAATTTAGGGAGTGTATATAAGACACATATATAAAATATTTTGAGAAATCTGTAGAATATATATATATATATATATATATATATATATATATATATATATATATATATATAAATATATATATATAAAACGCAAACACGGGTATTGAAAAGTAGCAATATATGTGCAAAACGAAATTCATCATGAAATATACATCATCCACAGATGCAAAAATATTTATTTTACTCAACATGGATGTGAATAATACTGTATTACTAGGAAGTTCAAACATTGGTTGAATTTTCAGTTCCAACAGCGTTTAGGAGGAGTTTTCTCTTCTCACAATTTGTATCTGCCAAGTCAGCCATCTCACAATAGTATACGTGTGATGCCAGGTAGGATTCTATATGTGCATATAATAATACAAGTGCTGAATAGGCTACAGAAAAAGGGAGACAGGAATTTACATATTTGTTAACTTTAAAAACACATGGAGATCTATTTCAATTAAAAATTAAGTACATTTATAACACCTACCCTTTATCATGCAAAAGGCAAGTTCAACTATACACCATGCCTCTTCTGAACTGCTTGTATTTCTATTCAGCTTGGTTTATTTTTCTCCATGATATTAGTATTAGTAGTCAGAATCTAGTAGGTTTTGGGTTAGTATCAGGAATTCAGTATTTCTAATGGAAAAAAAAAATGTATCCAATGTGTATGGAAATATGTGCCACACAAAAATCTTCCCAATCTCATCCAGAGGCATGCATTGACATTACCTTCACCCCAAGAAAGACACAATTAGAGGAGAAGAGATAGAAAATCTGTGAATACATATCTGGAATGGAATATGCTCAGGAGTTCAAAACCTTGGAGTTGGTAGATGAGTTTCCAAAAGTAAGGGACAGGGTAAACACTCCACAAACATGGAGCTCTGTTGGCCTAAAGACTTCTGCAGAAAATGCCTCTGAGGTTGGGCACTTGAAATATACGTTGTTGTCAGGAGCTTTAGCTTCCTTTGTAGTGAGACCATCAAAGCTAGGTCTGCATCTACGTGACCTGGAGGACATGGTTTCTTATTTACCAATGAACATGAGGCAGCAGTGTTGAATTCTCTCTTTGTTGGTAAACTGTGGCAGCTGGGGCCTAAGTGTCTCCCCATTTTGACTGTGAAGCCATTTGGTCATCCTCTACTTTTCGTGGTGTTTCTTGATGTTGCACTAGGAGTTTGGTATTTGTTTCATGAAATAAAAGGAGTTGAACTGCGACAAAGTGCTGGAGGGAGTTCTGTCACGTGTTGTGGGTCAGGGTCTGCAGGAGAATGCACTAACCAGGCTTATATCCCACAATGCTTGGCCCCTTGACCATAGCAAACTGATTCTGAACATTGCCCTGAAACCTCTCCGTATAACAAGATGCCTTTTCATACAAGTGTCTGCTACCTGCACCATGTCACTCACAAGCAATTTGGAAGGCAATGGCAGATTCACATAGCCACAACACAGATGTTTTATCACACACCTGCACACCACTGCTCTAGGCCCACTACTCAGCAGGCTCCAACTTACTGGCATCTCTGTGCTACATAATTTTCACCAAACCCAGTCAATCAAGGCACTGTCTGGTATGCTCATGATCAGCAACAGGACATCCAAAGTTTCTCCAGTGCCAACTGGTCATGGGAATTTAAAAAAAATTTATGATATTTATGTATCCACTTTTCAAGGTTGAAGTTGGAGGCACTGTGGGTTTCAATTCATTCAGGAATCATTAAATGCTGAGTAAGCTCATTTCAGTGAAAGATCTGGATAACTCTCACAGGCAAGGCTTTCCAAAGAGTGGCCAAAAGGTCACAAGAAGCCAGGCCTGTTGAGATCTACAATGTGAGGTGTATATGTGTTTTGACTCTAAACTATGGCTGCCAAGTCTTTCAGAATAAAATCATGTGATATGCTGGCTGAGATATCCAGTACTCTGTGGAAAGCCACCCTGAGCCTATATCTCAGTTTCCAAGGGCGACTCTCCTGCGTGGTCTCCTAAAATCCCAACAAAATTCATGGCAGTACTTCTCTGAGGTCAGTTCCAGAACTCAGTCTCTAAGGGGAATCACACCAGAGTTCAAGCCTATGTTGACCCACACATCTCTTCCAACACCCACACAAATGACCACATTTAAAACCAAAACACTCCAACATGACCCTCATCTTATTCCATCTAGACACTCATCTTTATCTCTGGCTGGAGTTTTCCATGAAGGACGCAGGCCAAGACAGTGTCCAAAATAAGCTCCCTTGCCCCTCATTTGCCTAAAGTCAGGGTGCCCTGGACATCCTTCTTGTAATCCAGGAGTGAACAAAAGACCTGCAGTTAATACTGCTCTGCTTCTCCAAATTGAGGACTACTGACTCTGGGGTTTAGGTTTTTTATGTGAATTGGAGTCATGAGAAAACCCAAGCACCTATGGGCTAGCCTCTGCAGGGATTTGAAGAACTAATTTGAAACAAAGGATCCCTATTCTCACTTGATGGAGGTCAGGAGCCTTACAGAGGAAGGTGAAAGACTTCATCCACAATGACTGCTCTTTTGCCCATTTTGGTTTTGGATGCACACATGGGATCTTTCTTTAGATCCATCATGTGCTGAGAATCTAAGCCACAGCCTCACACAGCGCCAAGAGGCTGATTCAGACACTTCCCTTTCCAATGCAATTAAGCAAAGAGCCACAGGTGAGGCCCATTAATTTCTATTTAAAAAATGTTTTCTTCAGGCTACACAAAGCTGTGGTCTGAGGCAAAGACTTTGCTGACATACATGGGAAGAGAACAAAAGGTAAGCAAAAGGCCCAAATCAGGGTTTCTCCACTGAAACTTACTGGTCACACTGATATCTGAGTTTTCTGAGATGCTCGCCATTCCTTCAGCTATCCAGTACATGGCCATGTCACAGAGCTTGGACGTAGTACATATCTTGGACACAGAACCATGAGCCTATTCTGGAGAGTGGCCAGAATTCAGGAAGAAAACGGCAACTTAGGAATGTAGCAGGTGTTGCCCATTGATAAGGCAAGCTGCATTGCATTCATAAATTGGGCAGGATGAATGCTGGAACGCTTTCTACTAGACAGGACACATCCATTGATGCATTCTCTTTTCTAATGTCTACAACCACGGACACATTGGGATACACAGAAATAGAAACAGTCACCTTGTCAAATCACTTATTAGAAACAGTTCACTCCAAACCACACAAACCACCTTTCCTACCTATTCTCAGAACATGAGACAAAACCACAAACACACACCCACACCCACAAAGGCACCTCTTTTCCCCAAGTAGGTTTCTGATTATCCGGTGTGTCCTCTGACTGGTGCGCCATACAATGTTTTCCCAAAATGGCGTGTCCTTTCTCAGATCTGGTCTCCTTGGCCAACTCCGTGAAGTTGTCAGGAGCCAGTGGTGAGCCAATACCTGCTTTCTCAGGAAAGGCCACTCTTCAGAGCTTTCCTGGCATTTGGCCATGCACACATCAGTAAGTAATAAGAAAGACTGACTCTGTCCTTGGTAAATCCAAAGAAGTGAGAACACAGGGACTGGGACTGGGACTGGGACTGAATTTGGATGCCTGGCTTCCTGGATCCCAAGTTCAGAGATTTCCATCACCAAGGATGTGAGGTGAGCTCACTTCCATCAGGAACTGAATGAGGTCACTGCCTTGGCAACCATGTTGTCCTAACAGTTGCTTCCAAGGGTACCATGAAATGGAGGCTACCCCTACTTCCTGTGACATTTTCACAAGTTAGAATGGTATATCAACCATAGGCTCTCCACACAGGCCTGGTTTGGTCCTTCTTCTCTACATTAAGAAGAGAGTGGCTGATTCAGACACATACCTTCATCCTGACCAGGTTGTTTGCAATGGAAGATGACTTTTGCTCTCTCAGTTCCTTCATAGTTACCCACTACTTCTTCAGGGATCATTTTTGCATGGACCTTTGAGTTTCTCGGCAGTTAGAACATCCCCTACATTCCTGTATTGTAAGACCAACTCTGTCCCTGCTCTTCTGTAAATTTAGATTGAGGTAAGAGTGTATGGTTACGGTTAATAACAGGTTTGATTTGGATTAGGAATCATTCTGCTGGATGTATAATGGTATTGGGAACCTGCAATATTTACAAGAATATATAGGTAAAATATAAGTATGAAAACAGAAATCTAGGTAAGATTTGAAGCCCAGAAGAGCATTGGGCCCTTGATTGTGATACTTAGCTTTGTTTTATTTTCTGCACAGATGTCTCAGATAAATCAATATACAATTGCATAGGACCTTGTACCTTGGATGATTGATTGTCAAAAAGAACTTTCAGTTAAAAAGGGATAGTCGGTAGGATTAGGAAGATAGTCGGTAGGTTTAGAAAGGAGAGTGAGTATAGTATTTGAACCAAAAGTTATTTAGCTATAGGGTTTTTTGTATAGAGTGAATGTAAATGTCCACACATGTAAGAGTCAGTCACAATGATGAACTGTTGAAAATATGTAGGAAAGCAGATATCAATAGAGACATTAGGAAATCTGGTAAAGTATATTCGGTAGTGAGTGTTTAATAAAATAGGTACTTGTCACTCCCTGTTATCCTGTATGCTTAATAAAACACTGTGGAAATCTTGAGAACTGTTTCCTAATCTTGTTTCCAGAATGTGCTGACCCCAACTGCCAAACTTCAGAATGTACTCCCTCGCTCGTTTGCACGCAAACATCTCACTCGCACGGACCCATCAATTAACTTCCCTCTCTGACCTCTCCAATGAAAATATATAAGCTCTGCTTAAGCTGTTCTCAGGGCTCTCTGCTCTATTCAAGTGAGCTCTGAGCCCCAGCATGCTGGACCCCCAATAAACCCTTTGCTTTTGCATGAGACAGTCTCTTGGTGGTCTCTTCCTCCGACGCTCGCCCGACCTTTACATATGGACGTTCCACCGAGATCCGGCAGCGGCGGACGAGAGACCCCAACAGGCTTCTCTCGGGGTATGTAAGGTGCCTCTTTCTGGTTTCAGGTTTCAAGTTATGGCTTGGCAAAATGGCTGTCAATGAAGAGTGTGAGCTCTCTCTGACGGTGGCTGACAGACGTGTCACAGAGCCACAGGCCACATACCTGGGGGACGCCCCTGAGGATTCTGGAAATCGAGGAGCAATAGTCTCTTCTAATCAGTGATATTTTGTTTCAGATTCGGTATTGCCAGCCCATCAGGTTGTGCCGGCTACTCAGTCCTGGTCTCAGTGTTGGACATCCATTGCGTGTCTTTATTTTCTTGTCTTGTCTGTGTCGTGTGTCGTTGCTTTTACTGTTTGTGTATCTTTCATTATGGGACAGAGCACTTCAATGCCTCTGTCCCTGACCCTTGATCACTGGACCAAAGTACACTGAAGGGCTCAGAGTCTTTCTTTTTCAGTAAAACCCTGGACCTAGCAGACTCTCTGTGACTCAAAACGGCCCACCTTTAGATTCGGAAGGCCCCTAGAAGGATCTTTCTACTTCCCACTAATTTAAAAAGTAAGAGATATTGTCTTTTAGCCAGGGAAACATAGCCATCCAGATCAAAAGCCATATATCTTATCTTGGAAAGACCTCTGCAAATCTACTCCTCCATGAGTGAGGCCTTTCCTTGCCCCTGCCCCCGCTCCTACTCCTTGCCCCATGATCTCTCAAACCCTCTGCTCCTCCTCCTCCTCCACCCTGTGTTCTCCCTGAGTCAAAGATTTGACTCTACTGGACTCTCCTCCCCCTCCTTATCTCCTGCCCACGTCCCCCAACCCCCAACACCCTCTAAGTGATTCCCCTGCTGCTGACTCTGCCTCTCCACCATTGGAGGAAGCTAAGCCAGCCCAGTGGCCACCAGAAAACTCCCCCACTGCACACACAGCCCCTCCTCCCCTGGAGGAAACTGGTCAGGCTAAAGGAACTTGCCGGCGGTGAATATTTGAAAATGCTGGAACTCCCGTGATGCTCCCCCTCCGTCCCTATGGGCCAGTGACTGACAACGTCCTTGGGGGAAATATGCAAGACTATCAATATTGGTCTTTCTCCTCTTCAGACCTATATAACTGGAAAAATAACAATCTCCCTTATACCGAGGACCCCACCTGGCTCTCAGGTGTGGTTGAGTCATTGATGTTTTCACAGCAGCCTAATTGGGATGACTGCCAACAACACCTAGGGACTCTCTTCATGACAGAGGAACAAAAGAGAATCCTCCTGGATGCTAGAAAAAAATATTCTCGGACCAGATGGGTGACTGACACAACTTCCCAAGATATTCAACATGGCTTTCCCTTGAACCAACCCAACTGGGCCCCCAACACCTTTGAAGGTAGGGAGCATTTGTCCACTTATCACCAGGTTCTAATTGCGAGTATTTTAGTGGCCACTAGGTGACCAACAAATTTGGCCAAGGTAAGAGAGATTATTCAAGGGCCTGATGATTTCCCCTCTATGTTTCTAGAGAGAATTATGGAGGCATATAGTAGATATACTCCTTTCGATCCTCAGGCAGAGGATCAAAATGCATACGCATGATGGCCTTTATTGGGCAAGCTGCCCTGGATATTAAAAAAAAGTTACAATGCATAGATGGATTACAAGATATGACTTTGAGAGATTTAGTCTGAGAAGCCAAGAAGGTATACTATAAGATACAAACTGAGGAAGAGTAGGGAGCAAAGGGAGGATAAAAGAAAAAGACAGACTATGGCATTGTCTAAGGTCTTGGTCTCAACAACAAATAGGCCAGAAATAAGAAACATGGAGACAGGAAGGAATACCTGGTCCCACACTACAGGCCATCCCTGGCCTCAGATCAATGTGCCTACTGTAAAGAAAATGGACTCTGGGTCAAAGAGGCCCCTAGAAAGAGACAGCCATGCCAGCCAGCCATTCTGACTCTGGAGGATGACTAAGAACGTCGGGGTTCAGATCTCCTCACAGAGGTCAGGGTAACTTTTGAAGTAGAGGGGACCCCAGTAAACTATGAAGTAGATACAGGGGCAATATACTCAGCCCTTAAGGCCCCATTGGGCTCTCTTTCAAATAAAAGGTCTCTAATTCAAGGGGCTAATGACAGTAAATATTGGGCTTGGACAACTAAGAGGAACATGGACCAGGGGGAAAAAATATCCATCACTCCTTTCTAGTAATCCAAGAATGCCCGGCCCCATTGATGGGCAGACATTTGCTCACAAAGCTCCAGGCCAAAATAACTTTTAACCCTGAAGGCCTCCAAGTGGAATTTCTAAATCCTTCAGTAAAAACTCCTATAGTCACGGCTCTAAATATGACAGTAGAAAATGTACATCAACTCACTCACCTTGGTTCAAAGAAATTGCATTCATTCCTGAAGGATCAAGAACAGAGTTTTCCACTAACCAACTCACAGTGAAAGAAAATAACTGAACCGGTAACAAAAGCCTTTTGGGTCCATCAATTGGTTAATGCTTACCCTTCCAAGCTTCCTGCAGGAAAGCACCTACGAGGAGCAGACCAGGACAATTCTGGGAAGTGGACTTTACTAAAATTAAGCCAGAAAGCGATGGACATAAATATCTCCTAGTCTTTGTAGATACTTTTCCAGGATGGATTGAAGCCCTCCCCAGGAAAAAAGAAAAAAAAAGAAAAAAAAGAAACAGCACAAATGGTGGTCAAGATGATCCTGGAAGATATTTTTCCAAGAAATGGCCTCCCTAAAGTAATAGGGTCTGATAATGTACCAGCATTTGTGGCTCAGGTAAGTCAGGGGTTTGCCAGGACCCTGGGGATTAATTGGAAGTTACATTGTGCTTATAGACCACCGAGTTCAGGACAGGTAGAAAGAATGAATAGAACCATTAAAGAAACCATAACGAAATTAAGCTTAGAGACCGGCATAAAAGATTGGACTATGCTCCTGCCTTATGCACTGTTTAATGCAAGAAATACTTCCTCTGTTTCTTTGTGTAACCTCACCCCCTATGAAATTCTCTATGGTGCCTCTCCTCCAGGACGCGACCTAACCCCAACTCTAAGACCTAACCATCCCTTCCACACCCCCTTGCTTGACAGACTTAAACCTCTTAAAAGAACTCAGGGATACCTGCAAAAACAGATGGCCACTGCCTACCAAACTGGGAACGAGGGAACTGCACATCGATATCAAGTAAGAGACTTCGTCTAGGTGACATGACATCAGGTGTCATCCCTGGAACCCCGCTGGAAAGAACCATATCAGGTGCTACTTATAACACCTACAGCAGTAAAGTTAGACAGAACCTCTTCCTGTATCCATATTTCTCATCTCAAGCCTGCGGCCTGTCCAGACTCTGGCTGGAAACTGGAAAAGACTGGTAACACTTTCAAATTGTGTATTCGCCGTGTGGATAAGGCTATAGACTCTGCCCTTGACCAGCAGTAGTCCTAACCCTCATCAGCCCGGTCAGCAGCGATGGCTGATCACAATCCTACTGGAAAAGAAGTATGGTCTATCTTGCATACAGCCCATTTAGGGACCTGGTGGCCATCTCTCCCCGCAGACATTTGTCAGCTGGGTATGGGTCTTTCCGATTGGGATATCCCTGATGAAGAGGATCCCACTAAAATTCCATTAAATCCCTTCTACACAATAGATAATGGAAACAATCATTATGGATGTAGGGACACGTGAGGCAGATGCAGGTTGGCTTGCCTAGATTACTGTTTGCCCGGCGGTCTATCAAAGACACAACAGTCACGGCTGTGTTGGGGGATAGCCGACTTCTTCTGTAAGTCATAGGGATGTGAGCATACAGGAAGTGCCTGATGGAACCCAAACTCCTAATCGATTTCTGTACAAAGCATTGGCCATATTACCAATTAGATAACCAAAACCAATGGCCCACAGAGTGGTCTCTTGATCCTCAAAACTGCATGACCTTTTTAACTTCTGCAAGTGATCAAAAAAGTGAAAGGTGATTCCCCTATGTGGAGGCCTTTTCCCTCCTTTGCTCACATCCTGAACTATGCTTCTCCAATAGATCCTCACACGCAGCCTTCTGCTCCAGACCCGCTGCGGTCACTCCCACCTCAGCAACATGATTTCTCCCCTCCAATTTCTAGATCAAAAACCCAAACCTCCGCCTATTCTCAGACCATTACTCTCTTGCTGAGGTAGCAGGTACATAGGTACCCCTCCACCCACTCACTAATCTCTTCTCCTGTCAGTGCCCGCACCAGGTCCCACCAGGTCCTCTTACCAGTTAACCCAAAGCTCAAACCAGCTGAGGAGAGCCCTCAGACCCCTATCCAAAATGAAATGAAAATGGCCTTTAAAGATTCTTTGTCATCACTGAAAACAGGTTACTAAGAATTTAAAGTCCCTCACAGTTTTTTAGGGATACTAACACCCATCTTCCCCTCTGCTCTACCTGTTCTACTGCTCAACTTTTTGTTTCTAGGAAAATCCCAAACCCCTTTCCCATTATTCTTTTACATCTCTCCTACCTCATTCAGATCAACGGAGCTGCTCACAGCCACACCTTCCCCATCTTCCCCCTTCTGTACCAGAATCACAGAAAAGTCTTAACTGACCTTCTCCAGAAGTCTTCACCATGGCTGACTTTAGGACTTTCAGCAAAAGAGTCCCTATAAATGAGTTCAGAGTAGATAAACTTCCTCTTTTAGTGTTGCCCTGTTCTACTTGGCCACTGGCTAAAACAATCAGCACTCCTACGCTAGACACCTCCTTACTAGTTTTTCACAAAATATCTGAACAAGGCCTCTGGCCTTGAGCTGGGGCTTCACAGAGATGGCTAGATTTCTATGATAAAGATGTTACCAACTGGGCCCCATGGTAACAGCTGGCAGGGGGAAAATATAAAGGGAAGAAAAAGCTCTCCCTCACCCAGGTGTCCTTGAAAAGTTAACTTGCCCAGAAAAGAGGAAAAAGCAGGAAAAAAACTGCCTTTTGTGAACTTCTGCAGACTGTGAACTTCTGAGCCCCTTCCCTTACATGTTGGGAACAAAATTCTGAAACTACCGAAACTTGAGTTTCAGGGGATTTGTTGATTACAACAGAAGTAATGCCCTCTGAATCCATTTGCAACAAATAGGACTGTCTCCCTGTCTTTGGTACTATCTTAGGTGCCTTGCTTTATCCGTCCCTACAACAATATAATTCTATATACCTAAACATTGTTTATGTTTTCATCAAATCGTCAACAGCTGTGATTAATTGTGTAATGGTACAGATGTTTCCCAGAGTGCTTTATTATGATGCAGGCTCATTTGAAGATCAAATAGGTGGCCATAAAACCCAGTTCCACTGGGAACATATATCCCTCACTTTAGCCATCCTATTAGGAATAGGAGTTGCTGCAGGGGTGGGCACAAGAACTACTGCCTTGGTCCATTGGACACAACAAATGACCCAATAAGAAGCAGCAATAGACAAAAAATTAAAGATATTAGAAACCTCTATCACAGCTTTGCAGGAATTTTTAACCTCTTTCTCTGAAGTTGTTTTACAGAACAGTCGAGTGTTGATCTTCCTCTTCATGAGAGAAGGGGTCCTTTGTTCTGCATTGATGGAAGAATGTTGTGTTTATGCCGACCATAGTGGAGTTGTTAAAAAATCTATGAGTAAATTAAAAAATGTCTTGAAGAGTGTCAACGAGAGAGAGAGGCCCAAAAAGTGTTGTTTGAGTCTTGGTTCACACAGTCCCCCTCGTTAACTATGAATTTATCAACCCTGGCCAGTCCAATAATAATCCTTATATTATTGCTAACTATAAAATCCTGTTTGCTAAACCGTGTAATTTCTTTTCTCCAAGCTCAAATTGGACAAGTTGAACTTATGGTAATACCCCATTAGCAGACGTAGAATGCGACACCCGGCAATGATCACTTTTATGATTAAAAGTAGCCAGAAGAAGAATTGGGGGATGAAAGGTTAATAAAATAGGCACTTGTCACTTCCTTTTTTTCTGTACGCTTAACAAAACACTGTTGAATTCTTGAGAAATGTTTGCTAATCTTGTTCCCAGTATGTGCTGTCCCCAACTGACAAACTGCAGAATGTACTTCCTCACCCGGTTGCACGCAAACTGCCCACTTGCCCTGACCCATCAATAAACTTTCCTCCATGCCATGACAAAGGAAAGTATATATGCTCTGCTTAAGCTGTTCTCAGGGATCTCTACTCTATTCAAGTGAGCTCTGAGTACCAGCATGCTGGACCCCCAATAAACCCTTTGCTGTTTCATGAGATAGTCTCTTGGTGGACTCTTCCTCCAATGCTCGCCTGACCTTTACTTGGATGATTGAATGTTGAAGAGAACATCCATTCAAAAAGGGATAGTCTGTAGGATTAGAAATATAGCTGGTAGGATTAGGACGAAGAGTGAGTATAGGATGAACTGGAGAAAATACGTAGGAAAGCAGATATCAATAGAGACATTATGAAATCAGGCTAAGTATAAAGTCAGTGAGAGGATTAGACATTATCAACAGGGTTGAGTTTCAATATATAATCTTAGGAAGAAACAAATATGTCCTAACCAATATGATTGACATTTGAGAGCATTAGGCAACCTGGACATGGATGTTTTTAGTAATCCAGGATTGCTTTCCATTTAGGCTTTGGTACAATCATAAGTGTGACCTTTGCATTTTGTGATCTGAATATTACTGGGATAAAATGTATATGTAGATAAGGTGACATGAGTATTTCTTCTAACATTTCTGGGAGCAATATTTTGAAGACGTATAAATTAGTATTGGGGGTACAAAAGTTGTACCCTGTGTCTATGAATATAGAAGTAATGCATGAATTGACAATACTGTGAATAAATAATATAACTGTTTCAACTTTAAATAATGGATTGAATTGATATCTGAAAATATATAAGAAATCTTATATTGATATACAATCATTCATTCCATCAAGTTATACATCAAATGGTAATATTAGGGTTATGTTTTATCATGAAGGGTGTGTGAGTTTTGCTTGAAAAGTGATTATGGAAATGGAAAATAATGTGTTTGGAATGAAGTCTCATGAGAAGACGAGTCAAGAAACATAGAGGAATACATGTGTTCTGAAGAAGGAAGTGATTGTAAGTATAACAAAAGCCTATAAATTTACTAACTTGTGGATGAAATATATATCCTATGATGTGCAAAAACTGAAGAAATAGTAATGTAACAGTGTTTAATTAAAATGAACGTCAAAATACACATCATGTCCCATTGGATTCTACTTGCATTGATGTTAAACTGGGTCAGTTACTGTAGAAACAATATGATTTGTAAGGACCATTTAATAAAGTTAGTTTTCAGTACTAGAAAACAAAAATATATTACAGGTGGATGAATATATCTGAGCATAATCTTGTGAAAATTTGATTATAAATCCACATTAATTAACATGAATGAATTTAGGGAGTGTATATATGACACAAATATTACATATTTTGAAAAGTCAGGGGAGTATATATATATATATATATATATATATATATATATATATATATATATATATATATATACAAAAACACACACAGACACATTAAAAATTAGCATTATATATGCCAAACAAAATTCATCATGAAATATACATAATCCACAGATTCAAATGTATTCATTTTACTCAACATGGATTTATGTATAATGTTGTTCAACTAGGAAACTCACCCATAGGTTGAATTTTCAGTTCCAAAAGCATTTAGGAGGAGTGATCTCTTCTCAGAATTTCTTTCTGCCAAGTCAGCCACTTCACAAAAATGTATGAGTGATACCAAGTAGGGTTCTATATGTGCATATAAAAATACATGTGCTGAATAGGCTCCAGAGAAATGGAGACAGGAATTCACACATAAGTTAACTTTAAAATCAAAGGAGAACTATTTCAATTAAAAATTCACTAGATTTGTATCACCTACCAAAAATCATGCAAAAAGGCAGTCCAACAATACATGATGCCTCCCCTGAACTGCTTGTATTTCTATAGTGTTTGGGATATTTTCCTCCATCATATTAGGATTAGTATTCAGAGTCTAGAAGGGTGTGGGTTAGTATCAGGGATTCAGTATTTCGTTTGAAAAATAGGAAAATGAATCCAATGTGTATGCAAATATGTGCTACACAAAATCTTCCCACTCTCATCCAGAACAATGCCTAGACATCACCTTCGCCCCAAGTAAGACACAATTAGAGGAGAAGAGTTAGAAAATCTTTGAATACATATCTGCAATGAAAACTTATCAGGAGTTCACAACCTTGGATATGGTAGAGGAATTTCCAAAAGTAAGGGACAGGGTAAACACTCCACAAACATGGACCTTTGCCTGCCTAAAGACTTCTTGATAAACTGCCTCTAAGGATGGGCACTTGGAATATATGTTGTTGTCAGGAACTTTAGCTTCCTTTCTAGTGAGACCATCAAAGCTAGGTCTGATTCTCTGTGACCTGGAGGATATGCTTTCTTATTTTCCAATGAACATGAGGCAGCAGTGCTGAATTCTCTCTTTGTCGGCAAACTGTTGCCACGGGGGGCTAAGTGTATCCACATGTTGACTGTGAGTCCATTTGTTCATCCTCCACATTTCGTGGTGTTTCTTGGTGCTGCACTGGGAATTTGGTATTTGCTTCACGGAATACAAGGAGCTCAACTGGGACACAGAGCTGGAGGGAGTTCTGTCAGGTATGGTGGGTCAGGATCTGCAGGAGAATGCACAAACCAGGCTTCTA
This sequence comes from Callospermophilus lateralis, assembly GCF_048772815.1. Taxonomy (NCBI): domain Eukaryota; kingdom Metazoa; phylum Chordata; class Mammalia; order Rodentia; family Sciuridae; genus Callospermophilus; species Callospermophilus lateralis. The sequence continues at coordinate 12,666,495 of NC_135319.1, forward strand.
TCCCACATAGTTTGCCCCCTTGACCATAATAACCTGATTGTGAACATTTCCGTTAAACCTGTCCTTATAAAAAGATGCCTTTACATATAAGAGTCTGCAGGATGCACCATGTCAGTCACAAGCCATTTGGAAGTCAAAGGCAGATCCACAAGGCCCCAGGATAGAAATTTTATCACAAAACTGCACACCACTGCTCTTGGTCCACTACTCAGTAGGCTCCAACTTACTGGCATCTCTGTTCTACACCATTTTCATGAAACCCAGTCAATCAAGGCACTGTCTGGTACACTCAGGATCAGCAACAGTACATTCAAAGGTTCTCCTGTACCACCTGGTCAAGGGAATTTCAAAAATGTCATGGTATTTATCTAGCCATTTTTCAAGGATGATATTGGAGGCACTGTGGGTTGCAATTCTTTTAGGAACCATTCAATTGTGAGGAAGCTCATTTCAATGAATGCTCTGGAGAACTCTCACAGGCAAGTCATCCAAAAAAGTGGCAAAATGGTCACGTGAATCCAGGCCCATTGAGGTCTACAAAGTGAGGTCCATGTTTGTTTTGACTCTCAACTATGTCTGCCAAGACTTTCAGAAAAAAATCATGTGATATCCTGGCTGAGATTCCCAGTGCTGTGTGGAAAGCCACCCTGAGCCTAGATCTCAGTTTCCAATGGCGACTCTCATGCGTGGCCTCCTAAAATCCCAATGCAATTCATGGCAATACTTGTATAAGTTCAGTTACAGAACTCAGTCTCTTAGGGGAAACACACCAGAGTTCCAGCTCAGGTGGACCAAGTAATCTCTTCCAACCACAATTAAAACCAAAACTCTCCCACATGGCCCACATCTTCTTCCATTGAGACACTCATCAAAACCTCTGGCTGAAGGTTTACATGATGGGTGCAGCCCAAGACAGTGTCCAAAATATGCTCCCTTGCCCCTCTTTTGCCTTAAGTTAGGGTGGCCTGGACCCCTTTCTTCTGAACCTGGAGTGATCAAATAAGCCTGCCATTAATACTGCTCTGATTCTCCAATTTGAGGCCTACTGACTGTCAGGTATAGATTCTTCATGTGATTTGGAGTACTGAGAAAACCCAAGCACCTATTGTCTACCCTCTGTAGGGCTTTGAAGAACTCATTTGAGCCAAAGGATCCCTATTCTCACTTGATGGAGGTCAGGAACCTAACAGAGAAAGGCAAGAGACTTCTTCCAGAATGACTGATATTTTTACATTTTGGTTTTCGATACACACATGGGAACGTACTTTAGATCCATCAGGTGCTGAGAATCTAAGTCATAGCCTGACACAGGGACAAGAGGCTTATTCAGACAAATCCCTTTCCAAAGCAATTAACCAAAGAGCTACAGGTGATGCCCATTAATTTCCATTTGAAAACTGTTTTCTTCAGGCTTCAAAAAGGGGTGGCCTGAGGCAAGAAACTTTCTTACACTCAGGGCAACAGAACAATAGGTAAGCAAAATGCCCAGAGCAGGGTTTCTCCACTGAGACTTTCCTGGTCACATTGATATCTGCATTTTCTGCGATGCTCGCCACTCCATTCTGCTATCCAGTACATGGCCATGTCACAGAGCTTGGAGGTGGCACATATCTTGGACACAAAAACATGAGCCTATTCTGGATAGTGGCCAGAATTCGGGAAGAAAACAGGAACATAGGAGGATAGTAGGGGTTGCTCATCCATAAGTCAAGCTACAATCCACTCATAAATTGGGTAGGATGAATGCTGAGAAGCTTTCTACTAGACAGGACATATCCATTGATGCATTCTCTTTTCTCATGTCTACAAACACGGACACAGTGGGATACACAGACATAGAAACACTAGCCTTTTCAAACGGCTTTCTAGAAGTACTCCACTCCATACCAAACAAACTGCCTTTCCTACCTATTCTCAGAACATGAATAAAAACCACAAACTTACACCAACAACCACAAAGGCACTTCCTACCCTCAATAGGTCTTTGACTATCCAGAGTGTCCTCGGACTGGTGGACCATAGTATGTTACCCTGAATTGGCCTGTCCTTTCTCAGATCTGGTCTCCGCGGCCAACTCTGTGAAGTTGTCAGGAACCAACTGTGAGCGACTACCTGCTTTCTTAGGAAAGGTCCCTCTACAGAGCTCTGCTGGCATTTGTCCATCTTCACATCAGTAGATACCAAAAAAGACTGTCTGTCCTTGGTAAATCGAAACAAGTGATCCCACTGGGACTGCAACTGTGACTATCTCTGGGTGCCTGGCTTCCTGGATCCCAAGTTGAGAGAGTTCCATCACCAAGTAAGTGAGGTGAAGTCACTTTCTTCTAAAAATGAATGTGGTCACTGCCCTGGCAACCATTTTGTTCTAACAGTTGCTTCAAATGGTCCCATGAGATGGAGGGTGCTCCTTCTTCCTGTGACACTTTCACAAGTTAGAATGGTATATCAACCATAGTCAACGGGGAACTTCTCTCCACACAGGCCTGCTTTGGTCCATCTTCTCTACATTAAGAAGAGAGAGGCTGATTCAGACACATCCTTTCATCCTCTCCAGGTTGTTTGCCATGTAAAATAAGTTTTGCTCTCTCAGGTCCTTCATAGCTGCCTACAACTTTTCCAAGGATCATATCTGCATGGAACTCTGAGGTTCTCAGCAGGTGGAAGATCACCTACATTCCTCTATTGTAAGACCAACTCTGTCCATGCTCTTCTGTAGTTAGATTGAGGGAAGAGTGTATGGTTAGGGTTAACAACAGGTTCGATTTGGGTTAGAAATAATTTGGGGGATGAATAATGGTATTTGGAACCTGCAATATTTAAAAGAATATACAGGTGAAATGTAAGTATGAAAACCGAAATGTATGTAAGATTTGAAGCCCAGACGGCTATTGAGCCCTTGATTGGGATACTTAGCTTTGAATTATGTTCTGCACAGATGTCTCTGATAAATCGATATACAATGGCATAGGACCTTGTGCCTTGGATGACTGAATGTGGAAGACAACATCCAGTCAAAAAGTGAGAGTCGGTAGGATTAGGAAGATAGTTGGAAGGTTTAGAAAGAAGAGTGAATATAGGATCTGGACCAAAAGTTCTTCAGCAATAGGGTTTCAGGTAGAGAGTGAATGTAAAAATCAGCACATGTGAAGAGTCAGTAACATTGATGAACTGGCTAAAATATGTAGGAAAGCAGATATCAATAGAGTCATTAGGAAATCAGACAAATTATAAAGTGAGTAATAGGATTAAACATTTTCACAGGGTTGAGGTTGAATATATAATCTAAGGAAGAAACAAACATGTAGTCACCAATAGGATTGACATTTGAGAGCATTAAGCAACCTGGACATGGATGTTTTTAGTAATTCATGATCACTTTCCATTTAGGCTTTGTTACAATCATCAGTGTGATCTTTGCATTTTGTGTCCAGAATATCACTGTGATAAAATGTATATGTAGATCAGGTGACATGAGTATTTCTTCCACCATTTCTGGGAGCAATATTTTGAAGATGTATCAATTAGTATTGGGAGTACAAATAGGTGTACTTTGTGTACTTCTAATGGTAACATTAGGGTTACGGTTTATCATGAAGTGTGTGTGAGTTTTGCTTCAAAAATGATTAAAGAATAGAAAATAATATGTTAAGAAAGAAGTCTAGTGAAAAGATCACTAAATAATCATAAAGAAATACATGTTTTCTGAAAGAGGAAGTGATTGAAAGTGAACCAAATGCCTATAAATTTGTGAACTTGTGGATGAAAGGATATATCCTATGATGTCCATAAACTGAAGAAAAAGTAATCTACCAGTGTTGAATAAAAACAAACTTCAAAATACATATCATGTCCCATAGGAATCTAACTGCATTGATGTTAATCCTGGTCAGTTACTATAGAAATATTAGGACATATAAGGACCATTCACTGAAGTTAGTTTTCACTAGTAGGAAACAAATATGTATTTCAGGTGGTTGAATATTTTTCAGAATGATCTTGTGAAATGTGAAATGTTGATTATAAATCCACATACACGAACTAGAATGAATTTACGGAGTGTATAATAAGACACATATATTTCATATTTTGGAAAATCTGGAGAGTATATATATATATATATATATATATATATATATATATATATATACATATATATATATACACACACACATTAAAATGTAGCAATATATATGCCAATCGAAATTTATCATGAAATATATATCATCCACATACCTAAAAATATTAATTTTACTGAACATGGATTTATGTTTAATGTTGTTCACTAGGAAGCTCACCCATAGGTTGAATTTTCAGTTCCATCAGTATTTAGGGGCAGTGTTGTATTCTCATAATTTGTAAATTCCAAAGTCAGTTTGCTCACAAGAATGTACGTGTGATACCAGGTAGAAGTCTATGTATGCATAAAAATATACATGTTCTGAATAGGCTACACAGAAAAGGAGACAGGAATTTACATATGTGTTAACTTTAATAACTCATGGAGAAATATTCCAAAGAAAGGTTGACTAGAATTATAACACATGCCCTTGATAAAGCAGAAGGAAAGTATACACCATGTCTCCTATGAAAGGCCTGTATTTCTATCCTGTTAGGTTTCTTTTTCTCCATCATTTTAGGATAAGTAGTCAGAGTCTAGTAGGGTATGGGTTAGTGTCAGGGATTCAGTATTTCAAATGGTAAATAGGATAATGAATCCAATGTGTATTCAAATATGTGCTACACAATAAACTTCCAACTCTCATCCAGAACAATGCCTTGACATTACCTTTGGCCCAGTGAGACACAATTAGAGGGGAAGAGTTTGAAAATCTGTGAATACAAATATGGAATGGAAAATGCTCAGGAGTTCCCAACCTGGGAGCTGGTAGAGGAGTTTCCAAAAGTACGGGACAGTGTAAACACTACACAACCATGGAGCTCTGCTGGCCAAAAGAATTCTGGAGAAACTGCCTCTGAGGTCTGGCACTTGAAATATATGTTGTTGTCAGGAGCTTTATCTTCATTTGTCATGAAACCATCAAAGCTGGGTCTGCATCTATGTTACCTGGAGAACATGGTTTCTTATTTTCCAATGATCATGAGGCAGCGGTTCTGAATTCTCTCTTTGTAGGTAAACTGAGGCCACTGAGCCGAAGTGTCTCCCATGTGTACTGTGAAGCCATTTGGTCATCCACCAATTTTCGTGGTGTTTCTTGCTACTGCACTGGGAGATTGGTATTTGCTTCACAAAATACAAGGAGTTCAACTGGGACACAGTGTTGGAGGGAGTTTAGTGACATATGGTGGTTCAGAGTCTGCAGGAGAATGCACCAACCAGGCTTCTATCCCATATGCTTGCCCCCTTGAGGATAGCAAACTGATTCTAAACATTGCCCTGAAACCTCTCCATATAACAAGATGCCTTTACATATAAGGGTCTGCTTGGTGCACCATATCAGCTAAAAGCCATTTGGAAGTCAATGGCAGATCCACATGACACCACCACAAATATTTTATCACACACCTGCACACCACTGCTCTGAGCCAACTACTCTGCAGTTTTCAACTAACCGGCATCTCAGTTCTACACCATTTTCATTATAGCCAATCAATCAAGGCACTGTCTGGTATAATAATAATCAGCAACAGGACATCCAAATGTTCTTCATTGCCACCTCGTCATGCGAATTTCAAAAATTTCATGGTATTCATCTATCCATTTTACAAGGTTGAAGTTGGAGCCATTGTGGCTTACAATTCATTCAGGAACCATTAAATGGTGAGGAAGCTCATTTCAATGAAAGCTCTGGTACAATCATAAGTGTAAACTTTGCTTTTTGTGTCCAGAATATTACTGTGATAAAATGTATAAGGAGATCAGGTGACATGAGTATTTCTTCCACCATTTCTTTGAGCGATATTTTGAAGATGTATAAATTAGTATTGGGGGTACAATAGGTGTACCCTGTGTCTTTGGATATAGAGATAATGCATGAATAGACCATACTGAGAATAAATAATATAACTGGTTCCAATTTTAAATAGATTTTTGAATTGATATCTGAAAATATACAGAAAATCTTATATTGATATACAATCATTCATTCCAACCAGTTCCACATTTAATGGTAATATTAGAGTTATGGTTTATCATGAACAGTGTGTGAGTTTTGCTTCAAAAGTGATTATGGAAATCAATAATAATGTGTTTGGCAAGAAGTCTCATGAAAAGACCAGTCAAGAGACCTGGAGGAATACATGTGTTCTGAAGAAGGAATTGATTGATTGTGAAACAAATGCCTGTAAATTTGTGAAATTGTGGATGAAATATATATACTATGATATATATATATATATATATATATATATATATATATATATATATATATATATATATATATATATATAAACATAGGTGAAATATATGTATGAAATCAGAAATCTAAATAAGATTTGAAGCCCAGAAGGGCATTGGTCCCCTGTTTGATATACTTATCTTTGAATTACTTTCTGCAAAGTTGTCTCAGATAAATCCATATACAGGGGCATAGGACCTTGTACCTTGGATGATTGAATGTAGAAGAGAACATCCAGTAAAAAAGGGATAGTCAGTAGTGAAAGCTTAATAAAATAGGTACTTGTCACTTCCTGTTTTTCTGTATGCTTAACAAAACACTGTTGAAATTTTGAGAATTATTTGCTAATCTTGTTCGCAGAATGTGCCGTTCCCTACTGCCAAACTGAAGAATGTACTCCCTCACCTGGTTGCACGCAAACCACCCAGTCACCCAGACTCATCAATAAACTTCCCTCTCTGCCCTCTCCAAGGAAAGTATATAAGCTATGCTTAAGCTGTTCTCAGGGCTCTCTGCTCTGTTCAAGTGAGTTCTGAGCTCAAACATGCTGGACCCCCAGTAAATCCTTTGCTGTTGCATGATAAAGTCTCTTGGTTGTCCCTTCCTCCGACGCTAGCCCGACCTTTACATATGGAGGTTCCACCTAGATCGAGCAGTTGTGGACAAGAGATCCCAAAGGACCCCTCTCAGGTAAGTAAGGCGCCTCTTTCTGGTTTCAGGTTTCAGGTTAGGGCTTGGACTGTGAATGAAGAGTGTGAGCTCTCTCTAACGATGCCTGACAGTCGTGTTATAGAACTCAAGCCATGTCTCTGGAGGATGCCACAGAGGACTCCGGAAATTGAGGAACAATAGTCTCCTCGACTCAGTGATATTTTGATTCGGATTCGGTATTGCCAGCCCATCGGGTTTTGCTGGCAACTCAGTCCTGGTCTCAGTGTTGGACATCCATTGCCTGTCTTTATTGTCTTGTCTTGTCTGTGTCATGTGTCGTTGCTTTCACTGTTTGTGTGTCTTTCATTATGGGACAGCGCACGTCAATGCCTTTTTCCCTGACCCTTGATCACTGCACCAAAGTCCGCTTAAGGGCTCAGAATCTTTCTTTTTCAGTAAAGTGCCGGATGTCGCAGACTCTCTGTACCTCAGAATGGCCAACATTTGGAGTTGGATGGCCCCTAGAAGGATCTTTCTACTTCCCACTAATTTAAAAAGTCAGAGATATTGTCTTTTAGCCGGGGCCACATAGCCATCTGGATCAACAGCCATGTATCTTAACTCAGCAGGACCTCTGCAAAGCTCCTCCTCCATGGGTGAAGCCTATCCTTGCCCCTGCCCCTGCTCCAACTTCTTCCCCCAGGAACTCTCAAACACTCTTCTTCTCTTTGTCCTCCACCCTCTGTTCTGCCTGAGTTACCAGATTTGACTCTACTGGACTCTCCTCCCCCTCCTTATCACCTGCCCTGGTTCCCCAGCCCCCAACACACTCTAAGTGATTCCCCTGCTGCTGACTCAGCCTCTTGTCCATTGCAGGAAGCTAAGCCAGCCCAGCGCCCTCCAGATAATTCCCCTGTGGCACACACAGCACCTTCTCCCATGGAGGAAGCTGGCCCAGCTAAAGGAACTCGCTGGCGGCAAAAGATTGAAAACCCTGGAACTCTCAGGATGCTCCCCCTCCTTCCCTACAGGCCAATGGTTATCGATGGCCATGGGGGAAAAATGCAAGCCTACCAGTATTGGCCTCTCTCCTCTTCAGACCTATATAACTTAAAAAATTACAATCCCCCTTTTTCCGAGGACCCAACATGGCTCTCAGGTGTGGTTGAGTCATTAATGTTTTCACAACAGCCTACTTCAGAAGACTGCCAACAACTCCTAGGAACTCTCTTCATGACAGAGGAACAAAAGGGAATCCTCCAGGAACCTAGAAAAAAATATCCTCGGACCAGATGTTCATCCGACACAACTTCCCAACATAATCAAAGCCGGCTTTCCCTTGAACCGACCCAACTGTGACCCCAACACCTTTGAAAGTAGGGAGCTTCTGTCCACTTATAGCTGGGCTCTAATACTGGGTCTCCAAACAGCCGCTAGTGACCAACTAATTTTGCCAAGGTAAGAGAGATTATTCAAGGGCCTGATGAATCTCCCTCTATGTTTGTAGAGAGAATTATGGAGGCATATAGGAGATATATTCCTTTCGATCCTCAGACAGAGAATCAAAAGGCATCTGTCATGATGGGCAAACTGCACTTGATATTAAAACAAATTTACAAAGCTTAGATTGATTACAAGATATCACTTTGAGAGATTTAGTCAGAGAATCTGAGAAGATATACTATAAGAGAGAAACTGAGGAAGAGAAGGGAACAAGGTGAGGTTAAAGAAGCAAAAGGCAGACTAAGGTGTTGACTAAGGTCCTGGTCACAACAACAAATAGGCCAGAAATTAAGAAACAGGGAGACAAGAAGGGATAAGTTGGCCCACGACAGAAGCCACCCTGGCCTCAGATCAATGTGCCTACTCTAAAGAAAAAGGACACTGGGTCAAAATTGCCTTAGAAAGTGACAGCCACGCCAGCCAGCCATTCTGACTCTGGAGGATGACTAAGAAAGTCGGGTCTCAGATCCCGTCCCCGAGCTCAGGGTAACTTTTGAAGTGGAGGAGACCCCAGTAAACTGGATACAGGGGCAATATACTCAGCCCTTATGGCCACAATAGGCGCTCTATCTAATAAAAGGTCTCTAGTTCAAGGAACTAATGGCAGTAAATATCGGGCTTGGAAAAATAAGAGGACCATTGACTTGGGTAAAGGAAAAATCCATCATTTCTCCCTAGTAATCCCAGAATGCCTGGCGCCATTGATGGGCAGAGATCTGCTCACCACGGTCCGCGCCAAAATCACTTTTAACCCTGAAGGCCCCCAAGTGGAATTTCTAAATCCTTCAGTAAAAATTCCAAGAGTCACGGCTCTAACTATGACAGTAGAAAATGTACATCAACTCACTCACCATGGTTCAAAGAATCTGCAGGCATTCCTGAAGGATCAAGAACAGAGTTTTCCACTAACCAACTCACAGTGAAGGAAATAACTGAATGGGTAACAAAAACCTGTCGGGTCCATCAATTAGTTAATGCTTACCCTTCCAAGCTTCCTGCAGGAAAGCACCTACGAGGTACCAAACCAGGACAAATCTGGGAAGTGAACTTTACTTAAATTAAGCCAGCAAGGAATAGACTTAAATATCTCCTAGTCTTTGTAGGTACATTTTAAGGATGGATTGAAGCCTTTCCCTCAAAAATAAAAGAAAAAAAAAGAAAAGAAATAGCGCAAATTTTGGTCAAGAAGATCCTAGAAGATATTTTTCCAAGATATGGCCTGCCTAAGTTAAAAGGGTCTGATACTGGACCAGCGTTCGTGGGCCAGATAAGTCAGGGGTTAGCCAGGACCCTGGGGATTAATTGAAAGTTACATTGTGCTTATATACCCCAGAGTTTAGGACAGGTAGAAAGAAAAAATACAACCATTAAACAGACCTTAAAAAATTAAGCTTAGAGACCAGCATAAAAGATTGTACTATGCTACTGCCTTATGCACTGTTTCATGAAGGAAATACTCACTCTGTGTTTTGTGTAACCACACCCCCTATGAAATTCTCTATGGTGCCCCTCCTCCAGGAAGGGACCTAACCCCAACTGTAAGACCTAAAGATCCCTTTCACACCCCTTGCTTGACAGATTTAAAGCTCTTGAAAGAACTCAGGGATACCTGTGAAAACAGCTGACCACTGCCTACCAACCTGGGGACGAGGGGACTCCACATCGATATCAAGTAAGAGACTTTGTCTATGTAAGATGACATCAGGTGTCATCCCTGGAACCCCACTGGAAAGGACCATACCAGGTGGTACTTATAACACCTACAGACATAAAAAAAGAAAAAAAAATTGAAAATAAAGAAAGAAGAAATTTTAAAAAATAATAATAATGATAATAAAAAAATGAAAATTAAAATTTAAAGAAATAATACTCATAATAATAAAATAAAAAAAATTGAATACATAAAAAAAGTTAAAGAACAACTACACCAACAAAAAATGAAAATGAAAGAAAAAGAAAAAAAATAAATGCAGTCATAGATTTTGATTAACTTCTCTTAAAGTAGGTGGTGCTGTGCCCACTGGGCCAAGCTTCTCCTCTCAAAGGTGGGAACCATTAACTGTGCAGCAGCTCTACGTCCCAGACTGGGTGGGTCTCCAATCCTGAGTGCCTAGGGCCTTCTCTTGTGTTTCCTCAAGCCAGGCCCCGCTCACCACAATACTGGCTACACGCCAGGTCTGCTGCTCCTGGGAGCCCTGTTTTCATGAATACCTGGGCACACTCTCCCTGTTTGCCTCCCTCACACCCTAAGTTTGTAGAGCTTGGGGGTGAGAACCCTCAGTGAATTTGCTTGCCCTCAAGGAGCCATGCCCCTGGTAGCTGGTGCAAGAGACCTCAGTTGTCAGCACTGGTGGGAGCGGTAGCCGAGAGCTCCTGAACGCAAGTCCAGTGCCACTCCTGATTCCCTCGGTCTGGCTATGGAGCTCACAGGAGAGCTAGGAGGGGCCCTTATAAAAGAGCTGGGAGGGGCTCTTAAGGTTTCCCCGCTGTGTGGAGAGAGATGGCTAGGGGATTAAACACCTGTCACGAAGGTTTCAATGAAGATATCTCCTCCACTCGTGATGTCAGTTCTCTGCCATGGTGGTATCCCATGCAAATGGTGACCATTCTTTCCTTTTTCCTGGTGACCAATGCAACGTGTGAGTCCTGACTGACTTTCCCAAGCCCCATTTTAGTCCTTTGGCCACTGCCTATGAAGGCTCAGTTGGCTTTTACCTCTGTAAATTCAGAAGGGCCAACCAGTTATTTCAGCGGGATCTTTAGTGCTGAGTCATGAGAAGCAGGCGAACTGGAGGTTGAATGCAGCCTATCCGGACTCGGTGTGTGTGTTCTGAGGGGCCCAGATTGTACGCCCCAGATCCACATCAGCTCAGCATTGCCTAGTGATCCTGAGCAAACAGCATTTAGACAGTTTACGGCTCCCTATGCCCGCGCATTTGAAGATGTCAGAGACTTGATCTCTCCGCACCTGCCACCATGTTAGATCTCCTCAATGATATTCATGTTACCCTTACAGCTTCCTGGCATAAGCAAGTTCTTGGGATTATAACACTACTGCTTCTGTTTCCAGTCCAGATTTCTAGAAATAAAACCTTGCCGCCATCGCCTCTGCCTCTGGCCCACGCTCACGTTAGCTGCACTCATGGGTGCTGCGCTCGACTGTGACTATAGCGGAACCATCACGGCCTCCGTTGCTCCTCAGCCCGGTGCCTGTCCCCTGGGGCTCAAGCAGCTGCCACCATGGCTCTCCGGACCCCTCCTCCAGAGCACAGGTCCCTTAGCAGGGGGATGCAGAATGACCCCAGAGCAGGCTCTGCCCGAAGGTGCAGCGGTGAATAGGCGACCTAGGCACTCGAGGCCACGGTCCAGCCTTCAGAGGACAGGACTCGGCACGTAGCCCAGCTCCAACCTCTAGATGCAGCAGCCGGACAATTTAGACAGAGTCATCAAGACAGCCAGCAGAAAGCAAATGGTGGCTCCCACGGAGTGGATTTTTGGCACAGAAACCACAGCCCAGCGAACAATCCCAGTCCATAAACTCTCCCTGAATCTAAAAATATTTTTAAAAAGGGGGCGGAAGTAACTGAGCTTTCTTTGCATCAGGTACTTACAATCCACTGCTGATTACACATTCAGGTTCTCTGCCCGGAGCGAAGCGAAAGAGGAAGAAGATGGGCGCAAAGCGCCCCTGGCTGTGAGCAGCCAAGCGTCTCTTTTTCCATCTCTTTGTTCTTCCTGATGCTTGGCAAGTGGTCTACTACAGATTAACGGTAAAAGGAGCTCTAACCACCTGCACAAAATCTCAATTAAAGCCGCTACTCTGAGCACCACACTCAGCACTTCAGCAACCCCCGTGTGCAGCGGCCATCTTCCCTACCAGGTTTGGTTTTTCGGTTTTTGGTTTCTGTTGGCAGAGTGGCTGCCAGCAGAGAGCGTAAGTTCCCACTGGCAGTGGTGGACAGATGTGTCCTGAAGCCACAGACCACGTCCTTGCAAGGGACGCCTTGGACGATTCGGGGAGGGACGGATGTGTCTTCATTAGGTGACTCTGCTGCCAACCCGACAGGTCTTGCTGGCTACCTATTTCTCTCAGGTTAAATTCACTGTCTGTCTTTGTGGTCTAACCCATCAGGTTTTGCCAGTTACTAGGTTCTAATCTCTCCTTCTGAACTCGTGTTAAAAGTTAACTGTGTGTCCGTTTTTGTGTCACGTTTGTATTGTCGTTGTCTCTGTTTGAGTAACTCTCATTATGGGACAAAGCCATTCCATGCCTCTGTCCTTGAAGCCTTTTCTGGTCCCTGGCTCCAACCTGACCCCTTTGACCACGATCCCATCACTCAAACCTTCTGCACCTCCCCCTCTTCCCTCCATTCTCACTGAGTCACAAGTTTGAAGATCTTAGGGTTGTGAACAAACGGGAGCTGCATGATGGTCTTTGTGTGTCTTTTTGTCTGTGTTTCTGTTAAATTTGATGGCATTGTGTGGACCGATGCAGAGTCCCGAGTTCCAACCTGCCTTAGATGTGTGGAAGTAACTTTAGCTAAATTTTAACCTAATGCTTCTCCTGTGAGGGACCAAGTCAATAGAACCGCCAGCTTTTCTGTTCTCACCTTTTACACCTCTCTTAGCTGTGTTTTAAAGAACTTTGATGTACTTTACTCCCCTTTGTTAAGCGAGATTAGGGAAGCACTGTTTTCTTTTCTTTCCATAGTTGGGTTGAGCATGCCAACTGCAGAGGGAAATGCCTGGGGTCTAAAAACTTTGATATCTCGCATAAACTTTTCTCAAAACCCTCATTATTAAATTGGCATTAATTGGCTTTGGGGATGGGACCAAACCTTCAGTCATAAATTTTGACACCCCAGAGTGGACTTTAAACGAGTCCCCACTCTGCCCTCATGGGGAAGCCTAGCACTCAAAAAACTGCAAGCAGAAAATGAACTATTTGGGAGCTGACTACTGAAAAGTTGGGAGATATAGAATATGACTGGTGCCTGGGGTCAAACCAAACCAGAGGAACTAATCCTGTAAGTAAAAAGCGAGGCTAAGGGACTCCCAGCAGCTGCCTGAGCCATTTTGCTGTGGGGAACTCCCTTATTCCTTACCTGCACTTTAAGGATTACTCCACCTCTGTTTGCTTAACAAAAGGGAGAATGAATGCAGTAATATGTTGATATTATAGATTGTTTCTTGGGGATGATCTTGGCTGAATGTGTATCTAAAAGATGATTTTTTATTGTAACAATCTGGTATCTAAATGGGTTTCTAAAGCATTGCACTATCTTACAGTATAAAGTTGGGTTTAAACAATTGTTTAGTTTGATTTCAGATAGTTCATGCTAGAAACCTTAAATACTTAGGATTAAAAAAATATTAAAGAGTTTAAATTTTGAACTAGGTAGCCTGAGAAAATTCCACTAGATATACCAGTGCATTAACTTGGGCAAAGAAAATAAATTATGATATGGTATCTGTTTTCCTTAGTGTGTAAGATTTTTAAAAAATGGTGCTAAATTAAAAGGTTGGTCTGGCTTATTGAAATGGCATTAATTAGCAACAATCTTGGAAATATTTAAAGCTTAATTTCGGATACCCAAGGCAGTGTGTGGTTTTTTAAAAAATTTTTCAGCCAATTTAATGTAACTTAATACTACTTTTGAAATTTCAGAACAAAGAAAGTGGGTTAATTATCCTATAGACACTTTTTGTGATGGTGCCATTTATATTATCAAAAAATGATCCAATTTTCAGTTTTGTGTGAGCAAATTTTTCTAGTGTAGAAAAATCTAAAGATATAAAATTTTCAGAATTACATCTTGAACTTGCATCATAATTTTCAACATTCAAACCTGAAAATTATGACATAGCTATAATGCCTTAGGAATGAGGTTTCTGCTCAAAATTCGCGTCTTTCCAGTTTTTGAGACCTCAGTCAGGACTTAAGTTGATATGCAATCAGTAAGAGACAGATAAAAAGGAGTAAAAGTTTATGTTTACCTGAACTCAAACTAGACTCAATGAATAAGTACATTATATGGTATTTACTAATTACTGAATAGTCATCTTTTTTAGGACTCTTGCTTTTTCTTAGATTCTGTATTTTTTTTTTCTTTTTTTGAGCTCATGATCTTTATTCTGCAGATCGGTAAATGTTTTCGGATCAGATCTATTTTTGATCAACTGTGGAGTTTTTAAACATTGCAATGGAGATTTCTCCTGAAAAAGCTACAAGGCCTTTACTATTGTGTTATGTGTTACATTTGTGTTATGTGTTGTATGTCGGTATGTGTGTATGTGTGTAAGTCAATATATAATGCAGTGATATGACAATTGAGAGATGAGGAGCACTCATGAAAAATTTAAAAATGGATTCAAATATCTTTGATTCACGTGATTCAAATGGTTCAATTCAAATTGGGTAAAAAGATAAAAATAAAGATGTCTTTAAAAATAGGCCTATAAGTTTTCTAGGTGTTCAAAAACGCCCTAGTATAATGTTGATGTCTATAAAATAATCTGCTTAAATTCAGAAATTTACAGGTATTGTTTCAAAATGCGAACAGAAAGAGGTTAACAAACGGAAAAGAGAAACTAAAAGGTTCTAGATATAGATTTAATAGAGGGAAAATGTGTTTCTGGATAAGAGAGTCTATATGATTAAGTAATTAAAAGGTTTTTGTAAATAATAAAAAAGTTTTGTGTAAGTTGGTTATATGTGTAAGTTTTGAGCAAGTAATCTTAAAAAATTAAACAGCTGGTTAAACAAGTACTGTTTTTAGAAAATTGTGCCATGTTATTTCTTTAAAAAGCTAAACTTGGTTAATACAAAAACATCAATGTAATTGTGGTGTTAATGTGTTCATATCTTCCAGGTATACAAGTCTGTAAGGTAGAAGCTTCAAAAGAGCATTGTATCAAGCTGGTGTTCTAAGGTTGTATGGTAATTCTAGGCTTAAAAGTAAAACATGTTGAAGATTTATGTATGTCATTTGTGTTCTATAATTGGACTTTTTTTCAATAAGATATTTACAGTTTCATCATACTTTCTGCACTGAGATACAATCTAAATGTATTTTTAAGTTTATGAGAGCCTAAACTCTGAAGATATTATTGTAAAACACAAAGGTAATTCCCATTCATTTCCATGTGAAAACTGTTTTCTTCAGGCTTCACAAAGCGGTGGCCTGAGGCAAAGACTGTCCTGATATTCAGGGCAACATAACAATAGGTAATCAAAAGGCCCAAAGCAGGGTTTCTCCACTGAGACTTTACTGGTCACATTGATATCTGAGTTTTATGAGATGCTTGCCATTCCCTTCATCTATCCAAAACATGGCCATGTCACAGAGCTTGGAAGGGGTCCATATCTTGGACACAAAACCATGAGCCTATTCTGGAGAGTGGCCAGAATTCAGGAAGAATACAGGAACGTAGGAAGATAGTAGGTGTTTCCCAGTGATAAGGCAAGCCACAGTCCATTCATGAATTGGGCAGGATAAATATTGGGAAGTTTTCTCCTTGACAGGACAAACCCACTGAGGCATTCTCTTTTTTAATGTCTACAACTATGGACACACTGGGATACACAGACATAGAAGCACTCGCCTTTTCAAATGACTAACTAGAAACAGTTAACTAGAAACCAAACAAACCACCTTTTCTAACTATTCTCAGGACATGAGAAAAAACCACAAACCCACACCCACACCCACAAAGGCACCTCCTTCCCCATGTTCGTTTGGAGCTATCCAGAGTGTCCTCTGACTGGAGCACCATACTATGTTCCCCAGAAATGGCCTGTCCTGTCTCAGATCTGGTCTCCTTGGACAACTCTGTGAAGTTGTCAGAAGCCAGCAGTGAGCCTCTACCTGCTTTCTCCAAAAGGGCCCCCCTTCAGAACTTTCCTGACTTTTGGCCATCCTCACATAAGTAGGTACCACGAAAGACTGATTCTGTCCTTGGTAAATCCAAACAATTGGGATCACTGGGACTGGGGCTGGGACTGGGTCTGGGTGCCTGGCTTCCTGGAACCAAAATTCGGAGAGTTCCATCAACAAGGATGTGAAGTGAGGTTACTTCCTTCAGGAACTGAATGACGTCACTGCATTGGCAACCACTTTTTCCTAACATTTCCTTCCTAGGGTCTCATAAGATGGAGGATGCCCCATCTTCCTGTGACATTTTCACAAGTTAGAATGGTTTAAAAACCATAGGCACCTGGGAACACCTGTCCGGACAGGCCTAGTTTGGTCAATCTTCCCTACATTAAGAAGAGAGAGGATGATTCAGACACATCCTTTCATGCTGACTGGGTTGTTTGCCATGGAAGAATACTTTTGCTCTCTCAGGTCTTTCATGGCTGCCTACATCTTCTCCAGGGATCATTTTTGCATGGACCTTTGATGTTCTCAGCAGTTGGAAGGTCCCCTACATTCCTGTATTATAAGATCAACTCTGTCCCTGCTCTTCTGTAAAGTGAGATTGAGGGAATTGTGTATAGTTAGGATTAATAACATGTTTGATTTGTATTAGGAATCATTCTGCTTGATGAATAATGGTATTGGGAACCTGCAATATTTATAAGAATATATAGGTGAATATAAGTATGAAAACAGAAATCTAGGTAAGATTTGAAGCCCAGAGAGGTATTGGGCCCTTGATTGGGATACTTAGCTTTGAATTACATTCTGCACTGAGGTCTGAGATAAATTGATATACAATGGAATAAAACACTGTACCTCAGATGATTGAATGTAGAAGAAAACATCCAGTAAAGAAGTGGTAGTCGGGAGGATTAGGAAGATAGTAAGTTTTGGAAGAAGAGTGAGTCTAGGAGTTGGACCAAGACTTTTTTAGTAATAGGGTTTTTGTTAGAGAATGAATGTAAATGTCAGCAAATGTGAAGTATCAGTCACTATGATGAACTGGGCAAAATATGTAGGAAAATAGATATCAATAGTGACATTAAGAAATAAGGCAAAGTATAAAGTGAGTGAGAGGATTAGACATTTTCAACATGGTTGAGGTTGAATACATAATCTCAGGATGAAATAAATATGTCCTCACCAATAGGATTGACATTTGAGAGCCTTAGGCATCCTGGACATGGATGTATTTAGTAATTCTTACTCACATTCAATTTAGGCGTTGGTACAAACATAAGTGTGACCTTTGCATTTTTTTATCCAGAATATTACTGTGATAAAATATATATGTGGATCTTGTGACATGAGTATTTCTCCCACCATTAAGGGGAGCTGTATTCTGAAAGCTCATAAATTAGTATTTGGAATAAAAAAGGTGTACCCTGTGTCTATGAATATAGAGATAATGGATGAATAGTCCATACTGTGAATAAATAATATAACTGGTTTCAACTTTAGAAATTGGAATAAATTGATATCTGAAAATATACAGGAAATCTTATATTGATATACAATCATTCATTCCAACCAATTATATATCTAATGGTAATATTAGTGTTATCATTTATCAAAAAGAGTGTGTGAGTTTTGCTTCAAAATAATTATGGAAATCAAATATAATGCATTAGGAAAAAGTATCATGAAAAGACCAACCAGACAAAAAAAAAAGAGGAATACGTGTTATCTGAAGCAGGAAGTGATTGAAAGTGTAACGAATGCCTTTAAATTTGTGAAATGTGGATGAAATGTATTTTCTAAGTTGTCCATAAACTGAAGAAATAGTAATGTACCAGTGTTGAATAAAAATGAACATGAAAATACACAACATTTCCCATAGGAATCTACTTGCATTGATGTTAAACTGGGTCAGTTACTGGAGAACTATAAGGATTTGTATGCACCTTTCACTGAAGTGAGTTTTCAGTACTAGAAAACAAATATGTATTTGAGGTGGATGAATATTTCTGAAAATAATCTTGTGAAAAGTTGATTATAAAACCACATACATGAACATGAATGAATTTAGGGAGTGTATAATAAGAGACATATATTTCATATTTTGAAAAATCTAGAGAGTGTAGATTTTTCACAAAACACACACAGAGATATTAAAAAGTAGCAATATATATGACAATCGAAATTCATCATGAAATACATATCATACACAGATCCAAAAATATTTATTTTACTGAACATGGATTTATGTCCAATGTTGTTCAACTAGGAAGCTCACCCATAGGTTGACTTCTCAGTTCCAACAGCGTTTAGGAGGAGTGATCTCTTCTCACAATCTTTATCTGCCACGTCAGCCATCTCACAAGAATTTACGTGTGGTACCAGGTAGGATTCTATATGTGCATATAAAAATACATGTGCTAAATAGGCAACAGTTAAAGGGAGACAGGAATTCACATATTTGATACCTTTCAAAACATTTGGAGAAATATTTCAATTAAAAATTTACCAGATTTATAACACCTAGACTTTATCATGCAAAAGGCAAGTCCAACAATACACCATGCCTCCTCTGAACTGCTTGTATTTCTATTCTGCTTGGGTTATTTTTCTCCATCATATTAGGATTAGTAGGCAGAGTCTAGTAGGGTATAGGTTAGTGTCAGGTTTCAGTAATTCGAATGGAAAATAGGAAAATGAATCCATTGTGTATGCAAATATGTGCTACAAAAAATCTTCCCATTGTCATTCAGAACAATGCCTTGACATTACCTTCACCCCAAGTAAGACACAGTTAGAGGAGAAGAATTAGTAAATCTGTGAATACATATCTGGAATAGAAAATGCTCAGGAGATCACAACCTTGGGGGTTGTAGAGGAGTTTTCAAAAGTAAGGGACAGGATGAACACTCCACAATCGTGGAACTCTGCTGGCCTAAAGACTTCTTGAAAAACTGCCTCTGAGTTTGGGCACTTGAAATATATGTTGTTGTCAGGAGCTTTAGCTTCCTTTGTAGTGATACCATCAAAGATGGGTCTGCATTTATGTGACCTGGAGGACTTGGTTTCTTATTATCCAAAGAACATGAGGCAGCAGTACTGTATTCTCTCTTTGTAGGTAAACTGTGGACACTGGGGGCTAGGTGTCTCCCTGTCTTGACTGTGAAGCCAATTGGTCCTCCTACAATTTTCGTAATGTTTCTTGCTTCTGCACTGGGATTTTGGTATTTGCTTCATGAAATACAAGGAGTTCAACTGGGACACAGTGCTGGAGGGAGTTATGTCATGTGTAGAGGGTCAGGGTCTGCAGGAGAATTCACCAACCAGCCTTCTATCCCACATAGCTTGGCCCCTTGTCCATAACAAACTGATTCTGATCATTGCCCTGAGACCTCTCCATATAACAAGATGCCTTTACATATAAGGGTCTGCTGGCTGCACCATGTCAGCCAAAATACATTTGAAAGTCAATGGCAGAACCACATGGCCCCATCACAGAAGTTTTATCATACACCTGCTCACCACAGCTCTGGGCCCACTACTCAGCAGGCTCCAACTTACTGGCATCTCTGTTCTACACAATTTTTATGAAAACAAGTCAATCAAGGCACTGTCTGGTATACTCCTGATCAGCAAGAAGACTTCCAAAGGTTCTCCAGTGACACTTGGTCATGGGAATTTCAAAAATTTTATGGTATTTATTGAGCCATTTTTCAAGGATGACGTTGGAGGCACTGTGGGTTACAATTCATTCAGGAACCATTAAATGTTGAGGAAGCTCATTTCAATGAAAGCTCTACAGAACTCTCACAGGTAAGGCTTCCAAAAGAGTGGCCAAAAGACACATATATTTCATATTTAGAAAAATCTGCACAGTGTGTGTGTATATATATATATATATATATATATATATATATATATATATATATATATACATACACACACACACACACACACACACACACACACAGAGAGAGAGAGACATTAAAAACTAGCAATATATATGCCAATCGTAATTAATCATGAAATATATATCATCCACATATCCAAAAGTATTCATTTTACTGAACATGGATTTATGTATAATTTGTTCAACTAGGAAGCCCACCCTTAGGTTGAATTTTCAGTTCCAACAGCATTTAGGAGGAGTGATCACTTCTCACAATTTGTATCTGCCAAGTCAGCCACCTCACAAGAATGTACGTGTGATACAAGGTACGATTCTATATGTGCATTTAAAAATACATGTACTGAATAGGATACAGAGAAATGGGGGAGACAGGAATTCACATATTTGATAAGTGTAAAAACACATGGAGAACTCTTTCAACAAAAAATTGACTAGATTTATAACTCCTACGCTATATAATGGAAAAGGCAAGTCCAACTATACAACACACCTCTTTGATTTGCTTGTATTTCTATTCTGTTTGGGTTATTTTTCTCCATCATGTTAAGATTAGTAGTCAGAGTCTAGTAGGGTATGGGATAGTATCAGGGATTGAGTATTTCGAATGGAAAATTGGAAAATGAATCCAATGTGTATGCAAATATGTGCTACACAAAATCTTCCCACTCTCATCCAGAACAATGCCTTGATATTACCTTTGCCCCAAATACCACATTTAGAGGAGATGAGTTAGAAAATCTGTGAATACATATCTGGAATTGAATATGCTCAGGAGTTCACAACCTTAGAGGTGGAAGAGGAGTTTTCAAAAGTAAGTGACATGGTAAACACTCCACAAACATGGAGCTCTGCTGGCCCAAAGACTTCTGGAGAAAATGCCTCTGAGGTTGGGCACTTGAAATATATGTTGTTGTCAGGAGCTTTAGCTTCCTTTGTAGTGAGACCATCAAAGCTGTGTCTGCATCTATGTGACCTGGAGGTCATGGTATCTTATTTTCCAATGATCATGAGGCAGCAGTGCTGAATTCTCTCTTTGTAGGTCAACTGTGGCCACTGGGGTCTAAGTGTCTCCTCATGTGGACTGTGAAGCCATTTGGTCATCCTCCAATTTTCGTGGTTTTTCTTCCTGATGCACTGGGTGTTCGGTAATTGCTTCATGAAATACAAGGAGTTCAACTGGGACACAGTGCTGGAGGGAGTTTTGTCACGTGTGGTGGGACAGGGTCTGTAGGATTATGCACCAACCAGGCTTCTCTCCAACATAGCTTGCCCCCTTGATCAAAGCAACCTGATTCTGAACATTGCCCTGAAACCTATCCATACAACATGATGCCTTTACATATAAGGGTCTGCTGACTGCAAAATGTTAGTCGAAGTCATTTGGAAGCCAATGGTAGATTCACTTGAAACTACCACAGCTGTTTTATTTCACACCTGGCCACCTTTGCTCTAGGCCCACTACTCAGCAGGCTCCAACTAACTGGCATCTCTGATCTTCACCATTTTCATGAAACCCAGTCAATCAAGGCACTGTCTGGTACACTCATGATCAGCAACAGGATATCCAATGGTTCTTCAGTGCCACCTGGTCATGGGAATTGCAAAAAGTTCATGTTATATATTGAGCCATATTTCAAGAATGAAGTTGGAGGCACTGAGTTTTTCAATTAATTCAATAACCATCAAATGGTGAGGAAGCTAATTTCAATGAAAGCTCTGGAGGACTATCACAGGCGAGGCTTCACAAAGAGTGGCCAAAAGTTCACATGAACCCAGGCCCATTGAGGTCTACAATGTGAAGTCCATGTGTGTTTTGACTCTCAACTATGGCTGCCAAATCTCTCACAATAAAATCATGTGATATCCTGGCTGAGATTCCCAGTGCTCTGTGGAAAGCCACCCAGAGCCTAGATCTCACTTTCTAAGGGCGAATCTTATGTGTGGCCTCCTAATATGCCAACACAATTCATGGCAATACTTCTTTTAGGTCAATTCCAGAACTCAGTCTTTATGGGGAATCACACCAGAGTTCAAGCCCAGGTGGACCAAGTCATCTCTTCCTACCACCACACAAATGACCACAATTAAAACCAAAAAACTCCCACATGGCCCTCATCTTCTTATATATAGACACTCATCATAACCTCTGGCTGGAGGTTTCCATGAGGGGTGCAGCCCAAGGCAGTGTCCAAAATAACTCCCGTGCCCCTCATTTGCCTAAAGTCATGGTGGCCTGGACATGCTTCCTGTGGACCAGGAGTGATCAAATAGGCCTGCCATTAATACTGCTCCACTTCTCCAATTTGAGGCCTACTGACTGTGCGTTTTAGATTCTTTATGTGAATTGGAGTCATGAGAAAACCCAAGCAACTCTCGGCGAGTCTCTGCAGGATTTAAAGAATTCACTTGACCCAAAGGATCTCTATTCTCACTTAATGGAGATCAGGAACCTTACAGAGGAAGTCGAGAGACTCTATCACAATGACTGTTCTTTTAGCCATTTTGGTTTTGGATGCACACATAGCAGGAGTTGGCCATTCATAAGGCAAGCCGCAGTCCATTAATAAATTTGGTAAAATGAATGCTGGGAAGCATTCTAATAGACAAGACACATCCATTGATGCATTATCTTTTCTAATGTCTACAACCACGGACAGTGGGATACAGACATAGAAACACTCACCTTGTCAAAAGACTTACTAGAACCCATCCACTCCAAACCAAACAAACCGCCTTTCCTACCTATTGTCAGAACATGAGACAAAACCACAAACTCACACCCACACCCACAAAGACACCTCCTTCCCACAAGTAGGTCTGTGACTATCCAAAGTGTCCTGTGACTGAAGGGCCATACAATGTTCCCCCAAAATGGCCTGTGTGTCTCAGATCTTGTGTCTTTGGCCAACTCTCTGAAGTAGTCAGGAGCCAACAGTGTGGCACTACCTTCTTTCTCTGGAAAGGCCCCTCTTCAGAGCTTTCCTGATATTTGGCCATCCTAACATCAGTAGTTAGCAGGAAAGAATGACTCTGTCCTCGTGAAATCCAAAAAGTGAAAACACTGGGACTGGGACTAGGAATGGGACTGTTTAACTGGCTTCCTGGATCCCAAGTTCAGAGAGTTCCATCACCAAGGAAGTGAGGTGAGGTCACTTTCTTCAGAAACAGAATGAGTTCACTGCCTTGGCAACCATTTTGTTCTAACAGTTGCTTCCAAGAATCCCATGAGATGGAGGCCACGTGTGTTTTGAATCTTAATTATGGCTGCCAAGTCTTTAAGAATGAAATCATATAATATCCTGGCTGAGATTCCCAGTGTCCTGTGGAAAGCTACCCTCGAACTAGATCTCAGTTTCCAAAGGCGACTCTCATGCTTGGCCTCTTAAATCCCAACACAATTCATAGCAATACTTCTCTGAGGTCAGTTCCAGAACTCAGTCTCTAAGGGGAATCACAGCAAGTTCAAGCCCAGGTGGACCCAGTCATCTCTTCCAACTGCCACACAAATGACCACAAATAAAATCAAAACACTCCCACATGGCCCTCATGTTCTGCCATATAGACACTCATCATAAACTCTGGCTGGAGGTTTCCATGAGGGGCACAGCCCAAGTCAGTATCCAAAATAAGCTCCCCAGCCCCTCATTTGCCTAAAGTCTGGGTGGCCTGGACACCTTTCTTGTGAACCAGGAATGATCAAATAGGCCTGCCATTAATACTGCTCTGCTTCTCCAAATTGAGGACTACCTACCGTGGGGATTAGATTCTTTATGTCAATTGGTGTCATGAGAATGCCCTAGCAGCAATGGGCTAGCCTCTGCAGGGCTTGGAAGAACTCATTTGACCCAAAGATTCCTATTCTCACTTGATGGAAGTCAGGAACCTTACAGAGGAATGCGAGATACTTCATCCACAGTGACTGCTCTATTGGCCATTTTGGTTTTGGATGCGCACATGGGATCTTTCTTTAGATCCATCAGGTGCTGAGAATCTAAGCCACAGCCTTACACAGGGCCAAGAGGCTGATTCAGACACATCCCTTTCCAAAGCAATTAAGCAGAGAGCCACAGATGTTGCCCATTCATTTCCATTTGAAAACTCTTTCTTCAGGCTTTCTAAAGGGTTGGGCTGAGGCAAAGACCTTACTGACATTCAGGGAAACAGAACAATAGGTAATTAGAAGGCACAAACCAGGGTTTCTTCACTGAGAAATGTAAAATCCATTGGTGTGCCACTACCTGCTTTCTCAGGAAGGCCCCTATTCAGAGCATCCCTGGCATTTGGCCATCCTCATATCTTTAGGTACCAAGATAGCCTGACTCTGTCCTTGGTACATCCAACAAGTGAGACCAATTGGAGTGGAACTGGGACTGGCTATGTGTGCCTGGCTTCCAGGATCCCACATTCCATCACCAAGGAAGTGAGGTCAGGTCACTTCCTTCAGGAACTGAATGAGGTCACTGCCTTGGCAACCATTTTGTCCTAACAGTTGCTTCCAAGGGTCCCATTAGATGGAGGCTGCCCCTGCTTACTGTGACACATTCACAAGTTAGAATGGTATATCAACCATTGGCACCCGGGAACAGCTCTCCAAACAGGTCTCATTTGGTCCATATTTTCTACATTAAGAATAGAGAGGCTGATTCAGACACAACCGTTCATCCTGACCAGGTTGTTCGCCATGGAAGATGACTTTTTCTCAATCCGGTCCTTCAGAGTTGCCTACATCTTCTTCAGGGATCATTACTGCATATACCTTTGAGGTTCTCAGCAGGTGGAAGATCCCCTACATCCCTGTATTGTAGGACCAACTCTGTCCCTGCTCTTCTGTAAAGTTAGATTGAGGTAACAGTGTATGGTTAGGGTTGATAACATATTCGATTTGGGTTAGGAATCATTCTGCTGAATGAATAATGGTATTGGGAACCTGCAATATGTATAAGAATATATAGGGGAAATATATGTATGAAAACAGAAATCTAAGTAACATTTGAAGGCCAGAAAAACATTGGGCCCTTGATTGGGATACTTAGCTTTGAATAAATTGATATACAATGGCATAGAACCTTGTACCTTGGATAATTGAATGTAGAAGAGAACATCCAGTCAAAAAGGATAGTTGGTAGTGAAAGGTTAATAAAATAGTTAATTGTCACTTCCTGTTTTTCTGTATGCTTAACAAAACACTGTTGAAATCTTGAGAACTGTTTGCTAATCTTGTTCCCAGAATGTGCTGTCCCCAACTGCCAAACTGTAGAATATACTCCCTCACCAGGTTTCATGCAAACCGCCCACTCACCCTTACCCATCAGTAAACTTCCTCCCTGCCCTCTCAAGGAAAGTAAATAATCCCTGCTTAAACTGTTCTCAGGGCTCTCTGCTCTACTCAAGTGAGCTCTGAGCCCCAGCATGCTGGACTCCAAATTAACCGTTTGCTGTTGCATGAGACAGTCTCTTGGTGGTCTCTTTCTCTGATACTCGCCGGACCTTTACATATTGACGTTCCACCGAGTTCCGTCACTGGCGGATGAGAGACCCCAAAGGGCTCCTCTCTGAGCAAGTAAGGCGCCTCTTTCTGGTTTCAGGATTCATGTTAGTGCTTGGCAATATCGCTTACGATGAAGAGCCTGAGTTCTCTCCGACTTTGGCTGAGTGACGTCTCACAGAGACACAGGGCACCTCCCTGGGAGACGCCGCAGAGGACTCAGGAAATCAAGGAACAATTGTCTCCTCGATTCAGTGATATTTTGTTTCGGATTTGGTATTGCCATCCCATCGGGTTTTGCCGTCTACTGATTCCTGGTCTCAGTGATGGACGTCCATTGCCTGTCTTTATGGTCTTGTCATATCTGTGTCGTGTGTCGTTGCATTTAGTTTGGGTATCTTTCATTATGGGACAGAGCACTTCAATGCCTCTGTCCCTGACCCTTGATCACTGGACGAAAATTCGCTTAAGGGCTCAGAATCTTTCTTTTTTTTAGTAAAACGCTAGACCTGGCAGACTCTCTGTGGCTCAGAATGGCCCACCTTTAGAGTCGTATGGCCCCTAGAAGGATCTTTCTACTTACCACTAATTTAAAAAGTCAGAGATATTGTCTTTCAGCAGGGGCCACATAGTCATCCAGATCAACAGCCATATATCTTAACTTTTCAGGACCTCTGCAAATCTCCTCCTCCATGGGTGAAGCCTTTTTTTGCCCTTGCCTCTGCTCCTACTCCTTCCCCCATGATCTCTCAAACCCTCTCCTCCTCCTCCTCCTCCACACTCTGTTCTTCCTGAGTCACAAGGTTTGACTCTACTGGACTCTTCTCCCCCTCCTTATCCGCTGCACTTGTCCCCTAACCCACAACACCCTCTAAGTGATTCCCATGCTGCTGACTCAGCCTCTCTACCATTGGAGGAAGCTAAGCGGGTAATAGGGTCTGATAATGAACCGGTGTTCATGGCCCAGGTAAGTCAGGGGTTAGCCAGGAACCAGGGGATTAATTGGAAGTTATATTGTGCTTATAGACCCCAGAGTTCAGGACAGGTAGAAAGAATGAATAGAGCCATTAAAGAGACTTTAACGAAATTAAGCATAGAGACCAACATAAAAGATTGTATTATGCCCTTGCCTTATGCAATGTTTCATGCAAGAAATACTCACTCTCTTTCTTTGAGTAACCTCACCCCCTGTGAAATTCTCTATGGTGGCCCACCTCCAATAAGGGATCTAATCCCAACTCTAAGACCTAACCATCACTTCTATACCCCCTTGCTTGACATAGTTAAAGCTCCTAAAAGAACTCAGTGATACCTGTGAAAAAAGCTGGCCACTGCCTACCAAACTGGAAATGAGGGGACTCCACATCGATATCAATAAGAGAGTTCATCTACTTAAGACGACATCAGGAGTCATCCCAGGAACCCCGCTGGAAAGGACCATACCAGGTGCTACTTATAACACCTACAGTGGTAAAGGTAGACAGAATCACATCCTGGATCCATGCCTGTCATCTCAAGCCTGCGCCCTGTCCAGACTCTGGCTGGAAACTGGAAAAGACTGGTAATACTTTCAAATTGCATATTCGCCATGTGGATAAGGTTATAGACTCTCCCCTTGGCCACAAGTAGTCTTAACCCTCATCAGCCCATGCAGCAGTGATGGCTGATCACAAATTCTACTGGAAAAGAAGTATAATTGATCTCACATACAGTCCACTTAGGGACCTGGTGGCCATCTCTCCACCCAGTCATTTGTCAGCTGGCTATATGTCATTCCTATTGAGATAACCCTGATGAAGAGGTTCCCAATAAAATTTCATTAAATCCCTTCTGTACCATAGATAATGGAAACAAACATTATGGATGTAGGGACACGTGAACCAGATGCAGGTTGGCTAGGCTACATTACTATGGTTGCCTGGCAGACTATCAAAAACACAAAAAGTCATGGATGGGTGGGGAAAAAGCCGACTTCTTCTGTATGTCATCGTGATGTGAGCATACAGAGGCTGCCTGATGGAACCCCAACTCCTCATCAAACTCAGTACACAGCATTGGCCATATTACCAATTACATAACCAAAACCGATGGCCCCAGAGGGGTCTCTAGATCCTCAAATTCTGGGTTTCCTTTTTAACTTCTGCAAGTGTTCAAAAGGGTGAAAGGAGATTCCCCTATGTGGAAGCCTTTTCCCTCCTTCACTCACATCCTGAACTATGCTTCTTCAATAGATCCTCACCCTCAGCCTTCTGCTCCAGACTCTCTGCTGTCACTCCCACCTCAGCAACCTGATTTCTCCCCTCGAATTACTAGATCAAAACCCCCTAACTTCGCCGGTTCTCAGACCATTGCCCACCTGCTGAGGTAGCAGGTACTGAGGTACCCCTCTACCCACTCACTCCTCTCTTCTCCTGTCAGTGCTCGCACCGGGTCCCACCAGGACCTCTTACCAGCTAACCCAAAGCTCAAACCAGCTGAGGAGAGCCCTCAGACCCCTATCCAAGATGTAATGAAAATGGCCTTTAAAGTTGCTTTGTCATCACTGAAAACAGTTTACACAGTATTTGAAGTCCCTCACAGGATTTTGGGATACTCACTCCCATCTTCCCCTCTACTCTACCTGTTCTACTGCTCATGTTTTTGTTGCTATGAAATCCCAAACCCCTTTCCCATTATTCTTTTACATCTCTCCTTCCTTTTCTCAGATCCTCGGAGCTGCTCTCAGCCCCTACTTCCCCGTGTTTCCCCTGTGTACCAGGCCCACAGAAAAGTATTAACTGACCTTCTCCAGAAGTCTTCACCATGGCCGACTTTAAAACTTTCAGCAAAAGGCTCCATATAAAAGAGTTCAATGTAGATAAACTTTCACTTTTCATATTGCCCTGTTCTACTTGGCCACTGGCTAAAAAACTCAGCACTTCTAAGCTAGACAACCCCTTACTAGTTTTTCCCAAAATATGTGAACAATACCTCTGGCCTTGAGCTGGCACTTCACAGAGATGCCTACATTTCTAAGATTAAGAAGTTACCAACTGGGCTCCTTGGTAACAGCTGGCAGGGGGGAAAAAGAAAGGGAAGAAAAAGCTCTCCGCCTCTCAGACATCCTTGAAAAGTTAACTTGCACAGAATAGAGAAAAAAACAGAAACAAAATTTGCTTTTTGTTAACTTCTACAAACTGTGAACTTCTGAGCCCCTTCCCTTACATGTTGGGTACTACATTCTGAAACTATCTAAACTTGGGGTTCAGGGGATTAATTGATTACAAGAGAAGCAATGCCCTCTGATTCCGGTTGCACCCAATTAGGACTGTTTCCCTGTTTTTCGTGCTATCTTAGGTGCCTTGCCTCGTCCGTCCCTACAACAGTATTATTCTATATACTTAAATATTGTTTATGTTTTCATAAAATGGTCAACAGATATGATTAATTATGTAATGGTGCAGATATTTCCCAGAGTGCACTATCATAACACAGGTTCATTTGAAATCAAATATGGGGGCATAGAACCCGGTTCCACTGGGAACATATACCCTCATTTTAGCCATCTTATTAGGAATAGGAGTTGCTGCCGAGGTGGGCACAGGAACCACTGCCCTGATCCATGGGACACAACAAATGACCCAATTAGAAGCAGCAATAGAACAAAACTAAGATACTAGAAACCTCCATCAGAGCTTTGCAGGAATCTTTTACCTCTCTCTCTGAACTTATTTTACAGAACAGTCGAGGGTTGGACCTCCACTTCATGAGAGAAGGAGGCCTTTCTGCTGCATTGAGGGAAGAATGTTGTTTTTATGCCGACAATACTGGAGTTGTAAAAAAAATCTATGAGTAAATTAAAAAGACAACTTGAAGAGAAACAACCAGAGATAGAGGCCCAAAAATGGTTGTTTGAGTCTTGGTTCACACAGTCTTCATGGTTAACTATGCTTTTATCAACCCTGGCCGGTCCAATAATACTCTTCATATTGTTGCTAACTATAAAACCATGTTTGCTCAACCGTGTAATTTCTTTTCTCCAAGCTCAAATTGGACAAGTTAAACTTATGGCAGTATCCCACTAGCAGACATAGAATGTACACCCAAAAATGATCACTTTTATGACTAAAAGTAGCCAGAAGAAGAAGTGGAGAATGAAAGGTTAATAAAATTAGTACTTGTCACTTCCTGTTTTTCTGTATGCTTAACAAAACACTGTTGAAATATTGACAACTGTTTGCTATTCTTGTTCCCAGAATGTGCTGTCCCCAACTGCCAAATTGTGGAATGTACTCCCTCAACAGTTGCATGAAAACTGCCCACTCGACCTGACCCATCAATAAACTTTCCTCCCTGCCCTCTCCAAGGAAAGTATATAAGTTTTGCTTAAGCTGTTCTCAGGGCTCTCTCCTCTATTCAAGTGAGCACTGAGCCCCAGCATGCTGGACCCCCAATAAACCCTTAGCTGTTGCATGAGACAGTCTCTTGGTAGTCTCTTCCTCTGACGCTCACCAGACATTTATTGGATGATTGAATGTAGAACACAACATCCAGTCAAAAAGGGATAGTTCGTAAGATTAGGAAGATAGTTGGTAGGTTTAGGAAGAAGCATGAGTATAGGATTTGGAACAAAAGTTCTTTAGCAATAGGGTTTCAGTTAGAGAGTGAAGTTAAATGTCAGCACACGTGAAGAGTCAGTCACAATGAGGAACTGGACAAAATATGTAGGAAAGCAGATATCAATGGAAACATTACAAAATCAGGCAAAGTATAAAGTGATTGACAGGATTAGAGATTTTCAAGAGGGTTGAGTTTGAATATATAATCTTGGGAAGAAACAAATATGTAGTCACCAATAGGATTGACATTTGAGAGCATTAGGCAACCTAGACATGGAAGTTTTTAGTAATACATGTTCACTTTATATTTTGTCTTTGGTACAATCATAAGCATGACATTTGCATTTTGTGTCCAGAATATTACTGTGATTAAATGTATATGTAGATCAGGTGACATGAGTATTTCTTCCACCATATCTGGGAGCAATATTTGAAGACGTATAAATTCATATTGGGGAAACAAGAGGTGTACCCTTTGTCTATGAATATAGAGATAATGCATGAGTAGACATTACTGTGAATATATAATGTAACTGGTTCCACTTTAAATAATGATTTGAATTGATATCTGAAAACTTATAAGAAATCTTATATTGATATACAATCATTCATTCCAACCTGTTACACAAATAATGGTAATATTAGGATTATGGTTTATCATGAAGAATGTGTGAGTTTTGCTACAAAAGTGATTATGAAAATCAAAAATAATATGTGTGGAAAGAAGTCTCATGAAAAGACAAGCCAAGAAACATGGAGGAATATATGTGTTCTGAAGCAGGAAGTGATTGAAAGTGAAAAAAAATTGCCTATAAATTTGCTAACTTGTGCATGAAATATATATATCCTATGATATGTATGAACTGAAGAAATAGTAATGTACCAGTGTTGAATAAAAATGAATGTTAAACTACACATCATGTCCCCTTGGAATCTACTTGCATTGATGTTAAACTTTTTCAGTTACTGTAGAAATATTAGGATTTGTATGCACCATTCACTGAAAATAGTTTTCAGTAACAGGAAACAAATATGTATTTCAGGTGGATGAATATTTTAGAGAATAATTTTGTGAAAACTTGATTATAAATCCACATACAAGAATATGAATGAATTTAGGGAGTGTATAATAAGACCCATTTTTCATAATTTGAAAACTCTGGATATATATATATATATATATATATATATATATATATATATATATATATATATATATACACACACATACAGAGACATTAAAAATAGCAATATATATTCCAATGGACAATCACCATGAAATATATATCATCCACAGTTCCAAAAATATTCATTTTGCTGAACATGGATTTATGTATAATGTTGTTAAACCAGGAAGCTCACCCATAGTTTGAATTTTCAGTTCAAACAGCATTTATAAGGAGTGATCTCTTCTCACAATTTGTACCTGCAAAGTCAGCCAGCTGAATAGAATGTACTTGTGATACCAGGTAGGATTCTATATGTGCATATAAAATTGCGTGTGCTTAACAGGCTACAGAGAAATGGAGACAGGAATTCACATATTTTTTAACTTAAATACACATGGTGAACTGTTTCAACAAATAATTGACCAGATTTATAACTCCTACCCTATATAACACAAAATGCAAGTGCAAAAATACAACATGTCTCCTCTGAACTGCTTGCATTTCTATTCTGTTTTGGTTAATTTTCTCCATCATATTAGAATTAGTAGTCAGAGTCTATTAGGTAATTTGTTTGTGTCAGGGTTTCAGTATTTCGAATGGAAAATTGGAAAATGAATCCAACGTGTATGTTAATATGTGCTACCAAAAATCTTCCCACTCTCTTCCAAAACAACGCCTTGACATTACCATCGATCCCAAGTAAGACACAATTAGAGAAAAGTTAGAAAATCTGTGAATATATTTATGGAATGGAAAATGCTGAGGATTTCACAACCTTGGAGGTGGTAGAGGAGTCTCCAAAAGTAAGCGACAGTGTAAACACTCCACAAACATGGAGTGCTGCTGGCCTAAAGTCTTCTAGAGAAACTGCATCTGAGGGTGGGTACTTGAAATATATGTTGTTGTCAGGAGCTTTAGCTTCCTTTGTAGTGAGACCAGCAAAGCTGGGTCTGCATCTATGTGACCTGGAGGACATGGTATGTTATTTTCCAATGAACCTGAGGCAGCTGTGCTGAATTCTCTCTTTGTGGCCAGTAGGGGCTAAGTGTTTCCCCGTGTGGACTATGAAGCCATTTGGTCATCCTCCACTTTTCCTGGTTTTTCTTGCTGCTGCACTGGAAGTTAAGTATTTTCTTCATGAAATACAAGGAGTTCAACTGGCACACAGTGCTGGAGGGAGTTCTGTCACTTGTGGTGGATCAGGGTATGCAGGAGAAAGCACAAACCAGCCTTCTATCTCACATAGCAACCTGAACCACCTTGAACATAGCAACCTGATTCTGAACATTGCCCTGAAAACTCTCCATATAACAAGATGCCTTTGCATAGAAGGGTCTGCTAGCTGCACCATGTCAGTCAAAAGCCATTTGGAAGCCAATGGCAGATCCACATGGCCCCACCACAGATGTTTTATCACACTCCTGCCCACCAATTCTCTAGGCCCACTAGTCAACAGGCTCCAAGTTACTGACATCTCTGTTCTTCACCATTTTCATGAAACCAAGTCATTCTAGGCACTGTCTGGTATACTCATGATCAGAAACAGGACATCCAAAGTTTCTCCAGTGCCACCTGGGTATGGGAATTTCAAAAATTTCAAGGTATTTATCAAACCATTTTTCAAGGATGAAGTTGGAGGCACTGTGGGTTTCAATTCATTCAGGAACCATTAAATGGTAAGGAAGCTCATTTCAATGAAATCTCTGGAGAACTCTCAGAGGCAAGACTTCCCGAAGAGTTCCAAAAGGTCACATTAAGCCAGGCCCATTGAGGTCTACTATGTGAGGTCCATGTGTGTTTTGGGGTGTGTTTAAGGCTGCCAAGTCTTTAAGAATAAAATCATATAATATCCTGGCTGAGATTCCCAGTGTCCTGTGGAAAGCTACCCTCGAACTAGATCTCAGTTTCTAAGGGCGACTCTCATGCGTGGCCTCTTAAATCCCAACACAATTCATGGCAATACTTCTCTGAGGTCAGTTCCAGAACTCAGTCTCTAAGGGGAATCGCAGCAAGTTCAAGTCCAGGTGGACCCAGTCATCTCTTCCAACTGCCACACAAATGACCACAAATAAAATCAAAACACTCCCACATGGCCCTCATGTTCTGCCATATAGACACTCATCATAAACTCTGGCTGGAGGTTTCCATGAGGGGCGCAGCCCAAGTCAGTATCCAAAATAAGCTCCCCAGCCCCTCATTTGCCTAAAGTCTAGGTGGCCTGGACACCCTTTCTGTGAACCAGGAATGATCAAATAGGCCTGCGTTAATACTGCTCTGCTTCTCCAAATTGAGGACTACCTACGTTGGGGATTAGATTCTTTATGTGAATTGGTGTCATGAAAAAACCCTAGCAGCTATGGGCTAGCCTCTGCAGGGCTTGGAAGAACTCATTTGACCCAAAGATCCCTATTCTCACTTGATGAAAGTCAGGAACCTTACAGAGGAATGTGAGATACTTCATCCACAGTGACTGCTCTTTTCGCCATTTTGGTTTTGGATGCGCACATGGGATCTTTCTTTAGATCCATCAGGTGCTGAGAATCTAAGCCACAGCCTCACACAGGGCCAAGAGGCTGATTCAGACAGAACCCTTTCCAAAGCAATTAAGCAAAGAGCCACAGATGATGCCCATTCATTTTCATTTGAAAACTTTTTCATCAGGCTTCATAAAAGGTTGGGCTGAGGCAAAGACCTTACTGACATTCAGGGCAACAGAACAATAGGTAATTAGAAGGCACAAACCAGGGTTTCTTCACTGAGACTTGTCAAAATCCAGTTGTGTGCCAGTACCTGCTTTTTCAGGAAAGGCCCCTCTTCAGAGCTTTTCTTCCATTTGGCCATCCTCACATCTCTAGGTACCAAGACAGCCTCTCTCAGCCCTTGGTAAACAAAAACAAGTGAGACCATTGGGAGTGGAACTGGGACTGGCTCTGTGTGCCTGGCTTCCTGGATTCCACATTCCATCACCAAGGAAGTTAGGTCAGGTCACTTCCTTCAGGAACTGAATGAGGTCACTGCCTTGGCAACCACTTTGTCCTCACAGTTGCTTCCAAGGGTCCCATGAAATGGATGCTTCCCCTACTTCCTGTGACACTTTCACAAGTTAGAATGGTATATCAACCATAGGCAACCGGAAACAGCTCTCCACAGAGGCCTCCTTTGGTCCATCTTCTCTACATTAAGAAGAGAGAGGCTGATTCAGACACAACCCTTCATCCTGACCAGGTTGTTTGCCATGGAAGATGACTTTTTGTCTCTCAGGTCCTTCATAGCAGCCTACATCTTGGACCTTTGAGGTTCTCAGCAGGTAGAAGATCGCCTACATTCCAGTCTTATAAGACCAACTCTGTCCCTGCTCTTCTGTAAAGTAAGATTGAGGGAACACTGTATGATTAGGGTTAATAACAGGTTCGATTTTGGTTAGGAATCATTTTGCTGGATGAATAATGGTATTGGGAACCTGCAATATTGATAAGAATATAGAGGTGAAATGTACTTATGAAAACAGAAGTCTAAGTAATATTTGAAACCCAGAAGGGTATTGGGCCCTTGATTGGGTTACTTACCATTGAATTACGTTCTGCACAGATGTCTCAGATAAATCCATATACAATGGCATAGGACCTTGTAACTTGGATGACTGAATGTCGAAGAGAACATCCAGTCAAAAAGGGATAGTCGGTAGGATTAGGAAGATAGTAGGTAGGTTTAGGAAGAAGAGTGAGTGTGGGATTTGGAACACATGATATTTAGCAATAGTTACAGAATGAATTTAAATGTCAGCACATGTGAAGAGTCAATCACAATGATGAACTGGGGAAAATATTTAGGTAAGCAGATATCAATAGAGACATTATGAAATCAAGCAAAATATAAAGTGAGAGATAGGCTTAGATATTTTCAACAGGGTTGAGTTTGAATATATAATCTTAGGAAGAAACAAATATGTAGTCACCAATAGGTTTGACATTTGAGAGCATTAGGCAACTTGGACATGGATGTTTTTAGTAATCTATGTTCACTTTCCATTTAGGCTTTGGTACAATCAAAAATGTAAACTTTGAATTTTGTGTCCAGAATATTTCTGTGATTAAATGTATATGTAGATCTGGTGACATGAGTATTTCTTCCACCATTTCTGGGAGCAATATTGACTGACTACTACTGACTGATAGGTATAGATTCTTTATGTGATTTGGAGTCATGAGAAAACCCAAGCACCTCTTCAGGGTTTGAAGAACTCATTTGATCCAAAGGATCCCTATTCTCTCTTGATGGAGGTCAGGAACCTAACAGAGGAAGGAAAGAGACTTCATCCACAATTACTGAACTTTTTGCCATTTTGGTTTTGGATGCACACATGGAATCTTTCTTTAGATCCATCAGGTGCTGAGAATCTAAGTCACACAGGGCCAAGAGGCTGATTCAGACACATCCTGTTCCAAAGCAAGTAAGCAAAGAGCCACAGGTGATACTAATTCATTTAAATTTGAAAACTGTTTTGTTCAGGCTTCACAAAGGGGTGGCCTGAGGCAAAGACCTTCCTGACATTCAGGACAACAGAACAATAGGTAAGCAAAAGGTCCAAAGAAGGGTTTCTCCACTGAGACTTTCCTGTTCACACTGTCCCTGCTCTTCTGTAAAGTTAGATTGAGGGAACATTGTATGGTTAGAATTAATAGCACGTTCGATTTGGGTTAGGAATCATTCTGCAGGATGAATAATGGTATCGGGAACCTGCAATATTTACAAGAATATATAGATAAAATATCAGTATGAAAACAGAAATCTACGTAATATTTGAAGCCCAGAAGGACATTTGGCCCTTTAGTGGGTTACTTAGCTTTGAATTGTGTTCTTCACAGATGTCTCAGATAAATTGATACACAATGGCATAATACCTTGTACCTTGGATGACTGAATGTCGAAGAGAACTTCCAGTCAAAAAGGGAAAGTCAGTAGAATTAGGAAGATAGTTGCTAGGTTTAGAAACAACAGTGAGTATAGAATTTGGACCAAAAGTTCTTTAGCAATAGCTTTTCAATAAGAGAGTGAATGTAAATGTCAGGACATGTGAAGAGTCAGTTACAATGATGAACTGGGGAAAACATGTAGGTGAGCAGATATCAATAGAGACATTAAAAATCAGGCAAAGTATAAAGTGAGGGATAGGATTAGACATTTTCAACAGGCTTGAGATTGAATACATAATCTTAGGAAGAAACAAATATATAGCCACCAATAGGATTTACATTTGAGACAATTTGGCAACCTGGACATGGATATTTTTAGTAATCCATGTTCACTTTTCATTAAGGCTTTGGTACAAACATAAGAGTGACCTTTGCTTTCTGTGTCCAGAATATTACTGTGGTATAATGTATATGTAGATCAGGTGACATGAGTATTTCTTCCTCCATTACTGGGAGCAATATTTTGAAGACATATAAATTCGTATTGGGGGAACAAAGCCGTGTACCCTGTGTCAATGAATATAGAAATAATTCATGAATAGACCATACTGTGAATAAATAATAAAAATGGTTCCAACATTAAATAATGGATTGATTTGATATCTGAAAATATACAGAAAATCTTTAATTGATATACATACATTCATTACAACCAGTTATACATCTAACAGTAATATGAGGCTTATGGTTTATCATGAAGAGTGTGTGAGCTTTGCTTCAAAAATGCTTATGGAAATCGAAAATAATGTGTTTTGAAAGAAGTCTCATGAAAAGACCAGTCAAGAAACCTGGAGGAATATATGAGTTCTGAAGCAGGAGGTGATTGAAATTGAAACAAATGTCTATAAATTTGTGAACTTGTGGAAGAAATATATATGCTATGATGTGCATAAACTGAAGACATATTAATATACCACTGTTTAATAAAAATGAACTGCAAAATACACATCATGTCCCATAGGAAACTGCATGCATTGATGTTAAACTGGGTATTACTGTAGAAAAATTAGGATTTGTATGCACCATTCTCTCAAGTTAGTTTTCAGTACTAGGAAACAAATATGTATTTCAGGTGGATGTATATTTCTGAGAATAATCTTGTGAATAGTTGATCATAAATCCACATACATGAATATGAATGATTATAAGGAATGTATAATAAGACTTTGAATTATGAGGAAAAACTATTCATGTCTGAGGAACAGATAGGGAGAAAGGACGGATGCACATGT
This sequence comes from Callospermophilus lateralis, assembly GCF_048772815.1. NCBI lineage: Eukaryota > Metazoa > Chordata > Mammalia > Rodentia > Sciuridae > Callospermophilus > Callospermophilus lateralis. The sequence continues at coordinate 12,704,252 of NC_135319.1, forward strand.
CAGGAGGAAAGAAAGGCTATAATGACTTTTTGTTGTTCCCTTTTTATTTCAGTCTGTCTCTGTTTTGTTTGGAGTCATCTTGTTGGGTTTTATTATAGTAGAAATACGGGATCAGAAATTAGTAAAAAGCAAACTGAAAGAGTGTTAAGTAAATTGTTAGAGGAAGGAGGTGTCTCAGTAAAATCAAGAACAGTCAGGGCATACAGTGATACAATACAAAAATGTACCCCATGGCCTTTTAAAGAGGAGTTGTTAAGTATATTATAATGGAACCATCATGGTGAAGATTTCAAAAGAGTAGAAAAGAACAGCCCAGGGACTCTGCCAGTTGGCACAATGCCTTGCGGACATTCATATCTGCTTTGCTTAGTCCAAAGCCTTCAGTTCAGACACAGATAGAGGAACAAGGCTTAGAGCAGAAAAAGCCATCAGGGGCAAAGTTACAAAAGGAGACTGCTACTAACATCTTTCTATCACCAGAGGGCATAAATGTCCAACAACAGCGCCACCTCTACAGGAGACTGTTACTAACCCACCTTTCTATCACCAGAGGATGTAAATGTCCAACTAACAAGGCCACCTCCATATGCTGGGAGGCCCCCAACCCCTGCAGTTGATAGTTCGGTTCCTGAGACAGGATCTCAAGTATTTACATGCCCGGTATTTTAGGTAGGAGGGCAGAGAATTCACCTTGCTTTTAATTTTAGAATAGTGAAGCAGCTAAAAGAGGCTGTAACAACCGATGGTCCTCAAGCACCCTTCATTGTAAGCTTGGTCCAATCTATTAACAACTTGAATGTGATGCCAGTAGATTGGGCTAGTATGTGTAAAGCTGTCCTAAAGGGAGGTCAATACCTGTTATGGAAGGTTGCCAATGAGAAATTTTGCAAGGAGACGGCTAAGCAAAATGCAGCAGCTGGTTATCCTCAGAGAAATCTAGATATGTTGTTATGAAAGGGACCTTATGAGAATCAGCAGAAACAAATTGCATATGATTATGGTAGATATGCATTAATTGCTGTAGAAGCGGTTAGGGCATGGAAGACTTCACAAGGACTTGGAGGATTACAAGGTCAATTATCTAAGGTAATACAAGCAGCTAATGAATCTTATGCTGAATTTGTAGATAGGCTTATTAAAACAGCTACCAGAGTTTTTGGGAATACAGAACAAGCAATGCCATTAATAAAACAACTGGCTTATGACCAAGGGAATTGTTGGTGCAGAGATATCATTAGACCATGGAAACATGAAGATTTAAACACATATATTAAATTATGTAGAGACATTAATGAATAAGAGCAAGTCGTGGCAGCTACAGTAAAACAGGCTTTAGATGACAGGCCAAGAAGATGCTAGAATTGTGAAGAAACAGGACATTATAAAAGGAATTGCCCCATAGGAGGAGGGTTTAACAAAACTAGGAATCAAAGGAGTAGAATACCGTGTATTTGCCCACGATGCCATAGAGGAAGACATTGGGCTAATGAATGCCATTCTCAAACCAACATAGAGGGTACTTCATTATCAAAAAAAGAACAAAGACCAGGTGTTTATCCACAATATTATGGAGAAAGGCATCGGGCTCCACTGCCAAAAAATGGAGAGGTGGGCCCAATGCTCTGGGTCCCAAAACCACAAATATACGGAGCACTGGAGGAACCCAGCAACCCCATCAGGATAGTGCACAGGACACATTTTTTATCAGATCCCTCGTCAGACAAACCAGAGGGAGCACAGGGTTGGACATCAGAGCCTCCACCAGATCAGTACTAACTCCAGAGATGAGGGTTCAAATAATTTCCACAGGGCTGAAAGTACCTCTTCCCAAAGGAACAGTAGGCTTATTATTGGGACGCAGCTCTTCTACTCTAAAAGGACTTAGGATAATTCCTTGGGTAATTGTTCCCGATTATGAAGGTGAAATAAAAATTATAGCCAGTTCTCCAAAGGATTTATCAGTAATTTCACCAGGAGATAGAATAGCACAGTTACTAATAATACTCAGCCTACATAATAAATTTTCTAGTCATGCTGTAGAAAGAGGTTCCACGGGATTAGACTCCACAGGTGTAGATTGGGCTATGCTTTCTTTAAATTTAGATTTTTGCCCCATGCTAAAACTAAATATTCAAGGACATGAATTTAATGGGCTACTGGGTACAGGTGCAAACCCTAGCATCATCTCTCGTCAAGAATGGCCAAAACATTGGCCATTACAACAAGCCACTCAAATGCTTTGAGGCCTAGGAGTGGCGACTAATCCCCATAAAAGTGCAATTGTATTAGATTGGAAGGATCCTGAAGGATGTGAAGGAACTATACAGTCATATGTATTGGATCATCTTCCCATTAATTAATGGGGATGAGATGTCCTTGATCAATTAGGTTTGACATTAACAAATAAGATCAACCAAAATGCACCCACTACTATGGCTAGACAAGGTTTTAGGAAAAGAAAAATATTAGAAAAACAAGAAGAAGGTATAGGAGCACCAACACAAATAGATCAAGGAACAGACAGAAATGTGTTGGATTTTCAAAAAGGGCCACTGAGACAATAAAAATTACTTGGAAATCAGAAAGACCAGTATGGGTTCCTCAGTGGCCCCTGACTAAAGAAAAGATACAAGCAGCCTATTACCTGATCAAACAACAATTAGAGGAATATACAACCTTCTGTATCTCCCCATAATACTCCCATACATATACAACCTTCTGTATCTCCCCATAATACTCCCATTTTTGTCACCAAAACGAAATCTGGTAAATGGAGATTATTGCAAGATTTAAGAACCATTAATAATGCGATGGTTATTACGGGACCTGCTCAATCGGGGATTCCTCAATTGTCTGCTTTGCCAAGAACTTGGTATGTTTTAGTTATACATATTAAAGATTGTTTTTTTTTTTCATTTCCAATTCATCCTGAGGATTGTCCACGTTTTGCATTTACTATCCCTGCACTGAATCATGAAGCTCCTTATCAGAGGTAAGAGTGGAAAGTACTCCCTCAAGGGATGGCTAACAGACAAACTACATGTCAAATTTATGTTAACAAAGTAATCCTGCCACTTAGAAATCAAAACCCTTAACTACAAATATTTCACTATATGGATGATGTATCATTTGCACACAAAGCTAAAAACACATTGCTAGAATGTTATGCCACACTTACAAACTGATTAAAAAAATATAATCTAGAGATAGCAATAGATAAAGTACAATTAAAATTTCCAATAAATTATTTAGGAGTTCTATTATCCTCAACCATGGTCAGTCCACCAAAAATTCAAATAGGAATAGATCAACTCCAATCAATTAATGACTTTCAAACTTATTAGGAGACATAAATTGGATAAGGCCTTAACTAATTATACCAACAAGAGAGTTGGGACCTTTATTTGATATCCTAAAAGGTCTATTAGATCCAAATTCACCCAGAATGTTAACACCTGAAGCAAGAATGTCATTAAAAATCATTGAAACATAAATGGGAAATATGCATTTGGATAGAGTTGATATAATTTTGCCTTTATTATTTATTGTACTACCAACAAAAAAAGTATTTCTACAGGAGTATTTTGGCAAGAAGGTATATTATAATGGATTCATTTATCTTATTCTTCTAACACTATTATTACTAGGTATCCTGAGACTGAGGAACAATTAATACTCATAGGAATAAAAGCAGCAAAGGGAGTGTGTGGAATTTCACCCAATAAAATTATTACTCCATATTCTTTGAATCAAATTGATAAATTAGATAATGAGTTAAATACTTGTGCAGTAATCATGTGTAAATCAAATGTTTCACCTGATAACCACTTACCATCTAATCTTTTATTGTCTTTTTGGTCATCGCATCCTGTAATTTTTCCAAAAATGACAAGAAAACACGTATCATGAATGCTCCAAGTATATTCACTGATGAGACAAATCATGGCACAGTAGCAATAGTTACACCTGATCAAACTTTTACATTTTTACTACCCAAACAATCAGCTCAAAAGGTAGAGCTTAATGCAGTATTACAAGCTTTTGTGATGTTTAAAGATTCTGTATTTAATTTATTTTCCCTTAGTCAGTATATAGTTAATGCTATAGTATCCCTTGAAGATGCTGGTAGTATTTCCCCTTCCTCTACTATTTTCTCTTTGCTTTCCAGTATACAATGTCTAATCTGAGACAGAAAAGATCCATTATTTATAGGACATATCAGGGCACATACAGGATTGCCTGGAGCCCTTAGTTTGGGCAATGATTTAGCAGATTAAACTACACATGACATACATACATATTTTCTCTAAACTAGAAGAAGCTACAAATTTTCATAAAAAGTTTCATGTCAATGCTAATACTTTACAAAAGTGTTTTAAAATAACTAAAAAAAGATAGAAAAATAATAAAACAATGTCAAAATTGTGTGACCTTTTTACCACAAGTTAATCTTGGAGTCAATCCTAGAGGATTGATACCTAACCATATTTGGCAGATGAATGTCACACACTTGCCAGAATTTGGAAAATTAAAATATTTGCATGTTACAGTTGATACTTCTTCTGGATTTTTGATGGGCTCCCTTCATGCGGGGGAAAAAACTAAAGATATTATAGCTCATTACTTACAAAATTTTGCCACTTTGGACATTCCAAAACAGTTAAAAACAGATAATGCCCCTGATTATACTCCTACCTTTTTTAAACAATTTTGCTCATCATTTGGCATTACTCATATAACAGGAATCCCATACAATGCACAGGGACAATGCATAGTGAAAGAGCACATGAAACTATTAAAATGTACTTATTAAAGCAAAAAGACGGAATTGGGAAGGGGTATGAATTCCCCAAAGATAAACTTAAAATAACCCTTTTTACTCTAAACTTTTAAAATTTGGATTCATCAGGACTTAGTGCTGTGGAAAGGCATATGTGTCCAAAAAATGTGCATAAGTTCAAGGTACTTTGGAAGAATATTCTAACAGGACAACAGAAAGGTTCTGACCCAATAATTGTCTGGACTCAGGGGTCTTTTTCTGTGTTTCTACAGGGAGAACAGCAGCTGATTTATATAACAGAGAGATTAACTAAGGTCCTGACCCAGAGATTGCCTGGAGTCAGGAGTCTCTTTATGTGTTTCCACAGGGAGAACAGCAGCCAAATTGGATTCCAGAGGGATTAACTAAAATACTGACCCAGTGATTGTCTGGAGTCCGGGGTCTGTTTGTGTGTTTCCACAGGGAGAACAGCAGCCAATTTGGATTCTGGAGTGATTAACTGAAGTCCTGACCCAGTGATTGTCTGGAATCTGGGGTCTGTTTGTGTGTTTCCACAGGAAGAACAACAGCCGATTTGGATTTCAGAGAGATTAACTAAAGCGATTTCTATAGACCAAAATAAGATGATTTGGCTCAAATCCATAACAGCTGATATCCAAAACTCCAGTTTCACTATCCTTACATCTGTGACAGAACAGGGATGCTTTTTTCAATATCTATTTATTATTGCCCTTTCCCACATCATGAAGTTTTATTTGTTTTTTTTGAGCTCATTGATATCTAGGTTAATGTTTTGCTGATCAGTTCTATATTTTTACTATAGAGTTTTTAAACATTGCAATGGTGATTTCACCTGTAAAAAGTTATAAGGCCTTTACTATTATGTTATGTGTTGTATGTATTATATTATCTGTGCACACTTGTGTTTTGTGTTATATGTTTGAATGTACGTATGTCCATATATCATATATGATGAGTGCTCATGAAAAAATGAATGCAAATATTTTTTTATTCACGTGATTTAAATGGTTTAATTTAAATTGGGTAAACAACTGTTGAGCATTGTTTTAATATGTGAACAAAAAAGGAAGTTAACAGACCTGTTTGTTTACTTCACCTTTTCTTTTCATTATATTTAATAATTCTCTTCAGAATAATGTAAATTTTTAAGAAAATTATTTTCTTTTAGTGCCTTCTGGAATGTTAAATAATTTTCCTTTAGTCATTATTGCCAGAATTCCTATGTTCATACCAGTGCCGGTGAAGTCAAACATGAAACCAATCTACAGCTTCTGCAATAGCCATCACTGAACTTCTTGCAGAATTTGCCAGGACTATGTATCACTTTTATGCATTGTGAACTCACTTGTATGCATTGTGAACTCTCTCTTGGTGAAGCCACTTGTGGTAGTGTTGGGGTATATATGCTGATGCTATCAACAGTGGTACAATTTTTCCAAAAGTAGCCATCAGTAGGCTTGGTGTGTCTTCCTTATTCTCACTTGATAGAGGTCAGAAACCTTACAGAGGAAGGGGAAAGACTTCATCCACAATGACTGCTCTTTTAGCCATTTTGGTTTTGGATGCACACATGGTATCTTTCTTTAGATCCATCCATCTAAGAATCTAAGCAACAGCCTCACACAGGGCCAAGAGGCTGATTCAGACACATCCCTTTCCAAAGCAATTAAGCAAAGAGCCACAGGTGATGCCCATTCATTTGCATTTGAAAACTGTTTTCTTCAGGTTTCACAAAGAGGTGGCATGAGGGAAAGACCTTCCTGACATTCAGGGCAACAGAACAATTGTTAAGCAAAAGGCCCAAACAGGGTTTCTCCACTGAGACATTAGTAGTCACACTGATATCTGAGTTTTCTGAGATGCTCGCCATTCCGTTCAGCTATCCACTACATGGCAATGTCACAGAGCTTGGAGGTGGTACATATCTTGGATTCAAAACCATGAGCCTCTTCTGGAGAGTGGCCAGATTTCAGGAAGAAAACAGGATCTTAGGAAGATAGCAGGTGTTGCCCATCAATAAGGCCAGCTGCATTCCATTAATAAATTGGGCAGGATGAATGCTGGGAAGCTCTTTACTAGTCAGGACACATCCATTGATGCATTCTCTTTTCTAATATCTACAACCACGGACACAGTGGGGTACACAGACACAGAAGCACTCGCATTGTCAAACGACTTACTAGAAACAGTTCATTCCAAACAAAACAAACCGCATTTCCTACCTATTCTCAGAACATGAGACAAAACCACAAACCCACACCCACACCAACAAAGGCCCCTTCTTCCCCCAAGTAGGTCTGTGAATATCTGGAGTGTCCTCTGACTGTGGGTCATTCTAGGTTGCCCCGAAATGGCCTGTCCTGTCTCAGATCTGGTGTCCTTAACCAACTCTCTGAAGTTGTCAGGAGCCAGCGGTGAGTCAGTACCTTCTTTCTCAGGAAAGTCCCCTCTTCAGAGATTTCCTTCCATTTGGCCATCCAAACAGGATGGTCCAAAGTAGGTACCAAGAAAGACTGACTCTGTTATCTAGAAATCCAAAAATTGAGACCACTGGGACTGGGACAAGGACTGGCACTGTTTGACTGGCTTTTTGGATCCCAAGATCAGAGAGTTTCTTCCCCAAGGAAGTGAGGTGAGGTTACTTCCATGAGGAACTGAATGAGTTCACTGCATTGGCAACCACTTTGTACTAAGAGTTGCTTCCAAGGGTCCCATGAGATGGATGCAGTCCCTGCTTCCTGTGACACTTTCACAAGTTAGAATGGTATATCAACCATAGGCACCCGGGAACAGCTCTCCACACAGGTCTCATTTGGTCCGTCTTCTCTACATTAACAATAGAAAGGCTGATTCAGACACAACCCTTCATCCTGACCAGGTTGTTTGCCATGGAAGATGAATTTTGCTTTCTCGGGTTTTTCAGAGGTGCCTATATCTTCTTCAGTGATCATTTCTGCATGGAGCTTTGAGGTTCTCTGCAGGTGGAAGATCCCCAGCATTCCTGTATTGTAAGACCAACTCTGTCTCTGCTCTTCTGTAAAGTTAGATTGAGGTAACAGTGTATGGTTAGGGTTAATAACATGTTTGATTTGGGTTAGAAATCATTCTGCTGAATGAATAATGGTATTGGGAACCTGTGATGTGTATAAGAATATATAGGTGAAATATATGTATGTAAACAGAAATCTAAGTAACATTTGAAGCCCAGAAGGGCATTGGGCCCTTGATTGGGATACTTAGCTTTGAATAAATCGATATACAATGGCATAGGGCCTTGTACCTTGGAAAATTGAATGTAGAAGAGAACATTCCAGTCCAAAAGGATAGTCGGTATTGAAAGGTTAATGAAATAGTCAATTGTCACTTCCTGTTTCTCTGTATGCTTAACAAAACACTGTTGAAATCTTGAGAACTGTTTGCTAATCTTTTTCCCAGAATGTGCTTTCCCCAAAAACCAAACTGTAGAATGTACTCCTTCACCTGATTGCACGCAAACAGCCCACTCACCCTTACCCATCAGTAAATTTCCCTCCCTGCCCTCTCCAAGGAAAGTATATTAGCTCTGCTTAAAATATTCTCAGGTATCTCTGCTCTATTCAAGTGAGCTCTAAGCCCTAGCATGCTGGACCCCCAATAAACTCTTTGCTGTTGCATGAGACAGTCTCTTGGTGGTCTCTTCATTCGATGCTCGCCCGACCTTTACACATAGAGGTTCCACCAAGTTCTGGCAGCAGCGGACAAGAGACCCTAACAGGCTCCTCTCAGGGTAAGTAAGGCGCCTCTTTCTGTTTTCAGTTTTAAGGTTAGGGTTTGGCAAAATTGCTGTTGATATAGAGCGTGAGCTCTCTCCGATGGTGGCTGACAGATGTATCACAGAGCCACAGGCCACTTCCCTGGAGGACGCCCCAGAGGACTCGGGAAATCGAGGAACAATAGTCTCCTCGACTCAGTGATATTTTGTTTCAGATTCGGTATTGCCAGCCCATAGGGTTTTGCTGGCTACTCAGACCTGGTCTCAGTTTTGGACGTCCATTGCCTGTCTTTATTGTCTTGTCTGTGTCGTGTGTTGTTGCATTCACTGTTTGTGTATGTTTCATTAAGGGACAGAGCACTCCAATGCCTCTGTCCCTGACCCTTAATCACTGGGCCAAAGTTCACTTAAGAGCTCAGAATCTTTCTTTTTCAGTAAAACTCCGGACCGGCCAGACTCTCTGAGCCTCAGAATGTCCCACCTTTGGAGTCAGATGGCCCCTAGAAAGATCTTTCTACTTCCCACTAATTTAAAAAGTCAGAGATATTGTCTTTAAGCTGGGCCCACATAGCCATCCAGATCAATAGCCATATACCTTAAATTGGTAGGACCTCTGCAAATCTCCTCCTCCATGGGTGAAGCCTTTCCTTGCCCCTTCCCCTACTCCTATTCCTTCCCCCAGGATCTCTCAAACCCTCTGCTCATCCTCCTCCTCCACCCTCTGTTCTCCCTGAGTCACAAGATTTGACTCTACTGGACTCTCCTCCCCCTCCTTATTCCCTCTCCTCTTCCCCCAAACACCAACACACTCTAAGTGATTCCCTTGCAGCTGACTCAGCCTCTTCGCCATTGGAGGAAGCTAAGCTGGCCCAGGGCCCTCCAGATAACTCCCCCGTGGCACACACAGACCTCCTTCCCCTGGAGGAAGATGGCCCGGATAAAGGAACTCGCAGGCTGCGAATCATTGAAAACCCTGTATCTCCCGTGATGCTCCCCCTATGTCCCTACGGGCCAATGATTGACGACAACAATGGGTGAAAATTGCAAGCCTACCAGTATTGGCCTTTCTCCTCTTCAGACCTATATAACTGAAAAAATAACAATCCCCCTTTTTCCGAGGACACTACCCGGCTCACAGGTCTGGTTGAGTCATTGATGTTTTCATACCCGCCTGCTTGGGATGACTGTCAACAACTCTTAGGGACTCTCTTCATGACAGAGGAACAAAAGAGAATCCTCCTGGAAGCTAGAAAAAATATCCTCGGACCAGATGGGAGACCGACACATCTTCCCAACATAATCAAAGCCAGCTTTCCCTTGAAGCGACCCAACTGGATCCCCAACACATTTGAAGGTAAGAAAGCATCTGTCCACTTTTCGCTGGGTTCCAAATAATTTGGCCAAGGTAAGAGAGATTATTCGAGGGCCTAATGAATCTCCCTCTATGTTTCTAGAGAGAATAATGGAGGCATATAGAAGATATACACCTTTCAATCCTCAGGCAGAGGATCAAAAAGCATCTGTCACAATGGCCTTTATTGGGCAAGCTGCACTAAATATTAAAGGAAAGTTACAATACTTAGATGGATTACAAGATATGATTTTGGGAGATTTAGTCAGAGAAGCCGAGAAAGTATACTATAAGAGAGAAACTGAGGAAGAGAAGGGAGCAAAGGGAGGATAAAAGAAACAAAAGACAGACTAAGGCGTTGACTAAGGTCCTGATCACAACACCAAAGGGTCAGAAATTAAGAAAAAGGGAGACAGGAAGGGATACCTGGTCCCATGCCCGAAGCCATCCCTGGCCTCAAATCAATGTGCCTACTCTAAAGAAAAAGGACACTGGGCCCACGAGTGCCCTAGAAAGAGACAGCCACGCCAGCCAGCCATTCTGACTCTGGAGGATGACTACAAAAGTTGGGGCTCAGATGCCCTCCCTGAGTTCAGGGTAACTTTTGAATTGAAGGGGACCCCAGTAAACTTTGAAGTGGATACAGGGGCAATATACTCAGCCCATAAGGCTCCAATGGGCCCTATATCAAATAAAAGGTCTCTAGTTCAAGAGGCTAACGACAGTAAATATCAGGCTTGGACAACTAAGAGGACCATGGACCTGGGGAAAGGAAAAATCCATCACTCCTTCCTAGTAATCCCAGAATGCCTGGCCCCATTGATGGGCAGAGATCTGCTCACCAAGCTCCGGGCCAAAATAACTTTTAACCCTGAAGGCCCCCAAGTGGAATTTCTAAATCCTTCAGTGAAAACTCCTATAATCACAGCTCTAACTATGTCAGTAGAAAATGCACATAAACTCACTCAACTTGGTTCAAAGAAACTGCAGGTATTACTGAAGTATCAAGAACAGAGTTTTCCACTAACTGACTCACAGCAAAAGGAAATAACTGAATGGGTAAAAAAGCCTGTCGGGTCCATCAATTGGTTAATGCTTACCCTTCCATGTTTCCTGCATGAAAGCACCTTTGAAGAACCAGTCTAGGACAATTCTGGGAAGTTGACTTTACTGAAATTAAGCCAGCAAGGTATGGACATAAATATCTCCTAGTCTTTGTAGATACATTTTCAGGATGGATTGAAGCCCTCCCCACTAAAAGAAAAAGAAAAAAAAAAAAAGAAATAGTGCAAATGGTGGTCAAGAAGATCGTGGAAGATATTTTTCCAAGATACTGCCTGCCAAATATAATAGGGTCTGATAATGTACCAGCGTTAGTGGCCCAGGTAAGTCAGGGGTTACCCAGGAACCTGGGGATTAATTGGAAGTTATATTGTGCTTATTGACCGCAGAGTTCAGGACAGGTAGAAAGAATGAATAGAACCATTATAGAGACCTTAACGAAATTTGGCTTAGAAACCAGCATAAAAGATTGGACTATGCTCCTGCCTTATGCAATGTTTCATGCAAGAACTACTCCCTCTGTTTCTTTGAGTAACCTCACCCCCTCTAAAATTCTCTATGGTGCCCAGCCTCCAGTAAGGGACCTAAGCCCAACTCTAACACTTAATGATCCCCTCCACACCCCCTTCCTTGAGAGAATTTAAGCTCTTGAAGGAACACTACAATACCTGTGAAAACAGCTGGCCACTACCTACCAAACTGGGGATGTGGGGACTCCACATTGATATCAAGTAAGAGACTTCATCTACGTAACACGACATCAGGTGTCATCCCTGGAACCCCATTGGAAAGGACCATATCAGGTGCTAGTTATAACACCTACAGTGGTAAAGGTAGACAGAATCACTTCCTGGATCCATGCCTCTCATCTCAAGCCTGCGCCCTGTCCACACTCTGGCTGGAAACTGGAAAAGAATGATAACACTTTCAAATTGCATTTTCGCTGTGTGGATAAGGCTATAGACTCTTCCCTTGGCCACAAATAGTCCTAACCCTCATTAGCCCATTCAGCAGTGATGGCTGATCACAAATCCTACTGAAAAAAAAAAAGTATAAACTATCTCGCATACAGCCCGCTTAGGGACCTGGTGGCCATCTCTCCACCAGGACATTTGTCAGCTGGCTATAAGTCTTTACTATTGGGATATCCCTGATGAAGAGGATCCCACTAAAATTCCATTAAATCCCTTCCGTAACATAGATAATGGAAACAAACATTATGGATGTAGGGACACACGAGCCAGATGCATGTTGTCTAGCCTAGATTACTATGTTTGCCCGGCAGACTATCAAAGCCACAAACAGCCATGGCTCGGTGGGGGAAAAGCCGACTTCTTCTGTAAGTCATGGGGATGTGAGCATACAGGGGCTGCCTGATGGAACCCAAACTCCTCATCAAATTTTGTACACAGCATTGGCCATATTACCAATTAGATAACCAAAACCAATGGAACCCAGAGGGGTCTCTAGATCCTCAAATTCTGTTTGACCTTTTTAACTTCTGCAAGTGCTCAAAAGGGTGAAAGGAGATTCCCCTATGTGGAGGCCTTTTCCCTCCTTTGCTCACATCCTGAACTATGCTTCTCCAATAGATCCTCACCTTCAGCCTTCTGCTCCAGAGTCTCTGCTGTCACTCCCACCTCAGAAACCTGATTTCTCCCCTCCAATTATTAGATCAAAAACTCAAACCTTCGCTGGTTCTCAGACCATTGCCCCCTTGCTGAGGTAGCAGGTTCAGAGGTACCCCTCCACCCACTCTCTCCTCTCTTCTCCTGTCAGTGCCCGCTCCGGGTCCCACCAGGTCCTCTTTCCAGCTAACCCAAAGCTCAAACCAGCTGAGGAGAGCCTTCAGACCCCTATCCAAGATGGAATGAAAATGGCCTTTAAAGTTGCTTTGTCATCACTGAAAACAGTTTACTAAGAATTTAAAGTCCCTCACATGCGTTTTGGGATACTCACTCCCGTCTTCCCCTCTGCTGTACCAGTTCTACTGCTCAAGTTTTTGTTGCTAAAAACATCCCAAACCCCTTTCCCATTATTCTTTTACATCTCTCCTTCCTCATTCGCAGATCCATGGAGCTGCTCTAAGCCCCGCCTTTCCCGTCTTCCCCCTCTGTACTAAGCCACAGAATAGTCTTAACTGACCTTCTGCAGAAGTCTTCACCTGGCTGACTTTAGGACTTTCAGCAAAAGAGTCCCTATAAAGGAGTTCAATATAGATAAACTTCCTCTTTTCGTGCTGTCCTGTTCTACTTGGTCACTGGCTAAAAAAATCAGCACTTCTATGCTACACACGCCCTTACTTGTTTTTCACAAAATATGTAAACAAGGCCTCTGACCTTGAGCTGGGGCTTCACAGAGATGGCCACATTGCTAAGATAAATAAATTACCAACTAGGCTCTGTGGTAACAGCTGGCAGGGGGAAAATAAGAAAGGGAAGAATAAGCTCTCCCCCTCCCAGGTGTCCTTCAAAAGTTAACTTGCCCAGAACAGAGGAAAAAACGGAAACAAAATCTGCTTTTTTGAACTTCTGCAGACTGTGAACTTCTGAGCCCCTTCCCTTACTTATTGGGTACAAAATTCTGAAACTACCTAAACTTGAGTTTCAGGGGATTAATTGATTACAACAGAAACATTGTCCTCTGAATCCGCTTGCAACCAAATAGGACTGTTTCCCTGTCTTCAGTGCTATCTTAGGTGCCTTGCCTTGTGCGTCCCTACAACAGCATAATTCTATATTCATAAACATTGTTTATGTTTTCATGAAATGGTCAACCCATGTGATTAATTCTGTAATGGTGCAGATGTTTCCCAGCAGGCTCTGTCATAAAGCAGGTTCATTTGAAGATCAAATATGGGGGCATACAACCCAGTTTCACTGGGAACATATATTCCTCACTTTAGCCATTATACTAGGAATAGGAGTTGCTGCATGGGTGGGCACAGGAACCACTCCCTTGTCCATGGGACACAACAAATGACCCAATTAGAAGCAGCAATAGACCAAGACTAAGATATTAGAAACCTCCATCAGAGCTTTGCATGAATCTTTAACCTCTCTCTCTGAAGTTGTGTTACAGAACAGTCGAGGGTTGGACCTCCTCTTCATTAGAAAAGGGAGGTTTTGTGCTGCATTGAGGGAAGAATGCTGTTTTTATGCCGACCATACTGGAGTTGTAAAAAAAATTATGAGTAAAATAAAGGGACACCTTGAAGAGCATAAAAGAGAGAGAGAGGCCCAAAAAGGATGGTTTGAGTCTTGGTTCACACAGTCCCCCTGGTTAACTACGTTTTGATCAACCATGGCCGGACCAATAATAATCCTCATATAATTGCGAACTATAAAACCCTGTTTGCTCAACCATGTAATTTCTTTTCTCCAGGCTCAAATTGGAAGAGTTATAATTATGATAATAACCCACTAGCAGACAAAGAATGTGACATCCCCCAATGATCGTTTTATGATTAAAAGTAGCCAGAAAAAGAAGTGGGGAATGAAAGGTTAATAAAATAGGTACTTGTCACTTCCTGTTTTTCTGTATGCTTAACAAAACACTGTTGAAATTTTGAGAAATGCTTGCAAATCTTGTTCCCAGAATGTGCTGTCCCCAACTGCCAAAATGCAGAATGTACTCCCTCACCCAGTTGCATGCAAACTGCCCACTCGTCCTGACCCATCAATAAACTTCCCTCTCTGCCCTCTCCAGGAAAAGCATCTAAGCTCTAATTAAGCTATTTTCAGAACTGTCTGCTCTATTCAATTGAGCTCTGAGCCCCAGATGCTGGACACCCAATAAACCCTTTGCTGTTTCATGAGATAGTCTGTTGGTGGTTTCCTCCTCCGAAGCTCGCCCGACATTTACTTGGATGATTGAATGTAGAAGAGAACATCCACTAAAAAAGGGATAGTCGGTAGGATTTGGAGGAAATTCAGTATGTTTAGGAAGAAGAGTGAGTATAAGATTTGGAGCAAAAGTTCTTTAGCTATAGGGTTTCGGTTAGAGAGTGAATGTAAGTGTCAGCACAGGTGAAGAGTCAGTCACAATGATGAACAGGGGAAAATATGTAGGAAAGCAGATATCAATAGAGACATAATGAAATCAGACAAAGTATAAAGTGAGTGATAGGATTAGACATTTTGAACAGGGTTGAGTTGAATATATAATCATAGGAAGAAACAAATATGTAATCACCAATATGATTGACATTTGAGAGCATTAGGCAAATTTCACGTGGATGAATATTTCTGAGAATAATCTTGTGAATGTTTGATTATAAATACACATACATGAACATGAATGAATTGAGGGAGTGTATATAAGACACATATATTTCATATTTTGAAAAATCCGGAGAGTGTGTGTGTATATATATATATATATATATATATATATATATATATATATATATATATATATATACACACACACAAAACACACACACAGACAAAAAAGTAGCAATATATATGTCAATGAAAATTCATCATAAAATATATATCATCCACAGATCTAAAAATATTCATTTTACTTAACATGGATTTAGGTATAATATTGTTCAACTAGGAATCTCACCCCTAGGTTGAATATTCAGTTCCAACAGGGTTTGGTAGGAGTGATCTCTTCTCCCAATTTGTATCTGCCAAGTCAGCCACCTCACAAGAATTTGCGTGTGGTACCAGGTAGGATTCTATATGTGCATATAAGAACACATGTGCTGAATAGGCTACAGAGAAAGGAAGATAGGAATTAACATATTTGTTAACTTTAAAAATACATGGAGAACTATTTCAACAAAAAATTGACTAGATTTATAAATCCTAATCTGTATCATGCAAATGGCAAGTCCAACTATACACCATGCCTCTTCTGAACTGCTTGTATTTCTATTCTGTTTGGGTTATTTTTCTCCATCGTATTAGGTTTAGGAGTCAGAGTCTGGTAGGGTATGGGTTAGTGTCAGGGATTCAGTATTTCGAATGGAAAATAGGAAATTGATTCCAATGTGTATGCAAATATATGCTACAGAAAAATCTTCCAACTCTCATCCAGAATGATGCTTTGACATAACCTTCGCCTCAAGTAAGACACAATTAGAGAAGAGTTAGAAAATTTGTGAATAACTATCTGGAATGGAAAATGCTCCAGATTTCACATCTTTGGAGGTGGTAGAGGAGTTTCTAAATGCAAGGGACAGGGTAAACACTCCACAAACATGGAGCTCTGGTGGCCTAAAGACATTGTGAGAATTTGCCTCTGAGGTTGGGCACTTGAAATATATGTTGTTGTCAGGAGCTTTAGCTTTCTTTGTAGTGAGACCATCAAAGCTGTTTCTGCATCTATGTGACCTGGAGGACATGGTTACTTATTTTCCAATCAAAATGAGGCAGCAGTGCTGAATTCTCTCTTTTTAGGTAAACTGTGGCCAACTGAGGGCTTTTTTTCTCCCCGTGTGGACTGTGAAGCCATTTGGTCATCTTCCAATTTTCGTGGTGTTTCTTGCTGCTGCACTGGAAGTTTGGTATTTTCTTCACAAAAAAAAGGATTTCAAATGGGACACATTGCTGGAGCTGGTTCTGTTAGGTGTGGTGGGCAGGGTCTGCAGGAGAATGCACCAACCAGGGTTATATCCCATGTATCTTGCCCCCTTGACAATAGCAACATGATTCTGAACATTGCCCTGAAACTTCTGCATATAAAAATATGCCTTTACATATATGGGTCTACTGGCTCTACCATGTCAGTCACAAGGCATTTGGAAGCCAATGGAAGATCCACATGGCCCCACCACAGATGTTTTATCACACACTTTCATAACACTGCTCTAGTCCCACTACTCAGCAGGCTCCAACTTACTGGCATCTCTGTTCTACACCATTTTCTTGAAACCCAGTCAATCAAGGCACTGTCTGGTATACTCATGATCACCAAGAGGACATCCCAAGGTTCTCCAGTTTTAGCTGGTCATGGGAATTTCAAAAATTTTATGGTAATTATCCAGCAATATTTCACGGATGAAGTTGGAGGCACTATGGGTTTCAATTCATTCAGGAACAATTAAATGCTGAGGAAGCTAATTTCAGTGAAACTCTGGAGCACTCTCACAGGCAAGGCTTCCCAAAAAGTGCCCAAAATGTAACATGAAACCAGGCCCATTGAGGTCTACAAAGTGAGGTCCATGTGTGTTTTCAATCTCAATTATGGCTGCCAAGTCTTTCAGAATTAAATCATGTGATATCTTGGCTGAGATTTCCAGTGTTCTTTGGAAAGCCAACCTGGGCCTAGACCTCGGGTTCCAAGGTCTCCTCTCATGCCTGGCCTCCTAAAATCCCATCACAATTCATGGCAATACTTCTCTGAGTTCAGTTCCAGATCTCAGTCTGTAAGGGGAATCACACCAGAGTTCAAGCCCAGATGGACCCAGTCTACTCTTCCGTGACACAAATGAATACAATTAAAACCAAAATACTCCCACACGTCCCTCATCTTCTTCCATATAAACACTCATCATAAACTCTGCCTGAATGTTTCCATGAGGGGCACAGCCCAAGACAGTGTCCAAAATAAGCATCCTTGCACATCATTTGCATACCTTCAGGATGGCCTGGACACCATTCCTGTGAACCAGGAGTGAACAAATAGGCTTGCCGTTAATACTATTCCAATTCTCCAATTTGAGGCCTACAGACTTTGGGGTTAGATTCTATATGTTAACTGGAGTAATGAGAAAACCCAAGCACCTATTGGCTAGCCTTTGCAGGTTGTGAAGAACTCATTTGACACAAAGGATCTCTATTCTCACTTGATGGAGGTCAGGAACCTTACAGAGAAAGGCGAGAGGCTTCATTCCAATGACTGCTCTTTTGGCCATTTTGGTTTTGGATGCACACATGGGATCTTTCTTTAGATACATCAGGTGCTGAGAATCTAAGCAACAGCCTCACAAAGGGCCAAGGGGCTGATTCCAACACATCCCTTTCCAAAGCAATTAAGAAAAGAGCCACAGGTGATTCCCTTCATTTCCATTTGAAAACTGTTTTCTCCAGGCTTCACAAAGGTGTGGCCTGAGGCAAAGACCTTCCTGACATTCAGTGCAACAGAACAATAAGTAAGCAAAAGGCAAAAAGCAGGGTTACTCCACTGAGACTTTCCTGGTCACCCTGATATCTGAGTTTTCTGAGATGCTCGCCATTCTCTTCAGCTCTCCAGTACATGGCCATGTCACAGAGCTTGGAGGTGGTACATATCTTGGACACAAAACCATGAGCCTATTCTGGAGAGTGGCCAGAATTCAGGAAGAAAACAGCAACTTTGGAAGATAGCAGGTGTTGCCCATCGATAAGACAAGCTGCAGTCCATTCACAAATTGGGCAGGATGAATTTTGGGAAGATTTATACTAGACAGGACACATCCATTAATGCATTCTCTTTTCTAATGTCAACAACAACGGACACAGACATAGAAAGACTCGGCTTGTCAAAAACTTACTAGAAACAGTCCCATCCAACCAAACAAACCACCTTTCCTACCTATTCTCAGAACATGAGACAAAACCACAAACACACACCAACTCCCACAAAGGCACCTCCTTTCCCCAAGTAGGTCTGTGACTATCTGGGGTGTCTTCTGAATGGTGGGCCATACTATGATCCCCCAAAATGGCCTGTCCTCTCTCAGATCTGGTTTCCTTGGCCAACTCTGTGAAGTTGTCAGGAAAAAGTCGTGAGCCACTACCTGCTTTCTCAGGAAAAGTCCCTCTCCAGAGCTCTCCCAGCATTTGCCTTCCTCACATCAGTAGGTACCAAGAAAGACTGACTCTGTCCTTGGTAAATCCAAACAAGTGAGCCCACTGGGACTTTGACTGGGACTACCTTTGGCTGCCTGGCTTCTTTGATACCAAGTTCAGAGAGTTCCATCACCAAGGAAATGAGGTATGTCACTTTCTTGGAACTGAATGAGGTCACTGCCTTGGCAACCACTTTGTCCTAACAGTTGCTTCCAAGGCTACCATGAGATGGAGTCTGCCCTACTTCCTGTGACACTTTCACAAGTTAGAATGGTATATCAACCATAGGCACCCGGGAGCAGCTCTCCACACAGGCCTGGTTTGGTCAGTCTTCTCTACAATAAGAAGAGAGAGGCTGATTCAGACACAGCCCGTCATCCTTACGAGGTTGATCGCCATGGAAGATGAATTTTGCTCTCTCAGGACCTTCATACCAGCCTACAACTTCTCCAGGTATCATTTCTGAATGGACCTTTGAGGTTCTCAGCAGGTGGAAGGTCCCCTACTTTCCTGTATTGTAAGAACCACTCTGTCCCTGCTCTTCTGTAAAATGAGATTGAAGGAACAGAGTATGTTTAGGGTTAATAACTGGTTTGATTTTTGTTAGGAATCATTCTGTGCGACGAATAATGGTATTGGGAACCTACGATATTTACAAGAATATAGAGGTGAAATAGAAGTATGAAAACAGAAATCTAGGTATGATTTGAAGCCCAGAAGGGCATTGGGCCCTTGATTGGGATAGTTAGCTTTGAATTATGTTCTGCACAGTTGTCTAAGTTAAATCGATATACAATGGCATAGGACCTTGTACCTTGGATGACTGCATGTAGAAGAGAACATCTAGTCAAAAAGGGATAGTAGGTAGGATTAGGAAGATATTCCGCAGGTTTAAGAAGAAGAGTGGGTATAGGATTTGGAACAAAAGGCCTTTAGCAATAGGGTTTCGGTTAGAGAGTGAATGTAAATGTCAGGACATATGAAGAGTCACTCAGTATAATAAACTGGGGAAAATATGTAGAAAAGCAGATATCAATAGTGACATTACGAAATCAGGCAAAGTGTATAGTGAATGATAGGATTAGACATTTTCAACAGGGTTGAGTTCAAATACTTAATCCTAGCAAGAAACAAATATGTAGTCACCAATAGGATTGACATTTGAGAGCATTAGGCAACCTGGACATGGATGTTTTTAGTAATTCATGTTCACTTTCCATTTAGGCTTTGATACAGTCATAAGTGTGACCTTTACATTTTTTTCCAGAATATTTCTGTGATAAAATGTATATGTAGATCAGGTGACATGAGTATTTCTTCCACCATTTCTGGCAGCAATATATTAAAGATGTAAAATTAGTATTAGGGGTACAAAGAGGTGTACCCTGAGTCTATAAATATAGAGATAAAGCATGAATAGACCATACTGTGAATAAATAATAAAACTTGTTCCAACTTTAAGTAATGGATTGAACTGATATCTGAATATATACAGGAAATCTTATATTGATATACAATCATTCATTCCAACCAGTAATACATCTAATGGTAATATTAACATTATGGTGTATCATGAAGATTGTGTGAGTTTTGCTTCAAAAGTGTTTTTGGAAATCAAAAATAATGTGTTTTGAAAGAAGTCTCATGAAAAAAACAGTCAAGAAACCTGGAGGAATACATGTGTTCTGACGCAGGAAGTGATTAAAAGTGAAGCAAATGCCTACAAATTTGTGAATTTGTGAATAAAATATATATACTACAATGTGAAATATCTGTAGGATAAAACACTGTACCTCAGATGATTGAATGTAAAAGAGAACATCCAGTCAAAAAGTGGTAGTTAAGAAGATTAGGAAGATAGTAAGTTTAGG
The DNA here is from genome assembly GCF_048772815.1 of Callospermophilus lateralis. Lineage (NCBI taxonomy): Eukaryota > Metazoa > Chordata > Mammalia > Rodentia > Sciuridae > Callospermophilus > Callospermophilus lateralis. Next base: position 12,724,872 of record NC_135319.1, read on the forward strand.
AAGAAGAGTGAGTCTAGGAGTTGGACAAAGACTTTTTTAGTAATAGGGTTTTCGTTAGAGAGTGAATGTAAATGTCAGCAAATCTGAAGAATCAGTCACTATGATGAACTGGGGAAAATATGTAGGAAAATAGATATCAATAGTGACATTAGGAAATCAGGCAAAGTATAAAGTGAGTGATAGGTTTAGACATTTTCAACAGGGTTGAGGTTGAATATATAATCTTAGGATGAAACAGATATTTACTCACCAATAGGATTGACATTTGAGAGGCTTAGGCATCCTGGACATGGATGTTTTTAGTAATTCATACTCACATTCAATTTAGGAGTTGGTACAGACATAAGTGTGATCTTTGCATTTTTTTTTCCAGAATATTACTGTGATAAAATATATATGTAGTTCTGGTGACATGAGTATTTCTTCTACCATTAAGGGGAGCTATATTTTGAAAACTCATTAATTAGTATTGGGGATAAAAATAGGTGTACACTGTTTCTAAGAATCTAGAGATAATGCATGAATAGTCCATACAGTGAATAAATAATATAACTGGTATCAACTTTGGAAATTGGAATAAATTGATATCTGAAAATATACAGGAAATCTTACATTGATATACAATCATTCATTCCATCCAATTATACGTCTAATGGTAATGTAAGTGTTATGGTTTATCATAAAGAGAGTGTGAGTTTTGCTTCAAAAATATTATGGAAATCAAAAATAATGCTTTAGAAAGGACTATCATAAAAAAAACAGTCAAAAAAAAAGAAGGAATACGTGTGATCTTAAGCAGGAAGTGATTGAATGTGTACCAAATGCATTTAAATTTGTGAAATGTGGATGAAATCTATTTTCTAAGATGTCCATAAACTGAAGAAATAGTAATGTACCAGTGTTGAATAAAAATGAACATCAAAATGCACAACATTTCCCATAGGAATCTACTTGTATTAATGTTAAACTGGGTCAGTTACTGTAGAAATATAAGAATTTGTATGCACCCTTCACTGAAGTGAGTTTCAGTACTAGAAAACAAATATGTATTTGAGGTGGATGAATATATCTGAAAATAATCTTGTGAAAAGTTGATTATAAAACCACATACATGAACATGAATGAATTTAGCGAGTGTATAATAAGAGACATATATTTCATATTTTGAAAAATTTAGAGAGTGTAGATTTTTCACAAAACACACACAGAGATATTAAAAAGTAGCAATATATATGACAATTGAAATTCATCATGAAATATATATCATACACAGATCCAAAAATATTTATTTTACTGAATATGGATTTATGTATAATGTTGTTCAACTATGAAGCTCACCCATAGGTTGAATTTTCAGTTCCAACAACGTTTAGGAGGAGTGATCTCTTCTCACAATTTGTATCTGCCATGTCAGCCACCTCACAAGAATGTACGTGTGGTACCAGGTAGGATTCTATATGTGCATATAAAAATACATGTGCTGAATAGGCAACAGATAAGGGAAGACAGGAATTCACATAATTGATACCTTTCAAAACACATGAAGAACTATTTCAATTAATAATTGACCAGATTTATAACATCTACACTTTATCATGCAAAAGGCAAGTCCAACTATACACCATGCCTCCTCTGAACTGCTTGTATTTCTATTCTGTTTGGGTTATTTTTCTTCATCATATTAGGATTAGTAGGCAGAGTCTAGTAGGGTATAGGTTAGTGTCAGGGTTTCAGTAATTCGAATGGAAAATAGGAAAATGAATCCATTGTGTATGCAAATATGTGCTACAAAAAATCTTCCCACTCTCATTCAGAACAATGCCTTGACATTACCTTCACCCCAAGTAAGACACAATTAGAGGAGAAGAATTAGTAAATCTGTGAATACATATCTGGAATGGAAAATGCTCAGGAGATCACAACCTTGGAGGTTGTAAAGGAGTTTTCAAAAGTAAGGGACAGGATGAACACTCCACAATCATGCAACTCTGATGGCCTAAATACTTCTCGAGAAACTGCCTCTGAGGTTGCGCACTTGAAATACATGTTGTTGACAGGAGATTTACTGTCCTTTGTAGTGATACCATCAAAGATGGGTCTGCATTTATGTGACCTGAAGGACTTGGTTCCTTATTCTCCAGAGAACATGAGCCAGCAGTGCTGTATTCTCTCTTTGTAGGTAAACTGTGGCCACTGGGGGCTAAGTGTCTCTCTGTCTTGACTGTGAAGCCAATTGGTCATCCTACAATTGTTGTGGTTTTTCTTGCTTCTGCACTGGGGTTTTTGTATTTGCTTCATTAAATAGTAGGAGTTCAACTGGGACACAGTGCAGGAGGGAGTTATGTCATGTGTGGAGGGTCAGGGTCTTCAGGAGAATTCACCAACCAGACTTCTACCCCATATAGCTTGCCCCCTTGTCCATAACAAACTGATTCTGCACATTGCTCTGAAACCTCTCCATATAACAAGATGCCTTTACATATAAGGGTCTGCTGGCTGCACCATGTCAGCCAAAAGCCACTCGGAAGTCAATGGCAGATCCACATGGCCCCACCACAGATGTTTTATCATACACCTGCACACCACAACTCTGGGTCCACTTCTCATCAGCAGGCTCCAACTTACTGGCATCTCTGTTCTACACAATTTTCATGAAACAGAGTCAGTCAAGGCACTGTCTGGTACATTCATGATCAGCAAGAAGACATCCAAAGTTTCTCCAGTGACACCTGGTCATGGGAATTTCAAAAATTTCATGGTATTTATTAAGCCATGTTTCATGGATGAAGTTTGTGGCAATGTGGGTTTCAATTCATTCAGGAACCATTAAATGTTTAGGAAGCTCATTTCAATGAAAGCTCTAGAGAACTCTCACAGGTAAGGCTTCCCAAAGAGTGGCCAGAAGACACATATATTTCATATGTTTAAAAATCTGGACAGTGTATATATATATATATATATATATATATATATATATATATATATATACACACACACACACACACACACACACATACACAGAGACATTAAAAACTAGCCGTATATATACCAATCAAAATTCATCGTGAAATTTATATCATCCATGTATCCAAAAATATTCATTGTACTGAACATGGATTTATGTATAAAGTTGTTCAACTAGGAAGCCCACCCATAGGTTGAATTTTCAGTTCCAACAGCGTTTAGGAGGAGTGATCACTTCTCACAATTTGTATCTGACATGTCAGCCACCTCACAAGAAAGTACGTGTGATACAAGGTACGATTTTATATGTGCATATAAAAATACATGTACTGAATAGGATACAGAGAAATGGGGGAGAAAGGAATTCACATATTTGATAAGTTTAAAAACACATGGAGAACTCTTTAAACAAAAAATTGACTAGATTTATAACTCCTACGCTATATAATGGAAAAGGCAAGTCCAAATGTACACCATGCTTCCTCTGATTTGCTTGTATTTCTATTCTGTTTGGGTTATTATTCTCCATCATGTTAGGAATAGTAGTCAGAGTCTAGTAGGGTATGGTATACTGTCAGGGATTGAGTATTTCGAATTAAAAATTGGAAAATGAATCCAATGTGTATGCAAATATGTGCTACACAAAAATCTTCCCACTCTCATCCAGAACAATGCCTTGACATTACCTTCACCCCAAATATGACATTTAGAGGAGATGAGTTAGAAAATCTGTGAATACATATCAGGAATTGAATATGCTCAGGAGTTCACAAACTTGGAGGTGAAAGAGGAGTTTCCAAAAGTAAGTGACATGGTAAACACTCCACAAACATGAAGCTCTGCTGGCCTAAAGACTTCTAGAGAAAATGCCTCTGAGATTGGGCACTTGAAATATATGTGGTTGTCAGGAGCTTTAGCTTCCTTTGTAGTAAGACCATCAAAGATGTGTCTTCATCTATGTGACCTGGAGGACATGGTATCTTATTTTCCAATGAACATGAGGCTGCAGTGCTGAAATCTCTGTTTGTAGGTCAACTGTGGCCACTGGGGTCTAAGTGTCTCCTCGTGTGGACTGTGAACCCATTTGCTCATCCTCCAATTTTTGTGGTTATTCTTGCTGCTGCACTGGGAGTTCGGTATTTGCTTCACGAAATACAAGGAGTTCAACTGAGACACAGTGCTGGAGGGACTTCTGTCACGTGTGGTGGGACAGGGCCTGTAGGATTATGCACCAACCAGGCTTCTGTCCAACATAGCTTGCCCCCTTGACCAAAGCAACCTGATTCTGAACATTGCCCTGAAACCTATCCATACAATATGATGCCTTTACATATAAGGGTCTGCTGACTGCACAATGTCAGTCACAAGCCATTTGGAAGCCAATGGTAGATCCACATGAAACCACCACAGCTGTTTTATCTCACACCTGCCCACCTTTGCTCTAGGCCCACTATTCAGCAGGCTCCAACTGATCTACACCATTTTCGTGAAACCCAGTCAATCAAGGCAGTGTCTGGCACACTCATGATCAGCAACAGGATAGCCAGTGGTTCTCCAGTGCCACCTGGTCATGGGAATTTCAAAAATTTCATGGTATATATGAAGCCATTTTTCAAGAATGAAGTTGGAGGCACTGAGTGTTTCAATTATTTCAATAACCATTAAATGGTGAGGAAGCTAATTTCAATGAAATCTATGGAGGACTCTCACAGGCAAGGCTTCCCAAAGAGTGGCCAAAATGTCACATGAAGCCTGACCCATTGAGGTCTACAATGTGAAGTCCATGTGTGTTTTGACTCTCAACTATGGCTGCAAAATCTTTCAGAATAAAATAATGTGATATCCTGGCTGAGATTCCCAGTGCTCTGTGGAAAGCCACTCTGGGCCTAGATCTCAGTTTCCAAGGGCCAATCTTATGTGTGGCCTCCTAATATCCCAACACAATTTATGAAAATACTTCTTTGAGATCAGTTCCATAACTCAGTCTTTATGGGGAATCACACCAGAGTTCAACCCCAGGAGGACCCAGTCATCTCTTCCTACCACCACACAAATGACCACAATTAAAACCAAAAAACTCCCACATTGCCCTCATCTTCTTATATATAGACACTCATCATAACCTCTGGTTGGAGGTTTCCATGAGGGGTGCAGCCCAAGGGAGTTTCCAAAATAAGCTCCCATGCCCCTCATTTGCCTAAAGTCATGGTGGCCTGGACATGCTTCCTGTGAACCAGGAGTGATCAAATAGGCCTGCCATTAATACTGCTCCGCTTCTCCAATTTGAGGCATACTGACTGTGCATTTTAGATTTTTTATGTGAATTAATGTCATGAGAAAACCCAAGCAACTATGAGCTAGCCTCTGTAGGATTTAAAGAATTCACTTGACCCAAAGGATCTCTATTCTCACTTAATTGAGATCAGGAACCTTAGAGAGGAAGTCAAAAGACTCTATCCACAATGACTGTTCTTTTAGCCATTTTGGTTTTGGATGCACACATAGCAGGAGTTGGCCATCCATAAGGCAAGTGGCAGTCCATTCATAAATTCGTAGGATGAATGCTGGGGAGCTTTCTCATAGACAGGACACATCCATTGATGCATTACCTTTTCTAATGTCTACAACCACGGACAGTGAGTTACAGACATAGAAACACTCACTTTGTCAAAAGACTTACTAGAAATAGTTCACTCCAAACCAAACAAATCGCCTTTCCTACCTATTCTCAGAACATGAGACAAAACCACAAACTCATACCCAAACCCACAAAGGCACCTCCTTCCCACAAGTAGGTCTGTGACTATCCGGAGTGTCCTCTGACTGGAGGGCCATACAATGTTCCTCCAAAATAGCCTGTCCTGTCTGAGATAGTGTGTCTTTAGCCAACTCTCTGAAGTTGTCAGGAGTCAGCGGTGAGGCACTAACTTCTTTCTCAGGAAAGGCCCCTCTTCAGAGCTTTTCTGCCATTTCGACATCCTAACATCAGTAGTTAGCAAGAAAGAATGACCCTGTCCTCGGAAAATCCAAAAAGTGAGAACACTGGGACTGGGACTAGGACTGGCACTGTTTAACTGGCTTCCTGGATCCCAAGATCAGAGAGTTCCATCACCAAGGAAGTGAGGTGAGGTCACTTCCTTCAGGAACAGAATGAGTTCACTGCCTTGGCAACCATTTTGTCTTAACAGTTGCTTCCAAGGGTCCCATGAGATGGAGGCTGCCCCTGGTTCCTGTGACACATTCACAAGTTAGAATGGTATATCAACCATAGGCACCTGGGAACAACTCTCCACACAGGTCTCATTTGGTCCATCTTCTCTACATTAAGAATAGAGAGGCTGATTCAGACACAACCCTTCATCCTGACCAGGTTGTTCGCCATGGAAGATGACTTTTGCTCAATCAGGTCCTTCAAAGCTGCCTACATCTTCTTCAGGGATCATTTTTGCATGGATCTTTGAGGTTCTCAGCAGGTGGAAGATCCCCTACATTCCTGGATTGTAAGACCAACTCTGTCCCTGCTTTTCTGTAAAGTTAGATTGAGGTAACAGTGTATGGTTAGGATTGATAACATGTTCGATTTGGGTTAGGAATCATTCTGCTGCATTAATAATGGTATTGGTGGATGCCACCGAGGACTGGAGAAATCGAGGAACAATTGTCTCCTCGACTCAGTGATATTTTGTTTCAGATTCGGTATTGCCAGCCCATAGGGTTTTGCCTGCTACGCAGTCCTGGTCTCAGTTTTGGACGTCCATTGTCTGTCTTTATTGTCTTGTCTTGTCTGTGTTGTGTGTTGTTGCATTCACTGTTTGTGTATCTTTCAATATGGGACAGAGCACTTCAATGTCTCTGTCCCTGACCCTTGATCACTGGAACAAAGTTTGCTTATGGGCTCAGAATCTTTCTTTTTCAGTAAAACTCCAGACTTGCCAGACTGTCTGTGCCTCAGAATGTTTCACCTTTCAAGTCGGATTGCCCCTAGAAGCATCTTTCTACTTCCCACTAATTTAAAAAGTCAGAGATATTGTCTTTCAGCTGCGCACACATAGCCATCCTGATCAACAGCCATGTATCTTAACTTTGCAGGACCTCTGCAAGTCTCCTCCTCCATGGGTGAAGCCTTTCCTTGTCCCTTTCCCTGCTCGTACTGCTTCCCCCATGATCTCTCAAACCCTCTGCTCCTCCTCCTCCACCACCCTCTGTTCTCCCTGAGTCACAAGATTTGACTCTACTGGACTCTCATCCCCCTCGTTATACCCTGCCCTCATCCCCCAACCACCAACCCCCTCTAAGTGATTCCCCTGCAGCTGACTCAGCCTCTCCGCCATTGGAGGAAGCTAAGCTAGCCCTGCGCCCTCCAGATAACTCCCCCACAGCACACACAGCCCCAACTCCCCAGGAGGAAGCTGGCCCGGCTAAGGGAACTCACTGGCTTCAAATGATTGAAAACCCTGGAACTCCCGTGATGCTCCCCCTATGTCCCTACGGACCATTTATTGACGAAGGCCATGGGGGGGGAAATGCAAGCCGACAAATATTGGCCTTTCTCCTTTTCAGACCTATATAACTGGAAAAATAACAATCCCTTTTTTGCGAGGACCCCACCCGGCTCACAGGTCTGGTTGAGTCATTGATGTTTTCACACCTGAATACTTGGGATGACTGTCAACAAATCCTAGAGACTCTCTTTATGTGAGAGGATCAAAAGAAAATCCTCCTGGAAGCTAGAAAAAAAATCCTCGCACCAGATCGGAGACCAACACATCTTCCCAACTTAATCAAAGCTGGTTTTCCCTTGAAACAACCCAAATGGGACACCAACACCTTTGAAGTTAGAAAGCATCTGTCCATTTATGGCCAGGTTCTAATAGTGGGCCTCTGAGTGTCCGCTAGGCAACCAACTAATTTGGCCAAGGTAAGAGAGATTATTCAAAGGCCTGATGAATCTCCCTCTATGTTTCTAGAGAGAATTATGGAGGCAAATAGGAGATATACTCCTTTCGATGCTCAGGCAGAGGATCAAAAGGCATCTGTCAGGATGGCCTCTATTGGGCAAGCTGCCCTGGATATTAAAAGAAAGTTACAATGCTTAGATGGATTACAAGATATGACTTTGAGAGATTTAGTCACAGAAGCCAAGAAAGTATACCTTAAGAGAGAAACTGAGGATGACAAGGGAGCAAAGGGAGGATAAAAGAAATAAAAGACAGACTAAGGCGTTGACTAAGGTCCTGGTCACAACAACAGAAGGGGCAGAAATTAAGAAACAGGGAGACATGAAGGGATACCTGGTCCCATGCCAGAGGCCACCCCTGGGCTCAGAACAATGTGTCTACTGTAAAAAAAAAAAAAAAGACACTGGGCCAAAGAGTGCCCTAGAAAGAGACAGCCACGCCAGTCAGCCATTCTGACTCTGGAGGATGACTACGAAAGTCGCGGCTCAGATCCCCTCCCTGAGTTCAGGGCAACTTTTGAAGTGGAGGGACCCCAGTAAACTTTGAAGTGGATACAGGGGCAATATACTCACCCCTAAGACCACTTTGGGCCCTCTATCAAATAAAAGGTCTCTAGTTCAAGGGGCTAATGGCAGTAAATATCTGGCTTGGACAACTAAGAGGATCATGGACCTGGGGAAAGGAAAAATCCATCACTCCTTCCTAGTAATCCCAGAATGCCTGGCCCCATTGATGGGCAGAGATCTGCTCACCAATCTCCGGGCCAAAATAACTTTTAACCCTGAAGGCCCCCAAGTGGAATTTCTAAATCTTTCAGTAAAAACTCCTATAATCACAGCTCTAACTATGTCAGTAGAAAATGCACATTAACTCACTCACCTTGGTTAAAAGAAACTGCAGGTATTTCTGAAGTATCAAGAACAGAGTTTTCCACTAACTGACTCACAGCAAAAAGAAATAGCTGAATGGGTAAAAAAAAGCCTGTCAAGTCCATCAAATGGTTAATGCTTACCCTTCCAAGCTTCCTGCAGGAAAGCACCTATGAAGATCCAGACCAGGACAATTCTGAGAAGTTGACTTTACTGAAATTAAGCCAGCAAGGTATGGACATAAATATCTCCTAGTCTTTGTAGATACATTTTTAGAATGGATTGAATCATTCCCCCCTAAAAAAGAAAAGAAAAAAAGAAAGAAACAGCGCAAATGGCGGTCAAGAAGATCCTGGAAGATATTTTTCAAAGACACGACCTGCCTAAGGTAATACGGTCTGATAATGCACCGGCGTTCGTGGCTCAGGTAAGTCAGGGGTTAGCCAGGAACCTGGGGATTAATTAGAGGTTATATTGTGCTAACAGACCCCAGAGTTCAGGACAGGTAGAAAGAATGAATAGAAGCATTAAAGAGGCCTTAATGAAATTAAGCTTAGAGACCAGCATAAAAGATTGGACTATGCTCCTCCCATATACAATGTTTCATGCAAGAAATACTCCCTCTGTTTATTTGAGTAACCTCATCCCCTGTGAAATTCTCTAGGGTGCCTCTTTTCCAGTAAGTGACCTAAGCCCAACTCTAAGACCTAACGATCCTTTCCACACCCCCTTGCTTGACAGACTTAAAGCTCTTTAAAGAACTCCGTGATACCTGTGGAAACAGCTGGCCACTGCCTACCAAACTGGGGACGAGGGGACTCCACGTCGATATCAAGTAAGAGACTTCATCTACGTAAGACGATATCAGGTGTCATCCCTGGAACCCTGCTGGAAAGGACAATACCAGGTGCTACTTATAACATCTACAGTGGTAAAGGTAGACAGAATCACTTCCTGGATCCATGCCTCTCATCTCAAGCCTGCGCCCTGTCCACACTCTGGCTGGAAACTGGAAAAGACTGGTAACACTTTCAAATTGCATATTCACCATGTGGATAAGGCTATAGAATCTCCCCTTGGCAACAAGTAGTCCTAACCCTCATCAGCCCGTGCAGCAGCGATGGCTGATCACAAATTCTACTGGAAAGATGTATAATCTATCTTGCATACAGCCCCCTTAGGTACCTGGTGACCATCTCTTTACCCAGACATTTATCAGCTGGCTATAGGTCTTTCCTATTGGGATATTCCTGATGAAGAGGATTCCACTAAAATTCCATTAAATCCCTTCCGTACCATAGATAATGGAAACAAACATTATGGATGTAGGGACACAGGAGCCAGATGCAGTTTGGCTAGCCTAGATTACTATGTTTGCCCGGCAGACTATCAAAGCCACAAACAGCCATGAGTGTGTGGGGGGAAAAGCTGACTTCTTCTGTAAGTAATGGGGATGTGAGCATACAGGGGCTGCCTGATGGAACCCAAACTCCTCATCAAATTCAGTGCAGAGCATTGGCCATATTACAAATTAGATAACAAAAACCAATGGCTCCCAGAGGGGTCTCTAGATCCTCAAATTCTTCATGACCTTTTTAACATCTGCAAGTGCTCAAAAGGGTGAAAGGAGATTCCCCTATGTGGAGGCCTTTTCCCTCCTTCACTCACATCCTGAACTATGCTTATCCAATAGATCCTCACCTTCAGCCTTCTGCTCCAGAGTCTCTGCTGTCACTCCCACCTCAGAAACCTGATTTCTCCCCTCCAATTAATAGATCAAAAACCCAAACCTCCGCTGGTTCTCAGACCATTGCCCCCTTGCTGAGGTAGCAGGTACTGAAGTACCCCTCCACCCACTCACTCCTCTCTTCTCCTGTCAGTGCCCACACCGGGTCCCACCAGGTCCTCTTACCTGCTAACCCAAAGCTCAAACCAGCTGAGGAGAGTCCTCAGACGCCTATTCAAGATGTAATGAAAATGGCCTTTAAAGTTGCTTTGTCATCACTGAAAACAGTTTACTAAGAATTTAAAGTCCCTCACATGCGTTTTGGTATACTCACTCCTGTCTTCCCCTCTGCTCTACCTGTTCTACTGCTCAAGTTTTTGTTGCTAGGAAAATCCCAAACCACTTCTCCCATTATTCTTTTACATCTCTCCTTCCTCATTCTCAGATCCTCGGAGCTGCTCTAAGGCCCACCTTCCCTGTCTTCCCCCTCTGTACCAGGCCCACTGAAAAGTCTTAACTGACCTTTTCCAGAAGTATTCACCATGGCTGAGTTTTGGACTTTCAGCAAAAGAGTCCCTGTAAAAGAGTTCAATGTAGTTAAACTTCCTCTTTTCATATTGCCCTGTTCTACTTGGCCACTGGCTAAAAAAATCAGCAATCCTTACCTAGACACCTTCTTTCTAGTTTTTCACAAAAATATGTGAAAAAAGCCTTGGGCCTTGACCTGGGGCTTCACAGAGATGGCTACATTTCTAAGTTAAAGAAGTTAGCAACTGGTCTCCGTGTTAACAGCTGGCAGGGGGAAAATAAGAAAGGGAAGAAAAAGCTCTTACCCTCCCAGGTGTCCTTGAAAAGTTAACTTGCCCAGAACAGAGGGAAAAAACAGAAACAAAAACTGCTTTTTTCAACTTCTGCAGACTGTCAACTTCTGAGCCCCTTCCCTTAAATGTTGGGTACAAAATTCTGAAACTACCTAAACTTGGGTTTCAGAGGATTACTTGATTACAACAGAATCAATGCCCTCTGAATCCAGTTGCAACCAAATAGGACTGTTTCCCTGTCTTCAGTGTTATCTTAGGTGCCTTGCCTTGTCTGTCCCTACTACAGCATAATTCTATATACTTAAACATTGCTTATGTTTTCATGAAATGGTCAACAGATGTGATTAATTGTGTAATGGTGCAGATGTTTCCCAGAGTGCTCTATCACGACACAGGTTCATTTGAAGATCAAATAGGGGGGCATACAACCCTGTTCCACTGAAAATATATATATCCCTCCCTTTAGCCATCCTATTAGGAATAGGAATTGCTGCACTGGTGGGCACAGGAACTACTGCCTTTGTCCATGAGACTCAACAAATGACAAAAAATATGACAGCAATAGACCAAAACGAAGATATTAGAAACCTCCATCAGAGCTTTGCATGAATCTTTAACCTCTCTCTCTGAAGTTGTTTTTCAGAACACTCGAGGGTTGGACCTGCTCTTCATGAGAGAACGGGGCCTTTGTGCTCCATTGAGGGAAGAATGTTGTTTGTATGCCGAGCATACTGGAGTTGTAATAAAATGTATGAGTAAATTTAAAAGATGTCTTGAAGAGCATCAACGATTGAGAGAGGCCCCAAAAGGGTGGTTTGAGTCTTGGTTCACACAGTCCCCCTGGTTAACTATGTTTTTATCAATCCTGGCCGGTCCAATAATAATCCTCATATTATTGCTAACTATAAAACCCTGTTTTCTCAACCGTGTAATTTCTTTTCTCCAGGCTCAAATTGGACGAGTTAAACTTAAGGTAATACCCCACTAGCAGACATACAATGTGACACCTCCCAATGATCATTTTTATGATTAAAAGTAGCCAGAAGAAGAATTGGGGAATAAAAGGTTAATAAAATAGGTACTTGTCAATTCCTGTTTTTCTGTATGCTTAACAAAACACTGTTGAAATCTTGAGAAATACTTGCAAATAATGTTCCCAGTATGTGCTGTTCCCAACTGCCAAACTGCAGAATGTGCTCCCTGACCCAGTTCCACGCAAATCGCCCACTCGCCCTGATCCATCAATAAACTTCCCTCCCTGCCCTCTCCAGGTAAAGTATATAAGCTCTACTTAAGCTATTCTCAGTGCTGTCTTCTCTATTCAAGTGAGCTCTGAGCACCAGCATGCTGGACAGTCAATAAACTTTTGCTGTTGCATGAGATAGTCTATTGATGGTCTCCTCCTGCAAAGCTCGCCTGACATTTACTAGGATGATTGAATGTAGAAGAGAACATCCAGTCAAATAGGGATAGTTGATAGAATTAGGAAGATAGTCAGTACGTTTAGGAAGAAGTGTGAGTATAGGATTTGGAACAAAAGTTCTTTAGCTATAGGGTTTCGGTTAAAGAGTGAATGTTAATGTCTGCACAGGTGAAGAGTCGGTCACAATGATGAATGGGGGAAAATATGTAGGAAAGCAGATATAAATAGAGATATTAGAAAATCAGGCAAAGTATAAAGTGAGTGATAGGATTAGACATTTTGAACAGGGTTGAGTTTGAATATATAATCTTAGGAAGAAACCAATATGTAGTCAACAATCGGATTGATATTTGAGAGCATTAGGCAAATTTCAGGTGGATGAATATTTCTGAGAATAATCTTGTGAATAGTTGATTATAAATCCACATACATGATCATGAATAAATTTAGGGAGTGTACATAAGATACATATATTTCATTTTTTGAAAAATCTGGAGAGTACACACAGACAAAAAAAGTAGCAATGTGTATGTCAATCAAAATTCATCATAAAATATATATCATCCACAGATCTAAAAATATTCATTTTACTGAACATGGATTTATGTAAAATGTTGTTCAACTAGGAAGCTCACCCATAGTTTGAATATTCAGTACCAACAGGGTTAAGTAGGAGTGATCTCGTCTCACAATTTGTATCTGCCAAGTCAGCCAAATCACAAGAATGTACATGTGGTACCAAGTAGGATTCTATATGTGCATATAAAAATACACATGCTGAATAGGCTACAGAGAAAGGGAGAAAGGAATTCACAGATTTGTTAAATTTAAAAATACATGGAGAACTATTTCAACAATCAATTGACTAGATCTATAACTCCTACTCTGTATCATGCAGAAGGCAATCCAACTATACACCATGCCTCCTCTGAACTGCTTGTATATCTATTCTGTTTGGGTTATTTTTCTCCATCATATTAGGATTAGTAGTCAGAGTCTGATAGGGTATGGGTTAGTGTCAGGGATTCAGTATTTCGAATGGAAAATAGGAAATTGAATCCAATGTGTATGCAAACATATGCTACAGAAAAATCTTCCGACTCTCAACCAGAACAATGCCTTGACATTACCTTCGCCTCAAGTAAGACATAATTAGAGGAGAAGAGTTAAAAAAATCTGTGAATACCTATCTGGAATGGAAAATGCTCCAGATTTCACAACATTGGAGCTGGTAGAGGAGTTTCTAAAAGTAATGGACAGGGTAAACACTCCACAAACATGGAGCTCTGATGGTCTAAAGTTTTTTGAGAATTTGCCTTTGAAGTTGGGCACTTGAAATATATGTTGTTGTCAGGAGCTTTAGATTACTTTGTAGAAAGACCATCAAAGCTGGGTTTGAATCTGTGTGACCTGGATGACATGGTTACTTATTTTCCAATGTAATGAGGCAGCAGTGCTGAATTCTCTCTTTGTAGGTAAACTGTGGCCTCTAAGGGATAAGTGTCTCCCCGTGTCGACTGTGAAGCCATTTGGTCATCCTCTAATTTTCGTGGTGTTTTTGATGCTGCTCTGGGAGTTTGGTATTTGCTTCACAAAATACAACGAGTTCAAATGGGACACAGTACTGGAGGGAGTTCTGTCAGGTGTGGGGGGAAGGGTCTGCAGGAGAATGCACCAACCAGTTTTATCCCACGTAGCTTGCCCGCTTGACAATAGCAACATGATTCAGAACATTGCCCTGAAACCTCTCCATATAACAAGATGCCTTTACATATAAGGGTTTTCTGGCTGCACCATGTCAGTCACAAGCCATTTGGAATCCAATGGTAGATCCTCATGGCACTAACACCGATGTTCTATCAAACACCTGCCCGCCACTGCTCTGGGCCACTGCTCAGGAGGATCCAACATACTGGCATCTCTGTTCTACACCATTTTCATGAAACCCAGTCAATCAAGGCACTGTCTGGTATACTCATGATCAGCAACAGGGCATCCAAAAGTTTTGCAGTGCCACCTGGTCATGGGAATTTCAAAAATTTCATCGTATTTATCTAGCCATTTTTCAAAGATGAAGTTGGAGGCACTGTGGGTTTCAATTCATTCAGGAATCATTAAATGTTGAGGAAGCTCATTTCAATGAAGGCTCTGGAAAATTCTCACAGGCAAGGCTTCCCAAAGAGTGCCCAAAAAGGTCACATGAAGCCAGGCCCATTGAGGTCTAAATGTGAGGCTCATGTGTGTTTTGACTCTCAACTCAGCCTTCCAAGTCTTTTAGAATAAAATCATGTTATATACTTGCTGAGATTCGCAGTGATCTTTTGAAAGCCCCCCTGGGCCTAGATCTCAGTTTCCAAGGGCGACTCTCATGCGTGTCCTCCTAAAATCCCAACAAAATTCATGGCAATACTTCTCTGAGTTTAGTTCCACAACTCAGTATCTAAGGGGAATCAAACCAGAGTTCAAGCCTTGGTGGACCCAGTCATTTCTTCCAACCGAGACACAAATGACCAAAATTATAACCAAAACACTCCCACATGACACTAATCTTCTTCCATGTAGTCACTCATCATCACCTCTGGCTGAAGGTTTCCATGAGGGGCGCAGCCAAAGACAGTTTCCAAAATAAGCTCGCTTGCTTCTCATTTGCCTAAAGTCAGGATGGCCAGGACACCCTTCCTGTGAAACAGGAATGATCAAATAAGCATGCCTTTAATACTGCTCTGTTTCTCCAATTTGAGGCCTACTGACTTTCAGATATAGATTCTTTATGTGATTTGGAGTCATGCGAAAACCCAAGCACCTCTGCAGGGCTTGGAAGAACTCATTTGACCCAAAGAATCCCTATTTTCACTTGATGGAGGTCAGGAACCTAACAGAGGAAGGCAAGTGACTTCATCCACAATGACTGATCTTTTTGCCATTATGGTTTTGGATGCACACATGGGATCATTCTTTAGATCCATCAGGTGCTGAGAATCAAAGTCACAGCCACACACAACGCCAAGAGGCTAATTCAGCCACATCCCTTTCCAAAGCAATTAAGCAAAGAGCCACAGGTGATGCCCATTGATTTCCATTTCAAAACTATATTCTTTAGGCTTCACAAAGGGGTGGCCTGAGGCAAAGACCTTCCAGACATTCATTGCAACAGAAAAATAGTTAAGCAAAAGACCCAATCATGGTCTCTCCACTGAGACTTTCCTGGTCACACTGATATCCTACATTCAGGGCAACAGAACAATACGTAAGAAAAGGTGCAAAACATGGTCTCTACACTGACACTTTCCTGGTCACACTTATATCTGAGTTTTCTGAGAATCTCGCTATTATCTTCAGCTATCCAGTACATGGCCATGTCACAGAGCTTGGAGGTGGTACATATCTTGGAAACAAAACCATGAGCCAATTCTGGAGAGTGGCCAGAATTCAGGAAGAAAACAGGAACTTTGGAAGATAGCAGGTGTTGCCCATAGATAAGACAAGTTGCAGTCCATTCATTAATTGGCTAGGTTGAATTATGGGAAGATTTATACTAGACTAGACATCCATTAATGCATTATCTTTTCTAATGTCTACAACAACGAACATAGTGGGATACACAGACATAGGAACACTAGTCTTGTCAAACGACTTACTAGAAACAGTCCACTCCAAACATAACAAAGCGACTTTTCTACCTATTCTCAGAACATGAGACAAAATAACAAACACACACCCACTCCCACAAAGGCACTTTCTTCCCCCAAGTAGGTCTTTGACTATCCAGAGAGTCCTCTGACTGGTGGGCCAAACTATGTTCCCCCAAAATGGCCTGTCTTCTATCAGATCTGGTTTCCTTGGCCAACTCTCTGAAGTTGTCAGAAAAAATTGGTGAGCCACTACCAGCTTTCTCAGGAAAGGTCCCTCTTCAGAGCTCTCCTGGCATTTGTCCTTCCTCACATCAGTAGGTACCAAGAAAGTCTGACTCTATCCTTGTTAAATCCAACCAAGTGAGCCCACTGAGACTGGGACTGGGACTGCTTCTGGGTGCCTGGCTTCTTGGATACCGAGTTCAGAGAGTTGCATCACCAAGAAAATGACGTATGTCACTTTCTTTGGAACTGAATGAGGTCACTGCCTTGGCAACCACTTTATCCTAACAGTTGCTTCCAAGGGTCCCATGAGATGGAGCTGGCCCCTACTTCCTGTGACACTTTCACAAGTTGGAATGGTATATCAACCATAGGAACCTGGGTAAAGCTCTCCACCCAGGCCTGGTTTGGTCCACCTTCTCTACAATAAGAAGAGAGAGGCTGATTCAGACACATTCCTTCATCCTGACCAGGTTGTTTGCCATGGAAGATGACTTTTGCTCTCTCAGGTCCTTCATACCTGCCTAAAACTTCTCCAGGTATCATTTCTGCATGGACCTTTGAGGTTCTCGGCAGGTGGAAGGTACCCTACTTTCCTGTATTGTAAGAACAACTTTGTCCCTGCTCTTCTGTAAAATGAGATTGAGGGAACAGTGTATGTTTCTTGTTAATCACAGGTTCGATTTGGGTTAGAAATCATTCTGTGCGATGAATAATGGTATAGGGAACTTACAATATTTACAAGAATATAGAGGTGAAATAAAAGTATGAAAACAGAAATCTAGGTATGATTTGAAGCCCAGAAAACCATTGGGCCCTTGACTGGGATACTTAGCTTTGAATTATGTTCTGCAAATATGTCTCAGATAATTTGTTATACAATGGCATAGGACCTTGTACCTTGGATGATTGAATGTAGAAGAGAACATCCAGTCAAAAAGGGATAGTAGGTAGGATTAGGAAGATATTTGGTATGTTTAGGAAGAAGAGTGAGAATAGGATTTGGACCAAAAGTTCTTTCCCAATAGGGATTTGGTTAGAGAATGAATGTAAATGTCAGCACATATGAAGAGTCAGTAACTATGATGAACTGGGGAATATATGTAGAAAAGCAGATATCAATAGAGACATTATAAAATCAGGCAAAGTATAAAATGAGTGATAGGATTAGACATTTTCTACAGGATTGAGTTTCAATATATAATCTTAGGAAGAAACAAATATGTAGTAACCAATAGGATTGACATTTGAGAGCATTAGGCAACCTGGACATGGATGTTTTAGTAATCCATGTACACTTTCCATTTCGGCTTTGGTACAATCATAAGTGTGACCTTTACATTTTTTGTTCAGAATATTACTGTGATAAAATGTATATGTAGATAAGGTCACATGAGTATTTCTACCACCATTTCTGGGAGCAATATATTGAAGACGTAATATTAGTATTGGGGGTACAAAGAGGTGTACCCTGTGTCTATGAATATAGAGATAAAGCATGAATTGACCATAAGTGAATAAATATAACTTGTTCCAACTTTAAATAATGGATTGAACTGATATCTGAGAAATTATAGGAAATTTTATATTGATATACAATCATTCATTACAAACAGTTATACATCTAATGGTAATATTAGTGTTTTGGTTTATCATGGAGAGTATGTGAGTTTCGCTTCAATAGTGATTATGGAAATTGAAAATAATATGTTTGGAAAGGATTCTCATTTAAAGACCAGTCAAGACACCCTGACAATACATGTGTTCTGAAGCAAGAAGTGATTAAAGTTGAAACAAATGCCTATAAATTTGTGAACTTGTGGATGAAATGTAAATCCTATGATGTGCAAACCCTTAAGAAATAGTAATGTACCAGTGTTGAATACAAATAAACGTCAAATTACATATCATGTCCCATAGGAATCTACTTGCATTGATGTTAGACTGGGTTAGTTACTGTAGAATTATTAGGATTTGTATGCACCATTCACTGAAGTTAGTTTTCAGTACTAGTAAACAAATATATATTTCAGGTGGATGAATATGTCTGAAAATAATCTTGTGAAAATTTGATTATGAATCCACGTACATGAACATGAGCGAATTTAGAGAGTGTATATAAGACACATATATTTTATATTTTGAAAAATCTGGAGAGTGTATTTATAGATACAAAAAAGACATACAGACATTAAAAAGAAGCAATATATATGCCAATCAAAATTCATCATTAAATATATATCATCCACAGATGCAAAATATTTATTTTACTGAACATGAGCTAATGTATAATATTCTACTAGGAAGCTTGTAGTTTAAATTTTCAGTTCCAACAGCGTTTAAGAGTAGTAAACTCTTCTCACAACTTGTATCTGCCAAGTCAGTCACCTCACAAAAAGGTACATGTGATACCAGGTAGGATTCTATATGTGCATATGAATATACATGGGTGAATAGGCTACAGAGAAAGGGGAAAAAGAATAAACATATCTGTTAACTTTAAAAACACATGGAGGACTATTTCAATTAAAATTTGACTAAATTAATAACTCCAACCTTATATAATGCAAAAGGCAAGTCCAACTATACAACATGCCTCCTCTGAACTGCTTGTATTTCTATTGTGTTTGGGTTATTTTTCTCCATTATATTAGGATGAGTAGTCTGAGTCTAGTAGGTAGGGGTTAGTGTCAGGGATTCAGTATTTCGAAAGGAAAATTGGAAAATGAATTTAATGTTTATGCAAATATGTGCTCCAAAAATATCCTTCCACTCTCATCCAATGCAATGCCTTGTCAATACCTTCGCCCCAATTAAGACACAATTAGAGGAGAAGAGTTAGAAAATCAGTGAATACATATCTGAAATGGAAATGCTCTGGAATTCACAACCTTGGAGGTGGTAGAGGAGTTTACAAAAGTAAGGGACAGGGTAAACAATCCACAAACATGAAGCTCTGCTGGCCTAAAAACTTTTTGAGAATCTGCCTCTGAGTTTGGGCACTTGAATTATATGTTGTTGTCAGGAGATTTGACTTCCTTTGTAGTGAGACCATCAAAGCTGGGTCTGCATCTATGTGACATGGAGGACATGTCTTCTTATTTTCCAATGAAGATGAGCAGCAGTGCTGAATTATCTCTTTGTAGGTAAACTGTGGCCACAGGGGACTAAGTGTCTCCCCATGTTGACTGTGAAGCCATTTGGTCCTCGTCCACTTTTTGTGATGTTTTTGCTACTGCACTGGGAGTTTAGTATTTGCTTCATGACATACAAGGAGTTCAACTGGGACACAGTGCTGGAGGGAGTTCTGTCACGTGTGGTGGGCCAGGGTCTGCAAGAAAATGCACCAACCATGCTTTTATTCCTCATAGCTTGCCCCATTGCCCCCTTGTCCATATCAACCTGATTCTGAACATTGCCCTGAAACCTCTCCATATAACAAGATGCCTTTACATATAAGAGTCTGCTGGCTGCACCATGTCAGTAACATGCCATTTGGAATACAATGGTAGATCCTCATGGCCGTACCACTGATGATTTATCACTCACCTGCCCACCACTGCTCTTGGCCCACTACTCAGAAGGCTCCAACATACTGGGATCTCTGTTCTACACCATTTTCATGAAACCCAGTCATACAAGGCTCTGTCTTGTATACTCATAATCAGCAATAGGTCATTCAAAGGTTCTCCAGTGCCACCTGGTCATAGGAATTTCAAAAATTTCATGGTATTTATCTAGCCATTTTTCAATGATGAAGTTGGAGGCACTGTGGGTTTCAATTAATTCAGTAACCATTAAATGTTGAGGAAGCTCAATTCAATGAAAGCTCTGGAGAACTCTCACAGGCAAGGCTTCCGAAAGAGTGTCCAAAAGGTCACATGAAGCCAGGCCCATTGAAGTCTACAATGTGAGGCCTATGTGTGTTTCAACTCTCAAATATGGCTGCCATGTCTTTAAGAATAAAATCATTTGATATCCTGGCTGAGATTCCCAGGGCTCTGTGGAAAGCCACCCTGGGCCTAGATCTCAGTTTCCAAGGGCGACTCTCATGCATGGCCTCCTAAAATCCAAATAAAATTCATGGCAATACTTCTCTGAGGTCAGTTTCACAACTCAGTCTCTAAGGGGAATCACACCAGATTTCAAGCCCAGGTGGACCCAGTCATTTCTTCCAACCGCCAAACAAATGACCAAAATTAAAACCTAAACATTCCCACATGTCCCTCATCTTCTTCCATATAGTCACTCATCGTCACCTCTGGCTGGAGGTTTCCATTAGGGGTGCAACCAAAGACAGGGTCCAAAAAATGCTCCCTTGCCCCTCATTTGCCTAAAGTCAGGGTGTCCTTGACACCCTTCCTGTGAACCAGGAGTGATCAAATCAGCCTGCCGTTAATACTGCTGTGTATCTCCAATTTGAGTCCTACTGACTTTGAGGTATAGATTCTATACGTGATTTGGAGTCATGCGAAAACCTAAGCCCCTCTGCAGGGCTTGGAAGAACTCATTTGACACAAAGAATCCATATTCTCACTTGATGGAGGTCAGGAACCTAACACAGGAAGGCAAGAGACCTCATCCACAATGACTGATTTTTTTTCATTATGGTTTTGAAAGCACACATGAAATCATTCTTTAGATCCATCATGTGCTAAGAAACTAAATCACAGCCACAAACAAGGCCAAGAGGCTAATTCAGCCACATCCCTTTCGAAAGCAATAAAGCAAAGAGCCACAGGTGACGCCCATTCATTTCCATTTCAAAACTATATTCTTCAGGCTTCACAAATGGGTGGCCTGAAGCAAAATCCTTCCAGATATTCAGTGCAAGAGAAGAGTACTTAAACAAAAGGTCCAAAGCAGGGACTCTCATCTGAGAGTTTCCTGGTCACACTGATATCTGAGTTTTCTGAGATGCTCGCCATTCTCTTCAGCTCTCCAGTACATGGCCATGTCAGAGAGCTTGGAGGTGGTACATATCTTGTACACAAAACCATGAGCCTATTCTGCAGAGTGGCCAGAATTTAGGAAGAAAACAGAAACTTAGGAAGATAGCAGGAGTTTCCCATTGATAAGACATGCTGCAGTTCATTCATATATTGGGCAAGATGAATTTTGGGAAGATTTATACTAGACAGGACACATCCATTAATGCATTTTCTTTTCTAATGTGTACAACACCAGACACAGTGGGATACACAGACAAAGAAACACTCGCCTTGTCAAACAACTTACTAGAACAGTCCACTCAAAACCAAAAAAAAAAAAAAAAAAACGCCTTTCCTACCTATTCTCAGAACATGAGACAGAACCACAAACCCATACCCACTCCCTCAAAGGCACCTCCTTTCCCCAAGTAGGTCTGTGACAACCCGGAGTGTCCTCTGACTTGTGATCCTACAATGTTTCCCTGAATTGGCCTGTCTTGTCTCAGATCTGGTCTCCTTGTCCAACTCTGTGAAGTTGAGAGGAGCCAGCGGTGAGCCACTACCTGTTTTCTCAGGAAAGGTCCCTCTTCAGAGCTCTACTGGCATTTGGCCATCCTCACATCAGTAGGTACCAAGAAAGGCTGACTTTGTCCTTGGAAAATCCAAACAAGTGAGCCCACTGTGACTGGGACTGGGACTGGGACTGCCTCTCGGTGGCTTCTTGGATACCAAGTTCAGAGAGTTCCATCATCAAGGAAATGAGGTATGTCACTTTCTTTGGAACTGAATGAGGTGACTGCCTTGGCAACCACTTTGTCTTAACAGTTGCTTCCAAGAGTCCCAAGAGATGGAGCCAGCCACTCCTTCTTGTGACACTTTCACAAGTTAGAATGGAATATAAACGATAGGCAAACGGGAACAGCTCTCCACACAGGCCTGTTTTGGTCAGTCTTCTCTACAATAAGAAGGGAGAGGCTGATTCAGACACATCCCTTCGTTCTAACAAGGTTTTTTTGCCATGGAAGATGACTTTTGCTCACTCAGGTCCTTCATACATGCCTACAACTTGTGCAAGTATCATTTCTACATGGACCTTTGAGGTTCTCAGCAGGTGGACAGTCCCCTACTTTCCTGTATTGTAAGAACAACTCTGTTCCTGCTCTTTTGTGAAATGAGTTTGAGGAAACAGTGTATGTTTACAGTTAATAACAGGTTCGATTTGGGTTAGGAATCATTCTGTGCGATGAATAATAGTGTTGAAAACCTGTGATATTTACAAGAATATAGAGGTGAAATATAAGTATGAAAACAGAAATCTAGGTATGATTTGAAGCCCAGAAGGGCATTGAGCCCTTGATTGGAATACTTAGCTTCGAATTATGTTCTGCAAAGATGTCTCAGATAATTCGATATACAATGGCATAGGACCTTGTAACTTGGATGATTGAATGTAGAAGAGAACATCCAGTCAAAAAGGGATAGTCGGTAGGATCATGAAGCTAGTCGGTAGGTTTAGGTGGAAGAGTGAGTATATGATTTGGACCAAAAGTTCTTTAGCAATAGGGTTTCGGTTAGAGACTGAATGTAAACGTCAGCACATATGAAGAGTCAGTCACTAGGATGAGCTGGGGAAAATATGTAGAAAAGCAGATATCAATAGAGACATTATGAAATCAGGCAAAGTATAAAGTGACTGATAGGATTAGACATGTTCAACAGTGTTGAGTTTGAATATATAATCTTAGGAAGAAACAAATATGTAGTCACCAATAGAATTGGCATTTGAGAGTATTAGGCAACCTGGACATGGATGTTTTTAGTAATCCATGTTCACTTTCCATTTAGGCCTTGGTACAATCATAAGTATGACCATTAAATTTTTTGTCCAGAATATTACTGGGATAAAATGTATATGCAGATCAGGTGACATGAGTATTTCTTCCACCATTTCTGGGAGCAATATACTGAAGACGTAAAATTAGTATTGGGGTTACAAAGAGGTGCACCCTGGGTCTATGAATAGAGAGAGAAAGCATGAATAGACCATACTGTGAATAAATAATATAACTTGTTCCAATTTTAAATAATGGATTTAACTGATATCTGAAAAATTACAGGAAATCTTATATTGATATACAATCATTCATTCCAACCAATTATACATCTAATTGTAATATTAGTGTTTTGGTTTATCATGAAGAGTGTGCGAGTTTTGCTTCAAAAGTGATTATGGAAATTGAAAATAATGTGTTTGGAAAGAAGTCTCATAAAAAGACCAGTCAGGAAACCTGGAGGAATACATATGTTGTGAAGCAGGAAGTGATTGAAAGTAAAACAAATGCCTATAAGTTTGCTAATTTGTGGATGAAATATATATCCAATGATGTGCATAAACTCATGAAATAGTAATGTACCAGTGTTGAATAAAAATGAACGTCAAAATACACATCATGTCCCATAGGAATCTACTTGCATTGATATTAAACTGGGTCAGTTACTGTAGAAATATTAGAATTCGCGTGCATCATTCACCAAAGTTAGTTTTCTTTTTTTTAATTTTTATTTATGGTTGTTAAAAACATTACATAGTTCTTGATATATCATATATCACATTTTGATTCAAGGGGGTTATGAACTCCCATTTTTACCCCGTATACAGATTGCAGAATCACATCAGTTACACATCCATTGATTCACATATAGCCATACTAGTGTCTGTTCTATTCTGCTGCCTTTCCTATCCTCTACTATCCCCCCTCCCCTCCCCTCTCCTCCCCTCTTCTCTCTCTACCCACTCTACAGTAATAAATTTCTCCCCCTTGTATTATTTTTCCCTTTTCCCGCACTTCCTTTTGTATAAAATTTTGTATAACCCTGAGGGTGTCCTTCCATTTCCATGCAATTTCCCTTCTCTCTCCCTTTCCCTTCCACCTCTCAACCCTGTTTAGTGTTAATCTTCTTCTCATGCTCTTCGTCACTACTCTCTTCTTAGTTACTCTCCTTTAATCAAAGAAGACATTTGGCATTTGTTTTTTAGGGATTGGCTAGGTTCACTTAGCATAATCTGCTCTAATGCCATCCATTTCCCTGCAAATTCTAAGATTTTGTCATTTTTTAATGCAGAGTAATACTCCATTGTGTATAAATGCCACATTATTTTTATTCATTCTTCCATTAAAGGGCTTCTAGCTTGGTTCCATAGTCTTGCTATTGTGAATTGTGCTGCTATGAACATTGATGTAGCAGTGTCCCTGTAGCATGCTCTTTTTAGGTCTTTAGGTTTTAGACTGAGAAGGGGAATATCTGGGTCAAATGGTGGTTCCATTCCCAGCTTTCCAAAAAATCTCCAAACTGCTTTCCCATTTGGCTGCACCAATTTGCAGTCCCACCACCAATGTACAAGTGTACCTGTTTCCCCATATCCTCGACAGCACTTGTTGTTGTTTGACTTCATAATGGCTGCCAATCTTACTGGAGTGAGATGGTATCTTAGGGTGGTTTTGATTCACATTTCTCTGACTGCTGGAGATGGTGAGCATTTTTTTTATGTACTTGTTGATTGATTGTATGTCCTCCTCTGAGCAGTGTCTGTTCAGGTCCTTGGCCCATTTGTTGATTGTGTTATTTGTTATCTTATTGACTAATTTTTTGAGTTCTTTGTATACTCTGGATATTAGGGCTCTATCTGAAGTGTGAGGAGTAAAGATTTGTTCTTAGGATGTAGGTTCCCTATTTACCTCTCTTATTGTTTCTTTTGCTGAGAAAAAACTTTTTAGTTTGAGTAAGTCCCATTTGTTGATTCCAGTTATTAACTCTTGTGCTATGGGTGTCCTACTGAGGAATTTGGAGCCCGACCCCACAGTATGTAGATCATAGCCAACTTTTTCTTCTATCAGACGCTGTGACTCTGATTTGATATCAAGCTCCTTGATCCATTTTGAGCTAACTTTTGTGCATGGCGAGAGAAAGGGATTCAGTTTCATTTTGTTGCATATGGATTTGCAGTTTTCCCAGCACCAATTATTGAAGATGCTATCCTTCATCCATTGCATGCTTCTAGCCCCTTTATCAAATATGAGATAGTTGAAGTTTTGTGGATTGGTTTCTGTGTCCTCTAATCTGTACCATTGGTCCACCCGCCTGTTTTGGTACCAGTATTATGCTATTTTTGTTACTATTGCTCTGCAGTATACTTTGAAGTCTGATATCACTATATCGCCTGATTCACACTTCCTGCTTATCATTGTTTTTGCTATTCTGGGTCTTTTATTTTTCCATATGAATTTCATGATTGCTTTCTCTATTTCTACAAGAAATGCCATTGGGATTTTGATTGGCATTGCATTAAACCTATAGAGAACTTTTGGTAATATCGCCATTTTGATGATGTTAGTTCTTCCTATATATGAACAGGGTACATTTTTACATCTTCTAAGATCTTCCTCTATTATTCTCTTTAGGGTTCTGTAGTTTTCATTTTATGAGACTTGCACCTCTTTTGTTAGGCTGATTCCCAATTATTTTTTTTTTTTAGGATATTGTGAATGTAGTGGTTGTCCTCATTTCCATTTCAGAGGATTTTTTGCTGATATACAGGAATGCATTTGATTTATGCGTGTTGATTTTATATCCTGCCACTTTGCTGAATTCATTTATTAGCTCTATTAGTTTCTTTGTAGACCCTTTTGGGTCTGCTAGGTATAGAATCATGTCATCTCTAATAGTGATAATTTAAGTTCTTCTTTTCCTATTTTTATGCCTTTAATTTTTTTCGTCTGTCTAATTGCTCTCGCCAGTGTTTCAAGAACTATGTTGAACAGAAGTGGTGAAAGAGGGCATCCCTTTCTTGTTCCAGATTTTAGGGGGAATGCCTTCAATTATTCTCCATTCAGAATGATGCTAGCCTGAGGCTTAGCAGAGATTGCTTTTACAATATTGAGGTATGTTCCTGTTATCCCTAGTTTTTCTAGAGTTTTGAACATAAAGGGATGCTGTACTTTGTCGAATGCTTTCTCTGCATCTATCGAGATGATCATATGGTTCTTATTTTTAAGTCTATTGATGTGATGAATAACATTTATTGATTTCCGTATATTGATCCAGCCTTGCATCCCACGGATGAATCCTACTTGATCATGGTGCACAATTTTTTTGATATGCTTTTGTATCTGATTTGCCAGAATTTAATTGAGGATTTTTGCCTCTAGGTTCATTAGAGATATTGGTCTGTAGTTTTCTTTCTTTGAAGTGTCTTTTTCTGGTGTAGGAATCAGGGTGATGTTGGCCTCATAGAATGAATTTGGAAGTTCTCCTTCTTTTTCAATTTCCTGAAATAGGTTGAAAAGTATTGGTATTAGCTCCTCTTTAAAGGTTTTGTAAAACTCTGCTGTATACCCATCGGGTCCTGGGCTTTTCTTACTTGGCAGTGTTTTGATGGTTTCTTCTATTTCCTCAATTGATATTGGTCTGTTTAGGTTGTCTATAACCTCCTGACTCAATCTGGGCAGATCAAATGACTTAAGAAATTTATCGATGCCTTCACTGTCTTCTATTTTATTGGAGTATAAAGATTCAAAATAATTTCTTATTATCTTCTGTATTTCTTAAATATCTCTTGTGATATTGTCTTTTTCATCCCGTATGCTAGTAATTTGAGTTCTCTCTCTTCTTTTCTTTATTACCATGGCTAAGGGTCTGTCGATTTTATTTATTTTTTCAAAGAACCAAATGGGTTGACGTGTCTGCCGCGCTGGCAGGCCACTGGGCCTGTTTCTCCATTCGGTTGCAGGTCTTCATACCTTGCGGGAACGGGTGGTGGCTCTGCTTTGCCCCTTCTCCAATTGGGGTGTCGTGACTACCATGCTGGCAGGTCACTGGGCCTGTTCTGGGCGCGGGCAAAGGCTCTGCTCTACCCCTACTCCAATTGTGTTGACGTGACTACCACGCTGGTGGGCCGCTGTGCTTTTACTGGGCTTTGGAGAAGGCTCTGCTCTGCCACTACTCCAATTGGGGTGTCGTGTCTACTACGGTGGCAGGCCGCTGGGCCTGTTCCGCAGGTCAGTCACAGGTCTGCTTACATTGCGGGCTCGGGCAGCGGCCAGCTTGGCCCCTACTACAATTTGGGTGACGTGACTAACATGCCAGCAGGTGGCTGGTCCTGATCTGGGCCCGGGTGGCAGCTCTGCTCTGCCCCTACTCCAATTGGGGTGATGTGACTACCCTGCCTGCAGGTCGCTGGGCCTATTCCGGGCATGGGCAGCAGCTCTGCTCTGCCCCTACTCCAATTGGGGTGACGTGACTACCATGCCAGTGGGTCGCTGGGTCTGTTCCGGGCATGGGCAGCAGCTCTGCTCTGCCCCTCTGGCATGATGACAAAGTGAGAGATACTCAGGTGTTTGTGACTCACTTTCTTTACCAGAATACCAACTGTTTCTGTCACCGCTGGTATCGATGAAGTTATCTCCTCCGCCACTTTCTGATGACATCAGATCTCTGCCATGTTGATACACCATGCGAATGGCAGCATTTCATTCCCTTTGCCGGGTGACAAAAGCAACGGGTGAGTCCTGACCGGCCCTCACAAGCCCCATCTCAAACTTGTTGCCACTGCCTATGAAGGCTCGGTTGGTATTGAACTCTAGAGTATTCAGCAAGACCCGGACCGAGAAGCAGTTTCCGTGAGTTCTTTAGCCCTGGGCCAGATCAGTTCCAGGAGCTGAAATTCGTCCGCTGTGGGCTTGGTGTATGTTCTGAAAGGAGCAGGCTCCATGAAGCAGTTTCTACGGTTTCTTTAGCACTGAGCCTGAGTAATTTGTCTGCAAGACACAGGCAAATGGCAGCCTGAAATTACCTGGTCTATAGCTGAATGAGTGGCGATCAGTGGAACACAGGGATGGTAACGTCAGCTCTCTAAGATGGTGGCCGCTGGCTCTCCTATGGGGTCTGACCAGTGTGGAGAACCGAATTGGACCGCATCCTTCCCCCATCTCAAACCAAGAATTCAGCACTGAGCACAGTGATTGCACAGGTGGCAGGAGCCCACAGAATCCACACCGCTGTATATTTGCATTGCTATCTCGTCATTTCCCAGTGCGTGCCGCACATTCTAGCCACAGGGCGATTTGCTCAATAAGCAGCATGACCCTCGGTGCGGACAAATCACTCGCGTTGGAGCCCCCATAGCTGATCCTTGTGATTAGAAATACTTCAACTAGGTTTTGGAGCACCCCAATTTTGCTGGAAATTCCTAAAAAGATAGGTTTTAGCAGTTCTAACTCGTCATTCTCCCGCACAGTGACGCGGTACATGGGGGTGATGCACTCCCTTCGCCGCCATAATATGATCCCCCAGAGTTAGCTTTCAGTACTAGGAAACAAATATGTATTTCAGGTGGATGAATATTTCTGAGAATAATCTTGTGAAAAGTTGATTATAAATCCACATACATGAGTATGAATGAATTTAGGGAGTTTATAATAAGACAAATATGTTTCATATTTTGAAAAATTTGGAGAGTGAATATATACACACACACACACACACACACACACACACACACACACACAGACATTAAAAAGTAGTCTTATGAATGCCAATTGAAATTCACCATGAAATATATATCATCCACAGATCCAAAAACATTCATTTTACTGAACATGGATTTATGTTGTTCAACTAGAAAGCTCTACCATATGTTTAATTTTCAGTTCCAACAGCGTTTAGTAGGAGTGATGTCTACTCACAATTTGTATCTGCCAAGTCAGCCAACTCAAAAATGTACGTGTGATACCAGGTAGAATTCTATATGTGCATATAAAAATACATGTGCTGAATAGGCTATAGAGAAAGGGAGACAGTTATTCACATATTTTTTTTAACTTTTAAAACACATGGAGAACTATTTTAATTAAAATTGGCTAGATTTATAACACCTACCAATTATCATACGAAAGGCAAGTCCAACTATATACCACGCCTCCTGTGAACCTCTTTTATTTCTATTCTGTTTGGGTTATTTTTCTACATCATATTAAGATTAGAAATCAAAGTCTAGTAGGGTATGTGTTAGTGTCAGGGATTCAGTATTTCGAATGAAAAATTGGAAAATGTATCCAATGTGTATGCAAATATGTGCTACACAAAAATCTTCCCACTCTCATTCATAACAATATCTTGACGTTACCTTCGCCCCACGTAAGACACATTTAGAGGAGAAGAGTTAGAAAATCTGTGAATACATATCTGGAATGGAAACTGCTCAGGAGTTCACAAATATGGAGGTGGTAGAGGAGTTTCCAAAAGTATTGATCTTGCCATTTTTAAAAAATGAAGTTGGAGAAACTATGGGTTTCAATTCATTCCAGAACCATTAAATTTTGAGGAAGCACATTTAAAGGAAATCTCTGGAGAACTCTCAGAGGCAAGGCTTCCAAAAGAGTGGCCCAAAAGACACATGAATCCAGGCCCATTGAGGTCTACAATGTGAGGTCCATGCTTGTTTTGACTCTCCACTATGGCTGCCATGTCTTTAAGAATAAAATCCTGTGATATCCTGGCTGAGATTCGCAGTGCTCTGTGGAAAACCACCCTGCGCCTAGATCTTAGTTTCCAAGGAAGACACTCATGCCTGTCCTCCTAAAATCCCAACACAATTCATAGCAGTACTTCTCTAAGGTCAGTTCCAGAACTCAGTCTCTAAGGGGAATCACACCAGAGTTCAATCCCAGGTGGACTCAGTCATCTCTTCCAACCGACACACAAATGACCACAATTAAAACCAAAACAGTCTCACATGGCCCTCATCTTCTTCCATACAGACAATCATCATAATGTCTGGCTGGAAGTTTCAATAGGGGGTGCACATCCACATGTCCACAACACGATGTTTTATCACCAACCTGCACACCACAGCACTAGGCCCACTACTGAGCAAGCTCCAACTTACTGGCATCTCTGTTCTACACCATTTTCATGAAATCCAATCAATAAAGGCACTGTCTGGTACACTTATGATGAGCAACAGGACATCCAAAGATCTCCAGTGCAACCTGGTCATGGGAATTTCAAAACTTCTCCCAAGTAGTTCCGTCACTATCCTGAGTGTTGTCTGACTAGTGGGCCACACTATAATCCCCCAAAATGGACCATCCTGTCTCAGATCATGTCTCCTTGGCGAACTCTGTGAAGTTTTCAGGAGCCAGCAGTGAGCCACTAACTGCTTTCTCAGGAAAGGCCCCTCTTCCGAGCTTTCCTGACATTTGGCCCTCCTCACATTAGTAGGTATCAAGAAACACTGACTCTGTACTTGATAAATCCAAACAAGTGTGCCCACTGGGACTAGGACTGGGACTGGTTCTCGGTGCCTACTTCTTTGGATCTTAAGTTCACAGAGTTCCATCACCAAGAAAGGTGAGGTCACTTCCTTCAGAAACGAATGTGGTCACTGCCTTGGCAATCATTTTGTCCTAACAGTTGCTTCCAAGGGTTCCATGAGATGGAGGCTGTCACTACTTCTTTTGACTCTTTCTCAAGTTAGCATGGTATATCAACCATCGACACCCAGGAAAAGCTCTCCAGACAGGACTGGTTTGTTCCATCTTCTCTACATTAAGAAGAGAGAGGCTGATTCAGACACATCCCTTCATCCTGACCAAGTTGTTTGCCATGGAAGATGACTTTTGGTCTCTCAGGTACTTCATTACTGCCTACATCTTCTCCAGGGATGATTTATGCATTGATCTTTGTGATTCTCAGCAGGTGGACGATCCCCTACACTCCTGTATTGTAAGACAAACACTGTCTGTGCTCTTATGTACAGTTAGATTGAGGGAACAGCGTATGGTTAGGGTTAATAACATGTTCGATTTGGGTTAGAAATCAATCTGATGGATGAATAATGGTTTTGGGAACCTGTGATATTTATAAGAATATATTGGTGTAATACAAGTATGTAAACAAAAATCTAGGTAAGATTTGAAACCCAGAAGGGCATTGGGCCCTTGATTGGGATACTTAGCTTTGAATTATGTTCTGGACACATGTCTCAGATTAATCCATGTACAATGATAAAGGACCATGTACCTTGAAATATTGAATGTAGAAGAGAACATCCAGTCAAAAAGGGATAGTCGGCAGGATTAGCAAGATAGTCGGTATTTTTAGAAAGAAGAGTGAGTGTATGATTTGGACAAAAAGTTTTTTAGCATTAGGGTTTCCGTTAGAGAATGAATGTAAATGTCAGCAGATGAGAAGAGTCAGTCACAATGATGAACTGGGAAAAATATGTAGGAAAGCAGATATGTATAAAGAAATTAGGAAATCACGCAAAGTATAAAGTGAGTGTTAGGATTAGACATTTTCAACAGGCTTGATGTTGAGTATATAATCTTAGGAAGTAACAGATATGTAGTCACCAATAAGATTGACATTTGAGAGCATTAGACAACATGGACATGGATGTTTTTAGTAATCCATGCTCACTTTCCATTTAGGCTTTGGTTCAGTCATAATTGTGAACTTTGAATTTTGTGTTCAGAATATTACTTTGATAACATGTATATGTAGATCAGGTGACATGAGTATTTCTTCTACAATTTCTGGGAGCAATATTTTGAATACGTATAATTTAGTATTGGGGGTACAAATAAGTGTACCCTGTGTCTATGAATATAGAGAATATGCATGAATAGACCATACGGTGAATAAATAATATCTCTGGTTCCAACTTTAAATAATGGATTGAATTGATATCTGAAAATATACAGGAAATCATATATTGATATACATACATTCATTCCAACCAGTTATACATCTAATGGTAATATTAGGGTTATGGTTTATCATGAAAGGTTGTGAGTTTTGATGAAAAAGTGATTATGGAAATCGAAAATAATGTTTGAAAAAAAGTCTCATTAAAAGACCAGTCAAGAAACATGGAGGAATACATGTTTTCTGAAGCAGGAAGTGATTGAAAGTGAAACAAATCCCTATTAACTTGTGAACTTGAGGATGAAATACATATCCTATGTTGTGCATAAACTGAGGAAATAGTACTGTACCAGTGTTAAATAAAAATGAACTTCAAAATACACATCATGTCCCATAGGAATCTACTTGCATTGATGTTAAACTTGGTCAGTTACTGAAGAATTATTAGGATATCACTGCAGGATTCACTGAAGTTAGTTTTTATTACTAGGAAACAAATATGTATTTCAGGTCGATGAATATTTCTGAGAATAATCTTGTGGAAAGTTGATTACAAATCCAGATACATGAAGAAGAATGAATTTAGGGAGTGTATACATGAGACATATATTTCATATGTTGAAAAATCTGTACAATATATATATATATATATATATATATATATATATATATATATACACACACACAAAACACACACACAGATATTAAATGTAGCAATATATATGCCAATCGAAATTCATCATAAAATATATATCATCCACAGATGCAAAATATTTAATTTACTGAACATGGATTTATGTAGAATGTTGTTCACTAGGAAGCTCACACATAGGTTGAATTTAAAGTTCCAACAGAATTTAGGAGAAGTGATCTCTTTTCATAATTTATATCTGCCAAGTCAGCAACCTCACAAGAATGTACGTGTGATATTTGGTAGGGTTCTATATGTGCAAATAAAAATACATGTGCTGAATAGGCTCCAGAGAAAGGGAGACAGGAATTCACATATTTGTTAACTTTAGAAACACATGGAGAACTATTTCAACAAAAAATTGACTAGATTTATAACTCCTACCCTATATAATGCAAAAGGCAAATCTAAACATACACCATGCCTCCTCTGAATTGCTTGTATTTCTATTCTGTTTGGGTTATTTTTCTCCATAATATTAGGATTATTACTCAGAGTCTAGTAGGAAATTGGTTAGTGTAAGTGCTTCAGTATTTCGAGTGGAAAATTGGAAAATGAATTATACTTATAACACCCAGAGCGGTAAAAGTAGATGGAATCACTTCCTCAATCCATGCCTCTCATCTCAAGCCTGCGCCCTGTCGAGACACTGGCTGGAAACTAGAAAAGAGTGGTAACCTTTTAAAATTGTGTATTCGCCATGTGAATAAGGCTATAGACTCTCCCCTTGGCCACCAGTAGTCCAAACGCTCATAAGCCTGTTCAGCAGCGATGGCTGATCACAAATCCTACTAGACAAGAAGTATGGTCTATCTTGCATACAGCCCCCTGAGGAACCTGGTGGCCATCCCTCCACCCACACATTTGTCAGCTGCCTATAGGTCTTTCCTATTGGTATATCCCTGATATAGAGGATCCAACTAAAATTCCATTAAATCCCTTCCTTAACATAGATAATGGGAACAAACATTATGGATGTAGGGACACGCGAACCAGATGCAGGTTAGCTAGCCTAGATTAGTATGTTTGCCCGGCAAGCTATCAAAGCCACAAACAGTCTCGGCTGTGTGGGGGAAAAGCCGACTTCTTCTGTAAGTCATGGGATGTGAGCATACAGGGGGTGCCTGGTGGAACCCAAACTCCCCACCAAATTCAGTACACAGCAATGGTCATATTACCAATTGGACAACAAAAACCTATGGCCCCCAGAGGGGTCTCTAGACCCTAAAATTCTGCGTGACCTTTTCAACTTTGACAAGTGCTCAAAAGGGTGGAAGAAAATTCCCCTATATGTAGGCCTTTTTCCTCCTTTGCTCACATCCTGAACTATGCTTCTCCAATCGATCCTCGCCCTCAGCTTTCTGCTCCAGACTCTGCTGTAACTCCCACGTCAGCAACCTGATTTCTCCCTTCCAATTACTAGATCAAAAACCCAAACCTCGGATCTCAGACCATTGCCCCTTTGCTGAGGTAGCAGGTACTGAGGCACCCCTCCACCCACTCACTCCTCTCTTCTTCTGTCGGTGCCCGCACCGGGTCCCACCAGGTCTTCTTACCAGCTAACCCAAAGCTCAAACCAGCTGAGAAGAGCCCTCAGACCCCTATGCAACATGTAATGAAAATGGCTTTTAAAGTTGCTTTGTCATCACTGAAAACAGGTTACTAATAATTTAAAGTCCCTCACAGGCTTTTAGGGATACTCACTCCCATCTTCCCCTCTGCTCTATCTGTTCTACTGCTCAAGTTTTTCTTGCTAGAATAATCCCAAACCCCTTTTCCATTAATCTTTTACATCTGTCCTTCTTATACACAGATCCACGGAGCTGCTATCACTCCCGCCTTTCCCATTGATGCTTTCTCTTTTTTAATGTCTACAACCACAGACACAGTGGGAAACACAGACATAGAAACACTCACCTTTTCAAAGGACTTACTAGAAACAGTTCACTCCAAACCAAACAAACCGCCTTTCTTACCTATTCTCAGAACATGAGACAAAACCACAAACTCACACATACATCCAAAAAGCCACCTACTTCCTACAAGTAGGTCTGTGACTATCCAGAGTGTCACCTGATTGGTGGGCCATACACTGTTCCCCCGGAATGATCAGTCCTGTCTCAAGTCTGGACTCCTTGGCCAACTCTGTGAAGTTGTCAGGAGACAGCGGTGAGCCACTACCTGCTTTCTCAGGAAAGGTCGTCTTCAGAGCTCTCCTAGCATGTTGCCATCCTCACATCAGTAGGTACCAAGAAAGACTGACTCTGTCCTTGGAAAATCCAAACAGGTGAGACCACAGGGACTGTTACTGGGACTGGCTCTGGGTACATGGCTTCCTGGATCCCAAGTCCAGACAGTTCCATAACCAAAGAAGTGAGGTGAGGTCACTTCCTTCAGGAACTGAATGAGGTCACTGCCTTGGCAACCACTTTGTCCTAACAGTTGCTTCCAAGAGTCCCATGAGACGGAGGCTCCCCCTTCTTCCTGTGACACTTTCACAAGTTAGAATCGTATATCAACCATAGGCACCCTGGATCAGCTCTCCACCTAGGTCTGGTTTGGTCCATCTTCTCCACATTAAGAAGAGAGAGGCTGATTCAAACACGTCCCTTTGTCCTGACTAGGTTGTTTGCCATAGAAGATGACTTTTGCTCTCTCAGGTCCTTCATAGCTGCCTATATCTTCTCCAGGGATCATTTCTGCATGGACCTTTGAGGTTCTCAGCAGGTGGAAGATCCCCTACATTCTGTTTTGTAAGACCAGCTCTGTCCCTGCTCTTCTATAAAGTTAGATTGAGGGAACTGTGTATGGTTAGGGTTAATACCTGGTTCAATTTGGGTTAGGAATAATTCTGCGGGATGCATAATGGTATTGGGAACCTGCGATATTCACAAGAATATATAGGTGAAATATAAGTATGAAAACAGAAATCTAGGTAAGATTTGAAGCCCAGAGGGCATTGGGCCGTTGATTGGGATACTTAGCATTCAATTATGTTCTGCACAGATGTCTCAGATAAATCGATATACAATGGCATAGGACCTTGTACCTTGGATGATTGAATGTCGAAGAGAACATCCAGTCGAAAAGGCATAGTCAGTAGGATTAAGAAGATAGTCGGTAGGTTTAGAAAGACGAGTGAGTAGAGGATTTGGACCAAAAGTTCTTTAGCAACAGGGTTTCGGGTAGAGAGTGAATGTAAACGTGAGCACATGTGAAGAGTCAGTCACAATGATGAACTGGGGAAAATATGTCGGAAAGCAGATATCAACAGAGACATTAGGAAATCAGGCAAAGTATAAAGTGAGTGATAGGATTAGACATTTTCAATATGGTTGAGGTTGAATATATAATCTTAGAAAGAAACAAATATGTAATTACCAATTGGATTGACATTTGATAGCATTAGGCAATATGAACATGGATGCTTTTAGTTGTCCTTTCTCAGTTTCCATTTAGGCTTTGGTAGAATCTTAAGTGTTATCTTTGCTTTTTTTGTCCAGAATATTACTGTGATAAAATGTATATGTAGATCAGGTGACATGAGTATTTCTTCCACCATTTTTTTGAGGAATAATTTGGAAGACGTATAAATTAGTGTTGGGGGTACAAAGAGGTGTAACCTGTGTTTATGAATACAGAGATATTGCATGAATAGTCCATACTGTGAATAAATAATATAACTGGATCTACTTTAAATAATGGATTGAATTATTATCTGAAATTACATAGGAAATCATATATTGATATACAATCATTCATTCCAACCAGTTATACAACTAATGGAAATATTAGTGTTATGGTTTATCATGAAGGGTGTGTGAGTTTTGGTTCAAAAATGATTATGGAAAACGAAAATAATGACTTTGGAAAGAAGTCTCATTAAAAGACCAGTGAAGAAACATGGAGAAATACATGTGTTCTGAAGTAGGAAGTGATTGTAAGTAAAAAAAATGCCTATGAATTTGTGAACTTGTGTATGAAATACATATCCTATCATGTGCATAAACTGAAGAAATAGTAATGTACCAGTGTTGAATAAAAATGAAAGTCAAAATGCACATCATGTCCCATAGGAATCTAATTGCATTGATGTTATACTGGATCAGTTACTGTAGAAATATTAGGATTTGTATGCACCATTCACTGAAGTTAGTTGTCAGTACTAGGAAAGAAATATGTAGTTCAGGTAGATGAATATTTGTGAGAATAATCTTGTGAAATTTTGATTATAAATCCACACATATGAATATGAATAAATTTAGGGAGTGTATAATAAGACACATATATTACATATTTTGATAAATCTGGAGAGTGTGTATATATAAATAAATATATATATAAATATATATAAATATAAATATATATATATATATATATATATATATATATATACATATATATATATACACACACACACACACACACACACACACACACAACCAGATATTAAAAACTAGCAAAATATATGCCGATCAAAATTCATCATGAAATATATATCATAAAGATCCAAAAATATTCTTTTGACTGAACATGGGTTTATGTATAGTGTTTTTCTACTGGGAAGCTCACCCACAGGTTGAAATTTCAGTTCTAACACCGTTTTGGAAGAGTGATGTCTTCTCACACTTTGTATCTGCCAAGTCATGTAATTCACAAGAATGTACGTGTAATACCCGGTAGGATTCTATTTGTGCATATAAAAATACATGTGCTGAATAAGCTCTAGAGAAAGGGAGACAGTAATTCACATATTTGTTAACTTTAAAAACACATGGAGAACTATTTCAATTAAAAATTGACTAGATTTATAACACCTACCCTTTCTCATGCAAAAGTCAATTCCAACTCTGAACTGCGTGTATTTATATTCTGTTTTGGTTATTTTTCTCTATCATATTAGGATTAGTAGTCAGAGTCTAGTAGAATATGGGTTAGTGTCAGGTATTCAGAAATTCGAATGGAAAATAGGAAAATTAATCTAATGTGTATGCAAATATGTGCTACAAAAAATCTTCCCACTCTCATCCAGAACAATGCGTTGACATTACCTTCGCCCCAAGTTAGACACATTTAGAGAAGAAGAGTTAAAAAATTTGTGATTACATTTCTGGAATAAAAAATGCTCACGAGTGCACAAACTTGGAGGTGGTATTGGAGTTTCTAAAAGTAAGGACAGGGTACACACTCCACAAACATGGAGCTCTGCCAGCCTAAAACTTTTTGAGAAACTGCCACTCAGGTTGTGCACTTGAAATATATGTTGTTGTCAGGAGTTAAGTTTCCTTTGCAGTGAGACCCTCAAAGCTGGGTCTGCATCTCGGAGACCTTGAGGACATAGTTTCTTATTTTCCAATGAACACGAAGCAGCAGTGCTGAAGTCTCTCTTTGTAGGTTAACTGTGGCCACTGGGGCTTAGTGTCTCCCCATGTGGAATGTGAAGCCAATTGGTCATCCTCCACTTTTTGTGGTGTTTCTTGCTGCTGCACTGGGAGTTTGGTATTTGCTTCTTGAAATACAACAGTTCAACTGGTACACAATGCTGGAGGGAATTCTGTCAAGTGTGGTGAGTCAGGGTCTGCAAGAAAGTGCACCATCCAGGCTTCGCTGAAACTTTAGTGACACATCATAAATTTTGGCCTTCCCTGGCCAGACAACGACCCTCTCTGAGGCTCTAATTGTCCTCATAATTTCTGATATTGGGGCCAGCAAAAATAAATAAATAAACTACCATTTGTGTGATGCTTGTCAAAGTTCTGTTATCTGTAACCCCCCTTTTGTGTAACTTTCTGGGCAATATAGCTGGGCTGTAGGAAAGGCGGGGTTGCTGTCTTGTTCCTGCCATTTTGGGAGGGAGAGGCAGCCCAGCCAGTTGACATAATAAGCTTGCCTCAATTTGATTTTAGTTGGAGTCAGTGTTCTTTTTTTGCTTCCTCATCTAACCTTTTTGAGTTCCCCAGCAATATGACCCTGCTGACCAGATCACAAGACCAGACTGCTGGAAATTCTGAATCTGGCCTTCCCTCCAGGGCTCCGGGCTGGAGAGCCACTCTAGGGGGTGCACATCTTGAGATGTTCCAAGGCTTTTGAGTGAGCGTTCGTTCCCAGGAGCACTGCGGTGAACCACGGCACTAAAACTATTAGCAAGCACTTGGTGGAGGAGGCCTCAATAATTAAGTGGTGCCTTTATAACATCGGATATCCGTTAAAGGGAGATCTGTTCTGATGACATGGAGGTGTCCTGGGGAGGCTCACATATACTCCTTTTCGGGACAGTAATGAGAATCATTCTGTCCTCTGTTCTGTTCTGTAGGGAATTCCTCTGGAATGGTAGAGAGGTGCTGACTGGCATGCACGCGGTCCTACTTGGCAGCTTTAGCAAGACGTTGCATTGCTCCTCTGTTTTTCTGTTTCGAGTCTGGGTTTCTGTTTTTTGTGTTTTGTTCTGTGTTCTATGTTCTTCTTGTTTGTTTTGTTTGTTTTGTTCTGTGATTTCTGTGGCAAAATCTTAACTATATTGGACGTGAAAATGGGTAACAAAGCATGTAAAACTGACATCCCTTTGGACTGTGTTTTAAGGAACTGCGATGAACTTTACCCCCCTTTGTTAAGCAGGATGAGAGAAGCCACTAGCTGGGTGCCTGGAGCACACCCACTGAAGAGGGCAATGCCTGCTGTGGACCTAAGAACTGAGTATCTCCCAGGTTAAAAAGTGAACCTCCATTAAAACCCCTTGTCCCTCCAGATCAAGAGAGTCACAACATTTGGGCAGAGTCCCCTGTGTTTCTCCTTTGTTACCAAAGCAATAACCCCCCCCCCTTTTCTTTTTCTAAAAACCTTGTCCTCATTATTAAATT
This sequence comes from Callospermophilus lateralis, assembly GCF_048772815.1. Classification (NCBI taxonomy): domain Eukaryota; kingdom Metazoa; phylum Chordata; class Mammalia; order Rodentia; family Sciuridae; genus Callospermophilus; species Callospermophilus lateralis. The sequence continues at coordinate 12,764,673 of NC_135319.1, forward strand.
GGCATTAATTGGCTTCAAGGTCAGGAGCCGAACTTTAAGTTACAAATTTTGCTACATCCCCCCCGCCTTAGTCCCGGAACTTTTTTAGAACTGACTACTTAAATGTTAGTAAATGTAGCATGCTTGGGGTGGATCCAAACCAGAGGAGCTGATCCTGTAAGTAAAAGGATGGACTGAGGGACTCCCAGCAGCTGCCAAAGCCCTGTTGCTTCAGGGAATTCCCTCCTTTCTTCCCTGCACTGTAAGGATTATGCCACCTCTGTCTTCTTAAAAAAGAGAAAAAGAAAAAGAGGACACTAAATGCATTAAAGTCACCATGGAGACCCTTGATTGTACATTTCAGGTTGCCCCTCTTTTGAAACATCTGGTCCGCCCCTGTGGACATCTATGGTGCCACTGGTGTAGGAGATTTTTCTCTTATCTGCTCTGGTTTAAAGGGTTCTGTCTGACAGCCACAGTCTGGACCTCCTTTCTGTCTGTCTTGTGTCTTTGTTTCTGGCCCTTTAAGACATGTGCAATAATGTTTTGATATTATAAATTGTTTTGGGGGAATGATCTTAGCTGAATGTGTGTCTAAATGATGATGTTTTATTGTAACAATCTGGTATCTGAATGGGTTTTTGAAGCATTGCACAATCTTGCAGTTAAAAGTCGGCTTTAGGTAATTGTTTAGTTTATGATTTCAGATAATTCATGCCAGAGAACTTAAATACTAAGGATGGAAAACTAAAGTACTTTACTTCCAAGTTGGCAAGTAACTTTCCAATCACTCAGTCTTTTTTTTTTTTCACCAATTTTGAATTGGGTAGCCTGGGAAAATGTCACTTTGTGTACCAGAGAATTAATCTGGACAAGGATTGTAAATCATAGTATGATATCTGTTGACAAAACAAGATGTACAGATATAAAATTTTGTGAATTGTATCTTAAACTTGTACCATAATTTTCAACATCCGAACCTGACAATTATGGTTAAAATGCCTTAGGCCTGAGGTGTCTGCTCAGAATAGCAGTTTTTTCTTCCTCCTTCCAGACCTCAGCCATGATTTATTTTGAAAGGCAAATGAAAGAAGACTGCAAGATTAGTAGGAGACTGATCTGAGGCCTAAGAAAAAAAAGGTAAATTGTATGGTATTTACTAATTACTGGCCAGTCATTTTTTCTAGGACTCTTATTTTTTTCCTTTGATACTTTATTTTTTTTGAGCTCATGATTTTGATCATACAGACCTAGGTTAATGTTTTTCTGATCAGTACTATCTTTGACCAACTTTGGAATTTTTGAAACATTGCAATGGAGATTTCACCTGTGAAAAGCTAAAAGGCCTTTACTATTATTATGTGTTCTCAATTTTGTTATGTGTTGTATGTCTATATATACATATCTCCATATATCATATATATGATACACAAATTAACATATATAAAGAGCACTCATAAAAAAAGCGCTCATATAAACAAATTTTAAAAAGTGGATCCAAAGATCGTTAATTCACGTGATTTAAATGGTTCAATTAAATTGGATAAACAGATAAAAGTAAATGTCTTTAAATTTAAGCTTTCAAGTTTTTCTAGGTATTCAAAAATCTAATAAAATATTAATATCTACAAAATGTCTAATATTCCTTGCTTCTAGGACTTTTCCTTCAACATAAAAATGGTTTACACTCTTCAATACATTTGTCTAATATTTTGGTAAATAAGTAAAGTAAATTTGATATGGGATTACTCATTCATGAGTACTTTTGTTAGATATCTGATTGACTTCCTAACGTCTGTATAAGTTTGACTAAAGTCTGTAAAGGATAGTAAAAATCAATCATGTGTTAAAGAGACAAAAATTTCTTAAAACATAAGTTTACCCATAGCATTGTGTTTATTAAGTTTTATTTTTTCTAGAGCAAGCAACCATAGAAATTAAACAACTGATTAAATTAGAACTGTTATTTTAGAGCACTGTATTGCCATTTCTTTAAAAGCTAAACTTGGTTAATGTAGAAACATCAATGTAATTGTGATGCTACTAATGTGCTCATATCTTACAGGTATGCAAGTCTGTAAGGTAAAAATTTTAAAAGAGGATTATATCAAGCTAGTGTTCTGAAGTTTTTCGGTAAAAAATATATTGGGGATTTATTCACCTGTTATCAATAAGATATGCAAAGTTTTATGTTACTTTTTACATTGGGGAACAATTTAAATTTATTTTATGTTAATGCGAGCCTAATCTATATAAAGGTTAAAAACTTTCAGCATTTCTTTAATTCATGTTTTAAAAGTGATATTATATGGTGTTAGCTAATGTTCATGTGACCTCAAACAATTTATGTAAACTTAGTAAAATAATATTTAAAAAATAAAGATCAGCTTTAGAACTAAAACACTTAAGATTTATAAAGAGCCCTGCCGTACCTGAGATAAGGCTGTGTGTCCCATCTTACTACATTTGAGAATGACTACAAAAGCAGTAGGTCAGATTTTATTTCTTTAAAGTTATGTTAAAAGTTCTTTTTTTTATGTCAAGATAACTAGGATCTCAAACAGGGGATATAATGTATTACTCAGCCAAAAAATTCAGTGTAGCTATTACACGAACTAAGTACTTTTACTCTTGTTAAAAAATTTTATTTTGTAATTTCCTTATATGTGATCTAGATTCTCTGTTAGTGTTTTACAGAAGTGTTTCTTTAAGAACAAAACATGGGTTAATTTCAGAGAGTAAGTTATCACCTACAAGACAGACAAAATAATACAGATCCCAATTAATAAAAAGAGAAATAATTATAAAGTTATAGACATTAAAGCCCAATGCTCTTAATATAAGGCTGTTAAAATTTATTTGATGGATGTTTAAGATTAGGATTTAAAATTAAATTTAAATGAAAAGGGCAAAAAAAAACAATATTTGTCTCTTGCCCTCTGAGTCAGTCTGAATCCAGGGAACAGGGGACTTCACTAAAGAGTTTTGCAACTCTGGGCCACATAAACTCCCCATCAGGGAGATTAATGAGACCACTGGAGAACAGAAAGCCAATCAGTGCATTTACTATGAAGAGGAGAGTCATCAGAGAAGGGAGAAATCCCTGATGCTTCCCAGGGAAGCCACATGGTCAAGCAAGACCTGGACCCACCTAGCACAAATGGCTCTAGAAGAACTGATAAAGTGCTCTCAAGTTTCCCCAGGAATGACTCCCATGAAAGCTCAGCTGACTGTTAACAATAGATAGAAACAAAAGTCAGTTTGACTGCTTCATCTTAAACACTGAGCAAAGACAATGAAAACCAAAATACAGCCATTCCTGGGCATTTTAAATAATAATAATAATAATAATAATAATAATAATAATAATAATAATAATATTTTAAGGTATACACTTTATGTTAGCCTCCCAAAATAAGTAAGACTGCAGGCTACAAAGAAGGATTCTCAGAGAGGAATGCCTGATACTTATTAAAAGAGACTATCAAGAAGAGCTGCCAGAGGCAGAAATTTTTAGTTTAAGGCCTAAAGATATTCCTAACCTACACAGGTAAGTTTGGTGTTTGCTAGTACGATTATCCAGCAATGAGTATCAAAATTAAAGGTTTCTCTATTAGACACAGAGGTCATACTGGTAAAAGGATTTTGCAAGATCAGATGACATTAAATTATTAAACTGTATCTTATGGGGAGGGACAACTGTAATACTAAAAGTTAAATATTAAATTGACAGTCTTGATAACTGGGAATATTAAAGACTGGTGAGGGAAATTCTATACAGTGACATGTTCCAGCTGCTGCAACATTTATTCAGTACTCATGGTTTTTGTTTCTCTCATAGAATAACCCATCCCCAGATGACTTTACAACCTGTTCTTCCTTAACCAGACTTCAAAACAAACTGATTTGTAAAAGGTAACTCATGTCCCTCAACTACTTCTAAAAGGCAACTCATGTCCCTCACACCATGCCTACTCACGTCACCCTCTCTCAGCTCAGAAGAATCCAAAATGGGTGACGCCTCTCTTATTACAACAATGGAGCCAAATATAAATAGACTATCAATACAAGTAATTAATTAAGTCAGGTAAAATCAGGGAGACTGGTTTTGGGTGAGTTCTAAAAATTTGGAGACTTTTTCCTGAGGGATTAAGATTTCCTCAGTGCTCTTCCCACAATCTATCAAAGATTTGAAAGGGACAAAGAGAAAAGGGGAAAATGATAGACCCAACCTGATCTTTTATTAAAATTGGGAGCCATCTTGCCACAAAGCATGAAAAGATAATTTTGACTTTGCCATAAATTACTGAAAATTCTGAACCTGTTTGGAATGCCTGCCAGTGACTTGAACCGACCCATGTCTTGCTCTCTGACATGATAGCAACCCTTTCTGAAACTTTAGTGACATATCATAAATATTTGCCTTCCCTGGCCAGACAGCAACCCTCTCTGAGGCTCCATTTTACAGCAAAAAAAATGTAAACTACCATTAGTGTGATGCTTGTCAGAGTTCTGTTATCTCTAACCCCCATTTTGTGTAACTTTCTGGGCTATAAAGCTGTGCTGTAGGAAAGCTGGGGTTGCTATCTTGTTCCCGCTGTTTTGGGAGGGAGAGGCAGCATGGCCAGTGGAAATAATAAGTTTAATTTAATTTGATTTCTATTGGAGTCAGTGATCTTTTCTTGTGTCCTGATCTAACAGGTAAACACTCCAAAAACTTGCAGCTCTGCTGGCCTAAAGACTTCTTGAGACACTTCCCTTGAGATTGGGAACTAGAAATATATGTTGTTTTAAGGAGCTTTAGCATCCTTTCTAGTGGGACCATCAAAGCTGGGTCTGCATCTATGTGACCTGGAGGACATGGTTTCTTATATTCCAATGAACATGAGGCAGCAGTGCCGAATTCTCTCTTTGTAGGTAAACTGTGGCCACTGGTTGCTAAGTGTCTCCTCGTGTGGACTGTGAAGACATTTGGTCATCCTCTACTTTTAGTGGTGTTTCTTGCTGCTGCACTGGGATTTTGGTATTTGCTTCATGAAATACAAGGAGTTCAACTGGGACCCAGTGCTGGAGGGAGTTCTGTCACGTGTGGTGGGTCAGAGTCTGAAGGAGAATGCACCAACCAGGCTTCTATCCCACAGAGCCTGCCCCCTTGACCATAGCAACCTGATTCTGAACATTGCCCTGAAATTTCTCCAAATAACAAGATGCCTTTACATACAAGGTTCTGCTGGCTGCACCATGTCAGTCACAACCCATTTGGAAGTAAATGGCAGATCCACATGGCCCCACCACAGATGTTTTATCACACACCTGCACAACTCTGCTCTATGACCACTAATCAGGAGGCTCCAACTTACTGAAATCTCTGTTCTACACCATTATCATAAAACCCAGTCAATCAAGGCACTGTCAGGTACACTCAAAATAGCAACAGGACATCCAAGATATTCCAGTGCCACCTGGTCATGGGAATTTCAAAAATTTCATGGTATTTATCTAGGCATTTTTCAAGGATGAAGTCGGAGGCACTGTGGGTTTCAATTCATTCAGGAACCATTAAATGTTGAGGAAGATCATTTCAATGAAAACTCTGGAGAAATCTCACAGGCAAGGCATCCCAAAGAGTGGGCAAAAGGTTACATGAAGCCAGGCCCATAGAGGTCTACAATGAGAGGTCCTTGTGTGTTTTGACTCTCAACCATGGATGCAAGGCTTTCAGAATAAAATCATATGATATCATTGCTGAGATTCCCTGTGTTCTGTGGAAAGCCACCCTTGGTCTACATCTCAGTTTCCAAGGGCGACTCTCATGCGTGGCCTCCAAAAATGCCAAAAACATATCATGGCAATACTTTTTTGAGGTCAGTTCCACAACGCAGTCTCAAAGGGGAATCAAACCAGAGTTTAAACCCCAGTGGACCCAGTCATCTTTTCCAATCGCCACACAAATGACCACAATTAAAACCAAAACACTTCCACATAGCCCTCATATTCTTCCATACAGACACTCATCATAACCTCTGGCTGGAGGTTTCCATGAGGGGCACATCTAAAAATAGGGTCCAAAATAAGCTCCTTTTCCCCTCATTTGCCTAAAGTCATTGTGGCCGGGATACCTTTCCTGTGAACCAGGAGTGATCAAATAGGCCTGCTCTTAATACTGCTCTGCTTCTCCAATTTGAGACCTACTGACAGTCAGGTATAGATTCTTCATGTGATTTGGAGTCATGAGGAAACCCAAGCACCACTGCAGGGCTTTGAAGTACTAATTTGATCCAAGGGATCCCTATTTTCACTTGATGGATATCCGGAAACTAAGAGAGATAGGCAAGAAGCTTCAACCACAATAACTGATTTTTTGCCATTTTGGTTTTGGATGTACACATGGCATCTTTCTTTAGATTCATCTGGTGTTGAGAATCTAAGCCACAACCTCACACAGGGCCAAGATGCTGATTCAGACACATCCATTTCCAAAGCAATTAAGCAAAGAGCCACAGGTGATGCCCATTCATTTCCATTTGAAAACTATTTTCTTCAGGCTTCACAAGTGTGACCTGAGGCAAAGACCTTCCTGACATTCAGGGCAACAGAAAAATAGGTAAGCAAAAGGCCCAAAGCAGGGTTTCTCCACTGAGACTTTCCTATTCACACGGATATCTGAGTTTTCTGAGATGCTCTCATTCCCTTCAGCTATTCAGTACATGGCCATTTCACAGAGCTTGGAGGTGGTAGATATCTTGGACACAAAACCATGAGCCTATTCTGGAGAGATGACAGAATTCAGGAAGAAAACTGGAACTTTGGAAGATAATAGGTGTTGCATGTCAATAAGGCTAGCCACTCTCTATTCATAAATTGGGCAGGATGAATGCTGGGAGCTTTCTACAAGACACAACACATCCATTGATGCATTCTCTTTACTATTGTCTACAACCACTGACACAGTAAAATACACAGACATAGAAACACTCACCTTGTCAAACGACAAACAAGAAACAGTCCACCCCAAACCAAACAAACCGACTTTTCTACCTATTCTCAGAAAATGTGACAAAACCACATACTCACACCCACACTCAAAAAGGTACCTCCTTCCCCCAAGTAGGTCTGTGACTATATGGAGTGTCTTCTGACTGGTGTGCCATACTATGTTCCCCCAAAATGGCCTGTACAGTCTCAGATCTTGTCTCCTTTTCCAACTCTGTGAAGTTGACAGGAGCCAGTGGTGAGCAACTACCTGCTTTCCCAGGAAAGGACCCTCTTCATAGCTCTCCTGTCATTTTGCCATCCTCACATCAGTAGGTACCAAGAAAGGCTGACCCTGTCCTTGGTAAATCCAAACAATTGAGTCCACTGGGACTGGGACTGGGACTGGCTCTGGGTGCCTGGCTTCCTGGATACCACGTTCAGAGAGTTCCATCAACAAGGAAGTTAAGTAGGTCAATTCCTTCAGCAACTGAATGAGGTCACTGCCGTGACAACCACTTTGTCCTAACAGTTGCTTCCAAGAGTCCCATGAGATGGAGACTGCCCCTACTTCCTGTGACACTGTCACAAGTTAGAATGGTGTATCAACCATAGGCACCCAGGAACAGCTCTCCACACAGGCCTGTTTTGGTCCATCTTTACATTAAGAAGAGAGAGGCTGATTCAGACACATCCCTTCAATCTGACCAGGGTTTTTGCCATGGAAGATGACTTTTGCTCTCTCAGTTCCTCAATAGCTGCCTACATCTTATCCAGGGATCATTTCTGCATGGACCTTTGAGGTTCTCAGCAGGTGGAAGATCCCCTACATTCCTGTATTGTAAGACAAACTCTGTACCTGCTCTTCTGTAAAGTGAGATTGAGGGAACAGTGTATGGTTAGGGTTAATAACAGGTTCTATTTGGGTTAGGATTCATTCTGTGAGTTGATTAATGGTATTGGAAACCTGCGATATTTACAAGAATATACAGGTGAAATATAAGTTTGAAAACAGAAATCTAGGTAAGATTTGAAGCCCAGAAAGGCATTAGGCCCTTGAGTGGGATACTTCGCTTTGAATTATATTCTGCACAGTTGTCTCAGATGAATCAATATACAATGGCATAGGACCTTGTACCTTGGATAATTGAATGTCAAAGAGAACATCCAGTCAAAAATGGATAGTCAGTAAGATTAGGACATAAGTCCGTAGGTTTAGTAAGAAGAGTGAGTATAGGAGTGGGAACAAAAGTTCTTTAGCAATAGGCTTTCGGGTAGAGAGTGAAAGTAAATGTCAGCACATGTGAAGAGTCTGTCACAATAATGATCAGCGATACTATGTAGGGAAGCAGATATCAATAGAGACAGTAGGAAATCAGGCAAAGTATAAAGTGAGTGATAGGATTAGACATTTTCAACATGGTTGAGTTTGAATATATAATCTTAGGAAAAAACAAATTTGTAGTCACCAATAGGATTGACATTTGAGAGCATTAGGCAACCTGGACATGAATTTTTTTAGTAATGCATGCTCACTTCAATTTAGGCTTTAGTACAATCATAAGTGTGACATTTTCTTTTTGTGTCCAGAATATTACTGTGATAAAATGTATATGTAGAACAGGTGACATGAGTATTTCTTCCAACATTTCTGGGAGCTACATTTTGAAGATGAATAAATTAGTATTGGGGATGCAAATAGATGTACCCTGTGTCTATAAATATAGAGATAATGCATGAATAGGCCATACTGTGAATAAATAAGTGGTTCAAACTTTAAATAATGGATTGAATTGATATCAGAAAATATACAGGGAATCTTATATTGATATACAATCATTCATTCCAACCAGTTACACATGTAATGGTAATATTAGAGTTATGGTATATCATGAACAATGTGTGAGTTTTGCTTCAAAATGATTATGGAAATCGAAATGAATGTGTTTGGAAAGACCTGTCATGAAAAGACCATTCAGGAAACCAGGAGGAATACATGTGTTCTGAAGCCGGAAATGATTGAAAGTGAATCAAATGGCCATAAATTTGTGAACTTGTGGATGAAATATATATCCTATGATGTGAATAAACTGAAGAAAATTTAATACACAAGTGTTGAATAAAATGAACTTCAAAATACACATCATGTCCAATAGAAATCTACTTGCATTGATGTTAAACTGTGTCAGTCACTGTAGAAATATTAGGATTGTATGCACCATTCACTTAAGTTACTTTTCAGTACTAGGAAACAAATAAGTATTTCAGGTGGATGTATATTTCTGAGAATAATCTTGTGAAAAGTTGATTATAAATTCACATACATGAACATGAATGAATTTAGGGAGTGTATATAAGACACATATATTTCATATTTTGAAAAATCTGGAGAGTGTGTATATATAAATATATACACAAAACACACACACAGACAAAAAAAAGTAGCAATATATATGCCAAACGAAATTCATCATGAAATATATATCATCCATATATGCAAAAATATTTATTTTACTGAACATGGATTTATGTATAATGTTGATCTACTAGGAAGCTCACCCAAGGTTGAATTTTCAGTTCCAACAGCGTTTATGAAGAGTGATCTCTTCTCACAATTTGTATCTGCCAAGTCAGCCTCCTCACAAGAATGTACGTGTGATTCCAAGTAGGATTCGATATGTGCAGATAAAAATACATGTGCTGAATAGGCTACAGAGAAATGGAGACAGGAATTCACATGTTTGTTAACTTTAAAAACACATGGAGAACTATTTCAATTAAAAATTAACTAGATTTATTACACCTACTCTATATCATGCAAAAGGCAAGTCCAACTATACACCATGCCTCCTCCGAACTGCTTGTATTTCTATTCTGTTTGGGTCCATCATATTAGGATTAGTAGTCAGAGTCTAGTAGGGTATGGGTTAGTGTCAGTTGTCCCGGTCGGCCAGACACATCAACGTGGGTAACGAACCTAGTTGGGGAGGAATCAAAGGACAAGAGACACGAGAGATGACAGCAAGATAGGAGTTCTGGTCATGCTGCAAACTTTTATTGTTCTCACAATCGAATTCATATGCTGCAGATGGGAAAGCTCTCTTATTGGCAGTTGCTGGATGTCTTCAGAAAGTGAGATAACCTCATGATGTTTCAGGAAGACAGATGGCCGCAGGATGTCTCAGGAGATAGATGGCTGCGGGATGTCTCCCAGGCAGGATATCTCCAAGGGGGCTGCTTCTTGTCAGTGTCAGGCTATTCTTTGAAGGAGAACTTCCTTCTAGCCCCTGACCTCTCCCACTTTTTTATATAAAATATATGACCATACCTTACTGGCCAATGTTTTAGGGGGTGATAGAGGCTCTGTTTCTCAAGGAGGCCTTAGAATATCTCCTGATCTTAGAGAGCATATTTACTAGGAGATTTCTTGGTGGCCTTGGCATGTTTTTGGAGGAGACGGCTTTGAGGGGGAAGCATGCTGACCGCCATGCACCAGAGCGTGTCACTAAGAGGTCTTGTGTTTTGGGATCCGTGGATCCATCCTCCTGCAGTCCATCCTGCACCCTCCTTTATTTGGGCCTAACATCCTCACTCCATGGGTGCATCCTCCCCCAAGCGGAGGGGCCCATGGAGGATGAATCCTTATGGCAATGGCAGAAGATGGTTGGTCAGAGCTGTTACTTATAGTTTTATGTAAGAAAAAGAGATCTGTGGGGATGTAAACTTAAGAAATAAGCCTGTGAGCAGGGTAGAACATCCTTTTAAATGTTGGCAGCATGGTCTTCCATCTCCAGACGATGATAGTGGACCTGTATGGGCTTAGAGGCCAAAATATTAATCTGTTCTTTAATAAAGTGTACCAGCCTGTTTATAATGCAGGGGCCTATGGACATCATTAAAAGTAAACCCAACAAAGGGCCTAATAGGGGTAGAAGGTAGGATAGAAATCCATTAAACCCTGTCCAGAGGGGATTTTCAAAAATTTCCCTTTGTCTCTTTTCAAGATCTTCTTGAAGCTGCTTAATTTTAGAGCGCACTATGCCTGATTTATTGGCATAAAAGTAGTATCTTTCTCCTAAGGCCAAGCAAATACCTCCCTGGTTAGCTGTCAGCAAATCTAAGCCTCGTCTATTTTGAAGAAACACTTCTGCCAGGGAGTCTACTAGGTCCTGCAAATCTTTAATGGTTCCTGATAGAGTATGTACATCATTTATAAGTTGTTGAGACAGGCGAGGTAAGATTGTATAGCCTGACTAAGCCAGCTGTACCTGTGCCCACAGCAGCTGTTATTCCAAGGCTGGCAAGGAGTTGTAAGGCCTGTATTGACCACCTGTGTCTTTTCACTATGGTGTCTAGACTAGGAATGCATAGAGTTTCGTCTCCTAGGACAATAGTTTTATGAGGGAGTAATAAGGCAAGAACACAGCCAACGGTCCAATTTGCTGGAAGCCTGGGGAAGGTCGAGTTTCCTCCACACATAAAAACTGTGCCATTGGGGGGACAAAGATGAGGTGGGTGAGGAATAGTTTTGTACTGTTGAGCAATTTCCAAGGGAAGTAACTCCAACATCAGTATCATACGTATTTTTCTGCATCGCGCCTAAAAGACGTATTGTATAAGTGCCTATAGGCTGTACTTTAAAAAGAAATCTGGGTTGGCATGTATTATCATTGTCTATGATAGAATTAATAGGAACTGCCATAGGCATGATTGCCCCTGTTGTCATGGAAAGCCAGCAATCACCAGCAAGGGTGGGCTTGGAATTATTAAGGAAGGAGAAGGTAGTTTCCAAAATATCTAATGTATTGGTATCTAAACCTGGGAGCTGGGATCTAGGCTATATTAAGAGATGATATGTGAGCTCAGGGATTTGGGGTTTCAAAAGTTTGATTATCTGAGGATGCTTGACAGCATCAGTGAATCCTCCACAATCAGAGACCCCTGTAGGTGCCTTAATGGGGCAGCAGGATGGTTTACCGACAAGGCCTTGGCACCCAGGTGACTGTAGCTTGGTATATTTGCCATCTACTCCCCGGTCAAAAAGAACGGGGGTATAATGGATAGTGGTCCCCCCTGCTGCATGAGATTTAGTTATGGAGGCTTCAAAAAATTGTTCTCCCTGCTTGTTTACACAAATTGAGGCCGACGCATAAGAAGAGACATGCATCGCTTGGGTATGCATTCAAGTTTCAGAACAATTTTGGAGAGCTTTACTTGTACTAGGGGGAATAATCTTTGGCTTGTTAACACATACCCATTTAGGCTGATGAACTCCTCCGAGCTTATGGCCAAACTCAGTACGGAGGTAAGCCACCTTAGTCACGCAGTCAGCAGTCTGGGTCCAACTAGTGGGAGCCTGAGTCCAAGATCCTCCCTTGCATTCACAGGGACGGCCAAAAAGGTACTCCATGATGTTGGAAGGTGGAGGGCCAATGCCTCCGTTTACAAACCTGTTCAGCAGAAGTGCCTTAAGCAGGATACTCACACAGATTGTTGGCTGCATCCTAAAAAGAGGAAAATTTGTCCTCAAGGGGAGGACCTCCGTCCCTATGTTGAGGTAAGTCATTATCTTGTTTAACCAGGTGTTCTGGTAACCATCTAGGGGCTGCTTGCTCTTGGTCCAAAACACAAGCTGAGCCTTGTCCCCAGAGGAGGACAGGATCTGGGCATTTCCATTTATTTGTAAGGGGATTGCGCCACATAACAGGTGGGCGAACAGAATTGGACGAGAGATGCCAGTGTCAGTCTGCGGCCGAATGGCCTTTATTGTCAAGGGAAAGAAAAATAAGGGCAAATAATGCATAATTAAGGCGATGCCTGGGAGTGGTAAATACAAGTGCAGAAGCCTTCAAGTGGGTTAGCCAAGTCTTTAAGATAAGGTGCAAGGTACCACAAAACTGTTTAAACTCGGCACTGGTATATGCAGGACAATTATTTTTTTTAATATGTATTTTTTTACCCATTACAGAAAAGGCTGAAACAAGATGAGAAAGGACATCTTTGATAGCCTCTCCAGAATGTGGTGATGCAGAAATAAAGCCGCTGAAGGTATCTATAGAAACGTGTATACATTTGGTTTTTCCAAATTCAGAAAAATGAGTAACATCCATTTGCCAAAACTGATTGGACAGTAATCCTCTGGGGTTAACTCCCAAGTGTTGAATGGGGAGGAAGACAGGGCAACCAGGGCATGCTTTTACTATTTCTCGTGCCTGTTGCCTGGTAATTTTACATAGTTATCGAAGGCTCTGAGAATTTAGATGGTAAAGATTGTGTAACTCCGGGCCTTTTGAATGGAGCCATCAAAAATTGGAAAGATGAAACGAGTTGCTGCATCAGCTTTGGCATTACCTTGTGTTAGAGCGCTGGGAAGATCAGAGTGCTCCCTGATGTGTCCTAAGAAAAATGGGTGTTGTCTGGCTTGAATTAGCTGCTGAAGCTGGTGAAACAGAAAGCCCACATTGGAAGAAGCCTTAATGGTGGGTGAAATCTCCAGCAGGGGCACAGTATGAGCAATGCAGGCACTGTATGTATAAATATTAACAGGATTATCAAAAAAAGTTTTAAAAACTTGTGTTATGGCAAACAATTCCACAAACTGTGCTGAATGATAGACAGTATCAAAGGTGGTAGGCTGGTTATTGACAACAAAGACTGCTCGGCCATTACTGGAACCCTCTGTAAAGACAGTAAGGGATTGAGGAATGGGAGCCTTTTGAGTAATTTTGGGAAAAATAAATGGATGTAACTGGACAAAATGTAAAAGGGGGTCTTTGGGGAGGTGGTTATCAATTGTTCCCAAAAAGCCTGATAGGACACTACCTCATTCTTCCTCTGACTGTAGTAAAAATTGGTTTTGGTCCTTAGTAAATCTAATTAAAATATTATCAGGGTCTTTGCCAAAATGTTGTTGAGTTAGCAAACGACCTTTAAAAACAATAGAAGATACCTGAGCAAGATAAACAGTAATAACCTTGGAGGATGTGGTGGGTAAATGGACCCAAAGCAAGGGGTAGCCTTTAGTTTTAAAATGTGTATTTCACTGCCGAAATATTCCTGTGGGTGTATGAGGAGTGTGTAAAATAACCAGAACCAGAGGAAGGTTATAAGAGTTTTGTGTAACAAACTTTTGGGCAATGGCTTCTGTGACTTGATTTAATGCCTGCCATGCCTCAGGGGTAAGCTTTTGAGGGGAGGAGGGGTGGGAATAACCTCTCAAAATATCATTAAGGGGAAAATGTACACAAGTGGGTAATTTTAAATATATTCTTAGCCATTGAATATCCCCCAGTAATTTTTGAAAATCATTAAGGATGTGAAGATGGTCCAACCGTAGTTGTATCTTAGGAATTTGGATCTGATTATCTTGAAGTTTAAGGCCCAAATAGCTATAACGGTCTTGTGTTTGAACCTTATCAGGAGCTATCTGTAGTCCCAAGCTAGTGAGGATTTTGTAAAGGTCCAAGTAACAATTTTTATGGTCATGTGTATTAGGTGCAGCAATTAACAAATCATCCATATAATGTAAAATATAAATTTGTGGCCATCACTCTCTCACAAGGTGTACTGCTTGAGCAACGTATTTTTGGCAAAGACTAGGGCTGTTGGCCATACCTTGGGGAAAAACCTTCCACTGAAATCTCTGCATAGGGCCCTGAAAATTAATGCAAGGGAGACTAAAGGCAAAATAGGGTCTATCCTCAGGATGTAAAGGAATGGTAAAAAAACAATCTTTTAAGTCAATAACCATTTTACAATAGTTTTTGGAAATAGCCACTGGTGTGTGAATGCCTGGCTGTAGTGCTCCCATCGGGTGCATAACTTTATTAATGGCACACAAATATTGTAAAAGGCACCACTTGCCTAATTTTTACTTGATAACAAAAATAGGAGTATTCGATGGTGAGGTTGAGGGCTCTACATGGCCGGCTGCCAGCTCTTCCTGCACTAACATGGCAGCAGCCTCCAAATTTTCTTGGGTAAGGGGCCACTGATCCACCCACACAAGAGTCTGAGTCTCCCAAATAATTTTATCTCCATGGGGTACAGGAGAGTCAGGGACCGACACTAAAAATCCGAATACCCAAGTCCCTATGTATTTGTTTTTTGTATGGGTTGTATAGGCTCAACCAGTCCTTGTCTCAGTCTCCCAAGGCCTGTACCAGGGACAGAATTCATATGAAGCATTTGATGAGTCACTATGGAATTGGGACTGGCAAGAATAACTTCCATTTGACTCAAAATATCTCGGCCCCATAGGTTAACAGGGAGGTCAGGAACAACGAAAGTAGTCACCATTCCTTTATTACCCTCTTTATCAGTCCAGCGAAGAGCCCTAGAGCTGACCAGAGGATTTTTTGACTTTCCTATTCCTTTAAGGTCAGTCAAGGATGGGGTGAGGGGCCAAGCTGATGGCCAGTATTTTGGAGAAATAATTGTGGCAACAGCTCCAGTACCTAGAATTCCTTGGAATTCCTTTCCTTCAATAAGTAAGGATATGGTGGGTCTATTGTTAGAAATGGGTTGAACCCAATATACATCAGAGGAGCCCAAGGATTCAGTCCCCCTCAGTAGGTTTGGGCGGTGGAAGTGCCTCCTGGATAAAAGGGAAGGAGTATTAATTGTGCAAGTCTTGTTTCTGCTGGGATGGCCACAACTCCATTAATAGCTGTGGCCAGTATTTTTATTTCTCCAGTGAAATCATAATCATTAATGCCAGGGAAGACCTGAACACTTTGTAAGTTAGTAGAGGCTCTTCCAAGAATAAAGGCACACATATGAGATGGAGGGGGACCCATAATTCCAGTGGGTATTATCTGGGGCCCTTGCATCGAGTCTAATATAGTATCTGTGGTGGCACAGAAGTCCAATCCTGCACTGCCAGGGGTGGCTAGTTTGAGGGAGGCAATTTTGGAGAAGGATTTTGAGGTAGGTTGGGAGTTTGGGAGGGAACAAATTTTGTTGCCCCTGGGTTTGTCCTGGGAGATGTCATGGCCAGGGCCTGGCCCTGCAGGGAGTTTCCCAAGAAGAGGAAAGAAATAGGCTGTACGAGGGCATTTGTCTTAGATCTACACTCACTGGCCCAGTGATGACCTTTACCAAATCTAGGGCAAAGGGTAGCTTGGGGTGGTTTAGCCCCAGTTTGAGGAGACACTATTCCTAGGCTTTGTTTGCCTGTCAGACACTTGCGTGCAAAATGGCCAGGTTGTTTACATGTAAAGCAAGTATTTGAGCCAGGATTGTGAAAGGTCTTGGTAAAGGCAGCACCTAGGGCAAGATCCATGGCATGGGATGCACCCACCCCTGCACAGAGTCTAATAAAGTCAGAAAGTTTCCCTTTATCCTTATGTGGTCAAAAACATCCTGACATGCCGGGTTGGAGTTTTCAAAGGCAAGATGTTTTACAAAGGTGCTTTCACTTTCGCTTGGTCCAAGCAAGTATTCCGCAGCTAGGTTAAGCCAGGTAACAAAGTAGCTATAAGGCTCTCCAGGCCCTTGTCAAATTTTTGCCAGGAAAGTGGTAGCCAAGGGCTTTTGAGGGAGGTGTCTCCAAGCATATAAGGCAGCCATCTGAATCTGCGTCAAAAGTCCAGCAAGGAAATGTGCCTGTTTAGTTTTAGCGTCAAAAGGCTCATTGCCCACTAGCTCAACATAAGTCCCGGATTTAGAGGAGGCCTTAGTTAAAATTTTTTGAGCAGTTTCCCGACAGTGCTCTTTGAAATCTGCATTCAATAACAGGAAGTCTCCAGCACTGAGGGTAGCTTGATCTAAAAATTTCCAATAATTGGGAGTAAGCCATTGTGTGCTGTGGATTTCTAATAAAGGCAACATGTAGCGCGCAGTGGGGCCATAGTGAGCACAAGCCTTTTTAAGTTTTACAAGAAAATGCAGGCTTATTTTTTTGTAGACTCTGGGTTCCTTCCTGCCTAGGGGTGAACTCCTCATCCTCTGAGTCTTGATCTCCTTGATTCACTTCCTCGCTTCCTCCTCTTGATCCTCATCTAAGTCTTTGACCTCAGCCTGGGCAGGCTTATCTATCTGACTGGTGGTGACTGGGAATGCGAGCACAGGCTGATGCAGTGGCTTCGCCTTCGTATTAGACCACTGTGGGACAGTTGCACTGACTCCGTACCTAAGGCTAATGAACATAGCTCAGATTGAAGGGATCTTAATTCTTTTAAAGGTTGGATCTGTTCCCTTCTATATTGGAAGGATGCTCCCAAGGGAGCCAGGTTAGGCAAGGGAAGTGGGAAAAAAATATCTGGGGGGGGGGCATTTGTACCCTGAAGGGTCAGAGCACAAAAGGCAGTAGGGATATAGGAGGGAGGTGGATGTGTAAGTCCTATAGGCTGTGGCAGGGTCCTGAGAGGTGGAGGGTCTTCTGAATGGTAGCGAGCTGCTTCCTTCTCTCAGGTAGCCTCCTCCACAGGGGTCAATGTGTCTCTGGGATTTAAAACTGGATAAAGGCAGTTGGTAACTATTGGAGCCTTATTCAATAGGGTGGTATTTTTAGGGGGATCAGGAAGGGTCCCACGGTCCTGGGGAGCCTGAGAAGGGTCTATGTCTATACTAACTGAGGGGCATGCCGAGGGGGTATGAGAGGTAGTTGCATAGTCTCTTCCCCAATCCTGACAAGTTTTAAGGTACCATTGTCAAAGGGTGAACTTTTAAGAATTTCATTAAGTTCCAGTAAGAAAAGGTGGGAACAGGCACATTTTCTGGGCAAAGGATTCATAATAATCTTTTATACAGTCTCCTACTCTAAGCCATCTTTTATCATCAATGATCCTTTCAAGGGGAAACCATGGACACAGTTCTCCTTTGTGTGAAAAGAAAAAATTAAGTCTTTTTTCTTAACACGCGCCCCCATGTCTTGAAGGACTCCTTGAGGGCTGACAAAAACAAATCATGTGACGAAACTGCTTGTCCCATGGTGGGTCACTCACCGTGCGTCATCCCCACCCTCCTCCTGGATCTGTTTCTCAGTGGTGTCTTCTGCTGCGATGGCGAGCTCCGCTTGAGAAAGTCTTCCAGGAGGTCGGGGTCCCCCTCAGTCAAAGGCTCGAGACCCAGTTGGTGGGCGCCAAATGTCCCGGCCGGCAGGACACATCAACGCGGGCAGCGAACCTAGATAGGGAGGAATGAAGGGACAAGAGCCACGAGAGATGACAGCAAGACAGGAGTTCTGATCAAGCTGCAAATTTTTATTGTTCACATTTGGGTATTTATATGCTGGATGTGGGAAATCTCTCTTATTTCTAGATGTCTTCACAAGGTGAGATAACCTCAGGAAGTTTCAGGAAGACAAATGGCCGCAGGATGTCTCAGGGAGACAGATGGCTACAGGATGTCTCCCAGACAAGATGTCTCCTGGTGGCTGTTTCTTGTAAGTGTCTGGCTATTCTTTGAAGGAGAATTCCTTCTACCTCTGACAGTCAGGGATTCAGTATTTCGAATGGAAAATTGGAAAATGAATCCAATGTGTATGCAAATATGTGCTACCCAAAAGTCTTCCCACTCTCATTCAGAACAATGCCTTGACATTACCTTCACCCCAAGTAAGACACAATAACAGGAGAAGAGTTAGAAAATCTCTGAATACACATATGGAATGGAAAATGCTCAGGAGTTAACAACCTTGGAGGTGGTAGAGGTGTTTCCAAAAGTAAGGTACATGGTGAAAACTCCACAAACATGGAGCTTTGTTGGCCTAAAGACTTCTTGAGAAACTGCCTCTGAGGTTGGGCACTTGAAATATATGTTGTTGTTAGGAGTTTTTGCTTCCTTTGTAGTGAGACCATCAAAGCTGTGTTTGCATCTATGTGACCTAGAGCACATGGTTTCTTTTTTTCCAATAAACATGATGCAGCAGGGCTGAATTCTCTCTTTGTAGGTAAACTGTTGCCATTTCGGGGCTAAGTGTCTCCCAGTGTGGACTGTGAAGCCATTTGGTCTTTCTCTACTTTTTGTGGTGTTTCTTGCAGCTGCACTGGGAGTTTGGTTTTTGCTTCACGAAATACGAGGAGGTCAACTGGAACAGAGTGCTGGAGGGAGTTCTGTCACGTGTGGTGGTTAAGGATCTGCAGGAGAGTGCACCAACCAGGCTTCTATCCCACATAGCTTGCCCCCTTGACAATAGCAGTCTGATTCTAAACATTGCCCTGAAACCTCTCCATATAACAATACGCCTTTACATCCAAGGGTATGGGGGATGCTCCATGTCAGTCACAAACCATTTGGAAGCCAATGGAAGATCCACATCACCATACCACAGATGTTTTAACAAACACCTGCACACCACTGTTCTAGGCCGACTACTCAGCAGGCTCCAAATTACTGGCATCTCTGTTCTACACAATTTTCATGAAACCCAGTCAATCAAGGCACTGTCTGGTACACTCATGATTATCTATAGGACATCCAAAGGTTCTCCAGTGACACCTGGTCATGGGAATTTCAAAAATTCAATGGTATTTATCTATCCATTTTTCAAGGATGAAGTTTGAGTCACTGTGGGTTTCAATTCATTCAGGAACCATTAAATGGAGAGGAAGCTCATTTCAATGAAAGCTCAGGAGAATTCTAACAGGCAAGGCTTCCCAAAGACAGGCTAAAAGGTCACATTAAGCCAGGCGTTTGAGGTCTACAATGTGTGGTGCATGTGTGTTTTGACTTGCAACTATGGCTGCCAATTCTTTAAGAATAAAATCGTGTACTATCCTTCCTGAGATTCCCAGTGCTCTGTGAAAAGCTACCCTGGGCCTAGATCTCAGTTTCCAAGGGCAACTCTCATGTGTGGCCTCCTAAAATCCCAACACAATACATGGCAATACTTCTTTGAGATTAGTTCCAGAACTCAGTCTCTAAGGGGAATCACAGCAGTGTTCAAGCCCAGGTGGACCCAGTCCTCTCTTCCAACGGCCACAAAAATGACCACAATAAAAACCAAAACACTTCCACATGGCCCTCATCTTCTTCCATATAGACACTCATCATAACCTCAGGCTGTGGGTTTCCATGAGGGCCACAGACAAAGACAGTATCCAAAATAAGGTCCCTTGCCCCCATTTGCCTAAAGTCAGTGTGGCAGGTACACTCTACGTGTGAACCAGGTGTGATCAAAGAGGCCTGCTGTTAATACTGCTCTGATTCTCCATTTTGTGGCCTAATGACTGTGGGGTTTAGATTCTTTTTGTTAATTGGAGTCATGAGAAAACCCAAGAACCTATGGCCTAGCCTCTGCAGTGATTTGAAGAACTCATTTGACCCAAAGGATCCCTATTCTCAAAGATGGATGTCAGGAACCTTAAAGAGCAAGGTGAGAGACTTCATCCACAATGACTGCTCTTTTGGCTATTTTGGTTTTAGATGCACACATGGGATTTTTTTAGATCCATCAGGTGCTGAGAATCTAAGCCACAACCTCACACAGGGCCAAGAAGCTGATTCAGACACATCCCTTTCTAAAGCAATTAAGCAAAGAGCCACAGCTGATGCCCATACATTTCCATTTGAAAACTCTTCAGTCTTTACAAAGGGGTGGCCTGAAGCAAAGACCTTTCTGACATTCAGGGCAACAGTACAATAGGTAAGCAAAAGGCCCAAAGCAGAGTTTCTCTACTGAGACTTTCCTGGTCACACTGATATATGAGTTTTTTGAGATGCTCACCATTCCCTTCAGCTATCCAGTACATAACCGTGTCACAGAGCTTGGAGGTGGTACATATCTTGGACACAAAACCATGAGCCTATTCTGGAGATTGGCCAGAATTCGAAAGAAAACAGCAACTTATGTAGATATTACGAGTGGCCCATCCATAAGGTAAGCCGCAGACCATTCATAAATAGGGCAGGATAAATCCTGGAAAGATTTCTACTAGACAGGACATATGTATTGATGTGCTCTCTTTTCTAATGTCTACAACAACGGACACAGTGGGATACACAGACATAGAAACACTCGCCTTGTCAAAAGACTTACTAGAAACAATTCACACCAAACCAAACCAAACAACTTTCCTACCTATACTCAGAACATGAGACAAAACCAAAAACCCACACCCACACCCACACAGACCCCCAAGTAGGTCTGTGAAAATACGAAGTGTCCTTTGACTGGTGGGCCTTAATATATTCCCCCAAAATGGGCTGTCCTGTCCCAGATATGGTCTCCGTGTCCAACTCTTTGAAGCTGTCAGGAGCCAGTGGTGAGCCATTACCTTCTTTCTCAGGAAAGGCCCCTCTTCAGACCTTCCTGGCATTTGGCCATCCTCACATCAGTAGGTACCAAGAAAGACTGTCTCTGTCCTTGGAAAATCCAAACAAGTTTGACCCACTGGGAGTTGGACTGGGACTGGTTCTGGGTGCCTGGCTTCCTATATCCCAAGTCCAGAGAGTTCCATCACCAAGGAAGTGAGTTGAGGTCACTTCCTTCAGGAACTGAATGATGTCACTGCCTTGGAAACCACTTTGTTCTAACAGTTGCTTCCAAGGGTCCCATGAGATGGATGCTGCCCCTATTTCCCGTGGCACTTTCACAAGTTAGAATGGTATATCACCAATAGGCACCCGGGAACAGCTCTCCACACAGGCCTGGTTTGGTCCATCTTCTCTACATTAAGAAGAGAGAGGCTGATTCTGACACAACCCTTCATCCTGACCAGGTTGTTTGCCATGGAAGATTACTTTTAATCTTTCAGGTCCTTCATTGCTGCCTACATCTTCTCCAGGGATCATTGCTGCATGGACCTTTGAGATTCTCAGCAAGTGGAAGATCCCCTACATTCCTGTATTGTAAGACCAACTCTGTCCCTGCTCTTCTGTAAAGTTAGATTGAGGGAAGAGTGTATGGTTAGGGTTAATAACATGTTCGATTTGTGTTATGACTCATTCTGCTGGATGAATAATGGTATTGGGAACCTGCGATATTTATAAAATTATATAGGTGAAATATATGTATGAAAACAGAAATCTAGGATTTGAAGCCCAGAAGCGCATTGGGCCCTTGATTGGGATACATAGTGTTGAATTATGTTCTGCACAGATGTCTCAGATTAATCCATATACAATGGCATAGGACCTTGTACATTGGATGATTGAATGAGGAGGAGAACATCCAGTCAAAAAGTGATAGTTGGTAGGATTACAAAGATAGTCGGTAGATTAGGAAGTAGAGTGAGTTTAGAATTTGGACAGA
This sequence comes from Callospermophilus lateralis, assembly GCF_048772815.1. Classification (NCBI taxonomy): domain Eukaryota; kingdom Metazoa; phylum Chordata; class Mammalia; order Rodentia; family Sciuridae; genus Callospermophilus; species Callospermophilus lateralis. The sequence goes on from NC_135319.1 coordinate 12,786,820, forward strand.
AACTTCTTTAAAAATAGGGTTTCAGTTAGAGAGTGAATGTAAATGTCAGCACATATGAAGATTCAGTCACAATGATGAACTTTGAAAAATATGTGGGAAAGCAGATAATAATAGAGACATTACAAAATCAGGCAAAGTATAAAGTGAGTGATAGGATTAGACATTTTGAACAGGGTTGAGTTTGAATATATAATCTTAAGAAGAAACAAATATGCAGTCACCAGTAGGATTGACATTTGAGAGGATTAGACAACCTGGCCTTGGATGCTTTTAGTAATCCATGTTCACTTTCCCTTTAGGCTTTGGTAAAATCATAAGTGTGACCTTTGCATTTTTTGTCCTGAATATTACAGTCATAGAATGTATATGTAGATCAGGAGACATGAATATTTCTTCCAGCAATTCTGGGAGCAATGTTTTGAAGTCCTATAAATTAGTATTGGGGGTACAAAGAGGTGTACCCTGTGTGTATGAATATAGAGATAATGCATGAATAGACCACATTTTGAATAAATAATATAACTGGTCCCACTTTAAATAACAGATTGAATTGATATCTGAAATCTTATAAGAAATCTTATATTGATAAAACATCATTCATTCCAACCAGCAATACATCTAAATATAATATTAGGATTATGGTTTATTATGAAAAATGTGTGAGTTTTGCTTCAAAAGTGATCATGTAAATTGAAAATAATGTGTTTGGAAAGAAGTCTCATCAAAAGACCAGTCAAGAAACATGGAGGAATACATGTGTTCTGACGAAGAAAGTGATTGAAAGTGAAACAAATGCCTATAAATTTGCGAACTTGTGGATGAAAATATATCCTATGATGTGCATAAACTGAAGAAACAGTAATGTAACAGTCTTGAATAAAAATGAACATCAAAATACACATCATATCCCATAGGAATCTACTTGCATTGATGTTAAAGTGGGTCAGTTACTGTAGAAATATTAGGATTTTTATGCACCATTCACTAAAGTTAATTTTAAGTACTAGGAAACAAATATGTATTTAAGGAGAATGAATATTTTGAGAAAAATCTTGAGAAAATTTGATTATAAATCCACATACTTGAATATGAATGAGTTAAGGGAGTGTATAATAAGACACATATTTCATATTTTAAAAAATCTGGAGAGTATATATATATATATATATATATATATATATATATATACATATATACACACACACAAACATACACAGACATTAAAAATAACATAATATATACCAATTGAAATTCACCATGAAATGTATATCATCCAGAGATCCAAAAATATTTATTTTCTTGAACCTGGATTTATGTATAATGTTATTCAACTAGGAAGCTCACTCATAGGTTGAATTTTCAGTTCCAATAGCATTTAGGAAGAGTGATCTCTTAAAATTTGTTTCTGCCAAGTCAGCCACCTCACAAGAATGTACTTGTGGTATAAGGTAAGATTCTATAATTGCATGTAAAAATACATGTGCTCAATAGGCTACAGAGAAAGGGAGATAGGAATTCACATATTTGTTAACTTTAAAACACATGGAGAACTATTTCAACAAATAATTGACTACATTTATAACTCCTACCCTACATAATGCAAAAGGCAATTCCAACTATACACCATGCCTCCAGTTCTGAACTGCTTGTATTTCTTTTCTTTTTGGGTTATTTTTCTCCATCTTGTTAGGATTAGTTGTCAGAGTCTACCAAGGTAGGTGTTAGTGTCAGGTATTCAGTATTTGAAATGGAAAATTGGAAAATGAATACAATGTGTATGTAAATATGTGGTACACAAAAATCTTTCCACTCTCATCCAGAACAATGCCTTGACATTACAATCACCCAGAGAAAGACACAATTAGAGGAGAAGAGTTAGAAAATCTGTGAATAAATAACTGGGATGGAATATGCTCAGGAGTTCACAAACTTGGAGGTGATAGAGGAGATTCCAAAAGTAAGGGACAGAGTAAACACTCCACAAACATGGAGCTCTGCTGGCCTAAAGACTTCTTGAGAAACTGCCTCGTAGGTTGGGCACTTGAAATATATATTATTGTCGGTAGCTTTAGCTTCCGTTGTAATGAGACCATCAAAGCTGGGTCTGAATCTATCTGACCTGGAGGACATGGTTTCTTATTTTCCACTGAATATGAGGCAGCATTGCTGAATTCTCTCTTTGTAAGTAAACTGTGGAAACGTGGGGGCTAAGTGTATCCACATGTGGACTGTGAAGCCACTTGGTCATCCTCCAGTTTTCGTGGTGTTTCTTGCTGCTGCACTGGGATTTTGGTATTGCTTCATGAAATACAAAGAATTCAACTGTTACCCGGAGCTTGAGGGAGTTCTGCCACGTGTGGTAGGTCACGGTCTGCAGGAGAATGCACCAACGAGGCTTCTATCCCACATAGCTTGCCCCCTTGACCATAGCACCTTGATTCTAAACATTGCCCTGAAACCTCTCAATATAACAAGATGCCTTTACATATAAGGATCTGCTGGCTGCACCACGTCAGTCACAAGCAATTTGGACCCCAATGGGAGATCCATATGGCCCCACCACAGATGTTTTATCACACACCTGCCCACCACAGCTCTGGGCCAATCCTCAGCAGGCTTCAATTTCCTGACATCTCTGTTCTGCACCATTTTCATGAAAACCAGTCAATCAAGGCACTGTATTATATACTCATGATCAGAAACAGGACATCCAAAGTTTCTCCAGTGCCACCTGGTGATGGGAATTTTAAAAATTTCATGGTATTTATCTAGCCATTTTTCAAGGATGAAGTTGGAGGCACTGTGTGTTTCAATTCATTCTGGAACCATTAAATGGTGAGGAAGCTCATTTCAATGAAATCTCTGGAGAACTCTCACAGGCAAGTCTTCCCAAATAGTGGCCAAAAGATCACATGAATTCAGGCCCATTGAGGTCTACAATTTGCCGTTCATGTGTGATTTGACTCTCACCTATGGCTGCCAAGTCTCTCACAATAAAATCATGTGATATCCTGGCTCAGATTCCCAGTGCTGTGTGAAAAGCCACCCTGTGTCTAGATTTCAGTGTCCAAGGGCGACTCTCTTGCGAAGCCTCTTAAATCCCAACACAATTCTTGGCAATACTTCTCTGAGGTCAGTTTAAGAACTCAGTCTCTAAGGGAAATGACCCCAGAGTTCAAGCCCAGGTGGACCAACTCATCTCTTCCAACCGCCACACAAATGACAACAATTAAAACCAAAACACTCCCACATGGCCCTCATCTTCTTCCATATAGACACTCATCATTACCTCTGGCTGGAGGTTTCCATGAGGGGCGCAGCCCAAGACAGTGTCCAAAATACACTCCCTTGCCCCTCATTTGCCTAAAGTCTGGGTGGCCTGGAAACTCGTCCGGGGAAGCAGGAGTGATAAAATAGGCCTGCTGTAAATACTGCTCTGCTTCTCCAGTTTGAGTCCTACTGAAAGTCAGTTATAAATTCTTTATGTGATTTGGATTTTGCAGAAAACCCAAGCACCTATGGGCTAGCCTCTGCAGGGCTTTGAAGAACTCATTTGAACAAAAGGTTCCTATGCTCCCTTGATGGAGGTCAGGAACCTTACAGAGGTAGGCGAGAGACTTCTTCCACAATGACTGCTCTTTTGGCTAATTTAGTTTTGGATTCACACATGGGATCTTTTTTTACATCCATCATGTGCTGAGAATCTAAGCCACAGCCTCACACAGGACCTAGAGTCTGATTCAGACACATCCCATTCCAAAGCAATTAAGCACAGAGCCACAGGTGATGCCCATTAATTTCCATTTGAAAACTGTTTTCTTCAGGCTTCCCAAATTGGGGCCTGAGGCAAAGGCCTTCCTGACATTCAGGGCAACAGAACAATAGGTAAGAAAACAGCCCAAAGCAGTGTTTCTCCACTGAGACTTTCATGATCACGCTGATATCTCAGTTTTCTGAGATGCTCGCAATTCCCTTCAGCTATCCAGTACATGGCCATGTCACAGAGCTTGGAGGTGGTACATATCTTTGACACAAAAACATGAGCCTATTCGGGAGAGTGGCCAGAATTCAGAAAGAAAACAGGAACTTAGGAAGATATCAGGATTGCCCATGGATAAGGAAAGGCACATTTCATTCATAAATTGGGAAGTATGAATGCTGGGAAGCTTTCTACTAGACAGGACACATCCATTGAAGCATTCTCTTTTCTAATGTCTACAACCAAGGACACAGTGGAATACACAGACCCAGAAACCCTCGCCTTGTCAGACGACTTACTAGAATCAGTTCACTCCAAACCAAACAAATCACCTTTCTTACATATTCTCAGAGCATGAGACAAAAAAAAAAAACACAATCCCACACACACACACCCACAAAGGCAAATCCTTCCCCCAAGTAGGTCTGTGACTATCCAGTGGTCCTCTGACTGATGGGCCATACTATGTTCCTCTGAAATGGCCTGTCCTGTCTCAGATCTGTTCTCCTTGTGCAACTCTGTGAAGTTGACAGGAGCCAGTGGTGAGCCACTACCTCGTTTCTGAGGAATGCCCGCTCTTCAGAGCTTTCCTGGCATTTGGCCATCCTCACATCAGTAGGTACCAAGAAAGACTAACTCTGTTCTTGATGAATCCAAACAAGTGAGATCACTGGGACTGAAACTGGGACTGGCTCTGGGTGCCTGGCTTCCTGGATCCCATGTTCAGAGAGTTCCATCACCAAGGAAGTGATTTGAGGTCACTTCCATCAGAAACTGAATGATGTCACTGCCTTGGCAACCACATTGTCCTAACACTTGCTTCCAAGGGTCCCATAAGATTGAGGCTGCCCCTACTTTCTGTGACACTTTCACAAGTTAGAATGCTATATCAACCATGGGCACTCGGGAACAGCTCTCCACACAGGCCTTCTTTGGTCCATCTTCTCTACATTAAGAAGAGAGAGACTGATTCAGACACAACCCTTCATCCTGACCAGACTCTTACTCTCTCAGGTCCTTCATAGCTGCCAACATCTTGTACAGAGATCATTTCTGCATGGACGTTATAGGTTCTCAGCAGGTGGAAGATCTTTTACATTCCTGTATTGTAAGACCAACTCTTTCCCTGCTCTTATGTAAAGTTAGATTGAGGGAACAGTGTATGGTTAGGGTTAATAACATGTTCGATTTGGGTTAGGAATCATTCTGCTGGATGAATAATGGTATTCGGAACCTGTGATATTTATAAGACTATAGAGGTGAAACATGAATATGAAAACAGAAATCTAGGAACGATTGGAAGCCCAGAATGTCATTGGGCACTCAATTGGTATACTTAGCTTTGAATTTTGTTCTGCACAGATGTTTCAGATAAATAGATAATCAATGGCCTAGGACCTTGTACCTTGGATGATTGAATGCAGAAGAGAACATCCACTCAAACAGGGATAGTGGGTAGGATTAGGAAGATAGTTCATAGGTTTCAAAAGAATAGGGAGTAAAGCATTTGGACCAAAAGTTTTTTAGCTATGGGGATTCAGTTAGAGAGTGAATGTCAATGTCAGCACATGTGAAGAGTCATTCGCAATTATTAACTGGAGAAAAGGTGTAGGAAAGCAGATATCAATAGAGACATTAGGAAATCAGGTACATTACAACGTGTGTGATAATAAAATACATTTTTAACAGGGTTGAGGTTGAATATATAATCTTAGGAAGAAACAAATACGTAGTCTTATTATACCAATGAGAATGATATTTGAGAGCATTAGGGAACCAGGTCATGGATGTTGTTAGTAATACATGGTCACATACAATTTGGGCTTTAGTACAATCATAAGTGTGACCCTTGCATTTTGTGTCAGGAATATTACTGAGATGAAATGTATATGTATATGAGGTGAGTAGAAAATTCATCATGAAATATATATCATCCACAGAACCAAAAATATTCATTTTACTTAACGTGGATATATAGGTGAAATATAAGTATGCAAACAGAAGCCTAGGTAAGATTTGAAGCCCAGAAGAACATTGGGCCTTTGATTGTAATACTTAGATTTGAATTATGTTCTGCAGCGTTGTCTCAGATAAATCGATATACAATGGCACAGGACCTTGTACCTTGGATGATTGAATGTCAAAGAGAACATCCAGTCAAAAAGGTATAGTCAGTAGGATTAGGAATATAGAATGTAGGATTAGAAAGAAGAATGAGTAAAGGATTTGGACAAAAAGCTATGCTTCTCCAATTTGAGGCCTACTGTCATGCGTGAGCGACGCTCATGTGTGGCCTCCTAATATCCCAACACAATTCATGAAAATACTTCTCTGAGGTCATTTGCAAAACTCAGTATCTTAGGGGAATCACACCAGAGTTCAAACCCAGGTGGACCCAGTCATCTCTTCCAACCACCACACAAATGACCACAATTAAAACCAAAACACTCCCACATGGCCCTCATCTGCTTCCATATAGACACTCATTATAACCTCATTATAACCTCTAGCTGGAGCTTTCCATGATGGGCACAGCCCAAACAGTGTCCAAAACAAGCTCCCTTGCCCCTCATTTGCCCAAAGTCAAGGTGGCCTGGACACCCTTCCTGTTAACCAGGAGTGATCAATAGGCCTGCCGTTAATACTGCTCCGCTTCTCCAATTTGAGGCCTACTGACTGTGGGGTTTAGATTCTTTATGTGAATTGGAGTCATGAGAAAACAAGAACCTATGGGCTACCTTTTGCAGGGCTTTGAGCAACCCATTTTATTGAGTCTAGGAGTTGGACAAAAAGTTCTTTAGCAAAGGGGTTTTATTAGAGATTGAATGTAAATGTCAGCAAATCTGAAGAGTCATTCACAATGATGAACTGGAGAAAAGGTGTAGGAAAGCAGATATCAATAGAGACATTAGGAAATCAGGCAAAGTACCAAGTGTGTGACAGGAAAAGACATTTTTAACAGGGTTGAGGTTGAATATATAATCTTAGGAAGAAACAAATATGTAGTCACCAATAGGAATGATATTTGAGAGCATTAGAGAACCAGGACTTGGATGTTTTTAGTAATACATGGTCACATTCAATTTAGGCTTTGGAACAATCATAAGTGTGACCCTTAAATTTTGTGTCAGGAATAATACTGAGATGAAATGTATATGTATATCAGGTGAGTAGAGTATTTCTTCCAACGTTTCTGAAGCAATATTTTAAAGACTTATACTTTAGTATTGGGGATACAAAAGGTGTACCCTGTGTCTATGAATATGGATAAGATGCCATAATAGAAAATACTGTAAATAAATAACATAGCTGGTTCCAACTTTAAATAATGGATTGAATTGATATTTGAAAATATATAGAAAATCTTATATTGATATATATACATTCCTTCCAACCAGTTATACATCTAATTTTGATACTAGCATTACGGTTTATCACGAAGAGTGTGTGAGTTTTACTTCAAAAATGATTATGGAAATTGAAAATAATGTGTTTGGAACGAAGTCTCATTAAAAGACCAGTCAAGAAACATGGAGGAATGCATGTATTCTGAAGCAGGAAGTGATTGAAAGTGAACCAAATGCCTATAAATTTTTGAACTTGTGGATGAAATGATATATCCTATGATGTCCATAAACTGAAGAAATAGTAATGTACAAGTGTTGAATATAAATGACCTTCAAATATACATCATGTCCCATAGGGTCCTAATTGCATTCATGTTAAACTGGGTCAGTTACTGTAGAAATATTAGGATTTGTAAGCACCATTCACCGAAGTTAGTTTTCAGTACTAGGAAATAAATATGTATTTCAGGTGGATAAATATTTCTGAGAAAAATCTTGTGAAATGTTGATTATAAATCCACATATAGAAACATGAGTGAATTTAGGAAGTGTATAATAAGACACATGTATTTTATATTTTGAAAAATCTGGAGAGTATGTATATATATATATATATATATATATATATATATATATATATATATATACACACACACACATATATATGTATGTATATTTATATATAGAGAGAGAAAAATAGATATATAGATAGATACATAGATAGAAACACACATTCAAAGACATTAAAATGTAGCAATATATATGACAATTGAAATTCATCATGAAATATATATCATCCACATATCCAAATATATTCATTTTACTGAACATGGATTTATGTATAATGTTGTTCATCTAGGAAATTCACCCTCAGGTTGAATTCCAGTTCCATCAGTATTTAGGGGGAGTGATCTCTTCTCACAATTTGTATCTTCCAAAATTAGTGAGTTCACAAGAATGTACATGTGATACCAGGTAGGATTCTAAATATGCCTAAAATAATACATGTGCTGAATAGGCTAAAGAGAAAGGGAGACAGAAATTTACAAATGTGTTAACATTAAAAACTCATGGAAAAATACTACAATGAAAAATTGACTAGATTTATAACACATACCATTGATAAAGCATAAGGCAAATTAAAGTATACACCATGCTTCCTATGAATGGCCTGTATTCGTATTCTGTTAGGTTTCTTTTTCTCATATTAGGATTAGTAGTCAGAGTCTAGTAGGGTATGGGTTAGTGTCAGGGATTCAGTATTTCAAATGGAAAATAGCAAAATAAATCTAATCTGTATGCAATTATGTTCTACACAAAAATCTTCCCACTCTCATCCAGAACAATGCCTTCACATTACCTTCACCCCAACTAAGACACAATTAGTGGAGAAGAGTTAGAAAATCTGTGATTACATATGTGGAAAGGAAAATGATCAGGAGTTCACAAACTTGGAGGTGGTAGAACAGTTTCCAAAAGTAAGGGAGAGGGTAAACACTACACAAACGTGGAGCTCTGCTGGCCTAATTACTTTTTGATAAACTGCCTCTGAGGTTGGGCCCTTGAAATATATGTTGTTGTCAGGAGCTTTAGCGTCCTTGGTAGTGAGACTATCAATGCTAGGTCTGCATCTATGTGACCTGGAGGACATGTTTCCTTATTTTCTAGTGAACATGAGACAGCAGTTCTTAATTTTCTCTTTTTAGGAAACTGTGGCCACTGGTGTCTAAGTGTCTACCCGTGTGGACTGTGAAGCCATTTGGTCAACCTCCACTTTTCATGGTGTTTCTTACTGCTGCACTGGGAGTTTGGTATTGGCTTCATGAAATACAAGGAGTACAACTGGGACAAAGTTCTGGAGGGAGGACTCTCACGTGTGGTGGGTCAGGGTCTGCAGGATAATGCACCAACCATGCTTCTATCCCACATAGCTTTCCACCTTGACCAAAGCAACCTGATTCTGAACATTGCCCTGAACCCTCTCCATATAACAAGATGCCTTTACATATAAGGGTCTTCTGGGTTCACCATGTCAGTCACAAGTCATTTGGAAGCCAATGGCAGATTCACGTGGCCCCACCACAGATGTTTTTTCACACACCTACACTCCACTGCTCTAGGCCCCCTACTCGACAGGGTCCAAATTTCTGGCATCTCTGTTCTACACCATTTTCATGAAACCCAGTGAATTAAGGCAGGGTCTGGTACACTCATGATCAGCAACAGGACATCCAAAGGTTCTCCAGTGCCACCTGGTCATGGGAATTTTAAAAATTTCATGATATTTATCTAGCCATTTTTCAAGGATGACGTTGGAGGCACTGGGGGTTTCAATTTATACAGGAACCTGTAAATAGTGAGGAATCTCATTGCAATAAAATCTCTGGAGAACACTCACAGGCAAGGCTTTCCAAAGAGTTGCCAAAAGGTCACATGAAGCTAGGGCCATTGAGGTCTACAATGTGAGGTACATATGTGTTAAGACTCTCAACTATACATGCCAAGGCTTTCAGAATAAAATCATGTGATATCCTTGCTGAGATTCCCAGTGATCTGTGGAAAGCCAAACTGGGCGTAGATCTCAGTTTCCAAGGGCGAATCTCATGCGTGGCCTCCTAAAATACCAACATAATTTATGGCAATACTTCTCTGAGGTCAGATCCAGAACTCAGTCTCTAAATGGAATCACACCAGAGTTCAAGCACAGGTTGACCCAGGCATCTCTTCCAACTGCCACACAAATGACCACAATTAAAACCAAAACACTCCCACATGGCACTCATCTTCTTCTATATATACACTCATCATAACCTGTGGCTGGAAGTTTCCATGAGGGGTGCAGTCCAAGACAGTGTCCAAAAATGCTCCCTTGCCCCTAATTTGCCTAAAGTCAGGGTGGTCTGGACACCCTTCCTGTGAACCAGGAGTGATCAAATAGACCTGCGGTTAATACTGCTCCACTTCTCCAATCTGAGGCCTACTGACTGTGGGGTTTAGATTCTTTATTTGAATTGGAGTCATGAGAAAACCCAAGCATCTATGGGCTAGAATCTGCAGGGCTTTGAAGAACTCATTGGACCCAAAGGATCCCTATTCTCACTGATGTAAGTCATGAACATTACAGAGGAAGGTGAGAGACTTAATCCACAATGATTGCTCTTTTGGTCATTTTGGTTTTGGATGCACACATGGGATCTTTCTTTAGATCTATTAGGTGCAGAGAATCTAAGCCAGAGTGTCACACAGGGCCAGGAGGCTGATTCAGACACATACCTTTCCAAAGCAATTAAGCAAAGAGCCACAGGTGATGCCCATTCATTTCCATTTGAAAACTGTTTTCATCAGGCTTCACAAAGGGTTGGCCTTAGGCAAAGACCTTCCTTACATTCAGGTCAACAGAAGAATAGGTAAGCAAAATGCCCAAAGCAGGGTTTATCCACTGAGACTCCCTGGTCACGCTGATATCTGAGTTTTCTGAGATGCTTGCCATTCCCTTCAGCTATCCAGTACATGGCCATGTCACAGAGCTTTGAGGTGATACATATCTTGGACACAAAACCATGAGACTATTATGGAGAGTGGCCAGAATTCAGGACGAATACAGGAATTTAGGATCATATTAGGTCTTGCCCATGGATAAGGCAAGCTGCAGTCCATTCATAAATTGGGAAAGATGAATGCTGGGAAGCTTTCTCCTAGACAGGACACACCCATTGTGGAATTCTTTTTTCTAATATCTACAATCATGGAGACAGGGGGATACACAGACATAGAAACACTCTCCTTGTCAAAGACTTATTGGAAATATTCCACTCCAAAACAAACAAACCGACTTTTTTTTTACCTATTCTCAGAACATGAGACAAAACCACAAACTGTCGTCCACACACACCAAGGCACCTTTTCCCCCAAGTAGGTCTGTGACTATCTGGAGTGTCCTCTGACTGGTAGGCCATATGATATTTCTCAAAAATGGTATTTCCTGTCATAGATCTGGTCTCCTTTGACAACTCTGTGAAGTTGTCAGGAGCCAGCGGTGAGCCACTTTCTGTCCTCTCAGGAAAGGCCCCTCTTCAGAGCTATCCTGGCATTTGGCCACCCTCACATTAGTAGGTCCCAATAAAGACTGACTCTCTCCTTGGTAAATCCAAACAAGTGAGCTCACTGGAACTGGGACTGGTACTGGTATTGGGGGCCTGGCTTCCTGGATCCTAAATTCAGAGAGTCTCATCACCAAGGAAGTAGGTGAGGTCACTTTCTTCAGGAACTGAATGAGGTCACTGCCTTGGCCACCACTTTGTCCTAACAGTTGCTTCGTATGCTCTCTGAGATGGAGGCTTTGCCTACATCCTGTGACACTTTCACAAGTTAGAATGGTATAGAAACCATAAGTACCTGGGAACAGCTCTCCACCCAGGCTTGATTTTGTCCTTTTTCACTACATTAAGAAGAGAGAGGCTGATTCAGACACATCCTTTCATCCTGCCCGGGTTGTGTGCCATGGAAGATGACTTTTGCTCTCTCAGGTCCTTCATAGCTGACTACATCTTCTCAAGGGATTATTTCTGCATGGACTTCTGAGGTTCTCAGCTGGTGGAAGATCCTCTACCTTCCTGTATTGTAAGACCAACTCTGTCCCTGCTCTTCTGTAAAGTGAGATAGAGTGAATAGTGTATGGTTAGGGTTAAAAGCATGTTTGATTTGAGTTAGGAATCATTCTGATGGATGAATAATGGTACTGGGAATCTGTGATATTTATAATAATATAGACATGAAATATATGTATGAGAACAGAGATATAGGAATGATTTGAAGCCCAGGAAGTCATTGGGCCCTTGATTGAGATAATTAGCTTGAATTATGTTCTGCACTGAGGTCTCAGATAAATCGATACACAATGGCATACGACCGGGTACCTCGGATGATTGAATGTAGAAGAGAACATCCAGTCAAAAAGGGATAGTCTGTAGGATTAGGAAGATAGTCAGTATGTTTAGGAAGAAGAGTGAGTCTAGGAATTGGAACAAAAGTTCTTTAGCAATAGGGTTTTAGTTAGAGAGTGAATGTGAATGTCAGCACATGTGAAGAGACCATCACAATGATGAACTGGGGAAAATATGTAGGAAAGCAGATATCAATAGGGACATTTGGAAATCATGCAAAGTATAAAGTCAGTGATAGTATTAGATATTTTCAAGAGGGTTGAGGTTGAATATATTACCTTAGAAAGAAACAAATATGTACTCACCAATAGGATTGATATTTGAGAGCATTAGGCAAAATGGACATGGATGTTTTTAGTAATCCATGTTCACTTTCCATTTAGGCTTTGGCACAATCATAAGTGTGACCTTTGCATTTTGTGTCCAGAATACTACTGTGATAAAATGTATATGTAGATCAGGTGACATGAGTATTTCTTCCACCATTACGGGGAGCAACATTCTGAAAACTTATAAATTAGTACTGAGGATACAAATAGGTGTACCCCGTGTTGATGATTATAGAGATGATGCATGAATAGACCATATTGTGAGTAAAGTATATAACTGGTTCCAAGTTTAAATAATGGATTGAATTTACCTCTGAAAATATATAGGAAATCTTATATTGATATGTATATATATATATATATATATATATATATATATATATATATATATATATATATATATATACACATTCATTCCAACGAGTTATATATCAAATGGTAATATTAGGGTTACAGTTTATCATGAAGAGTGTGTGAGTTTTGTTTCCAAAATGATTATGCAATAGAAAATAATGTGTTTTGAAAGAAGTCTAGTGAAAAGACCAGTAAAGAAACATGGAGGAATACATGTGTTCTGAAGTAGGAAGTGATTGAAAGTAAACCAAATGCCTATAAATACCTATACATTTGTGAACTTGTGGATAAAAAAGTATATCTTATGATGTCCATACACTGAAGAAATTGTAATGTACAAGTGTTGAATAAAAATGAACGTCAAAATACACATCATGTTCCATTGGAATCTACTTGCATTGATGTTAAACTGGGTCAGTTACTGTAGAAATATTAGGATTTCTAAGCACCTATCACTGAAGTTAGTTTTCAGTACTAGGAAACCAATATGTATTTCAGGTGGTTGAGTATTTCTGAGATTAATCTTGTGAAATGTTGTTAATAAATACACATACAGGAACATGAATTAATTTAAGGAGTGTATAATAAGACACATATATTTTATATTTTGGAAAATCTGGAGAATATATATATATATATATATATATATATATATATATATATATATGCACACACACATGCACACACACACACACGCGCACACACATTAATATGCAGCAATATATATGCCAATCGAAATTCATCATGAATTATAATTCATCCACATATCCAAAAATATTCATTTTATTGATCATGGATTTATGTTAATTATGTATAATGTTTTTCACTAGGAAGCTCACCCACAGGTTGAATTTTGAGTTCCATCAGTATTTAGGGGGCGTCATCTCTTCTCACAATTTTTATATACCAAAGTCAGTGAGCTCACAAGAATGTACGTGTGATATCAGGTAGGATACTATATATGCATAAAAAGATACATGTGCTGAATAGGCTTCAGAGAAAGGGAGACAGGAATTTTCATATGTGTTAACTTTAAGAACTCATGAAGAAATATTACAAAGAAAAGTTGACTAGATTTAAAATACATCCTCTTGATAAAGCAGAAGGAAAATCCAAGTATACACCATGCTTCATATGAAAGGCTTGCATTTCTATTCAGTTACGTTTCTTTTTCTCCATAATATTAGGATTAGTAGTCAGAGTCTAGTAGGGTATTGGTTAGTGTCAGGGATTCAGTATTTTAAATGGAAAATAGGAAAATGAATCGAATGTGCATGCAAACATGTGCCACAAAAAATTCTTCCCACTCTCATTCAGAACAAAGCCTTGACACAACCTTCTATCCAAGTAAGACACAATTAGAGGAGAGGAGTTAGAAAATCTGTAAATACATATGTGGAATGAAAATTTTTCAGGAGTTCACAACACTGGAGGTGGTAGAACAGTTTCCAAAACTAAGGGAGAGGGTAAACACTCCAGAAACATGGAGCTCTGCTGATCTAAAGACTTCTTGAGAAACTTTCTCTAAGGTTGGGCACATGAAATATATGTAATTTTCATGCGATTTAGCTTGATTTTGTAGTGACACCATCAAACCTGTGTCTGCATCTATGTAACCTGAAGGACATGGTTCCTTATTTTCTAATGAACATGAGGCAGAAGTTCTGAATTCTCTTTTTGTAGGTAAACTGTGGCCACTGGGAGCTAAGTGTCTTCCCATGTGGTCTGTGAAGCCATTTGGTCATCCTCCATTTTTCCTGGTGTTTCTTGCAGTTGCACTGGGAGTTTGGTATTGACTTCATGAAATACAAGGAGTACAACTGGGACACAATGCTGGAGGGAGTTCTGTCACGTGTGGTTTGTCAGGGTCTCCAAGAGAATGTACGAACCAGGCTTCTATCCCACAATGCTTTCCCCCTTGACTATAGCAACCTGACTCTGAACATTACCCTGAAACCTCTGCATATAACAACATGCCTTTACATATAAGGGTCTGCTGCCTGCACCATGTCAGTCACAAGTCTTTTTAAAGCCAATGGCAGATCCAGGTGGTCCTACCAAAAATATTTATTCACATACCTACAGTCCACTGCTCTATGTCCACTACTCAGCAGGCTCCAACTTACTGGCATCTCTGTTCTACACCAGTTTCACGAAACCCAGTGAATCAAGGCACTGTCTGGTACACTCATGATCAGCAAAAGGATATCCAAATGTTCTCCAGTGCCACCTGGTCATGGGAATTTCAAAAATTTCATGGTATTTATGTAGCCATTTTTCAAGGATGAAGTTGGAGTCACTGTGGGTTTCAATTCATTCAGGAACCATTGAATGGTGAGGAAGCTCATTTCAAAGAAAGCTCTGGAGAACACTCACAGGCAAGCCTTCCCAAAAGGTGGCCAAGAGGTCACATGAAGCCAGGCCCATTGAGGTCTACAATGTGAGTTCCATGTGTGTTTAGACTCTCAAGTATGGCTGCGAAGTCTTTAAGAATAAAATTATGTTATATCCTGGCTTAGATACCCAGAGCTCTGTGGGAAGCCATCCTGGGCCTAGATCTCAGTTTCCAAGGGCGATTCTCATGCGTGGCCTCCTAAAATCCCAAGACTATTTATTGCAATACTTCTCTGAGGTCAGTTCCAGAACTCAGTCTCTAAGGGGAATTACACCAGAGTTCAAACCCAGGTGGACCCAGTCATCTCTTCCAACAGCCACACAAATGACCTCAATTAAAACCAAAACACTCCCACATGGCGCTCATGTTCTAACACATAGACACTCATCATAAACTCTGGCTGGAGGTTTCCATGAGGGCGCAGACCAAGACAGTGTCCAAAATAAGCTCCCTTGCCCCTCATTTGCCTAAAGTCAGGGTGGCCTGGACACACTTCCTGCGAACCAAGAGTGATCAAATAGGCCTGACCTTAATACTGCTCCACTTTACCAATTTGAGGCCACTGCCTGTGGTGTTTAGATTCTTTATGTGAATTGGAGTCATGAGAAAACCCAAGCACCTATGGTCTAGCCTCTGTAGGTTTTGAAGTACTCATTTGATGCAAAGGATCCCTATTCTTACTTGATGGAGGTCAAGAACCTTACAGAGGAAGGCGAGAGACTTCATCACAATTACTGCTCTTTTGGCCATTTTGGTTTTCGATGCACACATGGGAACTTTCTTTAGATCCATCAGGTGCTGAAAATCTAAGTCACAGCCTCACACAGGGCGAAAGGGCTGATTCAGACACATCCCTTTCAAAGGAATTAAGCAAAGAGCCATAGGTATGCCCATTCTTTTTTATTTGAAAACTATTTTCTTCAGGCTTCACAAAGGGGTAACCTGAGTCAAAGACCTTCCTGACATTCAGGTCAAAAGAAAAATAGGTAAGCAAAAAGCCCAAAGCAGGTTTTCTCCACTGAGACTCTCCTGGTCACATTGATATCTGAGTTTTCGGAGATGCTCGTCATTCCCTTCAGCTATCCAGTTCATGGCCATGTCACAGAGCTTGGAGGTGGTATATATCTTGGACACAAAACCATGGGCCTATTCTGGAGAGTGGCCAGAATTCAGGAAGAAAACAGGAACTTAAGAAGTTATCAGGGGTTGCCCACCAATAAGGCAAGCTACAGCCCATTTTAAATGGGGAAGGACGAATGCTGGGAAGCTTTCTAATAGACAGGAGACATCCATTGATGCTTTCTCTATTCTAATGTCTACAACCACAGACACACTGGGATACACAGACATAGAAACACTCACCTTGTCAAACGACTTTCTAGTAACTGTCCACTCCAAACCAAACAAACCGACCTTAGTACCTATTCTCAGAACATGAGACAAAACCACACACCCACAACCACACCCACAAAGGCACCTTCTTACCCCTAGTAGGTCTGTGACTATCGGGAGTGTCCTCTGATAGGTGGGGCATACAATGTTCCCCCGAAATGGCCTTTCCTAAGATCTGGTCTCCTTGGCCAACACTGTGAAGATGTTAGGAGCCACTGGTGAGCCACTACCTGCTTTCTCAGGAAAAGCCCCACTTTAGAGCTTTCGTGCATTTGGCCTTCCTCACATCTGTAAGTACCAAGAAAGACTGACTCTGTCCTTGGTAAATCCAAAGAAGTGAGACCACTGGGACTGGTACTGGGACTGGATCTGGGTGCCTGGCTTCCTGGATCGCAAGTTCAGAGAGTTCCATCACCAAGGAAGTGAGGTGAGGTCACTTCCTTCAGGAACTGAATGAGGTCACTTTCTTGGCAACAATTTTATCCAAACTGTTGATTTCAAGGATCCCATTAGATGGAGGCTGCCCCTACTTCCTGTGACACATTCAAAATTTAGAATGATATATCAACCATCGTCACCCATGAACAGATCTCCACACAGTCCTGGTTTGGTCCATCTTCTCTACATTAAGAAGAGAAGCTGATTCAGACATAACCCTTTATCCTGACCATGTTGTTTGCCATGGAAGATGACTTTTGCTCACTCAGGTCCTTCATAGCTGCCTATATCTTCTCCAGGGATCATTTTTGCAGGGACCTTTGAGGTTCTCATCAGGTCTAAGATCCCCTACATTCCTGTTTTGCATGACCAACCCTTTCCCTGCTCTTTTGTAAAATTAGATTAAGGGAACAGTGTATGGTTATGATTAATAATATGTTCGGTGTGGGTTAGAAATCATTCTGCTAGATGAATAATGGTATAGGGAACCTGCGATATGTATAAGAATATATAGGTGAAATGAATGTATGAAAATAGAAATCTAAGTAAGATTTGAAGCCCAGAAGGGCATTGGGGCCTTGATTGGGATAGGCAGTGTTGAATTATGTTTTGCACAGATATCTCAGATACATCGATAAACAATTGCATAGGACCTTGTACCTTGGATGATTGAAAGTAGAAGAGAACATCCAGTCAAAAAGAAATAGTCGGTAGTGAAAGGTTAATAAAATAGGTACTTATCACTTCCTGTTTTTCTGTATGCTTAACAAACCTCTGTTGCAATCTTGTGAAATGTTTGCTAATCTTTTCCTAGAGTGTGCTGTTCCCAAATGCCAAACTGCAGAATGTACTCCCTCACTCGGTGTCACGCAAACCACCCACTTGCCCTTACCCATCAGTAAACTTTCCTCCCTTCCCTCTCCAAGGAAAGTATATAAGCTCTGCTGAAGCTGTTCTTGGGGCTCTCTGCTCTATTCAAGTGAGCTCTTAGGCCCAGCATGCTGGACCCCAAATAAACCCTTTGCTGTTTCATGAGAGAGTCTCTTGGTGGTCTCTTCCTCCGACACTCACACGATATTTACATATTGAGGTTCCACAGAGTTCCAGCAGCGGGGGACGAGAGACCCCAACGGGCACCTCTCGGGGCAAGTAAGGGGCCTCTTTCTGGTTTCATGTTTCAGCTTAGGGCTTGGCAAAATCACTGGCGATGAAGAGCCTGAGCTCTCTCTGACAGTGACTGAGAGATGTGTCACAGAGACACAGGGCGCGTCCCTGGGGGACGCCCCAGAGGACTCAGGAAATCAAGGAACAATTGTCTCCTCGACTCAGTGATATTTTCAGTTTCAGTATTGCCAGCCCATTGGATTTTGCCAGCTACTCATTCCTGGTCTCAGTGTTGGAGGTCCATTGCATGTCTTTATTGTCTTGTCTTGTCTGTGTCATGTGTCATTGCTTTTACTGTTAGTGTACCTTTCATTATGGGACAGAGCACTTCAATGCCTCTGTCCCTGACCCTTGATCACTGGACCAAAGTCCACATAAGGGCTCAGAATCATTCTTATTTAGTAAAACGCTGGACCTGGCAGACTCTCTGTTCCTCAGAATGACCCACCTTTGGAGTCGGATGGCCCGTAAAAGGATCTTTCTACTTCCTACTAATTTAAAAAGTCAGAGATATTGTCTTTCAGCCGGGGCCACATAGCCATCCTGATCAACAGCCATATATTTTAACTTGGCATGACCTCTGCAAATCTCCTCCTCCATGGGTGAAGCTTTTCCTTGCCCCTGCCCCCGCTCCTACTCTTTCCCCCATGATATCTCAAACCCTCTGCTCCTCCCCCTCCTCCACCCTCTGTTCTCCCTGAGTCACAAGATTTGACTCTACTGGAATCTCTTCCCCCTCCTTATCCCCTGCCCTCGTCCCCTAACCCACAACACCTCTAAGTGATTCTACTTCTGCTGACTCAGCCTCTCTGCCATTGGAGGAAGCAAAGCTGGCCCAGCACCCTCCAGATAACTCCCTCGTGGCACACACATCCCCTCCTTCCCTGGAGGAAGCTGGCACGGCTAAAGGAACTCACAGGCGGCGAATGATTGAAAACCCTGGAACTCCCATGATGCACCCCCTCTGTCCCCATGGGCCAACGATTGATGATGGCCATGGGAGAAAAATGCAAGCTTACTAGTACTAGCCTTTCTCCTCTTCAGACCTATACAACTTAAAAAATTACAATCCCCCATTTTCTGAGGAACCCACCCGGCTCACAGGTCTGGTTGAGTCATTGATGTTTTCCCACCAGCCTACTTGGGATGACTGCCAACAACACCTAAGGACTATCTTCATGACAGAGGAACAAAAGAGAATCCTCCTGCAAGCTAGAAAAAAGTATCCTCAGACCAGATGGGCGACCAACACAACGTCCCAACTTAATCAAAGCCGGCATTCCCTTTAACCGACCCAACTGGGACCCCAACATCTTTGAAGGTAGGGAGAAACTGTCTCCTTATTACCGGGCTCTAATAGTGGGTTTCCAAGTGGCTGCTAGGCGACCAACTAATTTTGCCAAGGTAACAGAGATTGCTAAGGGCCTGATGAATCTCCCTCTCTATGTTTCTAGAGAGAATTATGGAGACATATAGGAGATATACTCCTTTCGATTCTCAGGGGGAGGATCAAAAGGCATCTGTCATGATGGCCTTTATTGGGCAAGGTGCCCTGGATACTAAAAGAAAGTTACAACGCTTAGATGGATTACAAAATATGACTTTGAGAGATTTAGTCAGAGAAGCCGAGAAGGCATACTATAAGAGAGAAACTGAGGAAGAGAAGGGAGCAAAGGGAGGATAAAAGAAACAAAGACAGACTAAGGCATTGACTAAGGTCCTGGTCACAAAAAAAAATAGGGCAGAAATTAAGAAACAGGGAGACAGGAAGGGATACCTGGGCCCACGCCAGAGGCCACCCCTGGCCTCAGATCAATGTGATTACTGTAAAGAAAAAGGACACTGGGCCAAAGAGTGCCCCAGAAATAGACAGCCACACCAGCCAGGCATTCTGACTCTGGAGGATGACTACAAAAGTAGGGGCTACGATCCCCTCCCTGAGTTAAGCATAACTTGAAGTGGAGGGGACCCCAGTAAACTTTGAAGTGGATACAGGGGCAATATACTCAACCCTCATGGCCACATTTGACCCTCTATTAAATAAAAGGTCTCTAGTTCAAGGGGCTAACGGCAGTAAATATCGGGCATAGACAACTAAGAGTACCATGGACCTGGGGAAAGGAAAAATCCATCACTCCTTCCTAGCAATCCCAGAATGCCCAGCCCCATTAATGGGCAGAGATATGTGCACCACGGTCCGCGCCAAAATAACTTTTAACCCTGAAGGCCCCCAAGTGGAATTTCTAAATCCTTCAGTAAAAATTCCTATAGCCATGGCTCCAACTATGTCAGTAGAAACTGTACATCAACTCACTCGCTTTGGTTCAAAGAAACTGCAGGAATTCCTGAAGGATCAAGAACAGAGTTTTAAACTAACCGACTCACAGGAAAAGGAAATAACAGAATGGTTAACAAAAGTCTGTCAGTTCCATCAATTGGTTAATGCTTACCCTTCCAAGCTTCCTTCAGGAAAGCGCCTACGAGGAACCAGACCAGGACAATTCTGGGAAGTGGATTTTACTAAAATTAAGCCAGCAAGGTATGGACTTAAATATCTCCTAGTCTTTGTAGATACATTTTCAGGATGGATTGAAGCAGTCCCCAGAAAAAAAAAAAAAGAAAGAAAGAAAGAAACAGCGAAAACGATGGCCAAGAATATCCTAGAAGATATTTTTCCAAGATACGGCCTGCGTAAGGTAATAGAGTCTGATAATGGACTGGCGTTCATGGCCCCGGTAAGTCAGGGGTTAGCCAGGACCCTGAGAATTATTTGGAAGTTACATTGTGCTTATCGACCCCAGAGTTCAGGACAGGTAGAAAGAGTGAATAGAACCATTAAACAGACCTTAACAAAATTAAGCTTAGAGACCAGCATAAAAGATTGGACTATGCTCCTGCCTTCTGCAATGTTGCATGCAAGAAATACTCCCACTGTTTCTTTGTGTAATCACACCCCCGTTGAAATTCTCTATTGTGCACCTCCTCCCGTAAGGGACCTAACCCCAACTCTAACACCTAAGGATCCGTTCCACACCCCCTTTCTTGAGAGACTTAAAGCTATTGAAAGAACTAAGAAATACCTTTGAAAACAGCTGGCCACTGCCTACCAACCTGGGGAGGAGGGGATTCCACATCGATATCAAGTAACAGACTTCATCTACATAAGACGACATCAGGTGTCATCCCTGGAACCCCGCTTGAAAGGACCATAGCAGGTGCTACTTATAACACCTACAGTGGTAATGGTAGATGGAATCACTTCCTGGATCCATGCCTGTCATCTCAAGCCTGTGCCCTGTCCAGACTCTGGCTGGAAACTGAAAAAGACTGGTAACCCTTTAAAATTGCGTATTCGCCATGTGGATAAGGCTCTATACTCTCCCATTTACCACCAGTAGTCCTAACCCTCATCAGTCCATTCAGCAGAGATGGGTGATCACAAATCCTACTGGAAAAGAAGTATAATCTATCTTGCATACAGCCCCCTTAGGATCTGGTGGCCATCTCTCCATACAGACATTTGTCAGCTGGCTATAGCTCTTTCCTCTTGGTATATCCCTGATGAAGAGGATCACACTAAAATTCCATTAAATCCCTTCTGTACCATAGATAATGAAAACAAAACTTATGGATGTAGGGACACGTGAGCCAGATGCAGGTTGGCTAGCCTAGATTGCTATGTTTGCCCGGCGGATTATCAAAGCCACAAACAGTCACAGCTGTGTGGGGGAAAAGCTGACTTCTTCTATATGTCATGGGAATGTGAGCATACAGGGGCTGCCTGATGAAACCCAAACTCCTCATCAAATTCAGTACAGAGCATTGGCCATACTACCAATTAGATAACCAAAACCGATGGTCCCCAGAGGGGTCTTCAGATTCTCAAAATCTGCATGAACTTTTTAACTTCTGCAAGTGCTCAAAAGGGTGATAGGCGATTCCCCTATGTGGAAGCCTTTTCCCTCCTTCACTCACATCCTGAACTATGCTTCTCCAATAGATCCTCACCCTCAGCCTTCTGCTCCAGACTCTCTGCTGTCACTCCCACCTCAGCAAACTGATTTCTCCCCTCCAATTATTAGATGAAAATCCCAAACCTCCGCCGGTTCTCAGACCACTGCCCCCTTGCTGAGGTAGCAGGTACTGAGGTACCCCTTCACCCACTCATTCCTCTCTTCTCCTGTCAGTGCCCACACCGGGTCCCACCAGGTCCTCTTACCAGCTAACCCAAAGCTCAAACCAGGTGAGGAGAGCCCTCAGACCCTTATCCAAGATGTAATAAAAATGGCCTTTAATGTTGCTTTGTCAATACTGAAAACAGGTTACTAAGTTTTTTAAAGTCCCTCACAGGATTTTGGGATACTCACTCCAGTCTTCTCCTCTACTCTACCTGTTCTACTGCTCACGTTTTTGTTGCCTGTAAAATCCCAAGCCCGTTTCCCATTATTCTTTTACATCTCTCCTTCCTCATTCTCAGATCCTCGGAGGTGCTCTCAGCCCCACCTTCCCCGTCTTCCCCCGCTGTACCAGGCCCACCAAAAAGTCTTAAGTGACCTTCTCCAGAAGTCTTCACCATGGCTGACTTTAAAACTTTCAGCAAAACAGTCCCTATAAAAGAGTTCAATGTAGATAAATTTTCTTTATTCATGTTTCCCTGTTCTACTTGGCCACTGGCTAAAAAACTCTGCACTTCTCAGCTAGACACCCCCTTACTAGTTTTTCACAAAATATGAGAAAAAGGCCTCTGGCCTTGAGCTGGGGCTTCACAGAGATGGCTACATTTCTACAATAAAGAAGTTAAAATTGGGCTCCATTGTAACAGCTGGCAGGGGGAAAAAAGAAAGGGAAGAAAAATCTCTCCCTCTCCCAGGTGTCCTTGAAAAGTTAACTTGCCCAGAACAGAAGAAAAAAAAGAAACAAAAACTGCTTTTTGTGATCTTCTGCAGACTGTGAACTTCTGAGCCCCTTCCCTTATATGTTGGATACAAAATTCTGAAACTATCTAAACTTGAGGTTCAGGGGATTAATTGATTACAACAGAAGCAGTGCCCTCTGAATCCGGTTGCAACCAAATAGGACTGTTTCCCTGTCTTCCGTGCTATCTTAGGTTCCTTGCCTTGTCCTTCCCTACAACAGTATAATTCTATATACTTAAACATTGTTTATGTTTTCATGAAGTGGTTAACCGATGTGATTAATTGAAGTTGTTTCACAGAGTGCACTGTCATGACGCAGGTTCATTTAAAGATTATATAGGGGGGCATACAACCCGGTTCGGCTGGGAACATATATCCTCACTTTAGCCATACGATTAGGAATAGGGGTTTCTGCATGGGTGGGTACAGGAACAACTGCCCTGGTCCATGGGACACAACAAGTGACCCAATTAGAAGCAGCAATAGACCAATAAATAAAGATATTAGAAACCTCCATCACAGCTTTGCAGTAATCTTTTACCTCTCTACCTGAAGTTGTTTTAGAGAACAGTCGAGGGTTGGATCTCCTCTTCATGAGAGAAGAGGGCCTTTGTGCTGCATTGAGGGAAGAATGTTGTTTTTATGCGGACCATACTGGAGTTGTAAATAAAAAATCTATGAGTAAATTAAAAAGACGCCTTGAAGAGCATCAACGAGAGAGAGAGAGGCCCAAAAGGGTGGTTTGAGTCTTTGTTCAGACAGTCCCCCTGGTCAACTATGCTTTTATCAACGCTGGCCAGTCCAATAAGAATCCTCATATTATTGCTCACTATAAAACCCTGTTTGCTCAAGCGTGTAATTTCATTTCTCCAAGTTCAAATTGGACAAGTTAAACATATGGCAATACCCCACTAGCAGACATAGAATGTACACCCCCCTATGATCACTTTTATGATTAAAAGGATCCAGAAGAAGAAGTGGGGAATGAAAGGTTAATTAAATAGGTACTTGTCACTTCCTGTTTTTCTGTATGCTTAGAAAGACACTGTTGAAATATTGACAACTGTTTTCTAATCTTGTTCCCAGAATGTGCTGTCCCCAATTGCCAAATTGCAGAATGTACTCCCTCACCCGGTTGCTTGCAGACCGCCCACTCACCCTGACCCATCAATAAACTTCTCTCCCTGCAGCCTCCAAGGAAAGTATATAAGATCAGCTTAAGCTGTTCTCAGGATTCTCTGATCTATTCAAGGGAGCTTTGAGCCCCAGTATGCTGGACCGCCAATAAACCCTTAGCTGTTGCATAGTACAGTCTCTTGGTGGTCTCTTCCTCCGACGCTTGCCCGAATATTGTTGGATGATTGAATGTAGAAGAGAACATCCAGTTAAAAAGGGATAGTCGGTAGAATTAGGAAGATAGTGGGTAGGTTTAGGAAGACGAGAGAGTATAGGATTTGGAACAAATGTTCTTTAGCAATAGGGTTTCAGTTAGAGAGTGAAGTTAAATGTCAGCACAAGTGAAGAGTCAGTCACAATGATGAACTGGGGAAAATATGTAGGAAAGCAGATATCAATAGAGACATTACGAAATCAAGCAAAGTATAAAGTGAGTCATAGGATTAGACATTTTCAAGAGTGTTGAGGTTGAACATATAATCTTAGGAAGAAACAAATATGTAGTCACCAATAGGATTGACATTTGAGAGCATTAGGAAACCTGGACATGGATGTTTTAAGTAATCCATGTTCACTTTCCATTTAGGCTTTGGTAAAATCATAAGCGTGACATTGGGGTTTTGTGTCCAAATATTACTGTGATTAAATGTATATATAGATCAGGTGACATGAGTATTTCTTCCATCATTTCAGGGAGCAATATTTTGAAGACGTATAATTCATATTGGGGAATCAAAGAGGTTTACCCTGAGTCTATGAATATGGAGATAATGCATGAATAGACATTACTGTGAATAAATAATATAACTGGTTCCACTTTAAATAATGGTTTGAATTGATATCTGAAAACCTATGTGAAATCTTATATTGATATACAATCATTTATTTCAACCAGTTATACAACTAATGGTAATATTAGGGTTATGGTTTATCATGAAGCTGTGTGAGTTTTGCTAAAAAAGTGATTATGGAAATCAAAAATAATGTGTGTGGAAAGAAGTCTCATGGAAAGTCAAGCCAAGAAATATGGAGGAATACATGTGTTCTGAAGCAGGAAGTAATTGAAAGTCAAACAAATGCCTATAAATTTGCTAACTTGTGGATGAAATATATATATATCCTATGATGTGCATAAAGTGAAGAAATACTAATGTACCAGTGTTGAATAAAAATGAACGTCAAACTACACATCATGTCCCATAGGAATCTACTTGAATTGATGTTAAACTGGGTCAGTTACTGTGGAAATATTAGGATTTGTATGCACCATTCACTGAAGTTAGTTTTCAGTACTAGGAAATAAATATGTATGTCAGGTGGATGAATATTTCTGAGAATAATGTGGTGAAAAGTTGATTATAAATCCAAATATATGAATATGAATGAATTTAGAGAAAGTATAATAAGAAACATTTTTCATATTTTGAAAAATCTTGAGAAAATATATATATATATATATACATATACACAAACACACACACACAGAGACATTAAAAATAGCAATATATATTGTAATGGAAATTCACCATGAAATATATATCATCCACAGATTCAAAAATATTCATTTCTCTAAACATGGACTTATGCATAATGTTGTTCAACTTGGAAGCTCACCAATCGTTTGAATTTTCAGTTCCAACAGCGTTTAAGAGGAGTAGTCTCTTCTCACAATTTGTATCTGCCACCTAACAAAAATGTACGTGTTATAACAGGTAGGATTCTATATGTGCATATAAAAATACATGTGCTGAATAGGCTACAGAGAATGGAGACAGGAATTTGTTGAGAGCCACAGCTTAAGGTGCCCCAGAAAACTTCCAGCTGCCAGCAAATTTCCAGCTGCCTGCTGATTATTGGCTCACAGAGGCCCCAGCAACATCTAGCTGATTGGCTACTCTGTGGTGATGCTCATTGGGCTGTTTCCCTGCCCTTTCAGACTACGGAGCTGCTCATTGGGGGAATTTTTTGGCTCCACCCACGATGACCCAGCAAATCGACCTCAAGAGCAGGAGGATTGTGGGAGGTGGAGAGGCTTGTGGGTGTGAGAGAGACTTTACAAGGAAGCCAGTGGTGGCAGTTAGGCTCTGAGAGTTTTTCCTGAGGAGCTGTTTTGTTTGGCGTGTGTGGTTCTAAAAATAAAGTTCGTTTCTTTTGACAAGTGGCTCCTGAATCGTGCCTAGCCAGACTGCAGCATTTGGTGGCTCGCACGGGGATTGACTGAGGGTAAGTGATAAGGTAAACTGCTGGACCCTGAGAGCAGGGCGAGAGGATGGCTAGCCATTTTAGGATTCCTCTTTTGTTTTGCTTCACTTTTATTTTAAGTTGCCTGTCCCTGGAGATGAGTGAGACGAAAGAAAAACCACTCAAATCTGAGAAAAAACTATTAATGTCTGAGGAACAGATTGGGCTAAAGGTCGGATGCACATGTCAGGAGGATAGAAAGGCCATAATGGCTTTTTGTTGTTCACTTTTTATTTCATTCTGTCTCTCTCTCTTTTTTTTTTTTTTTTTCTTTTTTGTGTTATCTTGTTGGGTTTCATTAAAGTAGAAATACGGGATCAGAAATTAGTAAAAAACAAACTGAAAGAGTGTTAAGGAAATTGTTACAGGAAGGAGGCATCTCAGTAAAATCAGGAACAGTCAGGGCATACGTTGATACAATATAAAAATGTAGCCCATGGCTTTTAAAGTAAGAGTTGTTAAATTTACCACAATGGAACCATCATGGTGAAGATTTAAAAAGAATAGAAAAGAACAGTCCAGGGACTCTGCCAGTTGGCACATTGCCATTGTGGACTTTCATATCTGTTTTGCTTAGTCCAAAGCCTTCAGTTCAGACAAAGATAGAGGAACAAAGCTTAGAGCAGAAAAAGCCATCAGGGGAAAAGGTACAAAAGGACGCTGCTACTAACAACCTTCTATCATCAGAGGGTGTAAGTGTCCAACCAACAGCGCCACCTAAAGGAGACTGTTACTAACACCTTTCTATCACAAGAGGATGTAAATGTCCAACTTACAAGGCCAACTCCATATGCTGGGAGGCCCCCAACCCCCGCAGTTGATAGTTTGGATCCTGAGAAAGGATCTCAAGTATTAACATGCCCTTTATTTGAGGTAGGAGGGCAGCAAATTCACCATGCTTTAAACTTCAAAATAGTGAAGCAGCTAAAAGAGGCTATAACAACTTATGGACCTCAAGCACACTTCATTGTAAGCTTGGTGGAATCCATTAACAAGTTGAACATGACACAAGCAGATTGGGCTACTATGTGTAAAGCTATGCTAAATGGAGGTCAATACATGTTATGGAAGTTTGCCAATGAGGAATTTTGCAAGGAGACCGCTAGGTGAAATGCAGCAGCTGGTTATCCTCAGAGAAATCTCGATGTGTTGTTAGGAAAGGGACTTTATGAGGATCAGCAGCAACAAATTGCATATGATCCTGGTGTATACGCACAAATTACTGTAGAGGTGGTTAGGGCATGGAAGACTTTACAAGGACATGGAGGTTTACAAGGTCAATTATCTAAGGTAATACAAGGAGCTAATGAATCTTACGCTGAATTTGTAGATAGGCTTATTCAAACCGCTACCAGAGTTTTGGGGAATACAGAACAAGCAATGCCATTAATAAAACAACTGGCTAATGGCCAAGCGAATTGTTAGTGCAGAGATATCATTAGACCATGGAAGCATGAAGATTTAAACACATATATTAAATTGTGCAGAGACATTAATGAACAAGAGCAAGTTTTGGCAGCTGCAGAAAAACAGGCTTTAGATGCCAGAGACATTAATGAACAAGTGCAAATTGTGGCAGCTGCCGTAAAACAGGCTTTAGATGCCAGGACAAGAACATGCTACAATTGTGAACAAAAAAGGTATTTTAAAAGGAATTGCCCCATAGAAGGACGGTTTAACAAAACTAGGTATCAAAGGAGTAGAATACTGGGTATTTGGCCACAATGCCATAGAGGGAGACATTGGGCTAATGAATGCCGTTCTCAAATCACCATAGAGGGTACTTCAATATCAAAAAACAAACAAGGACCAGGTGTTTATCCATGACATCATGGAGAAGAGCATCGGGCTCCATTTGCCAAAAAATGACAGGGAGGCCCAATGCTCTGGGGCCCAAAACCACAAATATACGGAAAACTGGAGGAACCCAGCAACCCCATCAGTGTAGTGGCCAGTACACATTGTCCATCAGATCCCTCATCAGACAAACCAGAGGGAGTGCAGCATTGGAAATATGTGCCTCCACCAGATCCCTACTAACTCCAGAGTTGGGAGTTCAAATCATTCCCACAGGAGTAAAGGGACCTCTTCCCAAAGTAACAGTAGGCTAAAAATTATTGGGACGCAGATCTTCTACTATATTAAGACTTATGATAAGTCCTGGGGTAATTGATCCCAATTCTGAAGGTGAATTAAAAATTATTGCCAGTTTTCCTAAGGGTACATCAGTAATTTCACCAGGAGATAGAATAGCACAGTTACTAATAATACCCACCTACATGAAAAATTTTCCAGTCGTACTGTAGAAAGAGATTCCAAGGGATTAGGCTCCACAGGGGTAGATTGGGCTATGCTTTCTTTAAATTTAGATTCTCGCCCCATGCTAAAACCAAATATTCAAGGACATGAATTTAATGTGCTCCTGGATACAGGTGCAGTCCTTGGCATCATCTCTCATCAAGAATGGCCAAAACATTGGCCATTACAACAAGCCACTCAAACGCTTTGAGACATAGGAGTGGCGACTAATCCCCATAGAAGTGTGATGGTATTAGATTGGAAAGATCCTGAAGGATGTGAAGGAACTATAGAGCCATATGTATTGGATCATCTTCCCGTAAATTAATGGGGACGAGAAGTCCTAGATCAATTAGGTTTGAAATTAACAAATAACATCAATCAAAATGCACCCACTATTATGGCTAGAGAAGGTTTTAGGAAAGGAAAAAGATTAGAAAAACAAGAACAAGGTATAGCAGCACCAATTCAAATAGACCAAGCAACAGACAGACATGGGTTGGATTTTCAGAAAGGGCCACTGAGACAATAAAAATTACTTGGAAATCCGAAAGACCAGTATGGGTTCCTCAGTGGCCCCTGACTAAAGAAAAGTTACCAGCAGCCCATGACCTGGTCAAACAACAATTAGCGGAAGGTCATATACAACCTTCTGTATCTCCCCATAATACTCCCATTTTTGTCCTCAAATGAAATCTGGTAAATGGAGATTATTGCAAGTTTTAAGAACCATTAATAATGAGATGGTTATTATGGGACCTGCTCAATCGGGGATCCCTCAATTGTCTGCTTTGCCAATAACCTCGTATGTTTTCACTATAGATATTAAAGATTGTTTTTTTTTTCAATTCCAATTCATTCTGAGGATAGTCCACGTTTTGAATTTACTTTCCCTGCACTGAATCATGAAGTTCCTGATCAGAGATATGAGTGGAATGTATTCCCTCAAGGGATGGCTAACAGTCCAACTATGTGTCAAATTTATGTTAACAAAGTAATCCAGCCACTTAGAAATCAAAATCCTGAACTACAAATATTTAACTATATGGATGATGTATTATTAACACACAAAGCTAAAAACCCAATGCTAGAATGTTATGCCACACTTACAAACTTATTAAAAATTATAATCTAGAGATAGCAATAGATAAAGTACAATTAAATTTTCCAATTAATTTTTTCGGAGTTCTATTATCCTCAACCATCATCTGCCACCAAAAATGCAAATACGAGTAGATCAACTAAAATCAATTGATGACTTTCAAAAGTTTTGAGGAGACATAAATTGGATAAGGCTTTATCTATGTATACCACCAGGAGAGTTGGGACCTTTATTTGATATCCTAAAAGGTCCATCTGATCCAAATTTACCCAGAATGTTAACGCCTGAAGCAAGAAAGGCATTAAAAATCATTGAAACATATATGAGAAATATGCAATTGGATAGAGTTGATATAATTTTGCCTTTTACTAGCAACAAAAATATTCCTACAGGAGTATTTTGGCAAAATGTCCATTATTATGGATACATTTATCTTATTCTTCTAGCACTATTATTACTAGGTATCCTGAGGCTGAGGGACAATTAATACTCATAGGAATAAATGCAGCAAAGGGAGTGTTTGGAATTTCTCACAATAAAATTATTACTCCTTATACTATGAATCAAATTGATTAATTAGTTAATGAGTTAAATACTTGGGCAATGACCATGTGTAAATCTAATGTTTCATTTGATAACCACTTACCATCTAATCCTTTATTGTCTTTTAGGTCACCACATCTTGTAATTTTTCCAAAAATGACAAGAAAAACACCTATATTGAATGCTAAAAATATATTCACTGATAGGTCATATAATGGTACAGCTTAAATGGTTACACTTGATCAAACTGTTACATTTTTAGTACCCCAACAGTCAGCTCAAAAGTGGAGCACAATGCAGTATTACAAGCTTTTGTGATGTTTAAAGATTCTGTAATTAATTTATTTTCCAATAGTCAGTATATATTTAATGCTATGGTATTCCTTGAAGGTGCTGGTAGGATTTCCCCTTCAGTACTGTTTTCTCTTTGCTTTCCAATATACAAAGTCTAATCTGGGACCAAAAAGATCCATTCTTTATAAGACGTATCTGGGCACATACAGGATTGCCTGGAACCCTTAGTTTGGGCAATGATTTAGCAGATAAAACTACACATGACATAAATTCATATTTTCTCTACACTAGAAGAAGCTATAAATTTTCAAAAAAGTTCCATGTCAATGCTAATACTTTACAAAAGCGTTTTGAAATAACTAAGGAACAAGCTAGACAAATAATAAAACAATGTCAAAATTGTGTGACCATTTTACCACAAGTTAATCCTGAAGTCAATCCAAGAGGATTGATACCTAACCATATTTGGCAGATGGACGTCACACACTTGCCAGAATTTGGAAAATTAAAATATTTGCATGTTACAGTTGATACTTCTTCTGGATTTTTGATGGGCTCCCTTCATGCCGGAGAAAAAACTAAAGATGTTATAGCTCATTGCTTAAAAAATTTTGCCACTGTGGGCGTTCCAAAACAGTTAAAAACAGATAATGCCCCTGGTTATACTTCTACCTCTTTTAAACAATTTTGCTCATCATTTGGCATTACTCATATAACAGGAATCCCATACAATCCACAGGGAAAAGGCATAGTTGAAAGAGCACATCAAACTATTAAAATGTACTTATTAAAGCAAAAAGACGGAATTGGGAAGGGGTATATATTCCCCAAAGACAAACTTAAAATAACCATTTTTACTCTAAACTTTTTACATTTGGATTCATGAGGACTTAGTGCTGCAGAAAGGGATATATGTCCAAAAAATATGCATAAGCTCAAGGTACTTTGGAAGGCTATTCTAACAGGACAATGGAAAGGTCCTGACCCAGTAATTGTGTGGAGTCCAGGGTCTGTTTGTGTGTTTCCACAGGAAGAACAGCACCGATTTGGATTCCAGAGAGATTAACTAAACTGATTTGTATAGACCAAAAAGAAGATGATTTGGCTCAAATCAATAACAGCTGGTATCCAAAACTCCAGTCTGGCTATTCTTACATCTGCGACAGAACCAGGATGCTTTTTTCAATATCAATTTTATTATTGCCCTTTCCCACAACATGAAGTTCTATTTTGTGTTTTTGAGCTCATGCAAACCTAGGTTACTGTTTTGCTGATCATTTCTATTTTTTGACTATAATTTTTTAAACATTCCAATGGTAATTTCACCTGTAAAAATTTATAATGCCTTTACTATTATGTAATGTGTTGTATATATTATATTATGTGTGCACACTTGTGTTTTGTGTCATATGTTTGAATGTACATATGTCCATATATCATATATGATGAGCGCTCATGAAAAAATGGATCCAAATATTTTTTTTTATTCACGTGTTTTAAATGTTTTAATTTAAATTGGGTAAACAACTGTTGAGGACTGTTTTAATATGTGAACAAAAAAGGACGTTAACAGAACTGTTTGTTTACTTTCACCTTTCCTTTTCATTATATTGAATAATTCTCTTCAAGATAATGTAAATTGTTAAGAAAATTGTTTTTTTAGTACCTTTTAGAATGATACATAATTTTTTTAAGCCATTATTGCCAGAATTCCTCTCTTCATCCCAGTGTCGGTGAAGACAAAGATAAAACCAATCTACAGATTCTGCAATAGCCATCACTGAACTGTTTGCAGAACTTGCCTGGACTATGTATCACTTGTGTGCATTTTGAACTATCTGTTGGTGCAACGACTTGTGGTAGTGTTGGGGTATTTATACTGATGCTGTCATTGGTGGTACAATTTTTCCAAAAGGAGCCATCAACTGGCTTGGTGTATCTTCCCTTTTCTCACTTGATAGAGGTCAGGAACCTTACAGAGGAAGGCGAAAGACTTCATCTGCAATGACTGCTCTTTTGGCCATTTTGGTTTTGGATGCACACATGGGATCTTTCTTTAGATCCATCAGGTGCTGAGAATATAATCAACAGCCTCACACAGGGCTAAGACACTGATTCAGACAAATCCCTTTCCAAAGCAATTAAGCAAAGAGCCACAGGTGATGCCCATTCATTTCCATTTGAAAACTGTTTTCTTCAGGTTTCACAAAGGGGTGTCCTGTGGCAAAGAACATCCTGACTTTCAGGGAAACAGAACAATAGTTAAGCAAAAGGCCTGAAGTAGGATTTATCCACTGAGACTTTACATTTCAAACTGATATCTGAGTTTTCTGAGATGTTTGCCATTCCCTTCAGCTATCCATTACATGGCCATGTCACAGAGCTTGGAGGTGGTACATATCTTGGACACAAAACCATGAGCCTCTTCTGGAGAGTGGCCAGAATTCAGGAAAAAAACAGCAACTTAGGAAATTAGCAGATGTTGCCCATTGATAAGGCAAGCCACAGTCCATTCATAAATTGGGCAGGATGAATGCTGGGAAGCTTTCTACTAGACAGGATACATCCATTGAATCATTCTCTTTTCTAAAGTTTACAACCACGGACACATTGGGATACACAGACATAGAAACACTCACCTTGTGAAATGACTTATTAAAAACAGTTCACTCCAAACCAAACAAACCACCTTTCCTACATATTCTCAGAACATGAGACAAACCAAGAACCCACACCCACACCCACAAAGGCACCTCCTTCCCCCAAATGGGTCTGTGACTATCCGGAGTGTTCTCTGACTGGTGGACCACACTGTGTTCCCCTGAAATGGCCTGTCCTGTATCAGATTAGGTCTCCTTGGCCAACTCTGTGAAGTTGTCAGTAGCCAGAGGTGAGCTCCTACCTACTTGCTCAGGAAAGGCCCCTCTTTAGAGCTCTCCTGGTATTTGGCCTTTCTCATATCAGTAGGAATCAAGAAAGAATGACTCTGTCTTTGGAAAATCCAAACAATTGAGAACACTGGGACTGGGACTGGGACTGGCTCTGGGTGCCTGGCTTCCTAGATACCAAGTTCAGAGAGTTCCATCACCAAGGAAGTGACTTTAGTCACTTCCTTCAGGAACTGAATGAGTTCACCGCCTTGGCAACCACTTTGACCTAACATTTTATTCCAAGGGTCCCATTAGATGGAGGCTGGCCCTGCTTCTTCTGACACTTTCACAAGTTTGAATTGTATGTCAACCATAGGCACCCATGGACAGCTCTCCACACAGGCCTGGTTTGGTCCATCTTCTCTACATTAAGAAAAGAGAGGCTGATTCAGACACATCCCTTCATCCTGAGCAGGTTGTTTGCCATGTAAGATGATGTTTGCTCTCTCAGGTCTTTCACAGCTGCCTACAACTTATCCAGGGATCATTTCTGTATGGACATTCGAGGTTCTCAACTGGTGGAAGATCACCTACATTCCTGTATTGAAATACCAACTCCGTCCCTGCTCTTCTGAAAAGTTAGATTGAGGGAACAGTGTATGATTAGGGTTAATAACAGGTTCAATTTTGGTTAGGAATCATTCTGAGGGTTGAATAATGGTATTGGGAACCTGCGAAATTTACAAGAATATATAGGGGATATATAAGTATGAAAATAGAAATCTTGGTAAGATTTGAAGCCCAGAAGGGCATTGGGCACTTGATTTACATTCTGAACAGATGACTCAGATAAATCGATATACAATGGCATAGAACCATGTACCATGGATAATTGAATGTAGAAGAGAACATGCAGTCAAAAAGGAATAGTCGGTAGGATCAGGAGATAGTCATTAGTTTTAGGAAGAAGAGTGAGTATACGATTTCGAACAAAAGTTCTTTAGCAATAGGGTTTCGGTTAGAGAGTAAATGTAAATGTCAGCACATGTGAAGAGTCAGTCACGATGATGAACTGAGAAAAATATGTAGGAAAGCTGATATCAATAGAGACATTAGGATATCAGACAAAGTATAAAGTGAGTCATAATATTAGACATTTTTAACAGGGTTGAGTTTGAATATATAATCTTAGGAAGAAAAAAATATGTAGTCACCAGTAGAATTGAAATTTGAGAGCATTACGCAACCTGGACATCGATGTTTTCAGTAATCCATGTTCCCTTTCCATTTAGACTTTGGTACATCATAAGTGTCATCTTTGTGTTTAGTCTCCAGAATATTACTGTGATAAAATGTATATGTAGATCAGGTGACACGAGTATTTCTTCCACAATTTCTGGGAGCAACATTGTGAATACATATGAATTAGAATTGGGTGAAAAAAGAGGTGTATCCTGTTTCTATGAATATAGAGATAATGCATGAAGAGACCATATGGTGAATAAATAATATAACTGGTGCCACATTAAATAATGGATTGAATTGATATCTGAAAATATATAAGAATTCTTATATTGATATAAAATCATTCATTACAACCAGTTATACATCTAATGGTAATAATAGGGTTATGTTTTTTTTTTTTATGAAGAGTGTGTGAGTTTTGCTTCAAAAGTGATTATGGAAACCGAAAATAATGTGTTTGGAAAGAAGTCTCATGAAAATTCCAGTCAAGAAACATGGAGGAATACATGTGTTCTGAAGCAGAAAGTGATTGAAAGTGAAACAAATGCCTATAAATTTGCTAACTGGTGTGTGAAATATATATCCCATGATATGAATAAACTGAAGAAATAGTAATGTACCAGTGTTGAATATAAATGAACATCAAAATACACATCATGTCCCATAGGAATCTACTTGCATTGATTTTAAACTGGGTAAGTTACTGTAGAAATATTAGCATTTGTTTGCACCATTCACTGAATTTAGTTTTCAGTACTAGGAAACAAATATGTATTTCAGGTGGATGAATATTTCTGAGAATAATCTTGTGAAAAGTTGATTAGAAATCCACATAGATGAACATGAATGAATTTAGGCAGTGCATAATAAGATGCATATATTTCATATTTTGAAAATTCTGGAGAATATATATATATATATATATATATATATATATATATATATATATATATATATATATATATATATATATACACACACACACACACACACACACAATACCCACACAGAGAAATTAAATAGTAGCAATATATATGACAATCAAAATTCATTGTGAAATATATATGCTCCACAGATCCAAAAATATTCATTTTACTGAACATAGATTTATATATAATGTTCTTCAACCAGGAAGCTCAACCTTAAGTTGAATTTTCAGTTCCAACAGTGTTTATGAGGAGTGATCTTTTCTCACAATTTGTATCTTCCAAGTCAGATACCTCACAAAAATGTACGTGTGATACCAGTTAGGATTCTATATGTGCTTATAAAAATACATGTGCTGAATAGGCTACAGAGAAAGGGAGACAGGAATTCACATATTTGTTAACTTTAAAAACACATGGAGAACTATTTCAACAAAAAATCGACTACATTTATAACTCCTGACCTATATAATGCAAAAAACACGTCCAAAAACACACCAGGCCTCCTCTGAACTGCTTGTATTTCCATTCTGTTTGGGTTATTTTTCTCCATCATATTAGGATTAGTAGTGAGAGTCTAGTAGGGTATAGGTTAGTGTCAGGGATTCAGTATTTCGAATGGAAATTTGGAAAATTAATCCAATGTGTATGCAAATATGTGCTACACAAAAATCTTCCCACTTTCATCCAGAACAATGCCTTGACAATACCTTCGCCCCAAGTAAGACACAATTAGAGGAAAAGAGTTAGAAAATCTGTGAATACATAAGTGGAATGGAAAATTCTCAGGAGTTTACAACCGTGGAGGTGGTAGAGGAGTTTCCAAAAGTAAGGGATAATGTAAACTCTCCACAAACGTGGAGCTCTGCTGGCCTAAAGACTTCTTGAGAAACTGCCTCTGAGGTTGGGCACTTGAAATATATTTTGTTGTACGGAGCTTTTGGTTCCTTTCTAGTGAGTCCATCAAAGATGGGTCTGCATCTATGTGTCACCTAGAGGACATGGTTTCTGATTTTCCAATGAATATGAGGCAAGAATGCTGAATTCTCTCTTTGGATTTAAATTGTGGCAACAGGGGGCTAAGTGGTCTCCACCCTGTGGACTGTGAAGCCATTTGGAATTCCTCCAATGTTTCTGGTGTTAATTGCTGCTGCACTGGATGTTTGGTATGTGCTTCATGAAATACAAGGAGATCAACAAGGACACAGTGCTGTAGGGAGGTCTGTCATGTGTGGTGGGAAAGAGTCTGCAGAAGAAAGCACCCACCAGGCTTCAATCTCACATAGCTTGCCCCCTTGAGCATAGCAACCGGATTCTGAATATTGCCCTGAAACCTCTGCATATAACAAGGTGCCTTTACATATAAGGGTCTGCTGGCTGCACCATGTCAGTCACAAGCCATTTGGAATCCAATGGCAGATCCACATGGCCCCACCAGAGATGTTTTATCACACACCTGCACACCACTGCTCTAGGCCCACTAGTCAGCAGGCTCCAACTTTCTGGCATCTCTGTTCTACACCATTTCATGAAACCCAGTTTATCAAGGCACTGTATGGTACACTCATGGTCAGCAACAGGACATCCAAATGTTCTCCAGTGCCAGCTGTTCATGGGAATTTCAAAAATTTCATGGTATTTATCTAGCCATTTTTCAAGGATGTAGTTGGAGGCACTGTGGGTTTCAATTCATTCTGGAACCATTAAATGTGAGAAAGTTCATTTCAAAGAAAGCTCTGGAGAGGTATCACAGGCAAGGCTTCCCAATGAGTGGCCAAAATGTCACATGAAGGCAGGGGCTTTGAGGTCTACAAGGTGAGGTCCATGTGTGTTTTGCCTCTCAAGTACAGATGCCAAGTTTTTCAGAATAAAATCATGTGATATCCTGGCTGATATTCCCAGTGCTCTGTGGAAAGCCACTCTGGCCCTAGAAAAGTTTGCAAAGGCAATTCTTATGTGTGGCCTCCTAAGATCACAACACAATTCATGGCAATACTTCTCTGAGTTCAGTTCCAGAGTTCAGTCTCTAAGAGGAATCACACCAGAGTTCAAGACCAGGTGGACCAAATCATCACTTTTAACTGCCACACAAATGACCACAATTAAAACCAAAACACTCCCACGTATCCCTCATCTTCGTCCATATAGGCACTCATCATAAACTCTGGCTGGTGTTTTCCATGAGTTGTGCATCTCAGGAAAGTGTCGAAAATAAGCTCCCTTGCCACTCATTTGCCTAAAGTCAGGGTGGCCTTGACACCCTTCGTGTGAACCAGGAGTGATCAAATTGGCCTGCCATTAATACTGATCTGCTTCTCCAATTTGAGGCCTACTGACGGTCACGTATAGATTATTCATGTAATTTGGAGTCATGATAAAACCCAAGCACTTCTGCTGGGCTTTGAAGAACTCATTTGACCCAAAGGATCCCTATTTTCATTTGATGGAATTCAGGAACCTAACAGAGGAAGGCAAGAGACTTCACCCACAATGACTGCACTTTTTGCCATTTTGTTTTTGGATGCATACATGGGATCTTTATTTAGATCAATCAGGTGCTGAGAATCTAAGCCACAGCCTCACAAAGGGCCAAGAGGCTGATTCAGACACATCTCTTTCCAAAGCAATTAAGCAAAGAGCCACAGGTGATGCTCATTTATTTCCATTTAAAAACAGTTTTCTTCAGACTTCAGAAAGGGGTGGCCTGAGGCAAAGACCTTCCTGACATTCAGGGCAACAGAACAATAGGTAAGCAAATGGCCCAAAGCAGGGTTTCTCCACTGATACTTTCCTGGTCACACTGATATCTAAGTTTTCTGAGATGCTCGCCATTCTCTTCAGCTATCCAGTACATGGCCATGTGACAGAGCATTTAGGTGGTACATATCTTGGACAAAATACCATGAGGCTATTCTTTAGTGGGGCCAGAATTCAGGAAGAAAACAGGAACTTAGGAAGATAGCAGGTGTTGCACATCAATAAGCCTGCCACACTCTTTTCATAAATTGGGCAGGATGAATGCTGGAAAGACGCCTACTAGACAGGAAACATCCATTGATGCATTCTCTTTTTTAATGTCTACATCCATAGACACAGTGTGATACATAGACATAGAAACACTCACCTTGTCAAACGACATTCTAGAAACAGTCCAGTCCAAACCAAACAAACCGCTTTTTCTACCTGTTCTCAGAACATGAGACAAAACCACAAACTCACACCCACACCCACAAAGGCACCTCCTTCACCCAAGTAGGTCTGTGACTATATGGAATGTCCTCTGACGGCGGGCCATACTATCTTTCTCTGAAATTGCCTGTCCTGTCTCAGATCTGGTCCTTTGGCCAACTCTCTGAGGTTGTCAGTAGCCAGTGGTGAGCCACTACCTGCTTTTTAAGCACAGGACCATCTTCAGAGCTTTCCGGGCATTTGCCCATCCTCAAATCAGTAGATACCAAGAATGACTGACCCTGTCCTTGGTAAATCCAAACAAGTGAGCCCACTGGGAGTGGGACTGGGAATGGCTCAGGGTGCCTGCCTCCTGGATCCCAAGTTCAGAGAGTTCCATCACCAAGAAAGTTAGGTAGGTCAATTCCTTCAGGAACTGAATGAGGTCACTGCATTGACAAACACTTTGTCCTAACAGTTGCTTCCAAGAGTCTCATGAGATAGAGGCTGCCCCTAGTTCCTGTGACACTTTCACAAATTAGAATTGCATATCAACCATAGGCACCCGGGAATAGCTTTCCACACAGGTCTCATTTGGTCCATCTTCCCTACATTAAGAATAGAGAGGCAGATTCAGACACATCCCTTCATCCTGACCAGGGTTTTTGCCATGGAAGATGACTTTGCTCTCTTAGGTCCTTCATAGCTGCCTACATCTTATCCAGGGATAATTTTTGCATGAACCTTTGAGGTTCTCAGCAGGTGGAAGATCCCCTATATTCCTGTATTGTAAGACCAACTCTGTCCCTGCTCTTTTATAAAGTTATATTGAGGGAACAGTGTATGATTAGGGTTAATAACAGGTTTGATTTGGGTTAGGTATCATTCTGCGAGATGAATAATGGTATTGGGAACCTGCGATATTTACAACAATATACAGGTGAACTAAGTTTGGAAACAGAAATCTAGGTAAGATTTGAAGCCCATTAAGGCATTACGCCCTTGAGTGGGTTACATAGATTTGAATTATATTCTGCACAGACATCTCAGATAAATCGAGATACAATGGCATAGAACCTTGTACTTTGGATGATTGAATGTCGAAGAGAACATCCAGTCAAAAAGGGATAGTCGGTAGGATTAGGAAGATAGTCTGTAGGTTTAGAAAGAAGAGTGAGTATAGAAGTGGGACAGAAAGTTCTTTAGAATTAGAGTTTTGGGTAGAGGGTGAATGTAAATGTCAGCATATGTGAAGAGTCAGTCAAAATAATGAACTGGAATAATACGTAGATAAGAAGATATCAATAGAGACATATGTAAATTAGGCAAAGTATAAAGTGAGTGATAGGATTAGAAATTTTGAACAGGGTTTAGGTTGAATATATAGTCTTAGGAAGAAACAAATATGTAGTCACCAATAGGATTGACATTTGAGAGCATTAGGCAACCTGGACATGGATGTTTTTAGTAATCCATGCTCACTCTCCATTTAGGCCTTGGTAAAATCATAAGTGTGACCTCTGCTTTTTGTGTCCAGAATATTACTGTGAAAAAATGCATATGTAGATCAGGTGACATGAGTATTTCTACCACCAATTCTGGGAGCAACATTTTGAAGACGAAGAAATTAGTATTGGGGTTACAAATAGATGTACCCTGTGTCTATGAAAATAGAGATAATGCATGAATAGACCATACTGTGAATTAATAATATAACTGTTCCAACATTAAATAATGGATTGATTTGATATCTGAAAATATACAAGAAATCTTATATTGATATACAATCATTCATTCCAACCAATTATTCATCTAATGGTAATATTAGGGTTATGGTTTATCATGAAGAGTGTGTAAGTTTTGTATCAAAATGATTATGGAATTTGAAAATAATGTGTTTGAAAAGAAGTCTCATGAAAAGACCAGTCAAGAAACCTGGAGAAATACATGTGTTGTGAAGCAGGAAATGATTTGAAGTGAATCAAATGCCTACAAATTTGTGAACCTGTGTATGAAATATGTATTTTATGATGTTCATAAACTGAAGAAATAGCAATTTACTAGTGTTGAATAAAATGAACTTCAAAATACACATCATGTCCCATAGGAATCTACTTGCATTGATGTTAAACTGGGCCAGTTACTGTAGAAATATTAGGATTGTATGCACCATTCACTGAAGTTAGTTTTCAGTACTAGGAAACAAATATGTATTTCAGGTGGATGAATATTTCTCATAATGATCTTGTGAAAAGTTGATTACAAATCCACATACATGAACATGAATGAATTTAGGTAGTGTATATAAGACACACATATTTCATATTTTGAAAAATTTAGAGAGTGTGTATATATATATATATATATATATATATATATATAGATATAGATAGATATAGATATAGATATAGATATAGATATAGATATAGATATAGATAGATAGATAGATATACACACACACAAAACACACAGAGAGGCAATTAAAAGTAGCAATATATATGCCATTTGAAATTCATCATGAAACATATATCAACCAGATTCAAAAATATTTATTTTACTGAACATGGATTTATGTATAATGTTGTTCTACTAGGAGGCTCACCCATCATTTGAATTTTCAGTTCCAACAGTGTTTAGGAGGAGTGATCTCTTCTCACAATTTGTATCTGCCAAGTCAGCACACCTCAAAAGAATATATGTGTGATACCAGGTAGGATTCTATATGTGCATATAAAAATACATGTGCTTAATAGGCTACAGAGAAAGAGAGACAGGTATTCACATATTTGTTAACTTTAAAAACACATGGAGATCTATTTCAATTAAAAATTAACTAGATTTATTACACCTACCCTATATCATGCAAAAGGCAAGTCCAACTATACACCATGTCTCCTCTGAACTGCTTGTATTTCTATTCTGTTTGGGTTATTTTTCTCCATCATATTAGGATTAGTAGTCATTGTCTAGTAGGGTATGGTTTAGTGTCAGGTGTCTCGGCCGGCAGGACACATCAAAGTGTGCGTCAAACCTCATTGGGGAGGAATGAAGGGACAAGAGAAATGAGAGATGACAGCAAGACAGGAGTTCTGATCATGCTGCAAACTTTTACAGTTTTCACAGGGTATTTATATGTTGCAGATAGGAAATCTCTCTTATGATCAGTTGCTGGATGTCTTCACAGTGTGAGATAACCTCAGGATATTTCAGAAAGACAGATGGCCGCAGGATGTCTCAGGGAGATAGATGGCTGTCGGATGTCTCCTATGCAGGATGTCTCCCAGAGGGCTGTTTCTTGTAAGTGTCAGGCTATTCTTTGAGGAGAACTTCCTTCTAGCCCCTCACCTTTCCCCCTTTCTTATATAAAATATTTGACCATACCTTACTGGCCAATGTTTAAGGGGGTGATAGAGGCTCTGTTTCTCAAGGAGGCCTTAGAATATCTCCTGATCTGAGAGAGCATGTTTACTGAAGATTTCTTGGTGGCCATGACATGTTTTCGAGGAGACGGCTTTGAGGGGGATGCATGCCAACCGCCATGCACCAGAGCGTGTCACTCAGAGGTCTTGTGTTTGGGTATCCATGTATCCATCCTCCCACAGTCTTTCCTGCACCCTCCATTATTATGGCCTAAGGTCCTCACTTCATGGGTGCATCCTCCCCCAAGCGAAGGGGCACATTGAGGACGAACCCTTATGGCAATGGCAGAAGATGGTTAGTCAGAGCTGTTACTTATAGTTTTATGTAAGAAAGAGAGATCTGTGGGGATGCAAACTTAAGAAATAAGCCTGTGAGAAGGGTAGAACATCCTTTTAAATGTTGGCAGCAAGGTCTTCCATCTCCAGACGATGATAGTGCACCTGTATGAGCTTAGAGGCCAAAATATTAATCTGTTCTTTAATAAATTGTACCAGCCTGTTTATAATGTAGGGTCCTATGGACACTATTAAAAGTAAACCCAACAAAGGGCCTATTAGGGGAAGAAGGTAGGGTAGAAATCCATTAAGCCCAGTCCAGTGTGGATTTTCAAATAGTTCCCTTCGTCTCTTTTTTAGATCTTCTTGAACCTGCTTAATTTTAGTGCATACTATGCCTGATTAATTGGCATAAATGCAGCATCATTCCCCTAAGGCCAAGCGAATACTTCCCTGGTTAGCTGTTAGCAAATCTAAGCCTCGTGTGTTTTGAAGGAACACTTCTGCTAGGGAGTCTATTTGGTCCTGCAAATCTTTAATGGTTCCTGATAGAGTTTGTACATCATTTATAAAGTTGTTGAGACAGGCGACGGTAAGAGTGTATAGCCGTTCCTAAACCAGTGTACCTGTGCCCACAGCAGCTGTTATTTCAAGGCTTGCAATGAGTGGTAAGGCATGTATTGCCCGCCTGTGTCTTATGACTTAGGTGTCTAGGCTAGGAATGGGTAGACGTTCGTCTCATGGGACAATAGTTATATCAGGGAGGAATAAGGTAAGAACACAGCCACTGATCCAATTCGCTGGAAGCCTGGGGAAGGCCAAGTTTTCTCCACACATAAAAACTGTGCCATTGGGTAACAAAGAGTTGGGTTGGGTGAGGAATAATTTTGTACTGTTGAGCAATTTCCAAAGGAAGTAACTCCAGCATCAATATCATAGGTATTATTCTGCATCGTGCCTAAAAGACATAATGTAAATGTGCCTACAGGCTGTAATTATAAAAAAATCTGGGTTGGCATGTATTATCATTGTCTATGATAGAATTAATAGGAACTGCCATAGGCATGATTGTCCCTGTTGTCATGCAGAGCCAGCAATCACCAGCAAGGGTGGGGTTGGAATTATTAAGCAAGGAGA
Source organism: Callospermophilus lateralis (assembly GCF_048772815.1). Taxonomy (NCBI): domain Eukaryota; kingdom Metazoa; phylum Chordata; class Mammalia; order Rodentia; family Sciuridae; genus Callospermophilus; species Callospermophilus lateralis. The sequence goes on from NC_135319.1 coordinate 12,830,772, forward strand.
AGGTAGTTTCCAAAATTTCTAATGTATTAGTATCTAAACCTGGGAGCTGGGATTTAGGCTACATTAAGGGATGATATGTGAGCTCAGGAATTTGGGGTTTCAAAAGTTTGATTATCTGAGGATGCTTGACGATAAGAGACCCCTGTAGGGGCCTTAATGGGCCAGCAGGAGGGTTTACCAACAGTGCCTTGCCACCCAGGTGACTGTAGCTTGGTGTATTTGCCATCTCCTCCCTGGTCAAAGAGAAAGGGGGTATAATGAATAGTGGTCCCCCCTTCTGCATGAGGTTTAGTTAGGGAGGCTTCAAAAAATGTTTCTCCTTGCTTGTTAACACAAATTAAGAGCGACATATAACAAGAGCCATACATTGCCTGTGTATTCGTACAGGTTGCAGAACAATTTTGGAGAGCTTTACTTATACTAGGGGGAATAATCTTTGGCTTGTTAACACATACACATTTAGGCTGATGAACTACTCTGAGTTTATGGTCAACCTCGGCCAGGAGGTAAACCACTTTAGTCACGCAGTCAGCAGTCTGGGTCCAACTAGTGGGAGCCTGAGTCCAAGATCCTCACTTGCACTCGCAGGGGGGCCCAAAAAGCTACTCCATGATGTTGGAAGGTGGAGGGCCAAGGCCTCCGTGTAGAACCCTGTTCAGCAAAGTGCCTTAAGCAGAATCCAAACACAGATTGTTGGCTGCATCTGAAAAAGAGGAAAATTTGTCTTCAGGGGGAGGACCTCCGTCTCTGGGTTGAGGTAAGTCATTAACCTGTTTAACCAGGTGTTCTGGTAACTATCTTGGGGCTGCTTGCTCTTGGTTCAAAACACAAGCTGAGCCTCATCCCCAGATGAAAAGAGGATCTGGGCCTTTCCATTTATTTGTAAGGGGATTGTGCCACATAACAGGTGGGCGAACAGAATTGGACGAGGAATGCCAGTGTCTGTCTGTGGCTGAATGGACTTCACTGTCGAGAGTAAGAAAAATAAGGGCAAATAATGCATGGTTAAGGCGATGCCTTGGAGTGGTAAATATAAAGGCGGAAGCCTTAAAGAGGGTTAGCCAAGTCTTTAAGGTATGGTGGGCACGTTCCACAATGCCGCGGCCCTGAGGTTTGTATGGAATTCCAGTAGTATGACAAATTTGCAAGGTAGCACAAAATTCTTTAAACTTGGCACTGGTATATGCAGAACAATTTTCTGTTTTAATATGTAATGGTTTACCCATTACGGAAAAGGCTGAAACAAGATGAGAAAGGACATCTTTGGTACCCTCTCCAGAATGCGGTCATGCAAAAATAAAGCCACTGAAGGTATCTATAGAAACGTGTATATATTTGGTTTTTCCAAATTCAGGAAAATGAGTAACATCCATTTGCCAAAACTGATTGGGCAGTAATCCTCTGGGGTTAATTCCCAAGTGTTGAATGGGGAGGGAGACAGCGCAACCAGGGCATGTTTTTACTATCTCTCGTGCCTGTTGCCTGGTAATTTTACAAAGTAATCGAAGGCTCTGGGAATTTAGATGGTGAAAATTGTGTAACTCCATGGCCTTTTGAATGGATCCAACAAAAATTGGAAAGATGGAACGAGTTGCTACATCAGCTTGGAGATTACCTTGTGTTAGAGGGCCGGGAAGATCAGAGTGTGCCCTGATTTGTCCTAAGAAAAATGGGTGTTGTCTGGCCTAAATTAGTTGCTGAAGCTAGTGAAACAGAAAGGCTACATTGGAAGAAGCCTTAATAGTGAGTGAAATCTCCAGCAGGAGCACAGAATGAGCAATGCAGGCACTGTCTGCATAAATATTAACAGGATTATCAAAAAATGTTATAAAAACTTGTGTTATGGCAAACAATCCAAAAACTGTGCTGACTGATAGACACTATCAAAGGTGGTAGGCTGGTTATTGACAACAAAGACTGCATGGCCATTATTGGAACCATCTGTAAAGACAGTAAGGGCTTGAGGAATGGGAGCCTTTTGAGTAATTTTGGGAAAAATAAATGGATGTAACTGGAGAAAATTTAAAAGGGGGTCATTGGGGAGGTGGTTATCAATTGTTCCCAAAAGCCTGATAGGGCAATACCTGATTCATCCACTGTCTGTAGTAAAAATTGGGTTTGGTCCTTAGTATATGTAATTAAAATATTATCAGGGTCTTTGCCAAAATGTTGTCAAGAAAGCAAACGACATTTAATAATAATAGAAGCTACCTGAGCAAGATAAACAGTAATATCCTCGGAGGATGTGGTGGGTAAACGGACCCAAAGCAAGGGGCAGCCTTTAATTTTAAAATGTGTATTTCGCTGCCGAAATACTCCTGTGGGTGTATGAGGAGTGTGTAAAATAACCAGAACCAGAGGGTGGTTGTAAGAAATTTGTGTAACAAACTGTTGGGCAATGGTTTCTGTGACTTGGTTTAATGCCTATCATGCCTCGGGAGTAAGCTTTTGAGAGAAGGAGGGGTGAGAATCACCTCTCAAAATATCATTAAGAGGCAAAAGTACACAAGTGGGTAATTTTAAATATGTTCTTATCCATTGAATATCCCCAGGTAATTTTTGAAAATCATTAGGCATGTGAAGATGGTCCACACGTAGTTGAATTTTAAGAATTTGGATCTGATTATCTTGAAGTTTAAGGCCCAAATAGGTATAAGGGTCCTGTGTTTGAAACTTATCAGGAGCTATCTGTAGTCCAAAGGTAGTGAGGGTTTTGTAAAGGTCCAAGTAATAATTATAAAGGTCATGGGTGTTAGGTGCAGCAATTAAAAAATCATCCATTTAATGTAAAATATAAATTTGTGGCCATCGCTCTCTCACAGGGTCTACTGCTTGAGTAACGTAATTTTGGCAAAGACTAGGGCTGTTGGCCATACCGTGGGGAAGAACCTTTCATTGAAATCTCTGCATAGGGCCCTGAAAATTAATGCGAGGGACACTAAAGGCAAAATAGTGTCTATCCTCAGGATGTAAAGGAATGGTAAAAAAGCAAACTTTTAAGTCAATAACCATTTTACAATTGTTTTTGGGAATTGCCACTGGTGTGAGAATACCTGACTGTAGTGCTCCCATCGGGAGCATAACTTTATTAATGGCACACAAATCTTGTAAAAGGCGCCACTTGCCTGATTTTTTATTGATAACAAAAATTGGAGTATTCCATGGTGAGGTTGAGGGCTCTACATGGCCAGCTGCCAGCTGTTCCTGCACTAACATGGAGGCAGCCTCCAATTTTTTCTTAGGTAAGGGGCCACTGATCCACCCACACAGGAGTCAAAGTCTCCCAAATAATTTTATCTGCATGAGGTACAGGAGGGTCAGGGACCAACACTAAAAATCCGAATACCCAAGGCCATATGTATTTGTTTTTTGTATTGGTTGTATAGGCTCAACCAGTTTTTGTCTCAGTCTCCCCAGGCTTGTACCAGGGACAAAATTCATATGAAGCATTTGATGAGTCACCATTGAATTGGGACTGGGAAGAATAACTTCCATTTGACTCAAAATATCTCGGCCCCATTGGTTAATAGGTTAGGTCAGGAACATCAAAAAAAGTGACAGTTGACTTATTACCCTCTTTATCAGTCCAGCTAATAGACCTAGAGCTGACCGGAGGATTTTTTGATTGTCCTATCCCTTTAAGGTCAGTCAGGTTTTGGGGTGAGGGGCCAACCAGATGGCCAGTATTTTTTAGACATAATTGTGGCATCAGCTCCAATATCTAGAACTCCTTGGAATTTCTTTCCTTCAATAAGTAAGGTAAAGGTGGGTGTATTGTGAGAAATTGGCTGAACCCAATACACATCAGAGGAGCCCAAGGAGGCAGTCCCCCGCGGTAGGTTTGGGTGGTGGAAGTGCCTCCTGAATCCAAGGAAAGGAGTATTAATTGTGCAAGCCTTGTTCCTGCGGGGATGGCCACAACTCCATTAATAGCTGTGGCCAGTATTTTTATTTCTCCAGTGAAATCATTATCAATAATGCCAGGGAAGACCTGAACACCTTATAAGGTAGTAGACGCTCTTCCAAGAATAAGGGCACACGTATGAGATGGAGGGGGACCCTTAATTCTAGTGGGTATTAACTGGGTCCCATGCAATGTGTCTAATATTGTCTCAGTGGTGGCACAGAGGTCCAATCCTGTGCCGCCTGGGGTGGCTCGTTGGAACGAGGCAATTGTGGAGAAGGATTTTGAAGTAGGTTGGTAGTTTGGGAGGGAACAAACCTTATTGCCCCTGGGTTTGTCTTGGGCAAGTCGGGGCCAGGGGTTGGCCCTGCAGTGATTTTCCAAGAAGCAGGAAGAAATAGGCTGTCCGAGGGCATTTGTCTTAGATCTACACTCACTGGCCCAGTGATGACCTTTACCACATCTAGGGCAAAGAGTAGCTGGGGGCGGTTTAGCCCCAGTTTGAGGAGACACTATTCCTAGGGTTTGTTTGCCTATCAGACACTCGTGTGTAAAATGACGAGGTTGTTTTCAAGTAAAGCAAGTAGGTGAGCCAGGATTGTGAAAGGCCTTGGTAAAGGTGGCACCCAAGGCAAGACGCATGGCATGGGCTGCACCCACCCCTGCACAGAGTCTAATAAAGTCAGAAAGTTTTCTTTTATCCTTATGTGGTCGAAGAACACCCTGACATGCTGGCTTGGCGTTTTCAAAGGCAAGATGTTTTACAAAGGTGCTTTCGCTTTCGCTTGGTCCAAGCAAGCATTCTGTGGCTAGGTTAAGCCGGGAAACAAAGTCGCTATAAGGCTCGTGAGGCCCTTGTCGTATTTTTGCCAGGGAAGTGGTAGCTGAGGCCTTTTGAGGGATGCGTCTCCAAGCATGTAAGCCAGCCATCTGAATCTGTGCCAAAAGTCCAGCAGGGAAACATGCCTGTTTATTTTTAGTGTCAAAAGGCGCTTTGACCACTAACTTAACATAAGTCCAGGATTTAGAGGAGGCCTTTGTTAAATTTTTTTGAGCAGTTGCCCAACAGTGCTCTTTGAAATTGCGTTCCATAACAGGAAGTCTCCAGCACTGAGTGTACCTCGGGTTTGAAATTTCCAATCATTGGTAGTAAGCCATTGTGCGCTGAGGATTTCTAATAAAGCCACTCTGTAGGGCGCAGTGAGGCCAGAGTGAGCACAAGCCTTTTTAAGTTTTTCAAGAAAATGCAGGCTTAATTTTTAGTACACACTCTGGGTTCTTTCCTGCGTGGGGGTTAACTCCTCATCCTCTGAGTCCTGATCTCCTGGATCCATTTCCCCCGCTTTCTCCTCTTGTTCATCATGTAAGTCTTTGACCTCAGACTGGGCAGGCATATCTATCTGACTGCGGGTTACTGGGAATGTGAGAACAGGCTGATGGAGCAGCGTAGCCTTTTTATTAGACCGCCGAGGGGCAGCTTGCCTTGACTCCATGTCTAAGGCTAATGAGCAGAACTCAGAGTCAAGGGATCTTAATTCTTTTAAAAGTTGGATCTGTTCCCGTCTATGCTGGAGAGACTGTCGCAAGGGAGCCAGGCTAGGCAAGGAAAGTGGAGAAAAAATATCTGAGGGGGGATGTTGGCCCCTGAACGGCCGGATCACAAGAGGCATGAGGGATATAGGAGGGAGGTGGATGGGTAAGTTCTATAGGCTCTGGCAGGGACCTGAGAGGTGGTGGGTCGTCTGAATGGTGGTGAGCTTCTTTCTTCTCCAAGGTAGCCTCCTCCCCAGGGGTCAATGTGTCTCTGGGATTTAAAACTGGATAAAGGTAGTTGGTAACCATTGGAGCCTTATTCATTAGGGTGGTATTTTGAGGTGGACCAGGAAGGTTCCCAGGGTCCTGGGGAGACTGAGAAGGGTCTATATCTGTACTAACTGATGGGCATGCTGAGGGGGGACGAGAGGTCATTTGCATAGTCTCTTTCCCAATCCTGACAAATTTTAAGGTACCATTGTCAAAGGGTGAACTTTTAAGAATTTCATTAATTAAGTTCCAGTAAGAAAACGTGGGAACAGGCACCCTTTCTGTGCCAAAGTATTCATAATAATCTTTTAAACAGTCTCCTACTCTAAGTCATCATTTATCATCAATGGTTCCTTCAAAGGAAAACCATGGACACAATTCTCCTATGTATGAACAGAAAAATTTTAAGTCCTTTTTCTTAACACGTTCCCACCATGTCTTGAAGGACTCCTTCAGGGCTGACAAAAACAAATCATGTGACGAAACTGCTTGTCCCATGGTGGGTCACTCACTGTGCATCATCCCCACACTCCTACTGGATATGTCTCTAGGTGGTGTCTGCTGAGGCAATCGCGAGCTCCGCTTGACCAAGTCTTCCAGGAGGACGGGGTTCCCCCTCAGTCAAAGGCTTGAGACCCAGTTGGTGGGCGCCAGATGTTCAGGCCGGCAGGACACATCAACGTGGGCAGCGAACATAGATGGGGAGGAATGAAGGGACAAGAGACACGAGAGATGAGAGGAAGACAGGAGTTCTGATCAAGCTGCAAACTCTTATTGTTCAACCAGGGGATTTATATGCTGGAGATGGGAAAGCTCTCTTATCAGTAGTTCCTGGATGTCTTCACAAGGTGAGATAACCTCAGGATGTTTAAGGAAGACAGATGGCCGCAGGAAGTCTTCGAGAGACAGATGGCTACAGGATGTCTCCCAGGCAGGATGTCTCCCAGGGGGCTGTTTCTTGTAAGTGTCAGGATATTCTATGAAGGAGAATTCCTTCTACCTATGAAAGACAGGGATTCAGTATTTCGAAAGGAAAATTGGAAAATAAATCCAATGTGTATGCAAATATGTGCTACACAAATATCTTCCCACTATTATTCAGAACAATGCCTTGACATTACCTTCACCCCATGTAAGACATAATTAGAGGAGAAGAGTTACAAAATCTGTGAATACATATCTGGAATAGAAAATGCTCAATAGTTCACAAACTTGGAAGTGGGAGAGGAGTTTCCAAAAGTAGGAGACAGGGTAAAAACTCCACAAACATGGAGCTCTGCTGGCCTAAAGACTTCTTGAGTAACTGCCTCTGAGGTTGGGCACTTGAAATATATGTTGTTGTTAGAAGCTTTAGCTATCTCTGTAGTGAGACCATCAATGCTGGGTCTGCATCTATGTGACGTGAAGGACATGATTTCTTATTTTCCAATGAACATGGGGCAGCAGTGCTTAATTCTCTATTTGTAGGTAAACTGTTGCCACTGAGCGCTAAGTGTCTCCCAGTGTAGACTGTGAAGCCAATTGGTCATCCTCCACTTTTTGTGGTGTTTCTTGCAGCTGCACTGGGAGTTTAGTATTTGCTTCACGAAATACAAGAAGTTCAACTGGGACACAGTGCTGGAGAGAGTTCTGTCACGTGTGGTGTGTAAGGGTCTGGAGGAGAATGCAACAACCAGGCTTCTATTCCACATAGCTTGCCCTCTTGACCATAGTAATCTGATTCTGAACATTGCCCTGAAACCTCTAGATATAACAAGATGCCTTTACATACAAGGGTCTGGGGGCTGTACCATGTCAGTCACAAACCATTTGGAAGCCAATTCCCAATCCACATGATCCCACCAAAGCTGTTTTAACACACACCTGCACACCACTGCTCTAGGCCCACTACTCAGCAGGCTCCAAATTACTGGCATCTCTGTTCTACACCATTTTCATAAAAACCAGTCAATCAAGGCACTGTCTGGTACACTCATGATCATCAATAGGACATCCAAAGGTTCTCCAGTGCCACCTGTTAATGGGAATTTCAAAAATTTCATGGTACTCATCTAGCTATTTTTCAAGGATGAAGTTGGAGGCACTCTGGGTTTCAATTCATTCAGGAACCATTAAATGGAGAGGAATCTCATTGCAATGAAAGCTCTGGAGTACTCTAACAGGCAAGGTTTCCCAAAGACAGGCCAAAAGGTCACATGAAGCCAGGCGTTTGAGGTCTACAATGTGTGGTCCATGTATGTTTTGACTTGCAACTATGGCTGCTAATTCTTTAAGAATAAAACTGTGTGCTATCCTTCCTGAGATTCCCATTGCTGTGTGCAAAGCCACCCAGGGCTTAAATCTCAGTTTCCAAGGGCGACTCTCATGTGCGCCCTCCTGAAATCCCAACACAATTCATGGCAATACTTCTTTGAGTTAAGTTCCACAACTCAGTCTCTAAAAGGAATCACACCAGTGTTCAAGCATAGGTGGACCCAGTCATCTCTTCCAACGGCCACACAAAGGACCACAATTAAAACCAAAACACTCCCACATGGCCCTCATCTTCTTCCATATAGACACTAATCATACCTTCTGGCTGTAGGTTTCCATGAGGGGTGGAGCCAAAGACAGTGTCCAAAATAAGGTCCCTTGCCCCTGTTTTCCTAAAGTCAGTGTGGCCAGGGCACCCTTCCTGTGAACCAGGAGTGATCAAAGAGGCCTGCTGTTAATACTGCTCTGATTCTCCATTTTGAAGCCTACTGACTCTGGGGTATAGATTCTTTATGTTAATTGGAGTATTGAGAAAACCCAAGCACCTATGGGCTAGCCTCTGCAGGGCTTTGAAGAACTCCTTTGACCCAAAGGATCCATAATCTCAATGATGAAGGTCAGGAACCATACAGAGGAAGGAGAGAGACTTCATCCACAATGACTGCTCTTTTGGCTCTTTTGGTTTTGGATGCACACATGGGATTTTTCTATAGATTCATCAGGTGGTGAGAATCAAAGCCATAGACTCACACAGGGCCAAGAGGCTGATTCAGACACATCTCTTTCCAAATCAATTAAGCAAAGAGCCACAGGTGATGCCTATTCATTTCCACTTGAAAACTGTTTTCTTCAGGCTTTACAAAGTGGTGGCCTGAGGAGAAGACCTTCCTGACATTCACGGCAACAGAAGAATAGGTAAACAAAAGGCCCAAAACAGGGTTTCTCCACTGAGACTTTCCTGGTCACACTGATAATTGAGTTTTCTGAGATGTTCCCATTCCCTTCAGCTATCCAGTACATGGCCATGTCACAGAGTTTGGAGGTGGTACATATCTTGGACACAAAACCACGATCTTATTCTTGAGATTAGCTAGATTTCAGGAAGAATACCAGAACTTAGGATGGTAGTATGTGTTGCCCATCCATTAGGCAAGCCACAGACCATTCATAAATTGGGCAGGATGAATGTTGGGAAGCTTTCTACTAGACAGGACACATCTATCGATGCATTCTCTTTTCTAATGTCTACAACCACGGACTCAGTGGGATACACAGACATTGAAACACTAGCCTTGTGAAATGACTTACTAGAAACAATTCACAGCAAACCAAACAATCAAACTTTCCTACCTATTCTCAGAACATGAGACAAAACCACAGACCCACACGGACACCCACAACCACACAGACCCCCAAGTAGGTCTGTGACTATCCTGAGTGTCCTCTGACAGGGGGGCCATAATACATTGCCCCATAAGGGGCTGTCCTGTCTCAGATCTAGTCTCCGTGGCCAACTCTGTGATGCTGTCAGGAGCCAGCAGTGAGCCACTACCTAATTTCTCAGGAAAGGACCCTCTTCAGACCTTCCTGGGATTTGGCCATCCTCACATCAGTAGGTACCAAGAAAGACTGACTCTGTCCTTGGTAAATCCAAACAAGTTTGACCACTGGGACTTGGACTGGGACTGGCTCTGGGTGCCTGGCTTCCTGAATCCTAAGTTCAGAGAGTTCCATAACCAAGGAAGTGAGGTGAGGTCACTTCCCTCAGGAACTGAATGAGGTGAGTACATTGGCAACCACTTTGTCCTAAAAGTTGCTTCCAGATTCCGATGAGATGGAGGCTGCACCTACTTCTGTGACATTTTAAAAATTTAGAATGGTATATCAACCATAGGCACCCGGGAACAGCTCTCCACACAGGCATGGTTTTGTCCATCTTCTCTACATTAAAAAGAGAGAGGATAATTCAGATACATCCTTTCGTCCTGACCGGGTTGTTTGCCATGGAAGATGACTTTTGCTCTCTAAGGTCCTTCATTGCTGCCTACATCTTCTCAAAAGATTATTTCTGCATGGACTTTTGAAGTTCTCAGCTGGTGGAGGATCCCCTACCTTCCTGTACTGAAAGAACAACTCTGTCCCTGCTCTTCTGTAAAGTGAGATTGAGGGAACAGTGTATGGTTAGGGTTAATAGCGTGTTCGATTTGGGTTAGGAATCATTCTGCTATATGAATAATGGTATTGGGAACCTGTGATATTTATAAGAATATAGACGTGAAATACATGCATGAGAACAGAGACCTAGGAAAGATTTGAAGCCCAGAAATGCATTGGACCCTTGATTGATATACTTAGCTTGAATTATGTTCTGCACCAAGGTCTCAGATACATCGATATACAATGGCATAGGACCGTGTACCTCGGGTGATTGAATGTAGAAGAGAACATCCAGTCAAAAAGGGATAGTCCGTACGATTAGGAAGATACTCAGTATGTTTAGGAAGAATAGTGAGTCTAGGAGTTGGACCAAAAGTTCTTTAGCAATAGGGTTTCGGTTTGAGAATGTAAATGTCAGCACATGTGAAGGGACAGTCACAATGATGAACTGGGGAAAATATGTAGGAAAGCAGATATCAATAGGGACCTTAGGAAATCAGGCAAAGTATAAGGTGAGTGATAGGATTAGATATTTTCAACAGGCGTGAGGTTGAATATATAATCTTAGGAAGAAACAAATATGTAGTGACCAATAGGATTGACATTTGAGAGCATTAGGCAACATGGACATGGATGTTTTTAGTAATCCATGCTCACTTTCCATTTAGGCTTTGCACAATGATAAGTGTGACCTTTGCCTTTTGTGTCCAGAGTACTTCTGTGGTAAAATGTATATGTAGATAAGGTTACATGAGTATTTCTTACACCATTACAGGGAGAAATATTCTGAAAACTTATACATTATTACTGGGGCTACAAATAGGTTTACCCTGTGTTGATGATTATAGAGATGATGCATGAATAGACCATATTGTGAATAAAGTATATTACTGGTTCCAACTTTAAATAATGGATTGAATTTACATCTGAAAATATATAGGAAATCTTATATTGATAGATACACATTCATTCCAATCAGTTATATATCTAATGGTAATATTAGGGTTACGGTTTAACATGAAGAGTGTGTGAGTTTTGCTTCAAAAATAATTATGGAATCGAAAAAAAAAAATGTTTTTAGAAAGAAGTCTAGTGAAAGGACCAATATAGAAACAAGGAGGAATACATGTGTTCTGAAGTAGGAAGTAATTGAATGTGAACCAAATGCCTATAAATTTGTGAACATGTGGATGAAAATATATATCCTATGATGTCCAAAAACTGAAGAAATTGTAATGTACCAGTGTTGAATAAAAATGAACTTCAAAATACACATCAAGTCCCATAGGAATCTACTTGCATTGATGTTAAACTGGGTCAGTTACTGTTGAAATATTAGGATTTGTAAGCACCATTCACTGAAGTTAGTTTTCAGTACTAGGAAACCAATATGTATTTCAGCTGGTTGAGTATTTCTGAGAATAATCTTGTGAAATGTTGTTTATAAATACACCTGCAGGAACATGAATGAATTTAAGGACTGTATAATAAGAAACATATATTTCATATTTTGGAAAATCTGGAGAACACACACACACACACACACACACACACACACACATTTATATGTAGCAATACATATGCCAATTGAAATTCATCATGAAATATAATTCATCCACATATCCAAAAATATTCATTTTAATGAACATGGATTTATGTATAATGTTTTCCACTAGGAAGCTCACCCATAGGTTGAATTTTCAGTTCCATCAGTATTTAGGGGGAGTCATCTCTTCTCACAATTTTTATATTACAAAGTCAGTGAGCTCACAATAATGTACGTGTGATACCATGTAGGATACTATACATGCATAAAAAAATACATGTGCTGAATAGGCTACAGAGTAAGGAAGACAGGAATTTACATATGTGGTAACTTTAAAAACTAATGGAGAAATATTACAATAAAAGTTGACTAGATTTATAGCACATACACTTGATAAAGCAGAAGGAAAATCCAAGTATACACCATGCTTCCTATGAAAGGCCTGTATTTATATTCAGTTAGGTTTCTTTTTCTCCAGGATATTAGGATTAGTACTCAGAGTCTAGTAGGGTATGGGTTAGTGTCAGGGATTCAGTATTTCAAATGGAAAATATGAAAATGAATCTAATGTGCATGCAAACATGTGCTACACATAAATCTTCCCACTCTCATCCAGAACAATGCCTTGACATAACCATCGCTCCAAGTAAGACACAATTAGAGGAGAGGAGTTAGAAAATCTGTGAATACATATATGGAACGGAAAATGCTCAGGAGTTCACAACACTGGAGTTGGAAGAACAGTTTCCAAAAGTAAGGGAGAGGGTAAACACTCCACAAACATCGAGCTCTGCTGGCCTAAAGACTTCGTGAGAAATTTCCTCTAAGGTTGGGCACATGAAATATATGTAATTGTCAGGAGATTTAGCTTCGTTTGTAGTGACACCATCAAATCTGGGTCTGCATCTATGTGACGTGGACGACATGGTTCCTTATTTTCTAATGAACATGATGCAGCAGTTCAGAATTCTCTCTTTGTAGGTAAACTGTGGCCACTGGGAGCTAAGTGTCTCCCCGTGTGGTCTGTGAAGCCATTTGGTCATGCTCCACTTTTTGTGGTGTTTCTAACTGCTGCACTGTGAGTTTGGTATTGGCTTCAAGAAATACAAGGAGTTCAACTGGGACACAATGCTGGAGGGAGTTCTGTCACGTATGGTTGGTCAGGGTCTCCAAGAGAATGTATGAACCAGGCTTCTATCCTGCTTTCCCCCTTGACTCTAGCAACCTGATTCTGAACATTGCCTTGAAAACTCTCCATATAACAAGATGCCTTTAAATATAAGTTCTGCTGCCTGCACCTTGTGAGTCACAAGGCTTTTTGAAGCCAATGGAAGATTCAGGTGGTCGTACCAATAATATTTATTTACACACCTACCGTTCACTGCTCTACATCCACTACTCAGCAGGCTCCAACTTACTGGTATCTCTGTTCTTCACCATTTTCACAAAACCCAGTCAATCAAGGCACTATTTGGTACACTCATGATCAGCAATATGATTTCCAAAGGTTCTCCAGTGCTATCTGGTAATGGGAATTTCAAAAATTTCTTGGAATTTGTTTAGCCATTTTTCAAGGATGAAGTTGAAGGCACTGTGGATTTCAATTCAGGAACCATTAAATGGTGAGGAAGCTAATTTCAATGAAAGCTCTGAAGAATTCTCACAGGCAAGGCTTCCCAAAAAGTGGCCAAAAGGTCACATGAATCCAGGCACAATGATGTGTACTATGTGAGGTCCATGTGTTTTCTGACTCTCAACTATGGCTGCCAAGTCTTTAAAAAAAAAACATGTGATATCCTGGCTGAGATTCTCAGTGCTCTATGCAAAGCCACCCTGGACGGAGATCTCAGTTTCCAAGGGCGACTCTCATGCATGGCCTCTTAAATCCCAACACAATTCATGGATATACTTTTCTGAGGTCAGTTCCAGAACTCAGTCTCTAACGGGAATCACAGCAGAGTTCAAGCCCAGGTGGACCCAGTCACCTCTTCTAACCGCCACACAAATGACCACAATTGAAATCAAAACACTCCCACATGGCCCAAATGTTCTTCTATATTGACACTCATGATAAACTCTGGCTGGAGTTTTCCAAAAGGGGAGCATCCCAAGTCAGTGTCCAAAATAAGCTCCCTTGCCCCTCATTTGCCTAAAGTCAGGGTGGCCTGGACACCCTTCCTGTGAACCAGGAATGATCAAATAGGCCTGCCATTAATACTTCTCTGCTTATACAAATTGAGGTCTTCTGACTGTGGGGTTTAGATTATTTATGTGAATTAGTGTCATGAGAAATCAGTAGCACCTATGGGACAGCTTCTGCAGGGCTTTGAAGAACTCATTTGATCCAAAGATCCCTCTTCTCACTTGATGGAATTCAGGAACATTACAGAGGAAGGTGAGAGACTTCATCCACAATGACTGCTCTTTTGGCCATTTTGGTTTTGGATGCGCACATGGGATCTTTCTTTAGATCCATCAGGTGCTGAGAATCTAAGCCACAGCCTCACACAGGGTCAAGAGGCTGATTCAGACACATTTCTTTCCAAAGCAATTAAGCAAAGAGCCACAGGTGATGCCCATTCATTTCCATTTGAAAACTGTTTTCTTCAGGCTTCACAAAGAGGTGGCCTGAGGCAAAAAACTTCCTGACATTCAGAGCAACAGAACAATAGGTAATTAGAAGTCCCAAAGCAGGGTTTTTTCACTGAGACTTGTCAAAAGCCAGTGGTGAGCCACTACCTGCTTTCTCATAAAAGGCCCCTCTTCAGAGCTTTCCTGGCATATGGCCATCCTCACATCTGTAGGTACCAAGATAGACTGACTCTGTCCTTGGTAATTCAAAACTAGTGACACCACTGGGAGTAGGACTGGGACTGGCTCTGTATGCCTTGCTCCCAGGATGCCAAGTTCCATCACCAAAGAAGTGAGGTTAGGTCACTTCCTTCAGGAACTGAATGAGGTCACGGCCTTGGCAACCACTTTGTTCTAACATTTGCTTCCAAGGGTCCCATGAGATGGAGGCTTCCCCTACTTCCTGTGACATTTTCACAAGTTAAAATGGTATATCAACCATAGGCACCTTGGAACAGCTCTCCACACAGGCCTGATTTGATCCATCTTCTCTACATTAAGAAGAGAGAGAGGCCGATTAAGACACAACCCTTCATCCTGACCAGGTTGTTTGCCATGTAAGATGACTTGTGCTCTCTCAGGTCCTTCATAGCTGCCTACATATTCTCCAGGGATCCTTTCAGCATGGACCTTTGAAGTTCTCATCAGGTAGAAGATCCCCTACATTCCAGTATTATAAGACCAACTCTGTCCCTGCTCTTCTGTAAAGTAAGATTGAGGGAACACTGTATGTTTAGGGTTAATAACAGGTTCAGTTTGGGTTAGGAATTATTTTGTGGATGAATAATGGTTTTGGCATCCTGCGATATTTATAAGAATATAGAGGTGAACTGAATGTATGAAAACAGAAATCCAAGTAAGATTGGAAGGCCAGAAAAGTATTGGGCTCTTGATTGTGATACTTAGAATTGAATTACGTTCTGCACAGATGTCTCAGATAAATCGATATACAATGGCATAGGACCTTGTACCTTGGATGATTGAGTGTAGAAAAGAACATCAAGTCAAAAAGGAATAGTTGGTAGGATTAGGAAGATAGTAGGTAGGTTTAGGAAGAAGGGTGAGTGTAAGATTTGGAACAAAATTTCTTTAGCAATAGGATTTCAGTTAGAAAATGAATTTAAATGTAAGCACATGTGAAGAGTCTGTGACAATGATGAACTGGGGAAAATATGTAGGTAAGCCGATGTCAATAGAGACATTAGGAAATCAGGCAAAGTAAAAAGTGAGAGATAGGCTTAGACATTTTCAAAGGGTCGAGTTGAATATGCAATCTTAGGAAGAAACAAATATGTAGTCACCAATAGGATTGACATTTGAGAGCATTAGGCAACTTGGACATGGATGATTTTAGTAATCCATGTTAATTTTCCATTTAGGCTTTGGTACAATCATAAATGTAAACTTTGAATTCTGTGTCCAGAATATTTCTGTGAATACATGTATATGTAGATAAGGTGACATGAGTATTTCTTCCACCATTTCTGGGAGCAATATTGACTGATTACTTCTGACTGATAGGTACAGATTCTTTATGTGATTTGGAGTCATGAGAAACCCCAGCACTTCTTCAGGTCTTGAAGAACTCATATGACCCAAAGGATCCCTATTCTCACTTGATGGAGGTCAGGAATCTAACAGAGGAAGGGAAGATACTTCATCCACAATGACTGAACTTTTTGCCATTTTGGTTTTGGATGCACACATAGGATCTTTCTTTAGATCCATCAGGTGCTGATAATCTAAGTCACAGCCTCACACAGGGCCAAGAGGCTGATTCAGACACATCGCTTTCCAAGGAAATTAAGCAAAGAGCCACAGGTGATGCCCATTCATTTCCATTTGAAACCTGTTTTCTTCAGGCTTCACAAAGGGGTGGCCTGAGGATAAGACCTTCCTGACATTCAGGGCAACAGAAAAATAGGTAAGCAAAAGGCCCAAAGCAGGGTTTCTGCACTGAGACTTTCATGGTCACACTGTCCCTGCTCTTCTGTAATGTTAGATTGAGGGAAAAGTGTATGGTTAGGGTTAATAACACGTTCGATTTGCGTTAGGAATCATTCTGCAGGACAAATATTGGTACTGGGAATCTGCAATATTTACAAGAATATATAGGTGAAATATAAGTATGAAAACAGAAATCTAGGTAATATTTGAAGCCCAAACGGGCATTGGGCCCTTGAGTTGGTTACTTAGCTTTGAATTATGTTCTGCACAGATGTCTCAGATAAATCGATATACAATGGCACAGGAACTTGTACCTTGGATTATTGAGTGTCGAAAAGAACATCCAGTCATAAAGGGAAAGTCCGTAGGTTTAGGACGATAGTCTCTAGGTTTAGAAACAACAGTGAGTATAGTATTTGGACCAAAAGTTCTTTAGCAATTTCTTTTCAATAAGAGAGTGAATGTAAATGTCAGCACATGTGAAGAGTCAATCACAATGATGAACTGGGGAAAATATGTAGGAAAGCAGATATCAATAGACACATTAAGAAATCAGGCAAAGTATAAAGTGAGGGATAGGATTAGACATTTTCACAGGCTTGAGGTTGAATAAATAATCTTAGGAAGAAACAAATACATAGGATTTATCAATAGGATTTACATTTGAGAGCATTAAACAACCGGGACATAGATATTTTTAGTAATCCTTGCTCATTTTCCTTTTAGGCTTTGCTACAATCATAAGAGTGAGTTTTGCTTTCTGTGTCCAGAATATTACTCTGTTAAAATTTATATGTAGATCAGGTGACATGAGCATTTCTTCCACCATTACTGGGAGCAATATTTTGAAGACGTAATTGGGGAACAAAGTAGAGTACCCTGTGTCAATGTATATAGAAATAATATATGAATAGACCATACTGTGAATAAATTATGTAACTGGTTCCAACTTTAAATAGTGGATTGATTTGATATCTGAAATTATACAAGAAATCTTAAATTGATATACATACATTCATTACAACCAGTTATACACTAACGGTAATATTAGGGTTATGGTTGATCATGAAAAGTGTGTGAGTTTTGCTTCAATTATGATAATGGATATCGAAAATAATGTGTTTGGAAAGAACTCTCATGAAAAGACCAGTCAAGAACCTTGGAGGAATATATGTGTTCTGAAGCAGCAGGTGATTGAAATTGAAACAAATGCCTATAAATTTGTGAACTTGTGGTTGAAATATATATCCTATTTTGTGCATAAACTGAAGAAATAGTTATGTACCTCTGTTTAATAAAAATGAACCTAAAAATACACATCATGTCCCATGGGACACTGCTTGCATTGTTGTTGAACTAGGTTTTACTGTAGAAATATTAGGATTTGTATGCACCATTCACAGAAGTTAATTTTCAGTACTAGGAAACAGATATGTATTTCAGGTGGATAAATATTTCTGAGAATAATCTTGTGAAAAGTTGATCAAAATTCACATACATGAATATGAATGATTTTAAGGAGTGTATAATAAGATTCATATATTTCATATTTTGAAAAATATGATACACACACATACACACACACACACAGACAGACATTAAAAACAAGCAATATATTTGCCAATCGAAATTCATCATGAAATATATATCATCCACAGGTGCAAAAATATTTATTTCACCGAAAATGGATTTATGTATAATGTTGTTCTACTAGGAAGCTCACCCATAGGTTGAATTTTCAATTCCAACAGTATTCAGGAGGAGTGATCTCTTCTCATAACTTGTATCTGCCTCGTCAGCAACCTCACAAAAATGTAGGTGTGATAACAGGTAGGATTCTATATGTGCATATAAAAATACATGTGCTGAACAGTCTACAGAGAAAGGAAACACCAATTTGTTGAGAGCCACAGCTGAAGGGGCCCTAGCAAACTTCCAGCTCTCAGCAACATCCACCTGCCAGGTGATTATTGGCTCACAGCGGCCCCAGCAACATCTAGCTGATTGGCTCCTCTGTGGTGATGCTCATTGGGCTGTTTCCCTGCCCTTTCAGACCAGAGAGCTGATCATTGTGGGACTTTTTTGGCTCCACCCACGTGACCCAGCCAAACGGCATCAAGAGCAGGAGGATTGTGGGAGGTGGAGAGGCTTTTGGGTGTGACAGAGACTTTACAAGGAAGCCAGTGGTGGCAGTTTGGCTCTGAGGGTTTTTTTCCTGAGGAGCTGTTTTGTTTGTCATGTGTGGTTCTAAAAATATAGTTTGTTTCTTTTGAAAAGTGGCTCTTGAATCATGCCCAGCCAGACTGCAGCATTTGGTGGCTCGCATGGGGAGCGACTGAGGGTAAGTGATAAGGTAAACTGCTCTCCCCTGAGGGCAGGGCGAGAGGATGGGTAGCCATTTTAGGATTCCTCTTTTGTTTTGCTTCACTTTTGTTTTAACTTGCCTGTCCATGGAGATGAGTGAGATGGAAGGAAAACCTCTCATATCTGAGGAAAAATTATTTACGTCTGAGGAACAGATAGTGAGAAATGACCGATTCACATGTCAGGAGGATAGAAAGACCATAATGACTTTTTGTTGTTCCCTTTTTATTTCATTCTGTCTCGGTTTTGTCTGGCATCATCTTTTTGGGTTGTATTATAGTAGAAATACGGGATCAGAAATTAGTAAAAAACAAACTGAAAGACTGTTAAGTAAATTGTTAGAGGAAGGAGGCATCTCATTAAAGTCAAGAACAGTCAGGACATACGTTGATACAATACAAAAATGTAGCCCATGGCTTTTTAAGGAGGAGTTGTTAAATATACCATAAAGGAACCATCATGGTGAAGATTAAAAAGAGGAGAAAAGAACAGCCCAGGGACTCTGCCAGTTGACACATTGCCATTGAGGACGTTCATATCTGGTTTGCTTAGTCCAAAGACTTTAGTTCAGACAAAGATAGAGGAACAAAGCTTAGGGCAGAAAATGCCATGAGGGGAAAAGTTACAAAAGGAGACTGCTACTAACAACTTTCTATCACCAGAGGGCATAAGTTTCCAATCAACAGCGCCACCTCTACAGGAGATTGTTACTAACACCTTTCTATCACCAGAGTATGTAAATGTCCAAATAACAAGGCCACCTCCATATGCTGGGAGGCACCCAAACCCCGCAGTTGATAGTTCGGATCCTGAGACAGGATCTCAAGTATTAACATGCCCTGTATTTGAGGTAGGAGGGCAGCAAATTCACCATGCTTTAAATTTCAAAATAGTGAAGCACCTAAAAGAGGTTGTAACAACCTATGGTCCTCAAACACCCTTCATTGTAAGCTCTGAGGAATCCATTAACAACTTGAATATGACGCCAGTAGATTGGGCTAATATGTGTAAAGCTGTGCTAAATGGAGGTCAATACCTGTTATGTAAGGTTGCCAATGAGGAATTTTGCAAGGAGATGGCTAGGCAAAATGCAGAAGCTGGTTATCCTCAGAGAAATCTAGATATGTTGTTAGGAAAGGGACCTTAAGAGGATCAGCAGCAACAAATTGCATATGATCCTGGTGTATACGCACAAATTGCTGCAGAGGCGGTTAGGGCATGGAAGACTTTACAAGGACATGGAGGTTTACAAGGTCAATTATCTAAGGTAATACAAGGAGCTAATGAATCTTACGCTGAATTTGTAGATACGCTTATTCAAACTGCTACCAGAGTTTTTTTGGGAATACAGAATTAGCAATGCCATTAATAAAACAACTGGCTTATGACCAAGCAAATCGTTGGTGTAGAGATATCATTAGACCATGGAAACATGAAGATTTAAACACATATATTAAATTATGTAGAGACATTAATGAATAAGAGCAAGTCATGGCAGCTGCAGTAAAACAGGCTTTAGATGCCAGAGACATCAATGAACAAGGGCAATTTGTGGCAGCTGCAGTAGAACAGGCTTTAGATGCAAGGCCAGGAACATGCTACAATTGTCAACAAACAGGATATTTTAAGAGTAATTGCTCCATAGGAGGAGGGTTTAACAAAACTAGGTACCCAAGGAGCAGAATAATTGGTATTTGCCCACGATGCCATAGAGGGAGACACTGGGCTAATGAATGCTGTTCTCAAACCCCCATAGAGAATACCTCATTATCACAAAACGAACAAGGACCAGCTGTTTATCCACGATATCATGGAGAAAAGCATTCGGCTCAATTGCCAAAAAATGGACAGGGGGGCCCAATGCTCTGGGGCCCAAAACCACAAATATACGGAGCACTGGAGGAACCCAGCAACCCCATCAGGGTAGTGCCCAGGACACATTGTCCATCATATGCCTCATCAGACAAATCAGAAAGAGCGCAGGGTTGGACATCTGCGCCTCCGCCAGATCAGTACTAACTGCAAAGATGGGGGTTCAAATCATTCACACAGGGGTGAAAGGACCTCTTCCCAAAAAAACAGTGGGCTTATTATTGGGACGCAGCTCTTCTAATCTAAAAGGACTTATGATAAGTCCTTGGGTAATTGATCCCTTCATTATGAAGGTGAAATAAAATTTATAGCCAGTTCTCCAAAGGATATATCAGTAATTGCACCAGGAGATAGAATAACACAGTTACTAATAATACCCAGTCTACATGATAAATTTTCCAGTCATGCTGTAGAAAGAGGTTCCAAGGGATTAGGCTCCACAGGTGTAGATTGGGCTATGCTTTCTTTAAATTTAGATTCTCGCCCCATGCTAAAACCAAATATTCAAGGACATGAATTTAATGTGCTACTGGATACAGGTGGAAATCAGAAAGACCAGTATGGGTTCTTCAGTGGACCCTGACTAAAGAAAAGATACAATCACCCCAGAACCTGGTCCAACAACAATTAGCAGAAGAACATATACAACCTTCTGTATCTCCCCATTATACTCCCATTTTTGTCATCAAAAAGAAATCAGGTAAATGGAGATTATTGCAAAACTTAAGAGCCATTAATAATGAGATGGTTATTTTTGGACCTGCTCAGTCGGGGATCCCTCAATTGTCTGCTTTGCCAAAAACTTGGTATGTTTTAGTTATACATGTTAAAGATTTCTTTTTTCAATTTCAATTCTTCCTTAGGGATAGTCCACATTTTGCATTTACTATCCCTGCACTGAATAATGAAGGTCCTGATCAGAGGTATGAGTGGAAAGTACTCACTCAAGGGATGGCTAACAGCCCAACTATGTGTCAAATTTATGTTAACAAAGTAATCCAGCCACTTAGAAATCAAAATTCTGAAATACAAATATTTCACTATATGGATGATGTATTATTAGCACACAAAGGTAAAAACGCATTGCTAGAATGTTATGAAACACTTACAAACTTATTAAAAATTATAATCTAGAGATAACAATTGACAAAGTACAATTAAATTTTCCAATTAATTATTTAGGAGTTCTATTATCCTCAACCATGGTCAGTCCACCAAAAATTCAAATACGAGTAGATCAACTCCAATCAATTAATGACTTTCAAAAGTTATTAGGAGACATAAATTGGATAAGGCCTTATCTAGGTATACAAAGAGGAGAGTTGGGACCTTTATTTGATATCCTAAAAGGTCCATCTGATCCAAATTCACCCAGAATGTTAACGCCTGAAGCAAGAAAGGCAATAAAAATCATTGAAACATATGTGGGAAATATGCATTTGGATAGATTTGATAAAATTTTGCCTTTATTATTTATTGTACTACCAACAAAAAATATTCCTACAGCAGTATGTTGGCAAGAAGCTCCATTATAATGGATTCATTTTTCTTATTCTTCTAACACTATAATTAATAGGTATCCCAAGGCTGAGGGACAATTAATACTCATAGGAATAAAAGCAGCAAAGGGAGTGTTCGGAATTTCTCCCAATAAAAGTATTACTCCATACACTATGAATCAAATTGATTAATTAGCTAATGAGTTAAATACTTGGGCAATAATCATGTGTAAATATAATGTTTCATTTGATACCCACTTACCATCTAATCTTTTATTGTCTTTTTGGTCATCACATCCTGTAATTTTTCCAAAAATTACAAGAAAACACCTATCATGAATGCTCCAAATATATTCATTGATGGGTCAAATAATGGTACAGCAGCAATTGTTACACCTGGTCAAACTGTTACATTTTTAATACCCCAACAATCAGCTCAAAAGGTAGAGCTTAATGCAGTATTATAAGCTTTTGTGATGTTTAAAGATTCTGTGTTTAATTTATTTTCCAATAGTCAGTATATATTTAATGCTATAGTATCCCTTGAAGATGCTGGTAGGATTTCCCCTTCCTCTACTGTTTTCTCTTTTCTTTCCACTATACAAAGTCTAATCTAGGACAGAAAAGATCCAATCTTAATAGGACATACCAGGGCACATCCAGGATTGCCTGGAGCCCTTAGTTTGGGCAATGATTTAGCAGATAAAACTACACATGACATACATACATATTTTCTCTACACTAGAAGAAGCTATAAATTTTCATAAAAAGTTGCATATCAATGCTAATACTTTACAAAAGCATTTTAAAATAACTAAGTAACAAGCTAGACAAATAATAAAACAATGTCAAAATTGTGTGACCATTTTACCACAAGTTAATCTTGGAGTCAATCCTAGAAGATTGATACCTAACCATATTTGGCAGATGGACGTCACACACTTGCCAGAATTTGGAAAATTAAAATATTTGCATGTTACAGTTGATACTTCTTCTGGATTTTTGATGGGCTCCCTTCATGCTGGAAAAACACTAAAGATGTTGTAGCTCATTGCTTACAAAATTTTGCCACTTGGGCATTCCAAAAGAGTTAAAATAGATAATGCCCCTGGTTATACGTCTAACTCTTTTAAACAATTTTGCTCATCATTTGGCATTACTGATATAACAGGAATCCCATGCAATCCACAGGGACAAGGCAGAGTTGAAAGAGCACATCAAACTATTAAAATGTACTTATTAAAGTAAGAAGATGGAATTGGGAAGAGATATAAATTCCCCAAAGATGAACTTAAAACAACCCTTTTTAACTCTAAACTTTTTAAATTTGGATTTTCAGGACTTAGTGCTGCAGAAAGGCATATGTGTCCAAAAAAAGTGTATAAGCCCAAGGTACTTTGGAAGGATATTCTAACAGGACAATGGAAAAGTCCTGACCCATTAATTTTCTGGAATTGGGTGTCTGTTTGTGGGTTTCCACAGGAAGAACAGCAGCCGATTTGGATTCCAGAGAGATTAACTTAGGTTCTGACCCAGTGATTGCCTAAAGTCGGGGGTCTGTTTATGTGTTTCCACAGGGAGAACAGCAGCCGATTTGGATTCCAGAGACATTAACTAAAGCGATTTCTATAGACCAAAATAAGATGATTTGGCTCAAATCCATAACAGCTGATGTGCAAAACTCCAGTTTGGCTATCCTTACATCGGCGACAGAACAGGGATGCTTTTTTCAATATCTATTTTATTATTGCCCTTTACCACATCATGAAGTTCTCTTTTGTTTTTTTGAGCTCATACAGACCTAGGTTAATGTTTTGCTGATCAGTTCTATTTTTTGTCTATAGAGTTTTTAAACATTGCAATGATGATTTCACCTGTAAAAAGTTATAAGGCCTTTACTATTATATTATGCATTGTATGTATTTATTATGTGTGCACACTTGTGTTTTGTGTTATATGTTTGAATATGTGTATGTCCATATATCATATATGATGAGTGCTCATGAAAAAAATGGATCCATTTTTTTTAATTCACATGAATTAAATGGTTTAATTTAAATGGGGTAAACAACTGTTCAGGATTGTTTTAATATGTGAAAAAATAGGAGGTTAACAGACCTGTTTTTTTTTTACTTTTACCTTTCCTTTTCATTATATTTAATAATTCTCTTCAAGATAAGGTAAATTGTTAAGAAAATTGTTTTCTTTTAGTGCCTTCTGGAATGTTACATAATTTTTTCTTTAGCCATTATTGCCAGAATTCCTATCTTTATCCCAGTGCCGGTGAATACAAAGATAAAACCAATATACAGCTTCTGCAATACCCATCACTGAACTGCTTGCAGGACTTGCTTGGAATATGTATCACTTGTATGCATTGTGAACTCACTTGTATGCATTGTGAACTATCTGCTGGTGCAGCGAATTGTGGTAGTGTTGGGATACTTATGCTGATTCTGTCATCAGTGGTACAATTTTTCCAAAAGGAGCCCTCAATTGGCTTGATGTATCTTCCCTATTCTCGCTTGATAGAGGTCAGGAAACTTACAGAGGAAGGCGAAAGACTTCATCCACAATGACTGCTCTTTTGGCCATTTTTGTTTTGGATGCACACATGGAATCTTTCTTTAGATCTATCAGGTTCTGAGATTCAAAGCCACAACCTCACACAGGGCCAAGAGGCTGATTCAGACACATCCCTTTCCAAAGCAATTAAGCAAGGAGCCACAGGTAATGCCCATTCCTTTCCATTTGAATACTGTTTTCTTCAGGCT
Source organism: Callospermophilus lateralis (assembly GCF_048772815.1). Classification (NCBI taxonomy): domain Eukaryota; kingdom Metazoa; phylum Chordata; class Mammalia; order Rodentia; family Sciuridae; genus Callospermophilus; species Callospermophilus lateralis. The sequence continues at coordinate 12,855,522 of NC_135319.1, forward strand.
TCACAAAGGGGTGGCCTGAGGCAAAGACCTTCCTAACATTCAGGGCAAGGGAACCATAGGTAATCAAATTGCCCAAAGCAGGGATTCTCCACTGAGACTTTTCTGTTTACAATGATATCTGAGTTTTCTGAAATCTTCTCATTCTCTTCAGCTATCCAGTACATGGCTATATCACAGAGTTTGGAGGTGGTATATATCTTGAGCACAAAACAATGAGGCTATTCTGGCAAGAGGCCAGAATTCAGGAATAAAACAGGAACTTAGGAAGATAGTAGGTGTTGCCTGTCCATCAGACAAGCAACAGTCCATTCATAAAAAGGGCAGAATGAATGCCTGGAAGCTTCCTACTAGACAGGACACCTCCATTGATGCATTCTCTTTTCTAAAGACTACAACAACGGACACAGTGGATATACACACATAGAAAAACTCGCCTTGTCAAATGACTTACTAGAAACAGTCGACTCCAAACAAAACAAACCACCTTTCCTACCTATTCTGAGTACATGAGACAAAACCATGAACTCACACCCACACACACAAAGGCACCTCCATCCCACAAGTAGTTCTGTGACTATCTGTAGTGTCCTCTGACTGGTGGACCATACTATGTTCTTCAAAAATGGCCTGTCTTGTATCAGATCAGGCCTTCTTTGCCAACTCTGTTAAGTTGTCAGAAGCCAGCAGCTTTCTCAGGAAAGGCCCCTCTTCAGAGTTCTCCTGGCATTTGGCCATCCTCACATCAGGAGGTAACAAGAAATACTGACTCTGTCCTTGGTAAATTCAAACAAGTTTGCCCACTGGGACTGGGACTGGGACTGGCTCTGGGTGCCTGGCTTCCTGGATCCCAAGTTCAGAGAGTTCCATCACCAAGGAAGTGAGGTAGGTCACTTCCTTCAGGAATTGAATGAGGTCAATACCTTGGCAACCACTTTGTCCTAACAGTTGTTTACAAGGGTCCCATGAGATGGAGGCTGCCCCTACTTCCTCTGACACATTCATTAGTTAGAATGGTATATCAACCATAGGCACCAGGGAACAGCTCTCCACACAGGCCTGGTTTGGTCCATCTTTTCTACATTAAGAACAGAGTGGCTGATTCAGACAGAGTACTTCATACTGACCGGGTTTTTTGCCATGGAATTGGATTTTGCTCTTTCAGGTCCTTCAGAGCTGCCTAAGTCTTCTCCAGGGAACATTTCTGCATGAACCTTTGAGGTTCTCAGCAGGTGGAAGATTCCCTACATTCCTGTATTGTAAGACCAACTCTGTCCCTGCTCTATTGTAAAGTTAGATTGAGGGAACAGTGTATGCTTAGGGTTAATAACAGGTGTGATTTGGGTTAGGAATCATTCTGAGGGATCCATAATGGTATTGGGAACCTGCGATTTTTACAAGAATATATAGGTGAAATATAAGTATGAAAACAGAAATCTAGATATGATTTGAAGCCCAGACGTGCATTGGGGCCTTGATTGGCATACTTAGCTTTGAATTATATTCTGCACAGATGTCTCAGATAAATCGATATACAATAGTAAGTGATAGGATCAGACATTTTCAACAGGCTTGAGGTTGAATATATAATCTTAGGAAGAAACAAATATTTAGTCACCAATAGGATTGACATTTGATAGCAGTAGGCAACCTGGACATTGATGTTTTAGTAATCCATACTCACTTTCCATTTAGACTTCGGTACAAACATTAGTGTGACATTTGCATTTTGTGAAAGAAGTCACATGAAAAGACCAGTGAAGAAACCACGTGGAAAACATGTATTCTGAATTAGGAAGTGATGGAATGTAAAACAAAATGCCTATTAATTTCTTAACTTGTTGATGAAATATATACCCTATCATGTGTATTAACCGAAGAAATAAAATCTACCAGTATTGAATAAAAATGAATGACAAAATACACATCATGTTCCATAGAAATCTACTTGCATTGATATTAATCTGGGTCAGTTACTGCAGAAATATTAGGATTTGTATGCACCATTTACTGAAGTTAGTTTTCAGTACTAAGAATCAAATATGTAGTTCAGGTGGATGAATATTTCTCAGAATAATTTTGTGAAAAGTTGATTATTAATCCACATACATGAAAATGAATGAATTTACGGAGTGTATAGTAAGACACATATATTTCATATTTTGAAAAATCTAGAATGTGTGTGTATATACATAAACACACACACACACACACACAGACATTGAAAAGTAGCAATATATGCCAATTGAAATTCACCATAAAATATATGTCATCCACAGATCCAAATAAATTCGTTTTACTGAACATGGATTCATGTATAATGTTGTTGTACTAGGAAGATCAACAATAGTTTAAATTTTCAGTTCCAACAGCATTTAGGAGGAGTGATCTCTTCTCACAATTTGTATCTGCCAAGTCAGCCACCTCACAAGAATGTACGTGTGGTACCAGGTAGGATTCTATATGTGCATATTAAAATACATGTACTGAATAGGCTACAGAAAAAGAGAGACAGGAATTCACATATTCGTTAACTTTAAAAACACATGGAGAACGATTTCAACAAAAAATTGACTAGATTTATAACTCCCACCCTATATAATGCAAAAGGCAATTCCAATGATACACCATTCGTCCTCTGAACTGCTTGTATTTCTATTCTTTTTGGGTTAATTTTCCCCATCATATTAGGATTAGTAGTCAGAGTCTAGTTGGGCATGTGTTAGTGTCAGGGATTCAGTATTTCAAATGGAAATTTGGAAAACGATTTCAATGTTTATGCAAATATGTGCTACAAAAATATCTTCCCACTCTCATCCAGAACAATGCCTTGACTTTACCTTCATTCGAAGTAAAACCCAATTAGAGTGGAAGAGTTAGAAAATCTGTGAATACTTATCTGGAATCGAATATGCTCAGGAGTTCACAAACTTGGAGGTGGTAGAGAAGATTCCAAAAGTAAGGGAAAGGGAAAAAACTCCACAAACATGGAGCTCTGCTGGACTAAAAACTTCTTGAGTAACTGCCTCTGAGGTTGGGCACTTGAAATATATGTTGTAGTCAGGAGATTTAGCTTCCTTTGTAGTGAGACCATCAAATCTGGGTATGATTCTATGTGACCTGGAATACATGATTTCTTATTTTCCAAAAAACATTAGGAAGCAGTCCTTAATTCTCTCTTTGTAGGTAAACTGTGGCCACTGGGGGCTAATTGTCTACCCTTTTGAACTCTTAAGCCATTTGGTCATCCTCCAGTTTTCCTGGTGTTTCTTGATGCTGCACTGGGAATTTGGTATTTGCGTCACGAAATACAAGGAATTCAACTGGGACACAGTGCTTGAGGGAGTTCTGTCATGTGTGGTGGGTCAGGGTCTGCAGGAGAATGCACCAACCAGGCTTCTATCCCACATAGCTTGCCTCCTTAACCATAGCAACCTGATTCTAAACATTGGACTGAAACCTCTCCATATAACAAGATGCCTTTACATAGAAGCGTCTGCTGGCTGCACCATGTCAGTCACAAGCCAATTGGAAGCCAATGGCAGATCCACATGGCCCCACCACAGATGTTTTTTTTATCACACACCTGCCCATCACTGCACTAGGCCCACTACTCACCAGGGTCCAACTTCCTGGAATCTCTGTTCTACACCATTTTCATGAAACTCAGTCAATCATGTCACTGTCCTGCATATTCATGATCAGCAACAAGACATCCAAAGTTTCTCCAGTGCCGTCTGGTCATGGGAATTTCAAAAATGTCATGGTATTTATCTAGCAATTTTTCAAGGATGAATTTGGCAGCATGTGGGTTTCAATTCATTCAGGGACCATTAAGTGTTGTGGAAGTTCATTTCAAAGAAAGTTCTGGAGAACTCTCACAGGCAAGGTTTCCCAAAGATTGGCCAAAAGGTCACATAAATCCAGCCCCATTGAGGTCTACATTGTGAGGTCCATGTGTGTTATGACTCTCAACTAAGCCTGCCAAGTCTTTCAGAATAAAATCATGTGATATCCAGCCTGAGATTCCCAGTGATCTATGGAAAGCCACTCTGGGCCTAGATGTCAGTTTCCAAGGGTGACTCTCATACTTGGCCTCCTAAAATCCCAACACAATTCATGGCAATACTTCTCTAAGTTCTTTTCCTGTACTCAGTCTCTAAGGGGAATCACACCACAGTTAAAACCCAGGTGGACTCAGTCATCCATTCCAACTGCCACAAAAATGAACACAATTAAAACCAAAACACTCCCACATGGCCCTCATTTTCTTCCATATAGACACTCATCATATCCTCTGGCTGGAGATTTACATGAGGAATGCAGCCCAAGACAGTGTCCAAAATACGCTCCCTTGCTCCTCGTTTACCTAAATTCTGAGTGAGCTGGACACCCTTCCTTTGAACCAGAAGTGATCAAATAGGTCTGCCATTAATACTGATCCACTTCTCAAATTTGAGACCTACTGACTGTGGGGTTTAGATTCTTTATGTGAATTGGAGTCATGAGAAAACCCAAGCACCTATGTGCTAGCCTCTGCAGGGATTTGAAGAATTCATTTGACCTAAAGCATCCCTATTCTCACTTGATTGATGTAAGAAACCTTACAGAGGAAGGCGAAAGACTTCATCCACAAGACTGCTATTTTTGTCATTTTGGTTTTGGATGCACACATGGGATCTTTCTTTAGATCCATCAGTTGCTGAGAATCTAAGCCACAGCCTAACACAGGGCCAAGACGCTGATTCAGACAAATCTCTTTGTAGAGCAATTAAGCAAAGAGCCACAGGTGATGCCCATTCTTTTTTATTTGAAAAAGGTTTTCTTCAGACTTCATAAAGCGTTGGCCTGAGGCAAAGACCATCCTGACATTTAGGGCAATAGAACAATAGGTAAGAAAAGGCCCAAAGCAGGGTTTCCCCAATGAGACATTACAGGTCAAACTGGTATGTGAGTTTTCTGAGATGCTCGCCATTCACTTAAGCTATTCAGTACGTGGCCATGTCACAAAGCTTGGAGGTGGTACATATCTTGGATACAAAACCATGAGCCTATTATGGAGAGTGGCCAGATTTCAGGAAGAAAACAGGAACTTAGGAAGATCGTAGGTGTTGCCCATCAAAATGGCAAGCCGCATTTCATTTATAAATTGGGCAGGATGAATGCTGGTAAGCTTTCTAATAGACAGGACACATCAATTGATGCATTCTCTTTTCTGAAATCTATAGCCACGGACCCAGTGGGATACAGAGACACAGAAACACTCGCATTGTCAAACGACTTACTAGTAACAATTCAGTCCAAACCAAACAAACCTCATTTGTACCTATTCTCAGAACAAGAGCCAAATCCACAAACCCACACCCACACCCACAAAGGCACCTCTTTCCCCCAAGTAGGTTGTGACTATTTGGAGTGTCCTCTGAATGTGGGACATTCTGGGTCCCCCGAAATGGCCTGTCCTGTCTCTGATCTTGTGTCCTTTTCCAACTCTCTGAAGTTGTCAGGAGCCAGTGGTGAGCCACTACCTGCTTTCTCATAAAAGGCCCCTCTTCAGAGATTTCCCGCCATTTGGCCATCCTAACATCAGTAGGTACCAAGAAAGATTGACTCTGTCCTCGGGAAATCCAAAAAGTGAAACCACTGTGACTAGGACTAGGACTGGCACTGTTTGACTGGTTTCCTGGATCACAAGTTCAGAGAGTTCCATCACCAAGGAAGTGAGGTGACGTCACTTCCGTCAGGAACTGAATGAACTCACTGCCTTGTCAACCACGTTGTCCTAAGAGTTGCTTCCAAGCTTCCCATAAGATGGAGGCTGCCCCTGCTTCCTGTGACACTTTCACAAGTTAGAATGGTATATCAACCATAGGCACCCAGTAACAGCTCTCCACACTGGTCTCATTTGGTCCATCTTCTCTACATTAAGAATAGAGAGGCTGATTCAGACACAACCCTTCACCCTGACCAGGTTGTTTTCAATGGAAAATGACTTGTGCTCTCTCAGGTCCTTCAGAAGTGCCTACATCTTCTCCAGGGATTATGTCTGCATGGACCTTTGAGGTTCTCAGCAGGTGGAAGATCCCCTACATTCCCGTATTATAAGACCAACTCTGTCCCTGCTCTTCTGTAAAGTTAGATTGAGGTAAGAGTGTACGTTTAGGGTTAATAACATGTTTTATTTGGGTTAGGAATCATTCTGCTGAATGAATAATGGTATTGGGAACCTGCAATATGTATAAAAATATATAGGTAAAATATATGTATAAAAACAGAAATCTAACTAACATTTGAAGCCCAGAAGGGCACTGGGGCCTTGATTGGGATATTTATCTTTGAATAAATCGATATACAATGGCATAGGACCTTGTACCTTGGATAATAGAAGGTAGAAGAGAACATCCAGTCAAAAAGGATAGTCGGTAGTGAAAGGTTAATAAAATAGGTACTTGTCACTTCCTGTTTTTCCTTATGATATGTATGAGAATATATAGGTGAAATATATGTATGAAAACAGAAATCTAGGTAAGATTTGAAGCGCAGAAGAGCATTGGGCCCTTGATTGGGATACTTAGCTTTGAATTACGTTCTTCACAGATGTGTCAGATTAATCGATATACAATGGCCTAGGACCTTGTACCTTGGATGATTGAATGTAGAAGAGAATATCCACTCAAATATGGATAGTCCGTAGTGAAAGGTTAACAGAATAGGTACTTGTCACTTCCTGTTTTTCCTTATGCTTAACAAAACACTTTTGAAATCTTGAGAACTGTTTGCTTATCTTGTTCCCAGAATGTGCTGTTCCCAACTGCCAAAGTGTAGAATGTCCTCCCTCACCCGGTTGCACGCAAACCGACCACTCGCCAAGACCCATCAGTAAACTTCCCTCCCTGCCATCTCCAAGGAAAGTATATATGTTCTGCTTAAACTGCTCTCAGAGCTCTCTGCTCTATTCAAGTGAGCTCTGAGCCCCAGCATGCTGGACCCCCAATAAACCCTTTGCTGTTGGATAAGACAGTCTCTTGGTGGTCTCTTCCTTCAATGCTCGCCCGACCTTTACATATGGAGATTCCACCGAGTTCTGGCAGCACCAGACAAGAGACCATAACGGGCTCCTCTTGGGTTAAGTAAGGGGCCTCTTTCTGGTTTCAGTGTTAACCTTAGGGCTTGGAAAAATGGCTGTCAATGAAGAGCGTGAGCTCTCTCCGATGGTGGCTGACAGACATGTCACAGAGCCACAGGCCACGTCCCTGGGGGACACCCCAAAGGACTCGGAAAATCGAGGAACAATAGTCTCCTCGACTCAGTCATATTTTGTATCGGATTCGGTATTGCCAGCCCATTGGGTTTTGCTGGCTATTCAGTCCTGGTCTCAGTTTTGGATTTCTATTGAATGTCTTTATTGTCTTGTTTTGTCTGTGTCATGTGTCCTTGCATTCACTCTTTGTGTATGTTTCATTATGGGACACAGTACTTCAATACCCATGTCCCTGACCCTTGATCACTGGACCAAATTTCACTTAACGGCTCAGAATCTTTCCTTTTTCAGTAAAACGCTGGACCTGCCAGACTCTCTGTGCCTCAGAATGGCCCACCTTTGGACTCGGATGGCCTCTAGAAGGATCTTTCTGCTTCCCACTAATTTAATAAGCCAGAGATATTGTCTTTCAACTGGGCACACATAGCCATCCAGATGAACAGCCATATATCTTAACTTGTCAGGACCTCTGCAAATCTCCTCCTCCATGGGTGAAGCATTTCCTTGCCCCTTCCCCCACTCCTACTCCTTCCCCCACGATCTCTCAAACCCTCTTCTCCTCCTCCTCCTCCACCCTCTGTTCTCCCTGAGTCACAAATTTTGACTCTACTGGACTCTCCTCCCCTCCTTATTCCCTGCCCTCGTCCCCCAACCACCAACACCCTCTAAGTGATTCCCCTGCAGCTGACTCAGCCTCTCCACCGTTGGACGAAGCTAAGCTGGCCCAGCGCCCTCCAGATAACTCCTCCGTGGCACACACAGCCCCTCCTCCCCAGGAGGAAGCTGGCCTGGCTAAGGGAACTCACTGGCGGCGAATGTTTGAAAACCCTGGAACTCCTGTGATGATCCCCCTATGTCCCTACGGGCCAATGATTGACAAAGGCAATGGTGGGAAAATGCAAGCCTACCAATATTGGCCTTTCTCCTCTTCAGACCTATATAACTGGAAAAATAACAATCCCCATTTTTCCGAGGATTCTACCCGGCTCACATGTCTGGTTGAGTCATTGATGTTTTCACAGCCGCCTACTTGGGATGACTTTCAACAACTCCTAGGGACTCTCTTTATGACAGAGGAACAAAAGAGAATCCTCCTGGAAGCTAGAAAAAAAATCCTAAGACCAGATGGGAGACTGACACATCTTCCCAACATAATCAAAGCCGGCTTTCCCTAGAACCAACCCAACTGGTTCCCCAAAACTTTGAAGGTAGAAAGCATCTGTCCACTTATCACCGGGTTCTAATAGTGGGCATCCGAGCGGCCGCTAGGTGACCAACTAATTTGGCCAAGGTAATAGAGATTATTCAAGGGCCTGATAAATCTCCCTCTATGTTTCTAGAGAGAATTATGGAGACATAGGATATATACTCCTTTCAATACTCATGCAGAAGATCAAAAGGCATCTGTCACAATGGCCTTTATTGGGCATGCTGCCCTGGATATTTAAAGAAAGTTACAATGCTTAGATGGATTACAAGATATGACTTTCAGAGATTTAGTCAGAGAAGCTGAGAAAGTATACTATAAGAGAGAAACTGAGGAAGAGAAGGGAGCAAAAGGAGGATAAAAGAAACAAAAGACAGACTAATGAGTTGACTAAGGTCCCGGTCACAACAACCAAAGGGCCAGAAAATAAGAAATGGGGAGACAGGAAGGGATACCTGGTCGCAGGCCAGAGGCCACCCCTGACCTCAGATCAATGTGCCTACTGTAAAGAAAGAGGACACTGGGTTCAAGAGTGCCTTAGAAAGCGACAGCCAAGGCAGGCAGCCATTCTGACTCTTGAGGATGACTACGAAAGTTGGGGCTCAGATCCCCTCCCCAAACTCAGCGTAACTTTTGAAGTGGAGGGGACCCCAGTAAACTTTGAAGTGGATACAGGGGCAATAAACTCAGCCCTTAAGGCCCCATTGGACCCTCTATCAAATAAAAGGTCTCTAGGTCAAGGGGCTAATGGCTGTAAATGTCGGGCTTGGACAACTAAGAGGACCATGGACCTGGGGAAAGGAAAAATCCATCACTCCTTTTTAGAAATCCCTGAATGCCTGGCCTCATTGATGGGCAGAGATCTGCTCACAAAGCTCTGGACCAAAATAAGTTTTAACCCTGAAGGCCCCCAAGTGGAATTTCTAAATCCTCCAGTAAAAACTCCTATAGTCATGGCTCTAACTATGTCAGTAGAAAATGCACATCAACTCACTCACCTTGGTTCAAAGAAACTGCAGGTATTTCTGAAGTATCAAGAACAGAGTTTTCCACTAACAGACTCACAGCAAAAGGAAATAACTGAATGGATATAAAAACCCTGTTGCATTCATCAATTGGTTAATGCTTACCGTTTCAAGTTTCCTGCAGGAAAGCACCTACGAGGAACCAGACCAGGACAATTCTGGGAAGTGGACTTTACTGAAATTAAGCCAGCAAGGTATGGATATAAATATCTCCTAGTCTTTGTAGATACATTTTCAGGATGGATTGAAGCCTTCCCCACAAAAAGAAAAAAGAAGAAAAGAAACAGCGCAAATGATGCTCAAGAAGATAGTGGAAGATATTTTTCCAAGATACGTCCTGCCTATGGTAACAGGGTCTGATAATGTACAGGGATTCATGGCCCAGGTAAGTCAGGGGTGAGCCAGGAACCTGGGGGTTAATTGGAAGTTATATTGTGCTTATAGACCCCAGAGTTCAGGACAGGGTGAAAGAATGAATAGAACCATTAAAGACACCTTAACAAAATTCAGCTTAGCGACCAGCATAAAAGATTGAACTATGCTCCTGCCTTATGCAATGTTTCATGCAAGAAATACTCCCTCTGTTTCATGAGTAACCTCACCCCCTGTGAAATTCTCTATGGGGCCCCTCTACCAGTAAGGGACCTAACTCCAACTCTAAGACCTAACGATCCCTTCCACACCCCATTTCTTTACAGACTTAAAGCTCTTGAAAGAACTCAGCGATACCTGTAAAAACAGTTGGCCACTGCCTACCAAACTGGGGATGAGGGGACTCCACATCGATATCAATTAAGAGACTTCATCTATGTAAGACACCATCAGGTGTCATCCATGGAACCCCGCTGGAAAGGACCATACCAGGTACTACTTATAACACCTACAGTGGTAAAGGTAGACGGAATCACTTCCTGAATCCATGCCTCTCATCTCAACCCTGTGCCCTGTCCAGACTCTTTCTGCAAACTATAAAAGACTAGTAACCCTTTCAAATTGCGTATTCGCCATGTGGATAAGGCTATAGACTGACCCCTTGTCCACAAAGAGTCCTAACCCTCATCAGCCCGTTCAGCAGCGATGGCTGATCACAAATCCTACTGGAAAAAAAGTATAGTCTATCTTGCATACAGCCACCTTAGGGACCTGGTGGCCATCTCTCCACCCAGACATTTGTCAGCTGGCTATAGGTCTTTCCTATTGGGATATCCCCGATGAAGAGGATCCCACTAAAATACCATTAAATTCCCTCCATACCATAGGTAATGGAAAAAAACATTATGGATGTGGCGACACGTGAGCCAGATGTAGGTTGGCTAGCCTAGATTACTATGTTTGCCTGGCAGACTATCAAAGCCACAAACAGTCACGGCTGTGTGGGGGAAAAGCCGACTTTTTCTGTAAGTCATGAGGATGTGAGCATACATTGGCTGCCTGATGGAACCCAAACTCCTCATCTAATTCACTACAGAGCTTTGGCCATACTACCAATTAGATAACCAAAACCGATGGCCCCAGAGGGGTCTCTAGATCCTCAAATTCTGTGTGACATTTTTTTTTCTTTTTTCTTTTTTTAAAGAGAGAGTGAGAGAGAGAGACTGAGAGAATTTTTAATATTTATTTTTTAGTTTTTGGCGGACACGACATCTTTGTATGTGATTCTAAATATCAAACCCGGGCCACACGCATGCCAGGCGAGCGCGCTACCGGTTGAGCCACATCCCCAGACCCCGTGAACTTTTTAACTTCTGCAAGTGCTCAAAAGGGTGAAAGGAGGTTTCCCTATGTTCAGGACTTTTCAATCCTTCGCTCACATCATGAACTATGCTTATCCAATAGATCCTCACCTTCAGCCTTCTGCTCCAGAGTCTCTGCTGTCACTCGCATCTCAGCAACCAGATTTCTCCCCTCCAATTATTAGATCAAAAACCCAAACCTCCGCTGGTTTTCAGACCATTGCCCCCTTCCTGAGGTAGCAGGTACTGAGCTACCCCTCCACCCACTCACTCCTCTCTTCTCCTGTCAGTGCCCACACCAGGTCCCACCAGGTCCTCTTACCAGCTAATCCAAAGCTCAAACCACCTGAGGAGAGCCCTCAGACCCCTATCCAAGATGTAATGAAAATGGGCTTTAATGTTGCTTTGTCATCACTGAAAAGGGTTTACTAAGAATTTAAAGTCCCTCACATGCATTTTGAGATACTCACTCTTGTCTTCCCCTCTGCTCTACCTGTTCTACTGCTCAAGTTTTTGTTGCTAGGAAAATCCCAAACCCCTTTTCCATTATTCTTTTACATCTATCCTTCCTCATTCTCAGATCTTCGGAGCTGCTGTCAGCCCCACCTTTCCTGTCTTCCCCTTCTGTACCAGGCCCACAGAAAAGTCTTAATTGACTTTCTACAGAAGTCTTCACCATGGCTGACTTTAGGACTTTCAGCAAAAGAGTCCCTACAAAAGAGTTCAATGTAGATAAACTTCCTCTTTTATTGTTGCCTTGTTCTACTTGGCCACTGGCTAAAAAAATCAGCACTCCTATGCTAGACACCCTCTTACTTGTTTTCCACAAAATATGTGAACAAGACCTCTGCCCGTGAGCTGGGACTTTACTGAGATGGCTACATTTCTAAGATAAAGAAGTTACCAACTGGGCTCCGTGGTAACAGCTGGCAGGGGGGAAAAATAAGAAAGGTAAGAAAAAGCTCTCCCCCTTCCACGTGTCCTTGAAAAGTTAACTTGCCCAGAACAGAGGAAAAAACAGAAGCAAAAACTTGTTTTTTGAACATCTGCAGACTGTGAACTTCTGAGCCCCTTCCCTTACATGTTGGGTACAAAATTCTGAAATTACCAAAACTTGAGTTTCAAGGGATTAATTGATTACAACAGAAGCAATGCCCTCTAAATCTGGTTGCAATCAAATAGGACGGTTTCCCTGTCTTCGGTGGTATCTTAGGAGCCTTGCCTACAACAGCCTAATTCTATATAATTAAACATTGTTTATGTTTTAAAGAAATAGTCAACAGATGTGATTAATTGTGTAATGGCGCAGATGTTTCCCAGAGTGCTCTAATATGATGCAGATTAATTTGAAGATCAAATAGGGGGGCATACAACCCGTTTCCATTGGGAACATATATCCCTCACTTTAGCCATCCTATTAGGAATAGGAGTTGCTGCAGGGGTGGGCACAGGAACCACTGCACTGGTCCATGGGACACAACAAATGACCCAATTTGAAGCAGCAAAAAACCAAAACAAAGATATTAGATACCTCCATCAGAGCTTTGCATGAATCTTTAACCTCTCTCTCTGAAGTTGTTTTACAGAACAGGCGAGTGATACAAAACACACACACACAGAAAAAAAGTAGCAATATATATGTCAATCAAAATTCATCATAAAATATATATGATCCACAGAACCAAAAATATTCATTTTTCTGAACATGGATTTATGTATAATGTTGTTCAACTAGGAAGCTCACCCATAGGTTGAATATTCAGTTCCAACACGGTTTAGTAGGAGTGATCTCTTCTCACAATTTGTACCTGCCAAGTCATCCACCTCACAAGAATGTATTTGTGGTACCAGGTAGGATTCTTTATATTCATATAAAAATACATGTGCTGAATAGGCTACAGAGAAAGGGAGACAGGAATTCACATATTTGTTAACTTTAAAAACACATGGAGAACTATTTCAATAAAAAAATGACTAGATTTAACTCCTACTCTGTAACATGCATAGGCAAGTCCAAATATACACCATGCCTCCTCTGAACTGCTTGTATTTCTATTCTGTTTGGGTTATATTTCTCCATCCTATTAGGATTAGTAGTCAGAGTCTGGTCGGGTATGTATTAGTGTCAGGGATTCAGTATTTCGAATGGAAAATAGGAAATTGAATCCAATGTGTATGCAAATATATGCTACACAAAAATCTTCCCACTCTCATCTAGAACAATACTTTAATATTACCTTCGCCTCAAGTGAGACACAATTAGAGGAGAAGAGTTAGAAAATCTGTGAATACCTATCTGGAATGGAAAATGCTCCAGATTTCACATCTTTGATGGAGGTAGAGGAGTTTCTAAAAGTAAGGCACAGGGTAAACACTCCACAAACATGGAGCTCTGCTGGCCTAAAGACTTTTTGATAATCTGCCTCTGAGGTTGGGCACTTGAAATATAGGTTGTTGTCAGGAGCTTTAGCTTATTTGTAGTGAGACCATCAAAGCTGAGTCTCCCTCTCTTTGACCTGAAAGACCTGGTTGCTTATTTTCCAATGAACATGAGGCAGCAGGCCTGAATCATCTCTTTGTAGGTAAACTGTGACCACTGGTGACTTAGTGTCTCTCTGAGTGAACTGTGAAGCCATTTGGTCCTCCTCCACTTTTTGTGGTGTTGTTCCTGCTGCACTGGGAGTTTGGTATTTGCTTCATGAAATAAAAAGAGTCCGACTGGGACACAGTGCTGGAGGGAGTTCTGTCACGTGTGGTGGGTCAGGGTCTGCAGGAGAATGCACCAACCAGGCTTCTATCCCTCATAGCTTGCCCCATTGCCCCCTTGTCCATATCAACCTGATTCTGAACATTGCCCTGAAACCTCTCCATATAACAAGATGACATTACATATAAGGATCTGCTGTCTGCACCATGTCAGTCACAAGCCATTTGGAATCCAATGGTAGATCCTCATGGCCCTACCACTGATGTTTTAACACACACTTGCCCACCACTGTTCTAGGCCCACTACTCAGCAGACTCCAACGTACTGGCATCTCTGTTCTACACCATTTTCTCCCAGCTACCGCTCCCACCAGTGCTGACAACCAGCACCAGCTAATGGGGGCATGGCTACCGAGGGTAAGCAAATTTGCTGGGGGCTGTCAGCCCAAAGCTCTACAAACTTAGGGTCTGAGGAGGGCAAACAGGGAGAGTGTGCCAGGCGTTCATGAAAACAGGGCTACCAGGAGCCGAGACCTGACATGTAGCCAGTATTGTGGTGAGCGTCACAGTTGAGTGGAGTCTGGCTTGAGGAAACACAAGAGAAGGCCCTAGGCACTCAGGATTAGAGACCCACCCAGTCTGGAAGGAAGAGCTGCTGCACAGTGATTGGTTCCCACCTATTGAGAAGAGAAGCTTGGCCCAGTGAGTACAGCTCCACCTACTGAAAGAGAAGTTAATTGAACTCTATGACTTCATGTATTTTTATTATTTTTTTTATTTTTAGTTTTTTTTCTTTTTCTTTCATTTTCATTGTTTTTTGTTGTTCTTTAAGTTATTTTAATGTTTTTATTTTTAAAATTTTATTATTATTATTATTATTTGAAATTTTAATTTTCATTTTTTAAATTATCATTATTATTTTTTATATTATTTTAAAAATTTATTTTTTCTTTATTTTCTATTTTTTTTTCTTTTGTCTTTTCATTTCTTTTCAATTTTCTTATTCCCTCTTCCTTGAATTCTACCTACCTATTCTCATTCTCTTTAGTGACTTCTTCCCATCCCTTCTGATATCTTTCCTCCCAAGCATCAAATTAATTTATAAGAGTAAGCAGTAACTCAGCACTCAAACAGAACAAGAAGTAACATGAGCAGCATAAAAAGGCAAGAAAGAAAAGGAGTACAAACAATGAAGGACAACCTAAATTTTCAGGAGGACCTAGAATCATCAGAAAAATGGTCATATAAAGAACTCAAGGAATACCTTAGAGAGATGGAATGGAACCTTAAAGAGGATATGAGACAGCAAATCCATACAGTGAAAGAACACATTGAAAATGAATTACATAAACAGATAAAAGAAGAAGTTAAGCATCTTTGTCAGGGATAGAGATTATAAAAAAATCAAACAATAATTCCAGAAATGCAGGAAACGATAAACCAAATTAAAAAACTCAATTGAGAGTATCACTAACAGAGTGGAGCAAGTAGAATACAGAATGTCACATAATGAAGACAAAATATATCATCTTAAAAAGAGTCTAGCCAACACAGAAAGGCTGGTAAAAAATCACGAGAAAAACATCCAAGAGATATGGGATAACATAAAAAAACCAACTGATGAGTCATCTGGATAGAGGAAGGTACAGAGATTCAAACCAAGGGAATGAGTAACCTGCTGAATGAAATAATTACAGAAAACTTTCCAGAAATAAAAAAGGAAACGGATATACAAATTGTAGATGCTTACAGGACACAGAGCACACAAAATTACAGTAGACCAATGCCAAGACACATTGTTATGAAGATATCCAATATACAGAACAAAGAGAAAACATTAAAAGCTTAAAGAGAAAAGAGGCAGATTACATTCAGGGGTAAACAAAAAAATGTTAACAACGGATTTTTCATCACAGACACTGAAAGTGAGAAGATCCTGGAACAATGTATTTCAAACACTGAAAGACAATGGATGCCAAGCAAAAATTCTGTATCCAGCAAAATTAAGCTTCAGGTACAACAACAAAATAAAAATCTTTCATGATAAACAAAAGCTAAAAGAATTTTCAGTCAGAAAACCAGCATTGCAAAGTGTCTTGAGCAAAACACTACACGAGGAAAAAATAAAAACAACAACCAAAACCATCAGTGGGAAGTGCCTCAGTAATGACAGAGGGCGGGGGAAAAGCTAATCATGGAGAAACAAACTAAATTAAAAAAAAAAGATAAATATTCAAACATGGCTGGCAGTACAAACCATATATCAATAGTAACTCTAAACATTAATGGCTTAAACTCTCCAATAAAGCAACATAGGCTTGTAGCTTGGATTCAAAAAACAAATCCAACAATATGTTGCCTCCAGCAGACACATCTGAATGCAAAAGACATACACAGGCTGAAGGTGAAAGGTTGGGAAAAAATATACCATGCACATGGTTCTCATAAGCAAGCAGGGGTGGCCATCCTCATATCGAATAAAATCGACTTCAAGACTAATTTAATCACAAGGGATAAGGAAGGACATTATATACTGTTAAAAGGAACCATTCACCAACAAGACATAAAAATTATCAATATTTATGCACCATTTAATGGTGCTGCGACGTTCATAAAAAAAATTCTCCTCAAGTTCAAGAATCAAATAGACCACAACACAATAATTATGGGTGACTTCAACACACCTCTCTCATCATTGGACAGATCCTCCAAACAAAAGTTGAATAAAGAAACTATAGAACTCAATATCACAATCAATAACCTAGACTTAACTGACATATATAGAATATATCAACCATCATCAAGTGGATATACTTTTTTCTCAGCAGCACATGGATCCTTCTCAAAAATAGACTATATATTATGCCATAGGGCAACCCTCAGTAAATATAAAGGGGTGGACCATGTGCTTAATACCATGAATTTTATCTGATCATAATTGAATGAAACTGGAAATCAATGAAAAAGAAGGAAGGAAAAATCCTACATCACATGGAAAATGAAAAATATGTTACGGAATGATCAATGGGTTACAGAAGACATAAATGAGGAAATCAAAAAATTCTTAGAGATAAATGAAAATACAGACACAACATATCGAAATCTATGGGACACAATGAAAGCAGTTTTAACAGGGAAATTCATCACATGGACGTCATTCCTCAAAAAAAGGAAAGAACAACAAATAGATGAGCTAACACTTCATCTCAAAGCCCTAGAAAAGGAAGAGCAAAACAACAGCAAGTGTAGCAGAAGGCAAGAAATAATTAAAATCAGAGCAGAAAACAACGAAATTGAAACAAAAGAAACCATTGAAAAAATTAACAAAAGTAAAGCTTGGTTCTTCGAAAAATAAATAAGATTGATAGACCCTTAGCATCCCTTTATGTTCAAAACATTAGAAAAACTAGGGATAACAGGAACTTACCTCGGCATTGTAAAAGCTATGTATGTTAAGACTCAGGCTAGCATCATTCTGAATGGAGAAAAATTGAAGCATTCCCTCTAATATCTGGAACAAGACAGGGATGTCCTCTACCACAACTTCTATTCAATATAGTTCTCAAAACACTGGCCAGAGCAATTAGACAGATGAAAGAAATTAAAGGCATAAAAATAGGAAAAGAATAACTTAAATTATCACTATTTGCAGCTGACATGATTCTATATATAGAAGTCCCAAAAGGGTCTACAAGAAAACTACTAGAACTAATAAATGATTTCAGCAATGTTGCAGGATATAAAATCATCATGCATAAATCAAAGGCATTTCTGTATATCAGCGACAAAACTTCTGAAACAGAAATGAGAAAAAAAAAAAAAAAAAAACACTCCATTCGCAATATCCTCAAAAAGTAAAAATAAAATCTTTGGGAATCAACCTAACAAAAGAGGTGAAAGATTTATACAATGCTTACTACAGAACCCTATAAAGAGAAGTAGAATAAGATCTTATAAGATGAAAAAATACACACTGTTCATTGATAGGGAGAACTAACATCATCAAAATGGTGATATCACCAAAAGCTCTCTATAGGTTTAACGCAATGCAATCAAAATCCCAATGGCATTTCTTGTAGAAATAGAGAAAGCAATCATGAAATTCATACGGAAAGATAAAAGACCCAGAAAAGCAAAAGCAATTCTAACCAGGAAGTGTGAATAAGGCGGTATAGCGATACCAGATTTCAAACTAAATTTTAGAGCAATAGTAACAAAGACAGCATGGTACTGGTACCAAAACAGGCGGGTGGACCAATGGTACAGAATGTAGGACACAGAGATTAATCCACAATGCTACAACAATCTTATATTTGATAAAGGAGTTAAAAGAATGCAATGGAGGAAGGATAGAATCTTCAACAAATGGTGCTGGGAATACTGGAAATCCATATGTAACAAAATGAAACTGAATCCCTTTCTCTCGCATGCACAAAAGTTAACTCAAAATGGATCAAGGACCTTGATATCAAATCAGAGACATGGCATCTGATAGAAGAAAAAGTTGGCTACGATCTACATTCTGTGGGGTCGGGCTTCAAATTCCTCAATAGGACACCCATAGCACAAGAGTTAATAACTTGTATCAACACATGGGACTTACTCAAAGTAAAAAGTTTTTTTCTCAGCAAAAGAAATAATAAGAGAGGTAAATATGGAGCCTACATCCTGGGAACAAATCTTATTCCTCACACTTCAGATAGAGCCCTAATATCCACAGTATACAAAGAACTCAAAAAATTAAACAATAAGATAACAATTAACCCAATCAACAAATGGGCCAAGGCCCTCAACAGACACTTCTCAGAGGAGGACATACAATCAATCAACAAATACATGAAAAAATGCTCACCATCTCCAGCAGTCAGAGAAAGGTGAATCAAAACCACCCTAAGATACCATCTCACTCCAGGAAGATTGGCAGCAATTATGAAGTCAAACAACAAGTGCTGGCGAGGATGTGGGGAAACAGATACACTTGTACATTGCTGGAGGGACTGCAAATTGGTGCAGCCATTTTGGAAAGCAGTATGGAGATTCCTTGGAAAGCGGGGAATGGAACCACCATTTAACCCAGCTATTCCCTTTCTCCGTCAATTCCCTAAAGACCTAAAAATAGCGTGCTACAGGGACACTGCTACATCAATGTTCATAGCAGCACAATTCACAATAGCAAGACTGTGGAACCAACCTAGATGCACTTCAATAGATGAATGGATAAAAAAATGTGGCATTTATACACAATGGAGTATTACTCTGCATTAAAAAATGACAAAATCATGGAATTTGCAAGGAAATGGATGGCACTAGAGAAGATTATGCTAAGTGAAACTAGCCAATCCCTAAAAAAAAACAAATGCCTGATGTGATTCTGCAATCTGTATATGGGGTAATAATGGGAGTTCATATCCCACTTGAATCAAAGTGTGAAATATGATATATCAAGAACTATGTAATGTTTTGAACAACCTACAATAAAAATTAATTTAAAAAATAAAAAAATAAAAAAAATAAACCTATGAATCTTGGAAAAAAAATGCCAAATGTCTTCTTTGATATAAGGAGAGTAACTAAGAACAGAGAAGGGATGAAGAGGATGAGAAGACGATTAACATTAAAACAAGGATGAGAGGTGGGAAGGAAAGGGAGAGAGAAGGGAAATTGCATGGAAATGGAAGGAGACCCTCAGGGTTATACAAAATTACATACAAGAGGAAGTGAGAAGAAGGGGAAAAATAATACAAGGGAGAGAAATTTATTACAGTAGAGAGGGTAGAGAGAGAAGAGGGGAGGAGAGGGGAGGGGAGGGGGATAGTAGAGGATAGGAAAGGCAGCAGAATACAACAGACACTAGTATGGCAATATGTGAATCAATGGATGTGTAAGTGATGTGATTCTGCAATCTGTATACGGGGTAAAAATGGGATTTCATAACACACTTGAATCAAAGTGAGAAATATGATATATCAAGAACTATGTAATGTTTTGAAAAAGCATAAATAAAAATTTTTAAAAAAGGAAACTAACTTTGGTGAATGATGCACGCAAATCCTAATATTTCTACAGTAACTTGACCCAGTTTAATATCAATGCAAGTAGATTCCTATGGTACATGATGTGTATTTTGACACTTATTTTTATTCAACACTGGTACATTACAATTTCATCAGTTTATGCACATTATAGGATATATATTTCATCCACAATTTAGCAAATTTATAGGCATTTGTTTCATTTTCAATGACTTCCTGCTTTAGAACACATGTCTTTCTCCATATTTCTTGACTGGTAATTTTATGAGACTTCTTTCCAAACACATTATTTTCAATTTCCATAATCACTTTTGAAGCAAAACTCACACACACTTCATGATAAACAATAACCCTAAGATGACAATTAGATATATAACTGGTTGGAATGAATGATTGTATGTCAATATATGATTTCTTATATATATTCAGATATCAATTCAATTCATTATTTAAAGTGGAACCAGTTATATTATTTATTCACAGTATGTTCTATTCATGCATTATCTCTATATTCATAGACACAGGGTACACCAGTTTGTACCCCCAATACTAATTATATGTCTTCAAATATTGCTCACAGAAATGGTGAAAGAAATTCTCATGTCACATGATCTACATATATATTTTATTACAATAATTTTCTGGGCACAAAATGCAAAGGTCACACTTATGATTGTACCAAATCCTAAATGAAAATTGAACATGGATTACTAAAAACATCAATGTCCAGGTAGCCTAATGCTTTCAAATGTCATTTCTATTGGTGACTACATATTTGTTTCTTCCTAAGATTATGTATTCAATCGCATTCCTGTTGAAAATGTCTAAACCTATCACTCACTTTATAATTTTCTGATTTTGTAATGTCTCTATTGATATCTTCTTTTTAATATTTTCCGCAGTTCATCATTGTGACTGACTCTTCGCATATGCTGACATTTACATTCACTCTATAAA
This sequence comes from Callospermophilus lateralis, assembly GCF_048772815.1. Classification (NCBI taxonomy): domain Eukaryota; kingdom Metazoa; phylum Chordata; class Mammalia; order Rodentia; family Sciuridae; genus Callospermophilus; species Callospermophilus lateralis. The sequence continues at coordinate 12,876,440 of NC_135319.1, forward strand.
TGAAACCCTATTGCTAAAGAACATTTGATCCAAATTTTATACTCACTCTTTTTCCTAAACCTACGACTGTCTTCCTAATCCTACCGACTATCTCAATTTGAGTGGATGTTCTCTTCTACAATCAATCATCCAAGGTACAAGGTCCTATGCCTTTGATTATCAATTTATCTGAGACAAACGTGCAGAACAAAATTAAAAGCTAAGAATCGCAATCAAGGACCTAATGCCCTTCTGGGCTACAAATCTTACCTAGATTTCTGTTTTCATACTTATATTTCACCTCCAAATTCTTATAAATGTGGCAGGTTCCCAATACCATTATTCATCAAGCAGAATGATTCCTAACCCAAATCGAATATGTTATTAACCCTAACCATACACTGTTCCCTCAATCTAACTTTACAGAAGAGCAGGGACAGAGTTGGTCTTACAATACAGGAATGTAGGAGATCTTCAACCTGCTGCGAACCTCAAAGGTCCATGCAGAAATGATCCCTGGAAAAGATGTAGGCAGCTATGAAGGACCTGAGAGACCAAAAGTCATCTTCTATGGCAAACAACCTGGACAGGATGAAGGGGTGTGTCTGAGTAAGCCTTTCTCTTCTTATTGTCGAGAAGATGGACCAAACCAGGCCTATGTGGAGAGCTGTTCCCACAAACTGGTGCAGCCAATTTGGAAAGCAGTATGGAGATTCTTGGGAAAGCTGGGAATGGAACTACAATTTGACCCAGATATTGCCCTTTTCGGACTATTCCCTGAAGACCTTAAAAGAGTGAACCTCAGGGATACTGCCACATCGATGTTCATAGCAGTACAATTCACAATTGCTACACTGTGGACCCAACCCCGATGCCCTCTAATAGATGAATGGATAACAAAAATGTGGCATTTATACACCATGGAGTATTATGCAGCACTAAAATATGACAAAATCATGGAATTTTCAGGGAAATGGATGGTACTAGAGCAGATAATGCTTAGTGAAGCTAGCCAATCCCTAAAAACAAATACCAAATGTATTCTTGGATATAATGAGAGCAACTAAGAACAGAACAGGGAGGAAGAGCAGGAAGAAAAGATTAACGTTAAACAGAGACATGAGTGGGAGGGAAACGAAGAGAAAAGGGAAATTGCATGGTAATGGAGGGAGACCCTCATTGTTACACAAAATTACATATAAGAGGTTGTGAGGGGAATGGAAAAATAAACAAGGAGAGAAAAGAATTACAGTATATGGGGTAGAGAGAGAAGATGGGAGGGGAAGGGAGGGGGGATAGTAGAGTATAGGAAAGGTAGCAGAATTCAACAGTAACTAATAGGGCATTATGTAAAAATGTGAATGTGTAACCAATGTGATTCTGCAATCTATAATTGGGGTAAAAATGGGAGTTCATAACCCACTTGAATCCAATGTATGAAATATGATATGTCAAGAGCTTTGTAATGTTTTGAGCAACCAAAAAAAAAAGAAAAAGAAAGTAGCAATATATATTCCAATCGAAATTCATCATGAAATATATAAAATCCACAGATGCAAAAATATTCATTTTACTGAACATGGATTCATGTATAATGTTATTCAACTAGGAAGCTCACCCATAGGTTGAATTTTCAGTTCCAACAGCGTTTAGGAGGAGTGATCTCTTCTCACAATTTTTATCTGCCAATTCAGCTACCTCACAAGTATGTACGTGTGATACCCGATAGGACTCTCTATGTGCATATAAAAATATATGTGCTGAATAGGCTACAGAGAAAGGGAGACAGGATTCCCATATTTGTTAACTTTAAAAACACATGTTTAATTATTTCAACAAAAAAATTGACTAGATTTATAACTCCTATACTATATAATGCAAAAGGCAATTCCAACTACACACCATGCCTCCTCTGAACGGCTTGTATTTCTATTCTGTTTGGGTTATTTTTTACCATCATATTAGGATTATTAGTCAGAGTCTAGTAGGGTATGGGTTAGTGTCAGGAATTCAGTATTTCAAATGGAAAATTGGAAAATGAATTCAATGTGTATGTAAATATGTGCTACACAAAAATCTTCCCAGTCACATCCAGAACAATGCCTTGACATTACCTTCGCCCCATGTAGGACACAATTAGAAGAGAAGAGTTAGAAAATCTGTGAATACATATCTGGAATGGAAAATGCTCGGGAGTTCACATACTTGGAGGTGGTAGAGGAGTTTCCAAAAGTAAGGGACAGTGTAAACACTCCACAAACATGGAGCTCTGAGAGCCTAAAAACTATTTGAAAAACTGCCTCTGAATTTGGGCACTTGAAATATATGTTGTTGTCAGGAGATTTGGCTTCCTTTCTAGTGAGACCATCAAAGCTGGGTTCTGCATCTATTTGACCTGAAGGACATGGTATCTTATTTTCCAATGAACATGAGGCAGCAGTGCTGAATCCTCTCTTTGTAGTTAAACTGTGGTCACTGTGGGCTAAGTGTCTCCCTGTGTGGACTGTTAAGTCATTTGGTCATCCTCCACTTTTTGTGGTATTTTTGCTGCTGCACTGGGAGTTTGGTATTTGCTTCACAAAATGCAAGGAGCTAACTGGGACACAGTGCTGGAGAGAGTTCTGTCACGTGTGGTGGGTGAGGGTCTGAAGGAGAATACACCAACCAGGCTTCTTTCCCACATAAACTGCACCAATAACCAGAGCAACCTGATTCTGAACATTGCCCAGAAATCTTTCCATATAACAAGATGCCTTTACATATAAGGGTCTGCGGGCTGCACCATGTCAGTCACAAGCCATTTGGAAGCCAATGGCAGATCCACACGGCCCCACCATGATGTTTTATCACACACCTGCCCACCCCTGCTCTAGGCCCACTACTCGGCATGCCCCAAATTACTGGCATCTCTGTTCTACACCATTTTCATGAAACCCAGTCAAAAAAAGCACTGTCAGGTATACTCATGATCAGCAACAGGACATCCAAAGTTTCTCCAGTGCCACCTGGTCATGCGAATTTCCAAAATTTCATGGTATTTATCTAGCCATTTTTCAAGGATGAAGTTGGAGGCACTGTGGGCTTAAATTCATTCAGGAACCATTAAGTTTTGAGAAAGCTCATTTCAATGAAAGCTCTGGAGAACTCCCACAGGCAAGGCTTCCCAAAGAGTGACCAAAATGCCACATGAAGCCAGGCCAATTGAGATCTACAATGTGAGGTCCATGTGTGTTTTAACTCTCAACTATGGCTGCCACGTCTTTCAAAATAAAATCATGTGATATGCTAGCTGAGATTCCCAGTGGTCTGTGGAAAGCCACCCTGGGCCTAGATCTCAGTTTCCAAGGGCGACTCTCATGAATGACCTTTTAAAATCCCAACACATTTCATGGAAATACTTCTCTGAGTTCAGTTCCAGAACTCAGTCTCTAAGGAGAATCACACCAGAGTTTGTTCCCTGGTGAACCCAGTCATCCATTCCAACCGCCACAAAAATAACCACAATTAAATCCAAAACATCCCACATGGCCCTCATCTTTTTCCATATAGACACTCATTATTATGTCTGGCTGAAGGTTACTATGAGGGTCACAGCCCAAGAAAGTGTCCAAAATAAGCTCAATTGCCCCTCATTTGCTTAAAATCAGGGTGGCCTGGGCACTTTTCCTGTGAATCAGGAGTGATGAAATATTCCTGCTGTTAAAGTGTTCCACTTCTCCAATTTGAGTCCTACTGGCTGTCAGGTATATATTCTTTTTTCTGATTTGGAGTCATGAGAAAACCGAAGCACCTATGGGCTAACCTCTTCAGGGATTTGAAGAACTCATTTGACCCAAATGATTCCTATTCTCACTTGATGAAGGTCAGGAACCTAACACAAGAAGGCAAAAAAAAAAATCATCCACAATGACTGCTCTTTTGGCCATTTTGGTTTTGGAAAAACATGGGATCTTTCTTTAGATCCATCAGGTGCTGAGAATCTAAGACACAACCTCACACAAGGACAAGAGGCTGATTCAGACACATCCTATTCCAAAGCAATTAAGCAAAGAGCCACAGGTGATGCTCATTCTTTTCCATATGAAAACAGTTTTCATCAGGCTTCACAAATGTGTGGCCTGAGGCAAAGACCTTCCTGAAATTTAGGTTAATAGAAACATAAGTAAGCAAATGGCCCAAAGCAGGGTTTCTCCACTGAGAATTTACTGGTCACACTGATATCTGAGTTGTCTGAGATGCTCCCATTCCTTCAGCTATCCAGTACATGGCCATGTCACAGAGCCTTCTGGTGATACATGAGCCTATTCTGGAGAGTGGCCAGAATTCATGAAGAAAACAGGAACTTAGGGAGATAGTAGGTTTTGCCCATCCGTAAGGCAAGCTGCAGTCCATTCATCAAATGGGCAAGATGAATGCTGGGAAGCTTTCTACTAGAGACAACACATCCATTGATGCATTCTCTTTTCTAATGTCTGCAACCACGGATACAGTGGGATACACAGATATAGAAACACTCACCATGTCAAAAGACTTTCTAGAAACAGTCCACTCCAAACCAAACAAACCGCCTTTCCTACCTATTCTCAGAACATGAGAAAACACCACAAACTCACACCCACAAGAGCAAAGGCACCTCCTTCCCCCAAGTAGGTCTGTGACGATCCGGAGTGTCTTCTGACTGGTGGACCATATAATGTTCCCCTGAAATGGCCTGTCCTGTCTCAGATTTGGTCTCCTTGGCCAACTCTGTGAAGTTGTCAGGTGCCAGCGGTGAGCCACTACCTGCTTTTCAAGGATAGGTCTCTCTTTAGAGCTCTGCTGGCATTTGTCCATCCTCACATCAGTAGGTACCAAGAAAGACTGACTCTGTCCTTGGGAAAAGCAAACAAGTTAGCTCACTGGCACTTGGACTGGGACTGGCTCTGGGTGCTTGGCTTCCTGGATCCCAAGTTCAGAGAATTCTATCACCAAGGAAGTGAGGTAAGGTCACTTCCTTCAGGAACTGAATGAGGTCACTGCTTTGGTAACCACTTTGTCCTAACAGTTGCGTCCAAGGTTCCCATGAGATGGCGGCTGCCCCTACATACTGTAACATATTCAGAAGTTAGAATTCTATATCAACCATAGGAACTCGGGAACTGCTATGCACACAGGCCTGGTTTGGTCTATCTTCTCTACAATAAAAAGAGAGAGGCTGATTCAGACACATCAATTCATCCTGACCAGGTTGTTTGCCGTGGAAGATGACTATTGCTCACTCAGGTCCTACATAGCTGCCTACATCTTCTCCAAGGATCATTTCTCCATGGATCTTTGAGGTTCTCATCAGGTGGAAGGTCACCTATATTCCTATATTGTAAGGCCAACTCTCTCCCAGCTCTTCGGTATGTTATATTAAGGGAAGAGTTTATGGTTATTTGTAATAACAGCTTTGATTTGGGTTAGGAATCATTCTGCGGGATGAATAATGTTATTGGCAACCTGCGATATTTACAAGAGTATATAGGTGATATCTAAGTATGAAATAAAAAATTTAGGTAAGATTTGAAACCCAGAAAGACATTGGGCCCTTTAGTGGGATACTTAGCCTTGAATTGTGTGCTGCACATTTGTCTCAGATAAATCAATATACAATGGCATAGGACCTTGTACCTTGGATGATTGAATGTTGAAGAGAACATCCATTCAAAAAGAGATAGTCGGTACGATTAGGAACGTAGTCGGTAGGCTTAGAAAGAAGAGTGAGTATAGGATTTGGAACAAAAGTTCTTTAGCAATAGGGTTTTGGGTAGAGAGTGAATGTAAATGTGAGCACATCTGAAGAGTCAGTCAAAATGATGAACTGGGAATAACATGTAGAAAAGCAGATATCAATAGAGACATTAGGAAATCAAGCAAAGTATAAAGAGAGTGATAGGATTAGACATTTTCAACAGGCTTGAGGTTGAATATATAATCTTAAGAAGAAACAAATATGTAGTCATCAATTGGATTGACATTTGAGAGCATTAGGCAACCTGGACATGGATGTATTTAGTAATCCATGTTTACTTTCCATTTAGGCTTTGGTACAATCATAATTTGACCTTTGCTTTTTGTGTCCAGAATATTCTGTGATATAATGTATATGTGGATCAGGTGTCATGAGTATTTCTTCCACCAATTCTAGGAGCAATATTTTGAAGATGTATAAATTAGTATGGGGGTACAAATAGGTGTACCCTGTATTTATGAATATAGAGTTAATGCATGAATAGACCATACTGTGAATAAATAGTATAACTGGATCCACTTTAAATAATTGATTGAATTGATATCTGAAAATACATAAGAAATGTTATATTGATATACTATCATTCATTCCAACCAGTTATATATCTAATGGTCATCTTAGGGTTATGGTTTATCATGAAGGGTGTTTGAGTTTTTTTTCAAAAATGATTACGGAAATCAAAAGTAATGTGTTTGGAAAGAAGTCTCATGAAAAGATCAGTCAAGAAACATAGAGAAATACATGAGTTCTGGAGAAGGAAGAGATTGAAAGTGAAACAAAGGCCTATAAATTTGCTAAATAGTGGATGAAATATATATCCTATGATGTGCATAAACTGAAGAAATAGTAATGCACCAGTGTTGAATAAAAATGAACATCAAAATACACATCATGTCCCATAGGAATCTACTTGCATTGATGTTAAACTAGGTCAGTTACTGTAGAAATATTAGAATTTGTATGCACCTTTCACTGAAGTTAGTTTTCAGTACTAGGAAACAAATATATATTTCAGGTTGATGAATATTTCTGAGAATAATCTTGTGAAAAGTTGATTATTAATCCACATACATGAACATGAATGAATTTTGGGAGTGTATATAAGACTCATAAATTTCATATTTTGAAAAATCTGGAGAGTGTGTGTGTGTGTGTGTATATATATATATATATATATATATATATATATATATATATACAAACAAAGACAGACATTAAAAAGTAGCAATATATATGTCAATCGAAATTCACCATGAAATTTATATCATTCACAGATCCAAAAACATTCATTTTACTGAACATGGATTTATGTATAATGTTGTTCACCTTGGAAGCTCACCCATAGCTTGAATTTTCAGTTCCAAAAGCGTTTAGGAGGAGTGATCTCTTCTCACCATTTGTATCTGCCAAGTCAGGCACCTCACACAAATATACGCGTGTTATCAGGTAGGATTCTATATGTGCATATAAAAATACATGTGCTGAATAGGCTACAGAGAAAGCCAGACAGGAATTCACATATTTATTAACTTTAAAAACACATGGAGAACTATTTCAATTAAAAGTTGACTAGATTTATAACACCTACCCATTATCTTGCAAAAGGCAAGTCCAATATACACCATGCCTCCTCTGAACTGCTTGTATTTCAATTCTGTTTGGGTTATTCTTCTCCATCATATTAGGATTAGTAGTTAGAGTCTAGTAGGGTATGGGTTATTGTCAGGGATAAAGTATTTTGAATGGAAAATTGGAAAACGAATCCAATGTGTATGCAAATATGGGGTATTCAATAATCTTCCCACTCTCATCCAGAACAATGCCTTGACATTACCTTTGCCTCAAGGAAGACACAATTAGAGGACAAGAGTTAGAAATTCTGTGAATACATATCTGGAATGGAAAATGCTCAGGAGTTCACAACCTTGGAGGTGGTAGAGGAGTTTCCAAAAGTAAGGAACAGGGGTGATCACTCAACCTGATCTTTCGTTAATATTTGGAGCCATCTTGCCACAAAGCCATGGAAAGATAATTTTTGCTTTACTGTAAATTACTGCAAATTCTGAACCTGCTTGGAATGCCTGCCCATTCCTTGAACTCACCCATGCCTGGAGTTCTGACCATATCGCAGCCCTCTCTGAAACTTTAGTGACACCTCATAAATATTGGCCTTCCCTGGCCAGACAACGACCCTCTCTGAGGCTCTAATGGTCTTCATAATTTCTGATGCTGGGGCAGCCAAAAAAAAAAGGTAAACTACAATTAGTGTGATGCTTGTCAAAGTTCTGTTTTCTGAAACTTCCTTTTTGTGTAACTTTTTGGGCTATAAAGCTGGGGTGTAGGAATGGTGGGGATGCTGTCTTTTTTTCCACTGATTTGAGAAGGAGAGTCAGCCCGGCTGGTTGAACTAATTAGCTTGCCTTAATTTGATTTTAATTGGGGTCAGTGGTTTTTTCTTGCGTCCTGGTCTAACATTTTGGAGTTCCCCAGCGAGATGACCCAACCAGATCACAAGACCAGACTGCTGGAAATTCTGAAGCTGGCCTTTCCTCCAGGGCTCAGATCTGGAGAGCCAAGTTCCAAGGCATTGGAGTGAGCCTTTGGTCTGGGGAGCACTGCACTGAACCATCACACTAAAACTATTAGCAAGCACCTGGTGGAGGAAGCCTCCATAGTTAAGTGGTGCCATTATAACATCTGATATCCGGTTAAGTGAGATGTCTTCTGATGACAGAGAGGTGGCCTGGGGAGGCTCACATATACTCCTGTCCTGGACAGTAACAAGAATTGTCCTGTCCTCTGTTCTGTTCTGTAGGGAATTTCTCTGAAAGAGTAGAAAGGTGCAGCCGGGCACGCAGGAGCTCCTACCCTGGAGCTTCAGCAAGACGTTGCATTGCTCCTCTGTTTTTCTGTATCTTCGCCAGGTTTGTGTTTCTTTGTGTTTTGTTCTGTGTTTTATATGTTTTTGTTTGTTTGTTTTTGTGCATCTTGTTGTGTGATTTCTGTGGTTAAAAACTTAAGGATATTGGATGTAAAAATGGATAATAAAGCAAGTAGGCCTGACACCCCTTTGGACTGTGCTCTAAGAAACTGTGATGAAGTTTACACCCCTTTGTTAAGCAGGATAAGAGAAGCCCCTAGCTGGCTGCCTGGAGCACACCCACTGCACAGGGTAATGCCTGCTGGTGACCTAAAAACAGAGTATCTCCCAGGTTAACAATGGAAACTTTTTTAAAATCCCTTTTCGCTCCAGATCAAGACAGTCACAACCTTTGGGCAGAGTTCCCTGTGTTTCTGCTTTGTTAGCAAGGCAGTAAACCTCCCTTTTTATTTTTCTCAAACCCTGTCCTCATTATTAAATAGGTATTAATTCGCTTCAAGGTCAGAAACCGAACTTTAAATTACAAATTTTGATAACCCCCCCCTACGCCCAGGAACTTTTTGAAAGCTGACTACTGAAATATTAGGAGATGGACCGTGCTTGGGGTGGAACCAAACGAGAGGAGCTAATCCTGTAAGTAAAAGGAGGGACTGAGGGACTCCCAGCAGCTGCCAAAGCCCTGTTGCTTCAGGGAATTCCCTCTTTACTTCCCTGCACTGTAAGGATTATGCCACCCCTGTCTTCTTAAAAAACAGAAAAAGAAAAAGGGACACTAAATGCAGTAAAGTCACCATGGAGACCCTTGATATTACATTTCAGGTTGCCACTCTGTGAAAACATCTGATCCTCTTGTGGGGACATCTATCGTGCCACTGGTGTAGGAGATTTTTCTCTTATCTTCTCTGTTTTTAAGGCTTCTGTCTGTCAGCCATAGTCTGGAGCTCCTTTCTGTCTGTCTTGTGTCTTTGTTTCTGGCCCTTTAAGACATGTGGAATAATGTGCTGATATTATAAATTGTTTCTTGGGAATGATCTTAGCTCAATGTGTGTTTAAATGATGATGTTTTATTGTAACAATCTGGTATCTGAATGGGTTTTTGAAGCATTGCTCAATCTTGCAGTTAAACGTCGGGTGTAGGTAATTGTTTAGTTTATGATTTCAGATAATTCATGCCAGATAACTTAAATTATTAGGATGGAAAACTAAAGAACTCTACTTCCAAGTTGGCAAGTAACTTCCCAAACATTCAGTTTTGTTTTTCACTAATTTTGAATTGGGTAGACTGGGAAAATGTCACAGTGTGTAAAAGTGCATTCATTTGGACAAGGATAGTAAATCATAGTAAGGTATCTGTTGACAAAACAAGATGTAAAGATATAAAATTTTGTGAATTTTATCTTAAAATTGTATCAAATTTTCAACATCTGAATCTGAAAATTATGGTTAAAATGCCTTAGGCCTGAGGTGTCTGCTCAGAATAGCAGTTTTTCCTCCTCCTTCCAGATGTCAGCCAGGACTTATGTTGAAATGCAAATGAAAGAAGCCTGCAAGCTCAGTAGGAGACTGATCTGAGGCCTATGGGGGGAAAAAAGTTGAATTGCATGGTATTTACTAATTACTGGGCAGTCTTTTTTTCCAGGACTCTAATTTTTTTTCCTTAGATTCTGTATTTTTTTTGAGCTCATGATTTTGATCATACAGACCTAGGTTAATGTTTTTCTGATCATTTCTATCTTTGACCAACAGTGGAGTTTTTGAAACATTTCAATGGAGATTTCACCTGCAAAAAGCTACAAGGCCTTTACTATTATTATGTGTGCACACATTTGTTATATGTTGTATGTCTATATATACATATATCCGTATATCATATTGATGATATACAAATTAACATATATAAGGAGCACTCATAAAAAAAAAGCTCTCATAAAAACAAATTTTAAAAAGTGGATTCAAAGACCTTTAATTCACCTGAATTAATTGCTTCAATTTAAATTGGATAAACAGATAAAAATAAATGTCTTTAAATTTAAGCTTACAAGTTTTTCTAGGTGTTCAAAAATCTAATAAAATATTAATGCCGACAAAATGTCTAATATGCCTTGGTTCTAGGACTTTTCCTTCAACAAAAAAAAATGGCTTACACTGTTAAATACATTTGTCTAATATTTTGAAAAATAAGTAATGTAAATTTGATATGGGATTACTCATTCATGAGTACATTTGTTAGATATCTGGTTGATTTACTAAGGTCTGTATAAGTTTGTCCTAAAGTCTGTATAAGATTGTAAAAATCAGTCATGTGTTAAAGAGACAAAAATTTCTTAAACATAAGTTTACTCATAACATTGTGTTTATTAAGTTTTATTTTTTCTAGAGCTAGCAACCATAAAAATTAAACAAATGATTAAATAAAACTGTTATTTTAAAGCACTGTACTGCCATTTCTTTAAAAGCTAAACTTGGTTAATGTAGAAACATCAATGCAATTGTGATGCTATTAATGTGCTTATATCTTCCAGGTATACAAGTCTGTAAGGTAGAAACTTTAAAACAGCATTACATCAAGCTGGTGTTCTGAAGTTGTATGGTAAAAAAATATATTGGGGATTTATTTACCTGTTATCAATTAGATATGTAAACTTTTATGTTACTTTTTACATTGGGGAACAATTTATATGTATTTTTAAGTTAATGAGAGCCTAATCTATGTAAAGGTTAAAAAGTTTCAGCCTTTCTTTAATTAATGTTTTAAATGATATATCATATGGTGTTAACTAATGTTCATGTGACCTCAAAAATTTATGTAAACTTTGTAAAATGATATCTTAAAAACAAAGATTAGCTTTAGAACTAAAACACTTAAGATTTATAAAGAGCACTGCCTTACCTAAGATAAAGCTCTGTGTCCCATCTTACTATATGTGAGAATGACTACGAAAGCAGTAGGTCAGATGTTATTTCAATTAAAGTTATGTTCAAAAGTTTTTGTTGTTGTTGTTGTTGTTTTTTTTTTTTTTTTTTTTTGGTCAAGATTACTAGCATCTCAAACAGGGGATGTAATGTATAACTCAGCCAAAAAATTCAGGGTAGCTATTACAAGAACTGAGTATGTTTACTCTTGTTAATTTTATTTTGTAATTTCCTTATAGGTGACATAAAGATTCCCTGTTAGTGTTTTACAGAAGTGTTGCTTTAAGAACACAGCATGGGTTAATTTAAGATAATAAGCCATCACCTACAAGACAGACAGAATAATACAGATCCCAATTAATAAAAAGATAAATAATTTTAAATTATAGACATTAAAGCCCAGTACTCTTAATATAAGACTGTTAAAATTTATTTGATGGATGTTTAAGATTAGGTTTTAAAATTAAAGTTAAATGAATAGGGACAAGAAAACCAATATTTGGCTCTTGCCCTCTGAGTCAGTCTGTATGCAGAGAACAGCAGACTTCTCTAAAGAGCTTTGCAACTCTGAACCACATAACCTCCTGATCAGGGAGATTAATAAGACCACTGGAGAACAGAAAGCCAATCACTGCATTGCTACAAAGAGGAGAGTCAACAGAGAAGGGAGACATCCCTGATGCTTCTGAGGGAAGCCACATGGTCAAGGAAGACCTGGACCCACCTAGCGCAAATGGCACTAGCAGAACTGAGAAGCTGGTCTCAAGTTTCCCCAGGAATGACTCCCATAAAAGCTCAGCTGACTGTTCACAATATATAGAAACAAAAGTCAGTTTGACGGCTTCATCTTAAACACTTAGAAAAGACAGTTAAAAACAAAATACAGCCATTCCTGGGCATTTTATATAATAATAGTAATAATAATATATTAAGGTATTCACTTCATGTTAGCCTCCCAAAATAAGTAAGACTGGAGGCTACAAAGAAGGATTCTCAGACAGGAATGCCTGATAACTATAAAACGAGACTATCAAAAGGATCTGCCAGAGGCAGAAGTTTTTAGTTTAAGGCCTACAGATATTCTTAACCTAAACACATAGGCTTGGTATTTGTTAGTATGATTATCCAGCCCTGAGTAAGAGAATTAAAGGTTTCTCTATTAGACACAGAGGTCATACTAAAAAGATTTTGCAAGATCAGATGACATTAAATTATTAAACTGTATCTTATGGGGAGGGACAACTGTAACACTAAAAGTTAAATATTAAGCTGACAGTCCTGATAACTGGGGATATTAAAGACTTGTGAGGGAACTTCTACACAGTGACATGTTCCAGCTGCTGCAACATTTATTCAGTACTCATGTTTTTTGTTTCTCTCATAGAAGAACCCATCCCCAGATGACTTTACAACCTGTTCTTCCACAACCAGACTTCAAACCGAACTGACTTCTAAAAGGCGACTCATGTCCCTCAGGCCATGCCCCCTCACGTCACCCTCTCTCATCTAAGAAGAAGCCAAAATGAGTGACGCCTTTCTTCTTACAACAATGGAGACAAAAATAAATAGAATATTAATATAAGTAATTAATTAAGTCAGGTAAAATCAGGGATACCTGTTTTTGGTTGAGTTCAAAAAATAGGGAGACTGTTACCTGAGGGATTAAAATTCCCACAGTGCTCTTCCCTTACCCTATCAAAGATTTGAAAGGCACACATTACAAAAGGGGGGAATCATAGACCCAACCTGATCTTTTATTAAAATTGGAGCCACCTTGCCACAAAGCCATGAAAAGATAATTTTGACTTAACTATAAATTACAGCAAATTCTGAACCTGCTTGGAATGCCTGCCTGTGCCTTGAACTCACCCATGCCTGGCTCTGTGACCAGATAGCAGCCCTCTCTGAAACTTTATTGACACCTCATAAATATTGGCCTTCCTTGGCCAGACAACACTCTCTGAGGCTCTAATGGTTCTCATAAATTCTGATGTGGGGGCCAGCAAAAAAAAAATGTAAACTACCATTAGTGTGATGCTTGTCAGAGTTCTGTTATCTGTAACTCCCCTTTTGTGTAACTTTCTGGGCTATAAAGCTGGGCTGGAGGAAAGTTGGTGTTGCTCTCTTGTTCCCGCCGTTTTTGGAGGGAGAGGCAGCTGGGGTGGTGGAAATAATAAGCTTGCTTTAATCTGATTTTAATTGAAGTCAGTGGTCTTTTCTTGCGACCTGGTCTAAAAGGTAAACACTCCACAAACATGGAGCTCTGCTGGACTAAAGACTTCTTGGGAAACTGCCTCTGAGGATGGGAACTTGACATATATGTTGTTGTCAGGAGCTTTAGCTTTCATTCTAATGAGACCATCAAAGCTGGGTCTGCATCTATGTGTCCTGGAGGACATTGTTTCTATTTTTCCAAAGAACATGAGGCAGCAGTGCTGACATCTCTCTGTAGGTAAACTGTGGCCACTGAAAGCTAAGTGTCTCCGCATGTGGACTGTGAAGCCATTTGGCCATCCTCCACTTTTCATGGTGTTTCTTTCTACTGCACTGGGAGTTTGGTATTTGCTTCATGAAATACAAGGAGTTCAACTGGGACACAGTGCTGGAGGGAGTCCTGTCACTTGTGGTGGGTCAGGATCTGCAGGAGAATGCACCAACCAGACTTCTATCCCACATAGCTAACCCCCTTGACCATAGCAATCGGATTCTGAACATTGCCCTAAAACATCTCCATATAACAAGATGCCTTTAATGGAGTGGTTTCAGACATATTAGTGATTCCTGTCTGCACCATGTCAGCCACAAGTCATTTGGAAGTCAATGGCAGATACACATGACCTGACCACAGATGTTTCATCACAAACCTGCACACAACAGCTCAGGACCCACTACTCAGCAGGCCCCAACCTACTGGCATCTCTGTTCTACACCATTTTCATGAAACCCGGTCAATCAAGGTACTCTCTGGTATACTCATGATCAGCAACAGGACATCCAAATATTCTCCAGTTGCAGGTGGTCATGGGAATTTCAAAAATTTCAGAGTATTTATCTAGCCATTTCCTAAGATGAAGTTGGAGAAACTGTTGGTTTCAATTCATCAAGGAACCATTAAATTTTGAGGAAGCACATTTCAAGAAAATGCTGTGTGGAAAGCCACTCTGGGCTTAGATCTCAGTTTCCAAGGGCGACTCTCATGCGTGGCCTCCTTAAATCCCAGCACAATTCATGGCAATACTTCTCTGACGTCAGTTCCATAACGCAGTCTCTAAGAGGAATCACACCAGAGTTCAAGCCCAGGTGGATTCAGGCATCTCTTACAACCACCACACAAATGACCACAATTAAAACTAAAACACTCCCACATGGCCCTCATCTTCTTCCACATAGACACTCATCATGAACTCGGGCTAGAGGTTTCCATGAAGGGCACAGCCAAATACACTGTTAAAAATAAGCAGCCTTGCCCCTCATTTGCCTAAAGTCAGGGTGGCCTCTACACCCTTCCTGTGAACCAAGAGTGATCAAATAGGCCTGCTATATAACTGCTCTGCTTCTCCAATTTGAGGCCTAATGACTGTCTGGTATAGATTCTCTATGTGAATTGGTTTCATGAGAAAACCCAAGCACCTATCAGCTAGCCTCTGCAGGGCTTTGAAGAACTGACTTGACCCAAAGATCCCTATTCTCACTTTATTTAGCTCAGGAACCTTACAGAGGAAAGCGAGAGACTTCATCCACAATGACTGCTCTTTTGGCCATTTTGGCTTTGGATTCACACTTGGAAACTTTCTTTAGATCCATCAGATGCTGAGAATCTAAGCCACTGCTGTCACACCGGGCCAAATGGCTGATTCAGACACATCCCTTTCCAAAGCAATTAAGCAAAGAGCCACAGGTGATGCCCATTCATTTCCATTTGAAACCTGTTTTCTTCAGGCTTCACAAAGGGGTGGCCTGAGGCAAAGACCTTCCTGCCATTCAGGGTAATAGAAACATAAGTAAGCAAATGGCCCAAAGCAGGGTTTATCCACTGAGACTTTACTGGTCACACTGACATCTGAGTTTTCTGAGATGCTCCCATTCCCTTCAGCTATCCAGTACATGGCCATGTCACAGAGCTTGGAGGTGGTACATATCTTGGACACCAAACCATAAGGCTATTCTGGAGAGTGGTCAGTATTCAGGAGGAAAAGAGGAACTTAGGAAGATAGTAGGTGTTCCCCATCCATAAGGAAAGCCGCTCTACATTCTTAAATTGGGCAGGATGAATGCTGGGAAGCTTTCTACTAGACAGGACACAACCATTGATGCATTTGCTTTTCAAATGTCTACAACACGGATACAGTGGGATACACAGACATAGAAACACTCGTGTTGTCAAACGACTTTCTAGAAACTTTCCAGTCCAAACCTACAAACTGCCTTTCCTACCTTTTCTCAGAACATGAGATAAAACCACAAACTCACACCGACACCCACAACGGCACCTCCTTCCCCCAAGTATGTCTGTGACTATCCTGAGTGTCCTCTGACTGGTGGGCCATACTATGTTCCCCTGAAATGGCCTGTCTTGTCTCAGATCTGGTCTTCTTTGCCAACACATTGAAGTTTTCAGGAGCCATGGTTGAGCCACTACCTGCTTTCTCAGAAAAGTCCCTCTTCAGAGCTCTCCTGGGATTTGGCCATCATCACATAAGTAGGTACCAAGAAAGAATGACTCTGTCCTTGGTAAATCCAAACAATTGAGACCACTGGGACTAGGACTGGGACTTGCTTTTGGTGGCTGGCTTCCTGGTCCCAAGTTCAGTGAGTTCCATCACCAAGGAAGTGTGGTAGGTCACTTCCTTCAGCAACTGAATGAGGTCACTGCCTTGGAAAACCACTTTGTCCTAACAGTTGCTTCCAATGGTCCCATGAGATGGAGGCTGCCCCTACTTCCTGTGACACTTTCACAAATTAGAATGGTATATCAACCATAGGCACCCGGGAAAAGCTCTGTACACAGGCCTGGTTTGGTCCATTTCATCTACTTTAAGAAGAGAGAGGCTGATTCAGACACATTCCTTCATTCTGACCAGGTTGTTTGACATGGAAGTTGACATGGAGTTGACTTTTGATTTCTCAGGTCCTTCATAGGTGAAAAGGTCGGTCAAAAGTCGGAGGAAAAGACCATCAAGAGACTGTCTCATGTCACAGCAAAGGGTTTATTGGGAGTCCAGCATGCTGGGGCTCAGAGCTAACTTCAGAGGAGCAAAGAACAAAGAGCCCCAAGAACAACTTGAGCAGAGTTTATATACATTCTTTAGAGAGGGCAGGGACTTTACATACATCATAGCCTCCTTTAGGAAATCAACATATACCACGGAAAAATCAAATAACAACTCTAAAACATGATTAGCACATTCATTGGTGGGAAGAGGTCGGGTAGGGGGTGATTGGTTAGCCCTGAGAAGGGGTATACGTTTAAACTGATTGGTTGAAGCCCTGAGATGTATACGTGGTGAGCTGCACGGTTTCTGGGAAGGGGTTGTTAAGTAACTAGGTGGTCAGGAAAGATTTCAACACACATCTAATTGGCAGTTCCGGGAATTTTCTTAACTGCCACAGGAATTTTAGGTTCTGAGTGCAGCTTGTAAACTTTACAAAACCTGGTTCTATATGTTTCAATTTCAATTTCTTTTATTCTTTCATTTCCCACTCCTTTTTCTTACTACTTTTAATCTTAAAAGTAATAAATCATAATTATTGCGGAGTCTCACATTCTATTTCTGCCAGTGGAGCGTATTTCTGTCTGATTACAATGAGTTTTTCCTGCCCAATTTGAGCCTGGAGAAAGGAAACTATGCGGTTAAGCACACAAGGTCCTATAGTTAGCAACACCACAAGGATGATCAGGGGTCCAGCTAAGTCTGATAGGAGTATAGTTAACCAGGGGGACTGGGTAAACCATAACTCAAACCACCCTAGTTGAATCTCCCTATCTCTCTGGTGCTCTTCAAGGCATTTTCTCAATTTACTCATGGATTCTTTTACAACTCCAGTATGGTCAGCATAAAAACAACATTTTTCTCTCAGTGCACAACAGAGGCCCCCCTCACTCATGATGAGGAGATCTAATCCTCACCTGTTCTTTAAAACAACTTCAGAGAGAGAAGTTAAGGATTCCTGCAGTGCTGTGATGGCGGTCTCTAACGTCTTCAAGTCTTTATCTATTGCTGTTTCTAATCAGGCCATTTGTTGTGACCCACGTATCAAAGCAGCTGTTCCCGTACCCACTCCTGCAGCAGCTCCTATCCCCAAAAGGATGGCAGGAGTAAGGGACACTGGCTCCCCGCAAAATCGGGTTGTTTCTCCCCCTAGTAGACCTTCAAATCATTCTACATTATAATAGAGCACCCTGGGGAGTATCTGCACCATTACACAATAATTTACAGAGCTGTCAAATACCTGGGCTGAAATGCAAGGAGTTCTGACTGTGTGGAGTTCAGTACAATAAAGGTTCCTTTAATTAGTTCCCAGGGGGTGGAGTCAGCTGTACTCTGGACTGGGGAAGTAGGCAAAGATGGAAACCGGGAAGTATGAGATGGTAGAGGGGTTCTGGTAGATCTAGGCATGGGAGGTTTAGGAGGCTTAATTCCTGGGTTGAGGGGATTGGGCTCTATTGCTGTGATATTTTCTTCCTTTTTAAGCCGGATGGTGAACCAGTGACCAAAGTCTTAACGAGGGCCATAAATATAGAATCGCATTCCCCACGTATTTCCCATAGGCCATGTTGTTCTGAGGTAGCCCCTTCCTTTGGAATTGAAAGTTAAAATGAGGGGGTAACATAGACTATTCTTTCCACAGTGAGTTTTTGACACCACTTGGCTAGAAGCACATTTCTTGGGATAAATCAATGTGTCATTTCTTCCTTCCTGAATCATACTTTCGGGGAAGTTTGGGTTCCACCATGCAGCTCCCGTTTGTTCACAACCCCAAGATCTACAATAAAAGTCACTGGGTCCTCTACAGGTTTGGGCCTGTTTGCGACTTTGGAAATCATCTGGGCAAACATAAAAATCAAGATTGGCTAGTTTACACCTGAGCTGGGGGAGATGATATCCATAATTCATGGGGTAAGGTGGTCTATGTTGCCCTGGTTTGGGGTTGAGTGGGATCTCTGTGGGGGTCCTCTATGTCAGGGAGATCCCAGTCAGAGAGGCCTATGGCAAGCTGACAAATGTCCGGGTGGAGAGATGGCCACCAAGTCCATATGGTGGCTGTATGTGAAATAGACCACACTACTTGCCCAGCAGGATTTATAACTTGCCATTGTTGCTGAACAGGCTGATGGGTATTAGGACTGCTGGTGGTCAGGGGAAGAATCCATAGCCCTACCCACATGACAGACACACAACTTGAGACGGTTACCAGTCTGTTCCAGTTTCCAGCCGGAGTCTGGACAGGGCGCAGGCTTGAGATGGGAGGCATGGATCCAGGAAGTGATCTCATCCACTTTCACCACTATGGGTGTTATAAGCAGCACCTGGTATGGTCCTTCCCAGCGGGGTTCCAGGGATGACACCTAATGCCATCTCATGTAGATGAAGTCTCCCACTTGATATCGATGTGGGGTTCCCTCATCTCCAGGCTGATAAGCAGTGGCCAACTGTTTCCACAGGTATCGCTGGGTGCTGGGTTTGTTAAAGGGCTTTAAGTCTGTCAAGAAAGAGTGTGTGAAAGGAATCATTAAGTCTCAGAGTTGGGGTTAAGTCCCTTACTGGAGGAGGGGCACCATAGAGAATTTCATAAGGGGTGAGTTTACACAAAGAGGCAGAGGGCGTTTTTCTTGCACGAAACAGTGCTTAAGGTAGGAGCATAGTTCAATTTTTTATGCCGGTCTCCAAGCTTTATTTTGTTAAGGTCTCTTTGATGGTTCTATTCATCCTTTCTACCTGTCCTGAGCTCTGGGGTCTATAAGCACAATTTAACTTCCAATTAATCCCCAGGGTCCTGGCGAATCCCTGACTTACCTGGGCCACGAATGCCAGTCCATTATCAGACTCTATCACCTTAGGCAGGCTGAACCTTGGAAAAATGTCTTATAGAATCTTTTTGACCACGCTCTGAGCCTTTTCTTTCTTCATGGGGAAGGCTTCAAACCATATTGAAAAAGTATCTACAAAGACTAGGAGATATTTAAGTCCATACCTTGCTGGCTTAATTTCAGTAAAGTCCACTTCCCAGGATTGTCCTGTTCTGGTTCCTCGTAAGCGCTTCCCTGAAGGAAGCTTGGATGGGTAAGCATTAACTAATTGGCAGACTTGACAAGCTCTTGTCACCTGCTCAGCTATTTCTTTCCTCTGTGAGTCAGTCAATAATAAGTCCTTTCTCCAGTCCTTTAAGAGTGCCTATAACTTTTTTGAGCCTAAGTGGGTGAGTTGTTGTACGTCTTTGACATAAAGGTGGGCTTTTTGAAATCATAAACTTGGCTCTGTAGGGTCCCAGAGTCCTGTATCTGTCTCCTCAGATGATAAGTTGCCTGAATGTTCCAGTGCGGCCAAATCTCCTGATTGTTGTTCCCCCCGGTGTGGAAAAATTTACCAGAGTCACTCCGTTTAGGGCTGCCAATTAAGCTTCCTCATCTGCCCTTCTGTTTCCAACCGCCACGCGGTCGTTTCCCTTCTGGTGCCCTGGACAGTGCACTATACCTAGTTCCTTAGTGCCCTGCACTGCTGAGAGAAGGTGGAGGATCTCATCTTATTTCTTTATTTCTTTCCCAGCAGAGGTTAATAGCCCCCTTTGCTGGTAAATAGCCCTGTGCACATTACCATTGGCAAATGGATAGCGGCTATCAGTGTCTATGGTGGCCCTTTTGCCTGTTGCTAGTTCCAATGCTTTCGGAAGGGCAATCAGTTCTGCCTTTTGGATTGATGTCTCTTCTGGGAGACCAGAGGACCAGATGGCATTAGTTTTGCTAACTACTGCTGCTCCAGCCCGCCGCTTACCATCTTGGAGTAAGCTGCTCTCGTCTGTAAACCATACGACTTCCGGGTGAGGCAGTGGCTGGATCTTTCAAGTCTCATCCTATACTGGTTTCCTCTGCCAGTATGTGTTGACACTCATGAGTGATGGGTCCTGATGATTCTTCTGGCAACAGTGTAGCCAGGTTGAGTGGAGCAGGGGGTCCCAGAGTTATTCTGTCTTTGCTAATCCAGAGGCTCTGGTAGTGGTTTATTCTGGAGTTTGATAGCCACCTCTCTGGAGGCTGACAGATGATGCTCTCCAGGGCATGGGGGGCTATAATGATTAGCTTCTGTCCCAACGTTCATTTATGAACATCTTTTTTTAGAAGGGCTGCCGCTGCTATAGCTCTTAAGCAATGGGGCCACCCGCTAGCCAATGGGTCCAATTTTTTTGATAAGAATGCTACTGGCCTTTTCCAAGGTCCCAAAGTCTGAGTGAACACTCCCAGTGTTATTCCTTTCTTTTCCTCGATGTAGAGAGTGAAGGGTATTTCTACTTTTGAGAGTGCTAAAGCCGGAGCAGATAGCAGCGCCTTTTTTTGACATTATCCAAAGCTTGTTGGTGCTCAGGGGCCCATTTGAAATGGGCATCCCCATTTATAAGCGGATATAAAGGGGCAGCCATAGATGCGAACCCAGGAATCCATAACCTGCAAAAGCCGGCTGTCCCAAGAAACTCTCTGAATTGTCTCTTATTAGATGTGGGCGGTATCTGCACAACGGTTTTTTTTCTGGGCTCACTGAGCCATCGTTTGCCACCCCTAAGAGAATAACCCAGGAAGATTACTTCTTGCTGACAAATTTGGTCCTTTTTCAGAAGCTCTATATCCAAGCCAAACAAGCTCAGATAATAGTGCTTGGGTCCTAGACTCATAGTTCTTCTTGGTGTTGGCTGCCAGTAGCAGATCATCCACATATTGGAGTAGGGTGACTTCGCGGTGTGCAGTTCTGAAGCCCTGTGGAGGGCTTCATCAAAGATAGTGGGGGAGTTTTTGAACCCCTGTGAGAGTCTAGTACAGGTTAGTTGGCCATATGTTAAAGTTTCTGGGTCTATCCACTCGAAAGCAAACAGAAACTGATTGTCCTTATGTAGGGGCAAGCAGAAGTAAGCATCTTTTAAGTCCAGCACAGTGTACCATTCCCGCTCCATATTCAGAGTGCTAAGCAAATTATATGGATTGGGTATTGTTGGGTGAATGTCCTGCGCTCTGTTGTTTATCTCTCTTAGGTCTTGAACAGGACGGTAGTCCCTAGTTCCTGGCTTTCTTACTGGTAGCAGGGGGGTATTCCAGGCTGATTGACAGGGCCTTAGGACCCCAAGGGCCAATTATTTCTGAATATGGGTACTTATCCCATCTTTAGCTTCTTTGCTTAGAGGATATTGTTTAACACTGATTGGAGAGGCAGAGGCTTTTAATTCTCGTTCTATTGGAGGTAGTTTTATTGCTAGACCTAACCCAGCAGTTTCTGCCCAGGCATTAGGATAATCTTTTATCCATTTCTGAGGTAGTTTGCCTCTTTGATCAGTCCTAGGGGGCGCGAAGAGTTGATGTTCATCTTCAACGGACATAGTCAATGCTGTGACTATGGGAGTTTCCACTGAAGGCTTTAGAACATCCACTTGGGGAACATCAGGGTTAAAGGTTATTCTAGCCCCGAGTTTGGTAAGCAGATCCCTGTGTGTCAATGGGGCTGGGCACTCAGGGATTACTAGGAAAGAGTGGTGGACTTTTCCTTTTCCTACATCCATAATCCTCTTAGTTGTCCAAGCCCGATATGTACTGCCATTATCCCCTTGAACTAGGGACCATTTATTTGATAAGAGCCCAGTGGGGTCTTAAGGGCTGAGAATACTGCTCCTGTATCCTCTCCAAAGTTCACTGGAGTCCCCTCCACTTCAAATGTTACCCTGAGCTCGGGGAGGAGATCCGAGCCCCAACATTCCTAGTCCTCTTCTAGAGTCAGCATGGCGGGCTGGCGTGGTTGCTTCTTTTTGGTGCACTCTTTGGCTCAGTGTCCTTTTTCTTTACAGTAGGCACATTGATCTGAGGCCAGGGGCAGCCATTGGCATGGGCCCAAGTATCCCTTCCTGACTCCAAGCTTTTTAACTTCTGGCATATTTGCTGCTGTGAACAAAACTTTAGCCAATGTTTTAGTCTGCCTTTTGCTCCTTTCATCCTCCTTTTGTTCCCTTTCCTTCTGTCTCCTCTGTTCCCTCTCCTCCTCAGTTTCTCTCTTATAATATACTTTCTCAGCTTCTCTGACTAAATCTCTTAAGGTCGTACCTTGTAATCCATCTAGACATTGTAACTTTCTCTTAATATCTTGGGCAACCTGCTCAATACAGGCCATTGTAACAGATGCATTTTGGTCTTCTGCCTGAGGATCAAAAGGAGTATATTTCCTATATTCTTCCATAATTCTCTCCAGAAACATAGAGGGAGACTCATTAGGCCCTTGGATAATCTCTCTTACCTTGGCCAAATTGGTCGGCCTTCTGGCGGCCACTCAGAGACCCGCTATTAGAGCCCAGCGATAAGTGGACAGATGCTTCTTACCTTCAAAGGTGTTGGGGTCCCAGTTGAGTCGGTTCATGGGCCCATAGGGACAGAGAGAGAGTATCACAGGGGCTTCTGAGTTTTCTATTATCCGTCGCCGGTGGGTTCCTTTAGTTGCCCAGCTTCCTCCAGGGGAGGAGGAGCTGCTGCTGCTGCAGAGAAGTCCCCTGAAGGGCTTGGGTCTGGCCCAATTGCCTCGAGCAGTGGAGAGGCTGAGTCAGCAGTGGGAGGATCATCAGGAACTGTGTTGGGGGTTGGGGAGGGAGAGTAGAGCATAAGGAGGGGGAGGAGTGTCCAGTCTTGTGACTCAGGGAGAATGGAAGGAAGAGGGGGAGGAGCGGATGGTTTGAATAATAGGATCGTGGGTGAAGGGGTATATGGCTCTTTATCTGGGTGGCCACGTGGCCAAAGCTGAAAGACAATATCTCTGACTTTTCGGATTAGAGGAAATTGGAAGGATCCTTCTGGGGGCCATCTGACTTCGAGGATGGGCCATTATGAAGCACCGAGAGTCTGCCAGGTACAGCGTTTTACTGGAAAAGAAAGATTCTGGGCCCTTGAGTGGACATCAGTCCAATGATCAAGGGTCAGAGACAGAGAAGAGGATGTGCTTTGTCCCATAATGGGAGTTACTCAAACAGGGACAGTGAAGACACAAACGCAAAACAGAAAAAGACAAACAGTAAACGTTTAACATGACTCCAAGACAAAGATAAGAACTGAGTAACTGGTAAATCTTGATGGGTTAGGCAATAAAGACAGACAGTAAACTCAACATGAGTTCGGGACTATGAACAAAACTGAGTAGCCGGCAAAACCTGATGGGCTGGCAAACCGAATCCTGAAGCAAAATGTAACTGAGATGAGAAAACTACTATTCTTTGATTTCCCTAGTCTTCCGGAGTGTCCCCCAGAAACGTGACCTTGGGCTCTGTGACAGGTCTGTCACACCATAGGAGAGAGCTAATGCTCTTCACCAACAGCCACTTTGCCATGCCCTGACTTGAAATCCGAAACCAGAAAGAGGCTCCTTACTAACCCCAAGAGGAGTCCCTTGAGGTCTTTCGACCACTGCTGCCAGATATCTCACCTGGGGCCTCCAGATAAATAGGTGCGGTGAACGTCAGAGGAAAAGACAACAAAGAGGCTTTCTCATACATCAGCAAAGGGTTTATTGGGGATCCAGCATGCTGGGGCTCAGAGCTCACTTCAGAGGACCAAAGATCAAAGAGCCCCGAGAACAACTTGAGCAGAGTTTATATACATTCTTTAGAGAGAGCAGGGATTTTACATACATCATTGCCTCCTTTAGGAAATCATCATGTACCATGGGAAAATCAAATAACAACACTTAAACATGATTAGCACATTCATTGGCGGGAAAAGGTCAGGCAGGGAGTGATTGGTCAGCCCTGAGAAGGGGTATACGTTTAAATTTATTGGTTGAAGCCCTGAGATGTATACGTGGTGAGCTGCACGGTTTCTGGGAAGGGGTTGTTAAGTAACTAGGTGGTCAGGGAAGATTTCAACACACATCTAATGGGCAGTTTCAGGAATTGTCTTGACTGCCACAGGAATTTTAGGTTCTGAGTGAAGCTTGGAAACTTTACAAAACCTGGTTGTTTACGTTTCAATTTCAATTTGTTTTATTCTTTCAGAACCTTAGAGTGGAAGGCGAGAGACTTCATTAACAATGACTGCTCTTTTGGCCATTTTGGTTTTGGATGCACACATGGGATCTTTTCTTAGATCCGTCTGTTGCTGATAATCTAAGCCACAGCCTCAAACAGGGCCAAGAGCCTTATTAAGACACATCCCTTTCCAAAGCAATTACATCTCTGAGGTCAGTTACAGAACTCTGTCTCTGAGAGGATTCACACCAGTGTTCAAGCCCAGGTGGACCCAGTCATCTCTTCCAACCACCACACAAATGACCACAATTAAAACCAAAACACTCCCACATGGCACTCATCTTCTTACATACATACACTCATGATAACTTTGGCTAGAGGCTTCCATGAATGTCGCAGCCCAAGAGAGTGTCCAAAATAAGCTCCCTTGCCACTCATTTGCCTAACCTCAGGGTGGCCTGAACACCCTGAGGTTAAACCAGGATTGATCACATAGTTCTTCCTGTAATACTGCTCTGCTTCTCCAATTTGAGGCCTACTGACTGTCAGGTATAGATTCCTTATGTGATTTGGAGTCATTAGGAAACCAAAGTAAATTTGCAAGGCTTGGAAAAACTCATTTGACCCAAAGGATCCCTATTCTCACTTGGAGGAAGTCAGGAACCTTACAGAGGAAGGCGAGAGACTTCATCCACTATGACTGATCTTTTGCCATTTTGGTTTTGGATGCACACATTGGATCTTTCTTTATATCCATCAGGCGCTGCTAATCTAAGCCACAGCCACACACAGGGCCACGAGGCTGATTGAGAACATCCTTTTCCAAAGCAATTAAGCAAAGAGCCACAAGTGATGCCCATTCATTTCCATTTGAAAACTGTTTTCTTCAAGATTCACAAAGGGGTGGCCTGAGGCAGAGACTTTCCTGACTTCAGAGCAACAGAACAATAAGTAAGCAAATCCCAATGCAGGGTTTCTCCACTGAGACTATACTAGTCACAATGATATCTGAGTTTTCTGAGATGCTTGTCATTCCCTTCAACAAAACAGTACATGGCCATGTCACAGAGCTTGGAGGTGGTATATATATCTTGGACAAAAAACCATGAGCCTATTCTGGAGAGTGGCCAGAATTCAGAAAGAAAACTGGAACTTAGAAAGTTAGTAGGTGTTGCCCACCGAAAAGGCAACCAGCAGTCCTTTTTTAAAATGGGCAGGATGAATGCTGGAAAGCTTTCTACTAGACAGGATACATCCATTGATGCATTCTTTTTTCTAATGTGTACAACCAAGAACACAGTGGGATACACAGACACAGAAACACTCACCTTGTCAAAGGACTTTCTAGAAACAGTCCACTCTAAACCAAACAAACCGCCTTTCCTACCAATTCTCAGAACATGAGACAAAACCACAAACTCACACCCACACTCAAAATGGCACCTCTTTCCCCAAGTAAGTCTGTGAGTATCCAGAGTGTCCTCAGACTTGTGGGCCATAGTATGTTCCCCCGAAATGGCCTGTCCTGTCTCAGATCTGGTCTCTTTGTCCATATCTGTGAAGTTGTATGGAGCCTGTGCTGACCACTACCAGCTTTCTCAGGAAAGACCCGTCTTCAGAGCTCTACTTGCATTTGGTCATCCTGAAACCATTAGGTACCAAGAGAAACAGACTCTCTCCTTGGTAAATCCAAACAAGTGAGCCCACTGGGAGTGGGAATGGGCCTGGCTCTGGATGCCTGGCTTCCTGGATCTCAAGTTCAGAGAGTTCCATCACCAAAGAAGTGAGGTAGGACAATTCCTACAGGAAGGGAATGAGGTCACTGCCTTGGCAACCACTTTGTCCTTACAGTTGCTTCCAAGGGTCCCTTGAGATGGAGGCTGCCCCTACTTCCTGTGAAACTTTCAGAAGTTAGAATGGTATATCAACCATAGACACCCAGGAGAAGCTCTCCACACAGGGTTGGTTTGGTCCATCTTTTTTATATCAATAGGAGAGAGGCTGATTCAGACACATACCTTCATCCTGACCAGGTTGTTTGCCATGGAAGTTGACTTTTGCTCTCTCAGGTCCTTCATAGCTGCCTACATCTTCTCCAGGGATCATTTCTTCATCAACCTTTGAGGTTCTCAGCAGGTGGAAGATTCCCTACATTCCTGTATTGTAAGACCAACTGTATCCCTGCTCTTTCGTAAAGTTAGATTGAGGGAACAGTGTATGGTTAGGGTTAATAATATATTCTATTTGGGTTAGGAAACTTTCTGCGGGATAAATAATGGTATTAGGAACCTGCGATATTCACAAGAATATATAGGTGAAATATAAGTATAAAACCTGAAATCTAGGTATGATTTGAAGCCCAGAAGGGAATTGGGCCCTTTAGTGCGATACTTAGCTTTGAATTATGTTCTACACAGATGTCTCAAATAAATCGATATGCAATGGCAGAGGATCTTGTACCTTGGATGAATAAATGTCCTAGAGAACATCCAGTCAAAAAAGAATAGTCAGCAGGATTAGGAAGGTAGTCAGTAGGTTTTGAAAAAAGAG
The DNA here is from genome assembly GCF_048772815.1 of Callospermophilus lateralis. Lineage (NCBI taxonomy): Eukaryota > Metazoa > Chordata > Mammalia > Rodentia > Sciuridae > Callospermophilus > Callospermophilus lateralis. The sequence continues at coordinate 12,903,733 of NC_135319.1, forward strand.
TGAGTATAGGATTTGGACAAAACGTTCATTAGCAATAGGGTTTCGGGTAGAGAGTGAACGTAAATATGAGCACATACGAAGAGTCAGTCACAATGATGAACTGGGAAAAATATGTAGGAAAGCAGATATCAATAGAGACATTAGGAAATCAGGCAAAGTATAATGTGAGTGATAGGGTTAGACATTTTTAACATGGTTGAGGTTGAATATATAATCTTAGGAAGAAAGACATATGTAGTCATCAATAGGATTGATATTTTAGAGCATTAGGCAACCTCGGCATGGTTGCTTTTAATAATCCATGCTCACTTTCCATTTTGCTTTGGTGAAAGGTTAATAAAATAGTCACCTGTCACTTCCTGTTTTTCTGTATGCTTAACAAAACACTGTTGAAATCTTGATAACTGTTTGATATTTTTGTTCCCAGAATGTGCTATCCCCAACTGCCAAACTGCAGAATGTACTCCCTCACCCAGTTGCACGCACACTCGCCCTGACCCATCAATAAATTTCCCTTCCTGCCCTGTCCAAGGAAAGTATATAAGCTCTGTTAAAGCTGTTCTCAGGGCTCTTTGCTCTATTCAAGTGAGCTCTGAGCCCCAGCATGCTGGACCCCCAATAAACTCTTTGCTGTGGCTGAGTGAAAATGGTATACTGTTCTGTACTTAAAAGATGCTTTCTTTTGCTTGCCTCTGCATAAAGATAGTCAGTTGCTGTTTTCTTTCGAGTGGGTAGACTCAGAAACCGGAACGTCTTGTCAACTAACTTGGACTAGACTCCCACAGGGGTTCAAAATCTCCCCCACTCTCTTTGATGAAGCCCTTCACAGAGATCTCAACAACTTCAGAACTACACACCCCGAAGTCACCCTGATTCAATATGTGGATTTCCAGCTCCTGGCAGCCAACACCAAGGGAAACTTTGAGTCTGTGACCCAAGCACTATTTTCTGAGCTTGCTCAACTCGGGTATAGAGCTTTGGCCAAAAAGGCCCAAATTTGCCAGCAAGAAGTAATCTTCCTGGGGTATTTCCTTAGGCACTGTAAATGATGGCTCACTGACCCCAGAAAACAAACCGTTGGGCAGATACCACCCCCATTTAACATTAGACAACATAGAGATTTTCTTGGAACTGCTGGCTTTTGCAGGTTATGGACCTGGGTTTGTGTTCTTAGCTGCTCCTTTATACCCGCTGTTAAATGAGAATGCCCAATTCCAATGGACCCTTTGAGCACCAGCAAGCTTTTGATAACATCTAAGAACACTGACACTGAACACCTCAACTTCACTGAGCCCAGCCTGCAATTTCAGAAAGCCCTACACTATGTTAAAAATGTACATCAACTCAATCAACTTGGTTCAAAGAAACTGCAGGAATTCCTGTAGGATCAAGAACAGAGTTTTAGACTAACTCACTCACAGTGAATGGAAATAACTGAATGGGTAACAAAAGCCTGTCGGTTCTGTTAATTGGTTAATGCTTACCATTCCAAGCTTCCTGCAGGAAAGCATGTACCAGGAACCAGACCAGGACAATTCTGGGAAGTGGACTTTACTGAAATTAAGCCAGCGAGATATGGACTTTAATATCTCCTAGTCTTTGTAGATACATTTTCAGGATGGATTGCAGCCTTTCCCACAAAAAAAAAAAAAAAACAAAAAAAAACAAAACAAAAAAAAAACGCACAAATGGTGGTCAAGAAGATCCTGAAAGATATTTTCAAAGACACGGTCTGCCTAATGTAATATGGTCTGATAATTGAACGGCGTTCATGGGCCAGGTAAATCAGGGGTTAGCCAGGACCCTGGGGATTAATTGGAAGTTACATTGTGCTTATAGACCCCAGAGCTCAGGACACATGAAAAAATAAGTAGAAGCATTAAAGAGACCTTAAAGAAATTAAGCTTAGAGACCGTCATAAAAGAGTAGACTATGCTCCTGCCTTATGCACTGTTTCATGAAAGAAATACTCCCTTTGTTTCTTTGTGTAACATCACCCCCTATGAAATTCTCTATGGGGCCCCTCCTCTGGTAAGGGACCTAACCCCAACTCTAAGACCTAAGGATCCTTTCCACACACCCTTGCTTGACAGACTTAAAGCTCTTGAAAGAACTCAGCTATACCTGTGGAAACAGCTGGTCACTGCCATCCAACCTGGGGACGAGGGGACTCCACACCGATATCAAGTAAGAGACTTCCTCTACATAAGAGGACATCAGGTGTCATCCCTGGAACCCCGCTGGAAAGGACCATACCAGGTGCTACTAATAACACCTACATCGGTAAAAGTAGACAGAATCACTTCCTGGATCCATGCCTCTCATCTCAAGCCTGCAACCTGTCCAGACTCTGGCTGGAAACTGGAAAAAACTGGTAACCCGTTCAAATTGTGTATTCGCCACATAGATAAGGCTACAGACTCTCCCCTTGGCCAACAGTAGACCTAACACTTATTAGCCCGTTCAGCAGCAATGGCTGATCACAAATCCTACTAGACAAGAAGTATGGTCTATCTTGCATACAGCCCCCTTAGGGACCTTGTGGCCATCTCTCCACCCAGACATTTGTCAGCTGAATATAGGTCTTTCCTATTAGGATATTCTTGATGAAGAGGATCCCACTAAAATTCCATTAAATCATTTCCATACCATAGATAATGGAAACAAACATTATGGTTGTATAGACAGGCAAGCAAGATGCAAGTTGGCTAGCCTATATTAGTATGTTTGCCCCGCAGACTATCAAAGCCACAAACCGCCACCGCTGAGTGTGGGAAAAGATGACTTCTTCTGTAAGTCATGGGGATTTGAGCATACAGGGGCTGCCTGGTGGAATATAAAATCCTCACCAAATTCAGTACACAGCATTGGCCATATTACCACTTAGACATCTAAAATCGATGGCCCCAAGAGGAGTCTCTAGATCCTCAAATTCTGTGTGACCTTTTTAACTTCTGCAAGTGCTTAGAAGGGTGAAAGGAAATCCCCCTATGTGGAGGCCTTTTCCCTCTTTCGCTCACATCCTGAACTATGCTTCTCCAATAGTTCCTCACCCTCAGCCTTCTGCTCCAGACTCTCTGCTGTCAGTCCTACCTCAGCAACCTGATTTCTCTTCTCCAATTACTAGATCAAAAACCCAAACCTCCGCCGGTTCTCAGAGCATTGCCCCCTTGCTCAGTTAGCAGGTACTGAGGTACCCATCCACCCACTCACTCCTCTCTTCCTCTGTCAGTGCCCGCACCGGGTCCCAGCAGGTCCTCTTACCAGCTAACCTAAAACTCAAACCAGCTTAGGAGAGCCCTCAGACCCCTATCGAAGATGTAATGAAAATGACCTTTAAAGTTGCTTTGTCATCACTGAAAAGAATTTAAAGTGCCTCACAGGCTTTTCGGGATACTCACTCCCATCTTCCCCTCTGCTCTACCGGTTATACTGCTCAAGTTTTTGTTGCTAGGAAAATCCCAAACCCCTTTCCCATTATTCTTTTATATCTCTCCTTCCTCATTCTCAGATACACGGAGCTGCTCTCACCCTCCGCCTTCCCCGTTATCCCCCTCTGTACCAGGCCCACAGAAAAATCTTAACTGAACGTCTCCAGAAGTCTTCACCATGGTTGACTTTAGGACTTTCAGCAAAAGAGTCCCTATAAAAGAGTTCAGTGTAGATAAACTTCCTCTTTTTCTGTTGCCCTGCTCTACTTGGCTACTGGCTGCAAAAATCAGCACTCCTAAGCTTGACACCCCTTTAATAGTTTTTCACACAATATGTGAACAAGGCCTCTGGCCTTGAGCTGGGGCTTCATAGAGATGGCTATATTTCTAAGATATAAAATTACCAACTGGGCTCCATGGTAACAGCTGCAGGGGGATAAAAGAAAAGGAAGAAAAAGCTCTCCCCCTCCCAGGTGTCCTTGAAAATTTAACTTGCCCACCATAGAGGAAAAAACAGAAAAAAACTTCTTTTTGTGAAGTTCTGCAGACTGTGAACTTCTTAGTCCCTTCCCTTTCATGTTGGGTACAAAATTCTGAAACTACCTAAACTTGGGGTTCAGGGAGTTAATTGATTACAACAGAAGCAATGCCTGCTGAATCCGGTTGCAACCAAATAGGACTGTTTCCCTGTCTTCTGTGCTATCTTAGGTGCCTTGCCTTGACCGTCCCTATAACAGTATAATTCTATATACTTAAACATTGTTTATGTTTTAATGAAATGGTCAACAGATGTGATTAATTGTGTAATGGTGAAGATGTTTCCCGGATTGCTCTATAATGACCCAGGTTCATTTGAAGTTCAAACAGGGGGGCATACAACCCAGTTCCACTGGGAACATCTATCATATATCTCTTACTTTACCCATCATATTAGGAAGTGGAGTTGCTGCAGGGGTAGTCACAGGAACCACTGCCCTGGTCCATGGTACACAACAAATGACCCAAATAGAAGCAGCAATAGACCAAAACTTAAAGATATTAGAAACCTCCATCACAGTTTGCAGGAATCTTTAACCTCTCTCTCTGAAGTTGTTTTACACAACAGTCGAGGGTTTGACCTCCTCTTCATGAGAGAATGGGGCCTTTGTGCTGTATTGTTGTAAGAATGCTGTTTTTATGCCGACCATACTGAAGTTGTAAAAAAACCTATGAGTAAAATAAAAGGATGCCTTGAAGAGTGTCAACTAGAGAGAGAGGCCCCAAAAGTGTGGTTTGAGTCTTGGTTCACACAGTCCCCCTGTTTATCTACGCTTCTATCAACCCTGGCCTGTCCAATAATAATCTCCATATTATAGCTAACTATAAAACCCTGTTTGCTCAACCGTGTAATTTCTTTTCTCCAAGCTCAAATTGGACAAGTTAAACTTATGGTAATACCCCACTAGCAGTCATAGTATGTGACACCCCCCAATGATCACTTTTATGATTAAAATTAGCCAGAAGAAGAAGTGAGGAATGAAAGGTTAATAAAAAAGGTACTTGGAACTTCCTGTTTTTCTGTATGCTTAACAAATACTGTTGAAATATTGAGAACTGTTTGCTAACCTTGTTCCCAGATTGTGCTGTCCCCAACTTCCAAATTGCAGAATGTATTCCCTCATCCGGTTACACGCAAACCGCCCACTCGCTCTGACCCATCAATAAATTTCCGTCCCTACCCTTTCCAAGGAAATTATATAAGCTCTGCTTAAGCTGTTCTCAGGGCTCTCTGCTCTATTCTTGTGAGCTCTGAGCCCCAGCATGCTGGACCCCCAATAAATCCCTTGCTGTGGCATGAGACACTCTCCTGGTGGTCTCTTCCTCCGATGCTTGCACGAACATTACTTGGATGATTGAATGTAGAAGAGAAAATCCAGTCAAAAAGGGATAGTCGGTAGGATTAAGAAGATAATCGGTAGGTTTAGGAAGAAGAGTGAGTATAGGATTTGGAAAAAAATCTCTTTAGCAATAGGGGTTCGGTTAGAGAGTGAATGTAAATGTCAGCACATGTGAACAGTCACAATAATGAAATGGGAAAAGAACGTAGGAAAGCAGATATCAATAAAGATATTACGAAATCAGGCAGAGTATAAAGTGCGTGATACGATTAGACATTTTCAACAGGGTTGAGTTAGAATATATAATCTTAGGAAGAAACAAATATGTAGTCACCAATAGGATTGGCATTTGAGAGCATTAGGCAACCTTGACATGGATGTTTTTTGTAATCCATGCTCACTTTCCATTTAGGTTTTTGTATATTCATAAGTGTGACGTTTTCATTTGTGTCCAGAATATTACTGTGATAAAATGTATATGTAGATCTGGTGACATGAGTGTTTATTCCACCATTTCTGGGAGCAATTTTTTGAAGACATATAAATGGGTATTGGGGGTACAAAGAGGTATACACTGTGTCAATGAATATAGAGATAATGCATGAATAGTCCATAAGTGAATAAATAATATAACTGGTTCCACATTAAATAACGGATTGAATTGATATCTGAAAATATATAAGAAATAATATATTGATATACAATCATTCATTCCAACCATTTATACATCTAATATTAATATTAGGGTTATGGTTTATCATGAAGATATGTTAGTTTTGCTACAAAAGTGATTATGGAAATCGAAAATAATGTGTTTGGAAAGAGTCAGTCACAATGCTGGCTATATGTGAACAAGGCCTCTTGCCTTGAGCTGGGGCTTGACCGAGATCATTACATTTCTAAGATAAAGAAGTTACCAACTGGTCTCCATGGTAAAAGCTGGCAGGGAGAAAAAAAAGAGAAGAAAAAAGCTCTGCCCCTCCCAGGTGTCCTTAAAATGTTAACTTGCACAGAACAGAGAAAAAAAACAGAAACAAAAACTGCTTTTAATGAACTTCTGCAGACTGTGAACTTCTGAGTCCCTCCCTTACATGTTGGGTACAAAATTCTGAAACAATCTAAACTTGGAGTTCAGAGGATTAAATGATTACAATAGAAGCAATGCCCACTAAATCCGGTTGCAACCAAATAGGACTGTTTCGCTGTGTTCGGTGCTATGTTAGTTGCCTTACCTTGTCCATCCCTTTTCTCATGAAAAGACCAGTCAAGAAACATGGAGGAATGCATGTGCTCTGAAGCAGGAAGTGATTGATGCTGAATCAAATGCCTATAAATTTCCTAACTTGTGGATGAAATACATATCCTATGATGTGCATAAATTAAAGAAATAGTAATCTACCAGTGTTGAATAAAAATGAACGTCAAAATGCACATCATGTCCAATTGGAATCTACTTGCATTGATGTTAAACTGGGTCAGGTACTGTAGAAATATTAGTGAAACCGCTGTTGACCAGTGACGAGTTCTTGCTTCCCCAATGTTGAAGAATAACACCAGAAAGCACACGCCGAGGCAAGGTCAGAGTAGAAATTAGAAGTTTATTAAAGGACAGCAGAAAAGACTTCTCCCGGTTGAAGAAGGGGACCCAAGAGGTGGAATCCGTGGAAGGGCTGTTCTTTCCCCTTTTTATAATTCTTTCAGTGATGGAATGTAGGTTGGAGGCCTACAGGTGGGCTTAATTATCACCTTTTGCGGTGGGCTATCTCCAAGTCTGTTGGGGCTGTTTTCTGAGCTCCATTAATATTTCTTTGAGGTGGACTTTGGCCTAGGGACTTTTCAGGACTCATTAACATTCCATGAGTTGTCCTGCGTTTTACCTGAGTCATTCCCAGCATGGCCTCCATTTTAGATTTCACTCAATATTAGACCCGATTTACCTAACTACACTGACTACCTAACTTTACATCTGGCTTCATTCCCCCCTCTAATTTGGAACTCCTTACTGCTATAAGGAAGGGGGGCGAAGAAAATCTTTCTGGCTTCTTCAGGCTGAAAAGGTATGGTGTGGGGCAAGCAGTTTGTAGTCCCCCTTTAAAAATCGGGTCTATCGAGTGGGTCCATGATAGAAGTCTAATTGAGAAGTAATAGACTGGAGGGCCATTTGAGTGATGGTTGGTCTATAAGAGAAACAAGAATTCATTAGTACTGGAACCAGATTGATGCAGCAATAAATCCCATAGCACAGGAATATGCCAATGAGTATGATGGCAAAGACAAAGACTAACAATGTTTTCCACCAGGAAGTACCAAGAACCAGGAGCTAAGATATTGTTTCCATGACAAAGTTGCTAAGGACATGGCTTCTATCTGAGCATGTAAATCTTTAAGGATATTTGTCACATTGCCAGAATTGTCAGGGATGTAAACACAACATTTAACTTTTAGGGTTACAGATGTCCTTTTCCTTAAGATACAGTTTAATAACTTAATGTCATCTGACTTGCAAAATCCTTTTACTAGTATGACCTCTGTGTCTAATAAAGAAATCTTTAATTCTGTTACTTAGGGCTGGATAACCATACTAGCAAACACCATGCCTACCTGGGTAGGTTAGAAATAAAAACCTTAAACTAAAAACTACTCTGGCAGTTCCTTTTGATAGTTATCAGGCATTCCTGTCTGAGAATCTCTTTTGAAGCCTCCAGTTTATTTATGGAAGTTACATTTAACTATTTTATTTAAAATGCCCAGGAATAGCTGTGTTTTGGCTTTGACTGTCTTTGCTAAGTGTTTAAGATGAATCAAGTCAAACTGACTTTTGTTTCTATCTATTGTTAACAGTCAGCTGAGTTTCCCTGGGAGTCCTCAGGAACTTTACAGCAGCTTCTCAGATCTGCTAGTGCCATTTGTGCTAGGATGGGTCCAGGCCTTGCTTGACCATGTGGCTTCCCTCAGAAGCATCAGGCATGTCCCCCTTTTCTGATGACCCTCCTCTTCACAGCAAATGCACTGATTGGCTTTCTGTCCTCCACTGGTCTCATTAATCTCCCTGATCGGGAGGTTATGTGGCCTAGAGTTGCAAAGCTCTTTGGAAAAGTGCCCTATCCCCTGACTCAGACTGACTCAGAGGGCAAGAACCAAATTTTTAATTTTAAAACTTAATCTTAAACATCCAGCAAATAAGTTTTAACAGCCTTATATTAAGAGCACTGGGATTTAATGTCTATATCTCTATCCTGTAGGTGATAACTCCTTATCTTACATTAACCCAGGTTGTGAGTTCTTAAATCAGTAACTCTGCAAAGCATTAACAGGCAATTTTTAAGCCATTTTGAAAACTAAAAGATAAAATTATCAAGAGTAAAAACATATTTAGTTCATGTAATAGGTACCTTGAATTTTGGTGGGGTTATACATTATATCCCCTTTTTGAGATCCTAGTAATCTTGACAAAAAACAACTTTTGGGCACAACTTTAAATGTACTGAAATCTGGCCTACTTCTTTCATAGTCACTTTCACATGCAGAGGGATGGGACATAGAGCCTTATCTCAAGTAAGGTGGGGCTCTTCATGAATCTTACTATAGTTCTGAAACTGATCTTTGCTTTTTTAGACATCATTTTATAAAGCCTACATAAATTGTTGTGAACTTGAGCAAACACAACATAATATCACATCTACAACATGAATTAAAGAAAGGCTGAAAACTTTTAACCTTTTGTAGAAAAGTAGTAAAGTACTTTTGTGTTTTTCAATAAAACCTTTACACAGATTAAGCCCTCATTAACTTAAAAATACACTTAAGTTGTATCTCAGTGTAAAAAGGTAACATAGAACTGTACATATCTTATTGATAACAAGCCCAGTTATAGAACACAAATGATTTAATTATATCCAACATGTCTTTCTTTTAAGCCTAAAATTACCATACAACTTTAGAACACCAGCTTGATATAATGCTCTTTCTAAAGCTTCTACCTAACAGACTTGTATACCTGGAAGGTGTGAACACATTAATAGCACCAATTACATTGATGTTTTTATATTAACCAAGTTTAGCTTTTAAAGAGATAACATAGCACAATTCTCTAAAACAATCGCACTTGTTTAACCAGCTGTTTAATTTCTTTAAGATTACTTGCTCAAAAACTTACACTTATAAGCAACTTACACAGATCTTCTTTATATCATTTGCTTAAGCCCTCTTAATTACTTAATCATATAGACTCTTATCCAGAAACACATTTTCCCTCTATGAAATCCATACCTAGAACCTTCTAGTTTCTTTTTTATCTGTTAACCTCCTTCTGTTCACATTTTGAAACAATACTTGTAAATTTTGAATTTAATCAGATTATTTTATACACATCAACATTTTGTTAGGTTTTATTTTTGAACACCTAGAAAAACTTATAATAAGCTTAATTTTGAAGACATCTTTACTTTCATCTGTTTACCTAATTTAAATTGAGCCATTTGAATCACGTGAATCAAAGATATTTAGATCCATTTTTAAAATTTTTCATGAGCGCTCCTCATCTGTCAATTGGCATATCACTGCATGATATAGAGACAAACACACAGACATTCTGACATACAACACGTAACACGAGTGTAACACAACACAATAGTGAAGGCCTTGTTGCTTTCTCAGGTGATATCTCATTGCAATGTTTAAAAACTCCATAGTTGATCAAAAATAGAACTTATCAGAAAAACGTTAACTTGTCTGTAGGATCAAAATCATGAACTTAAAAAGATGACTGGCCAGTAATTAGTAAACACCATATAATTTACTTTTTGGTTTAGTCTAGTTTGAGTTCAGGTAAAAAGACACTTTTACCATTTTTTTTTCTTCTTGGGCCTCAGATTTATCTCCTACTGAGTGCTCCAGGCTTCTTCTATTTGCATATCAGCTTAAGCCCTGACTGAGGTCTGGGAAAACTGGAATTCTGAGCACAAACCTCATGCCTAAGGCATTTTAACCATAAGTCACAATTTTCAGGTTTGGATGTTGAAAATTATGATACAAGTTTAAGATACAATTTATAAAATTCCATACCTTTACTTTTTCCTAAACTAGAAAAACTTGCTCACACAAAACTGAAAATAGGATCTTGCTTAATAATATAAAGCTACCATCAGAAGAGATCCTTTCAGGATCATTAAGCCACTTTCTTTGTTCTGAAGTTTCTAAAGTAGTATTAAGTTACATTAAATCACCTGAAAACATTTTAAAAGAGAACTACACACTACCATGTATATCCAAAATTAAGCTTTAAAAATTTCCAAGACTGTTGCTATTCAATGTTATTTCAATAAGCCAGACCAACGTCCCAATCCAACATTTTCTTTTCCTGAATCTTACATACTAAGGGGAACAGATGCCAAATCATAATTTACTATTCTTGCCCAAATTAATGCACTGGTACACCTAGTGAAATCTTTTCAGGCTACCCAGTTCAAAATTGATAAAAAAATAAAACTGAATGATTGGTAGTTACTTGCCAACTTGGAAGTAGAGTTCTTTTAATTTTCTATCCTAAGTATCTAAGTTCTCTGGCATGAATTATCTGAAATCACAATTCTTTTAGACACACATTTAGCCTAGATTATCCCCAAGAAACAGTCAGACAACTAGATTAGAAAATATCTCTCCAGGTTTTGAACTTCCATTTAATTATGACTCCTATCAGTGGCACCATAGATTTCCCCATGAGTGGACTATAGGTGTAAAATTAAGGGCCTCAGTGTGACTGACTTTACTGCATTCAGGTGGAGTAATCCTTGCAGTGCAGGGAAAAAATGAGGAAATTCCCCAGAGCGAAGATGGCTCTGGCAGCTGCTGAGAAATCCTCAGTTTCCCCTTTACTTATAGGATTAGCAACTTTGGATAGACCGAATCCCACGCAATCTGTCATATTTACTAACTTTTCCAGTAGAGTCAGTTTTTATCTGCCTTAGGTCTTGAAGGGGGAAAAGGGTATGTACTTTGATCGGCTCAAATTTTTCTCTTGATTTTTTCTCAGTAAGTCCAAGATTTTTTCTCTTCATAGCAGATATCATAGCTAAGTCTACTTTACACTGTTGGCATAATTTAGGATTTTCCCTTAGAGCAACGAAAATTTGAACATACAGCACCTCACACCATTTCCTTCTTGTAAATTTTATCAAACTGTCCCAATTATTTAATACGCAGTCTAGTGGTGCACCTGGCGTATTGGAGAGAGAGAAGCTCCCGTCTGAGTGAGAAGAAAACAGGACTCAGGTGCCCACGCCGCGCCAGAGAAAACTATTCTTATTTGGGACGTCTCCCTAGGTTTGAGCTTCCTAAAAGGTCCAGAAAACCCATCTCTCACCTTGCTTTGCCAAGGGGTTTCTGGTCCCCTTTAGCAAAGTGCTAGGGTCTCAGTTTGCCCTGTGCCAGAGACCCTGGGAGGATTCAGACTTAAGGGCATTACTGCTTACCCTCCCGGCCACTAAAAACCCATTGTAAATAGAAACATGCTCTCTTTTGTTGCCTTTGCTCTGTAGACTAGCAGATTACCTGAGGAGTTGATTCTAAAAATGCCTCTCTAGCAGCTTAAAGAGAGCACAGCTCATTTTAAACATTGGGCGGTAAAACAAACTATTGAAAGTTACCTATGCACCTTAGGGAACCTGGGCAGATTTTACTAATTATCTCATGCCTTTCTCAGTCCTACAACCCCAATTGCTAACATTTCTGACCTGTGAAGGAAGGGGAGCATCCAGGAGGGATTGAATGCGGGGTTGGGAGTGTTGCGTAGCCCATACGGAGGCAAATGTGATTGGGGCTTTCCCTCAGTGCCATTCATCTACCGATCACCCTAGATACTCCTGGGGGCTGTCGGGAGGAGGCTCAAGAGAAAGGAACCTTAGGAAACATCTGAGAGTAGCCCAGACCAGAATTCCGCAGTTGTTCCAAACTCCTTCCCCCACCTCCACGCATCCGAGGCAGATCGGGATTCAGGACACCGTGTACTCACGCCAATTGCTGTCCGGGCCCAGACAGAAAAGTTGGAAGTGGCTTTGGCAGAACCCAACATGACTGCTCTGTATTGAACAGGTGATTAAGAGCTGCCTAGGCCGAGAAACCTCTCACCCGAGTCTTGAAGAGTGGCGGCTGCACTAGTTGCGTTTAAGTAGCCCTCAGGTGCCCACCTTACCCTCCAGAGAGAAAGAGAGAGAAAGATGCACCTCAAACAGACATGGGGTGCGTGCACTTACCTTGGTGTAGAATCTCGCTGGGGCCTCCAATATGAAATCGCTGTTGACCGGTGACAAGTTCTTGCTTCCCCAATGTTGAAGAATAACACCAGAAAGCACAAGCCGAGGCAAGGTCAGAGTAGAAATTAGAAGTTTATTAAAGGACAGCAGAAAAGACTTCTCCAGGTTGAAGAAGGGGACCCAAGAGGTGGAATCCGTGGAAGGGCTGTTCTTTCCCCTTTTTATAGTTCTTTCAGTGATGGAATGTAGGTTGGAGGCCTACAGGTGGGCTTAATTATCACCTTTTGGGATGGGCTATCTTCAAGTCTGTTGGGGCTGTTTTCTGAGCTCCATTAACATTTCTTTGAGGTGGACTTTGGCCTAGGGCCTTTTAAGGACTCATTAACATTCCATGAGTTGTCCTGCATTTTACCTGAGTCATTCCCAGCATGGCCTCCATTTTAGATTTCACTCAATATTAGACCCGATTTACCTAACTACACTGACTACCTAACTTTAAATCTGGCTTCATTAGGATTTGTGCACACCATTCACTGAAGTTACTTTTCGGTACTAGGAAAGAAATATGTTTTTCAGGTGAATGAATATTTCTAAGAATAATCTTGTGAAAAGTTGATTATAAATTCACATATATGAATATGAATGAATTTGGTGAGTGTAAAATAAAACACATATTTCATATTTTGAAAAATCTGGAGAGTGTATATATCTATCTATCTATCTATCTATCTATCTATATATATATGTGTGTGGCAATATATATGCCAATCAAAATTCATAATGAAATATATATCATCGACAGATCCAAAAATATTTATTTTACTGAACATGGATTTATGAATAATATTGTTCAAGTAGGAAGCTCACCCATAATTTGAATTTTCAGTTCCAACATAATTTAGGAGGAGTGATCTCTTACAATTTGTATCTGTCAAGTCAGCCACCTCACATGAATGAACGTGTGGTCCCAGGTAGGATTTTATGTTTGCATATAAAAATACAGGTGGTGAATAGGCTACAGAGAAAGGGAGACAGGAATTCACATATTGGTTAACTTTAAAAAAACATGGAGAACGACTTCAACAAAAAGTTGACTAGATTTATAACTCCTACACTATATAATGCAAAAGGCAAGTCCAACTATACACCATGCCTCGTCTGAAATGCTTGTATTTTTATTCTGTTTGAGTTGTTTTTCTCCATCTTATTAGTATTAGTAGTCAGAGTGTAGTAGGTTAGGGGTTAGTGTCAGGGATTCAGTATTTCGAAAGGAAAATTGGAAAATGAATCCAATGTGTATGTAAATGTGTGCTGCACATATATCCTCCCACTCTCATAAGAAAAATGCCTTGACAGTACCTTCGCCCCAACTAAAACACCATTAGAGGAGAAGAGTTAGAAAATCAGTGAATACATATCTGGAATGGAATATGCTCACGGTTTTGAAAACTTGGAGGTGGTAGATGATTATTGAAAGGAAAGGGACAGGGTAAACACTCCACAAACATGGAGTTCTGCTGGCCTAAAGACTTCTTGAGAAACTGCCTCTGAGGTTGGGCTCTTGAACTATATGTGGTTGTCAGGAGCTTTAGCTTCCTTTGTACTGAGACCATCAAAGCTGGGTCTGCATCTATGTGACATGGAGGAAATTGTTTCTTATTTTCCAATGAAAATGAGGCAGCAGTGCTGAATTCTCTCTTTGTAGGTAACCTGTGGCCACTGGGGGCTAAGTGTCTCCCGATGTGGACTGTGAAGCCATTTGGACATCCTCCAATTTTCGTGGTGTTTCTCGCTGCTGCACTGGGAGTTTGGTATTTGTTTCACAAAATACATGGAGTTCAACTAGGACACAGTGCTGGAGGGATTTCTGTCAGGAGTGGTGGGTCAGGGTCTGCAGGATAATGCACCAACCAGGCTTCTATCCCACATAGCTTGCCCCCTTGACCATAGCAACCTGATTCTGAACATTGCCCTGAAACCTCTCTATATAACAAGATGCCTTTACAAAGAAGGGTCTTCTGGCTGCACCATATCAGTAACAACCATTTGGAAGCCAAGGGCAGATCCACATTGCCCCACCACATGTTTTATCACACATCTTCCCACCAATGTTCTAGGCCCACTAATCAGCAGGCTCCAAATTACAGGCATCTCTGCTCTACACCACTTTCATGAAACCCAGTCAATCAAGGCACTTTCTGGCATACTCAAGATCAGCAACAGCACATCCAAAGGTTCTCCAGTGCCACCAGGTCATGGGAATTTCAAAAATTTCATGGTATTTTTCTAGCCATTTTTCTAGGATGATGTTGCAAGCACTGTGGGTTTCAATATATTCAGGAGCCGTTAAATGGTGAAGAAGCACATTTCAATGAAAGCTCTGGAGAACTCTCACAGGCAAGGCTTCCAAAATAGTGGCCAAAAGGTCACTTGAAGCCAGTCCTATTGAGGTCTACAATATGAAGTCCATGTGTTTTTTGACTCTGAACTATGGCTGCCATGTCTTTCAGAATACAATCAAGTGATATCCTGGCTGAGATTCCCAGTGCTCTGTGGAAAGCCACCCTGGGCCTAGATCTCAGTTTCCAAGGGCGACTTTCATTGTGTGGCTTCCTAAAATCCCAAAACAATTCATGGTAATACTTCTCTGAGGTCAGTTCTAGAACTCAGTCTCTAAGGGGAATCACACCAGAGTTCAAGCCCAGGTGGACCCAGTCATTTCTTCCAACCACCACACAAATGATCACAATTAAAACCAAAACACTCCACACGGCCCTAATCTTCTTCCATATAGACACTCATCATATCCTTTGGCTGGAGTTTTCCATAAGGGGCGCAGCCCAAGACAGTGTCCAAAATAAGCTCCCTTAACCCTCATTTGCCTAAAGTCAGGGTGGCCTGGACACCCTTACTGTAAACCAGGAGTGATCAAATAGGTCTGCCATTAATACTTTTCCACTTCTTCAATTTTAGGCCTTTTAACTGTGGCATTTAGATTCTTGATGTGAACTGTAGTCAAGAGAAAACCCAAGCACCTATGGGCTAGACTCTGCATGGCTTTGAAGAATTCATTTGACCCAAAGGATCCCTATTCTCACTTGATGGAGGTCAGAAACCTTACAGAGAAAGGCGAGAGTCTTCATCTACAATGACTGTAATTTTTGCCATTTTGATTTTGTATGCACACATGGGATTTTTCTTTACATCCATCAGGTGTTGGGAATCTAAGCCACAGCCTCACACAGGGCCAAGAGACTGATTCAGACAAATCCCTTTCCAAAGCAGTTAAGTAAAGAGCCACAGGTAATGCCCATTTATTTCCATTTGAAAACTGGTTACTTCAGGCTTCACAAAGGGGTGGCCTGAGGCAAAGTCCTTCCTGACATTCAGGGCAAAAGAACAATAGGCAAGCAAAAGCCCCAAAGCAGAGTTTCTCCACTGAGACTTTCTTGGTCACACTGATATCTGAGTTTTCTGAGATGCTCGCTATTCCCTTCAGCTATCCAGTACATGGCCATATCACAGAGCTTGGAGGTGGTAAATATCTTGGACAGAAAACCATGAGCCTATTCTGGAGTGTAGCCAGAATTCAGGAAGGAAACAAGAACTTAGGAAGTTTGAAGGTGTTGCCCTTCGATAAGGCAAGCCACAGTCCATTTATTTATTGGGTAGGATTGATGCTGGGAAGCTTTCTACTAGACAGGACACATCCATTGATGCATTCTCTTTTCTAATGTCTACAACCACAGACACACTGGGAAACACAGACATAGAAACACTTGCCTTGTCAAACGACTTATTAGAAACAGTTCACTCCAAACCAAACACACCACCTTTCCTACCTTTTCTCAGAACATGAGACAAAACCACAAACACACAATTAAAACCACAAATGCATCTCCTTTCCCCAAGTAGGTCTGTGACTCTTCGGAGTGTACTCTCACTGGTGAGCCTTACTATGTTCCTCTGAAATGGCCTGTCCTGTCTCAGATATGGTCTCCTTGGCCAACTCTGAAAATGACAGGAGCCCGCGGTGAGCCACTACTTGCTTTCTCTGGAAAGGCCAGTCTTCAAAGCTTTCCTGGCATTTGGCCATCCTCACATCAGTATATACCAAAAAAGACTGTCTCTGTCCTTGGAATATATAAACAAGTGAGCCCACTGGGACTGGGACTGGGACTGGCTCTGGGTGCCTGGCTTCCTATATCGCAAGTTCAGAGAGTTCCATCACCAAGGAATAGAGATGAGGTCACTTCCTTCAGGAACTGAATGAGGTCACTGCCTTTGAAACCACTTTGTCCTAACAGTTGCTTCCAAGAGTCCCATGAGATGGATGCTGCCCCTATTTCCCGTGACACTTTCACAAGTTAGAATGGTATATCACCCATAGGCACCCGTGAACAGCTCTCCACACAGGCCTGGATTCGTCCATCTTCTGTACATTAGGAACAGAGAGGCTGATTCAGACACAACCCCTCATCCAGACAAGGCTGTTTTCCATGGAAGAAGACTTTTGCACTCTCTGGTCCTTCATAGCTGCCTACATTTTCTCCAGGGATTATTTCTGCATGGAACTTTGAGGTTTTCAGCAGGTGTTATATCCCCTACATTCCTTATTGTAAGACCAACACTGTCCCTGCTCTTCTATAAAGTTAGAATGTGGGAACAGTATATGGCTTGGGTTAATAACATGTTCGATTTGGGTTAGGAATCATTTTACTGGATGAATAATGGTATTGAAACCTGCGATATTTATAAGAATATAGAGGTCAAATATATGTATGAAAACAGAAATCTAAGTAAGATTTGAAGCCCAGAAAGGGATTGGGCCCTTGATTGGGAGAATTAGCTTTGAATTAGGTCCTGCACAGATGTCTCAGATGAATAAATACACAATGGCATCCGACCTTGTACCTTGGATGATTGAATGTTGAAGAGAACATCCATTCTAAAAAGGATAGTCAGTAGGATTTGGGAGATAATCCGTAGATTCAGAAAGAAGAGAGAGTATAGTATTTGGACCAAAAGTTGTTTAGCAATTGGGTTTCAGGTAGAGAGAGAATGTAAATGTCAGCACAAATGCACAGTCAAAATGATGAACTGGGAAATTATGAAGGAAAGGAGATATCAATAGAGACATTAGGATATCAGGCAAAGTTTAAAGTGAGTGATAGGATTGGACATTTTCAACAGGGTTGAGTTTGAATATATAATCTTAGAAAGAAACAAATATGTAGTCAACAATTGGATTGACATTTGAGAGCATTAGGCAACCTGGACATGGATGTTTTCAGAAATCCATGCTCACTATAAATTTAGGCTTTGGTACAATTATAAGTGTGACCTTTGCTTAATTTTCCAGAATATTACTGTGATAAAATGTATATGTAGGTCAGGTGACATGAGTATTTCTTCCACCATTTCTGGGAGCAATATTTTGAAGACGTATAAATGAGTATTGGGAGTACAAAGAGGTGTACCATCTCTCTATGAATATAGAGATAATGCAAGAATAGACCATACTGAGAGTAAATAATATAATTGGTAAACTTTAAATAACGGATTGAATTGATATCTGAAAATATACAGGAAATCTTACATTGATATACAATCATTCACTCCAACCAGTTATATTTCTAATGGTAATATTAGGGTTATATTTTATCATGACGAGTGTGTGAGTTTTGCTTCAAAAGTGATTATGGAAATCAAAAATAATGTGTTTAGAAAGAAGTCTCATGTAAAGTCTTGTCAAGAAACATGGAGGAATACATGTGTTCTGAAGAAGGAAGTTATTGAAAGTGAAACAAATGCCTATGAATTTGCTAACTTGTGTATGAAATATATATCTTGTGATGGGCATAAACTGAAGAAATAGTAATGTACCAGTGTTGACTAAAAATGAACATCAAAATACATATCATGTTCCATAATAATCTACTTGTATTGATGTGACACTGGGTCAGTTACTGTAGAAATATTAGGATTCGTATGCACCATTCACTGAAGTTAGTTTTCAGTTCTAGGAAACAAATATGTATTTCAGGTGGATGAATATTTCTGGAATAATCTTGTGAAAAGTTGATTATAAATCCAAGTACATGAACATTAATGAATTTACGGAGTGTATATAAAACACATATATTTCATATTTCATGAAATTCATATGAAAAAATAAAAGACCCAGAATAGCAAAAGCAATTCTAAGCAGAAAGTGTGAATCAGGCAGTATAGCGATACCAGATTTCAAACTATATTACAGAGCAATAGTAACAAAAACAGCATGGTACTGGTACCAAAACAGGTGGGTGGAACAATGGTACAGAATAGAGGACACAGAGACCAATCCACAAAACTACATACTATCTTATATTTGATAAAGGGGCTAAAAGCACGCAATGGAGGAAGGATAGCATCTTCAACAAATGGTGTTGGGAAAACTGGAAAACCATATGCAACAAAATTAAACTGAATCCCCTCCTCTCGCCATGCACAAAAATTAACTCAAAGTGGATCAAGGAATTAGATATCAAATCAGAGACTCTGCGTCTGATAGAAGAAAAAGTTGGCTTCGATCTACATATTGTAGGGTCAGGCTCCAAATTCCTTAATAGGACACCAATAGCACAAGAATTAATAACAAGAATCAACAAATGGGCTTACTTAAACAGGCTTTAGATGCCAGGACAAGAACATGCTACAATTGTGAACAAACAGGACATTTTAAAAGGAATTGCCCGATAAGAGGAGGGTTTAACAAATCTAGGTATCAAAGGAGTAGAATACAGGGTATTTGCCCAGGATGCCATAGAGGGAGACATTGGACTAATGAATGCCATTCTCAAACCACCATAGAGGGTAGTACATTATCAAAAAACAAACAAGGACCAGGTGTTTATCCATGATATCATGGAGAAAGGCATCAGGTTACGTTGCCAGAAAATGGACAGGGGCACCCAATGCTCTGGGGCCCCAAACCACAAATATACGGAGCACTGGAGGAACCCAGCAACCCCATCAGGGTAGTGCCAAGGACACATTGTCCATCAGATCCCTCAACAGACAAACCAGAGGGAGTGCAGGGTTGGACATCTGCACCTCTGTCAGAGCAGTACTAACTCCAGAGATGGGAGTTCAAATCATTCTCTCAGGGGTAAAAAACCTCTTCACCAAGGAGCAGTAGGCTTATTATTGGGACGCAGCTCTTCTACTCTAAAAGGACTTATGAGAAGTCCTGGGGTAATTGATCCTAATTATGAAGGTGAAATAAAAATTATAGCCAGTTCTCCAAAGGGTATATCAGTAATTTCACCAAGAGACAGAATAGCACAGTTACTAAT
The DNA here is from genome assembly GCF_048772815.1 of Callospermophilus lateralis. Taxonomy (NCBI): domain Eukaryota; kingdom Metazoa; phylum Chordata; class Mammalia; order Rodentia; family Sciuridae; genus Callospermophilus; species Callospermophilus lateralis. Next base: position 12,923,631 of record NC_135319.1, read on the forward strand.
AATACCACGCTTACATGATAAATTTTCCAGTCGTGCTGTAGAAAGAAGTTCCAAGGGATTAGGCTGCACAGATGTAGATTTGGCTATGTTTTCTCTAAAGTTAGATTCTCGCCCCATGCTAAAACTAAATATTCAAGGACATGAATTAAATGGGCTACTGGATACAGATGCAGAACTTAGCATCATCTCTCGTACAGAATGACCAAAATATTGGCCATTAAAACCATCCACTCAAACACTTCAAGGCCTAGGATTGGGGACTAATCCCCATCGAAGAGCAATGGTATTAGGTTGGAAGGATCATGAAGGATGTGAAGGAACTATACAGCCATATGTATGGATCATCTTCCCGTAAATTTATGGGGATGAGATGTCCTAGATGAATTAGGTTTGAAATTAACAAAAAACATCAATTAAAATGTACCCACAATTATGGTTAGACAAGGTTTTAGGATAGGAAAAAGATTAGAAAAACAATATCAAGGTATAGCAGCCCCAATACTAATAGATCAAGGAACAGACAGAAATGGGTTGGATTTTAAGAAAGGGCCACTAAGACAATAAAAATTACTTGGAAATCAGAAAGACCAGTATGGGTTCCTCAGTGGACCCTGACTAAAGAAAAGGTACCAGCAGCCCATGATCTGGTCAAACAACAATTAGAAGAAGACATATACAACCATCTGTATCTCCCCATAATACTCCCAGTTTTGTCATCAAAAAGTAATCGGGTAAATGGAGATTAATGCAAGATTTAAGAGGCATTAATAATGAGATGGTTATTATGGGACATGCTCAATTGGGGATTCCACAATTCTCTGCTTTGCCAAAACTTGGTATGATTTATTTATAGATATTAAAGATTTTTTTTTCATTTCCAATTCAACCTTAGGATAGTCCATGTTTTGCATTTACTAACCCTGCACTGAATCATGAAGTTCCTGATCAGAGATACAAATGGAAAGTACTCCCTCAAGGGATGGCTAATAGCCCAACTATGTGTCAAATTTATGTTAACAAAGTAATCCAGCCATTTAGAAATCAAAATCCCGAACTACAAATATTTCACTATATGGAAGATATATTATTAGCACACAAAGCTAAAAACACATTGCTAGAATATTATGCCACACTTAAAAACTTATTAAAAAATATAAACTAGAGATAACAACAGATAAAGTAGAATTAAATTTTCCAATTAATTATTTCGGAGTTCTATTATCCTCAACCATGGTCTGTCCACCAAAAATTCAAGTATGAATAGATCAACTCAAATCACTTAATGACTTTCAAAAGTTATTAGGAGACATAAATTGGATAAGGCCTTATCTAGGTATACGCACAGTAGAGTTGGAATCTTTTTTGATAGCCTAAAAGGTCCATCAGATCCAAGTTCACCCCGCATGTTAACGCCTGAAACAAGAAAGGCATTAAAAATTATTGAAACATATATGGAAAATATGCATTTGGATAGAATTGATATAAGTTTGTCTTTATTATTTATTGTACTACCAACAAAAAATATTACTACAGAAGTATTTTGGCAAGAAGGTCCATTATTATGGATACATTTATCTTATTCTCCTAACACTATTCTTAGTCGGTATACTGAGGCTGTAGGACAATTAATACTGAAAGGAATAAAAGCAGCAAAGGGAGTGTTCGGAATTTCTCCCAATAAAATAATTACTCCATATACTCTGAATCAAATTGATGAGTTAGCTAATGAGTTAAATACTTGGGCAATAATCATGTGCAAATCTAATGTTTCATTTGATAACCACTTACCATCTAATCATTTATTGTCTTTTTGATCATCACATCCTGTAATTTTTCCAAAAATGACAAGAAAAACACCTATCATGAATGCTCCAAATATATTCACTGATGGGTCAAATAATGGTACAGCAGCAATAGTTACACCTGATCAAACTTTTACATTTCTAGTACCCAAACAATCATCTCAAAAGGTAGAGCTTAATGCAGTATTACAAGCTTTTGTGATGTTTAAAGATTCTGTAATTAATTTATTTTCCGTTAGTCAGAATATAGTTAATGCTATAGTATCCCATGAAGATGCTTGTAGGATTTCCCCTTCCTCTACTGTTTTCTCTTTGCTTTCCAATATACAAAGTTTAATCTTGGACAGAAAAGATCTGTTCTTTATAGGAAATATCAGAACACATACAGGATTGCCTGGAGCCCTTAGTTTGGACAATGATTTAGCAGATAAAACTACACATGACATACATATTTTCTCTTTAGTAAAGAAGCTACAAATTTTCTCCACAGGTGTGGCTGTATTCTGGACCTGTTGTTAGTTATGGGTAAGATCCAATTGCAATGGTACCAACCTAAGACTGGAGGCTGACACCTTGAGGTCAGCTCATTCGATAATGGGTAAGGACCATATGTACTATTGGACAACCTAAGGCAGGCATGGTCCCTAAGCCACATGCTTGTTGTTTAAACAGAGAGGGGGAGATGTTGAGAGCCACAGCCAGAGGGGCCAAAGAAAACTTTCAGACCACCAGCTGATGGTTGGCTCACAGGGGCCCCAGCAACATCTAGCTGATTGGCTCCTCTGCGGTGATGCCCATTGGGCTGTTTCCCCACCCTTTCAAACTACGAAGCTGCTCATTGGGGGACTTTTTTGGCTCTTCTCAAATGACCCATCCAATCGAACTCAAGAGCAGGAGGAGTGGAGAGGTTGAGAGCTTGTGGGAAGCTGGTGGTGGCAGTGCTCTGAGGGTATTTCCCGAGGAGCTATTTATTTGGCGTGTGGTTCTAAAAGTAAAGTTAGTTTCTTTTGACAAATAGCTCCTGAATTGTGCCCAGCTAGACTGTGGCAATCATCAATTGATGGAGAAAAATAACCGAAACAGAATAGAAATACAAGCAGTTCGGAGGAGGCATGGTGTATAGCTGGATTTACCTTTTGTATGATAAAGGGTAGGTGTTATTAATCTAGTCAATATTAAATTGAAATAGTTCTCCGTGTGTTTTAAAGTTAACAAATATGTGAATACCTGTCTCCCTGTATCTGTATCCTATTCAGCACATGTATTTTTTTATGCACATATAGAATCCTACCTGGTATCACATGTACATTTTTGTGAGGTGGCTGACTTGGCAGATACGAATTGTGAAAAGAGATCACTACTCCTAAACGTTTTTGGAATTGAAAATTAGAACTATGGGTGAGCTTCCTAGTTGAACAAGATAATACATAAATCCATGTTCAGTAAAATGAATATTTTTGGATCTGTGGATGATATATATTTCATGATGAATTTCGATTGGCATATATATTGCTACCATTTAATGTCTGTGCATTTGCGTGTGTGTGTATATATATATATATATATATATATATATATATATATATATATATACTCTCCAGATTTTTCAGCATATAAAATATATGTGTCTTATTATACAATCCCTAAATGCATTCATATTCATGTATGTGGATTTATAATCAAATGTTCACAAAATTATTCTCAGAAATATTCATCCACCTCAAATATATATTGTTTCCTAGTGCTGAAATCTAAATTCAGTGAATGGTGCATAGAAGTCCTAATTTTTCTACAGTAACTAACCCACTTTAACATCAATGCAAGTAGATTACTATGGTACATGATGTGTATTTTGACGTTCATTTTTATTCAACACTGTTACATGACTATTTCTTCAGTTTATGCACATCATAGGATATATATTTCATTCACAAGTTTGCAAATTTATAGGAATTTGTTTCACTTTCTATCACTTCCTGCTTCAGTACACTGTATTCCTACATGTTTTTTGACTGGTTTTTTCATGAGAATTCTTTTTTATTTTAGGTTTCAATAATCACTTTTGAAGCAAAACTCACACACTCTTCATGACAAACCATAACCCTAATATTACCATTAGATGTATAAATGGTTGTAATGAATGTATGTATATAAATATAAGATTTCCTGTATATTTTCAGATATCAATTCAATCCATTATTTAATGTTGGAACCAGTTATATTATTTATTCACAGTATGGTCTATTCATTCATTTTATCTATATTCGTAGACACAGGGTATACCTATTTGTACACCCAATACTAATTTATACAACTTCAAAATATTGCCCACAGAATTAGTGGAAGAAATACTCATGTCACCTGATCTACATATACACTTTATCACACTAGTATTCTGGACACAAAGTGCAAAGTTCACACTTATGATTGTACCAAAGCCTAAATGGAAAGTGAGCATGGATTACTAAAAACAACCAAGTCCAGATTGCCTAATGCTCTCAAATGTCAATCGTATTGGTGCTAAATATTTGTTTCTTCCTAAGATTGTGTATTCAACCTCTACCCTGTTGAAAATGTCTAATCCTATCACTCAATTTATACGTTGCCTGATTTCTTAATGTCTCTATTCATATCTGCTTCCCTATATATTTTCCCCAGTTCATCATTGTGACTGACTCTTCACATGTGCTGACATTTACATTTATTCTCTACCGGAAACCCTATTGTTAAAGAACTTTTGGTCCAAATCCTATACTCACTCTTCTTCCTAAACCTACTGACTATCTTTCTAATTCTACCGACTACCCTTTATGAGTGGGTGGTTTCTTCTACATTCAATCATACAATTTAAAAGGACCTATGCCATTGTTTATCAATTTATCTGAGACATCTGTGCAGAAGGTATTTCAAAGCTAAGCATTTCAATCAAGGGCCCAATGCTCTTCTGGGCTTCAAATCTTACCCAGACTTCTGTATTCATACTTATATTTCACCTATATATTCTTGTAAATATCACAGGTTCCCAATACCATTATTCACCACACAGAATGATTCCTAACCCAAATTTAACCTGTTATTACCCTAACCATACACTGTTCCCTCAATCTAACTTTACAGAAAAGCAGGGACAGAGTTGGCCTTACAATACAGGAGTTAGGGGATATTCCACCTGCTGAGAACCTCAAAGGTCCATGCAGAAATGATCCCTGTAGAAGTTGTAGGCAGCTATGAAGGACCTGAGGGAGGAAAAGACAACTTCCTTGGTAAACAACCTGGTCAGGATGAAAGGATGTGTCTGAATCAGCTTCTTTCATCTTAATGTAGAGAAGATGGACCAAACCAGGCCTGTGTGGATAGCTGTTCCCGGGTGGCTATGGTGATATACCATTCTAACTTCTGAAAATGTCACAGGAAGTAGGGGTACCCTGCAACTCATGGGACCCTTGGAAGCAACTGTTAGGACAAAGTGGTTGCCAAGGCAGTGACTTCATTAACTTCCTGAAGGAAGTTACCTCACATAACTTCCTTGGTGATGGAACTCTCTAAATTTGGGATTCAGGAAGTCAGGCAACCACAGCCAGTCCCAGTCCCAGTCCGAGTGGTCTCACTTGTTTGGGTTAACCAAGGACAGAATCAGTCTTTCTTGGTACCTAGTGATGTGAGGATGGCCAAATGCCAGGAAAGCTAAGAAGAGGGGCCTTTCCTGAGAAAGCAGGTAGTGGCTCACCACTGGCTTCTGACAACTTCACAGATTTGGCCAAGGAGACCAGAACAGAGACAGCACAGTCCACTTCGGGGAAATATAGTATGGCCCACCCTTCAGAGGACACTCTGGATAGTCACAGACCTACTTTGGGGAAGGAGGTGCCTTTTTGAGTGTGGGTGTGAGTTTGTGGTTTTGTCTCATGTTCTGAGAATAGGTAGCAAAGGCAATTTGTTTGGTTTGGAGAAAACTGTTTCTAGTATGTTCTCTGACAAGGTGAGTGTTTCTATTACTGTGTATCCCACTCTGTCCGTGGTTGTAGTATTAGAAAAAGAATGCATCAATGGGTGTGTTCTGTCTAGTAGAAAGCTTCCCAGCATTCATACTGCCAATTTATGAATGGACTGCGGCTAGCCTTATCAATGGGAAAAACCTACTATCTTCCTAAGTTCCTGTTTTCTTCCTGAATTCTGGACACTCTCCAGAATTGGCTCATGGTTTTGTGTCCAAGATATGTACCACCTCCAAGCTCTGTCACATGGCCATGTACTGGATAGCTGAAGGGAATGGTGAGCATCTCAGAAAACTGAGATATCAGGGTGACCAGGAAAGTCTCAGTGGGGAAACCCTGCTTTGGGCCTTTTGCTTACCTATTTTTCTGTTGCCCTGAATGCAAGGAAAGTCTTTGGCTCAGGCCACCCCTTTGTGAAGCCTGAAGAAAACAGTATTCAAATGGAAATGAATGGAGATCACCTGTGGCTCTTTGCTTAATTGGAAAGAGATGTGTCTGAATCAGCCTCTTGGCCCTGTGTGAAGCTGGGGCTTAGATTGTCAGCACCTGATGGATCTAAAGAAAGATCCCATGTGTGCATCCATAACCAAAATTCAAAAAATCAGTCATTGTTGATGAAGTCTCTTACCTTCCTCTGTTAGGTTCCTGACCTCCATCAAGTGTGAATATGGACCCTTGGGTCAAATGAGTTCTTCAAAGCAGTGCAGATGTGCTAGTGTTTTCTCATGAATACAAACCACATAAAGAATCTATACCTGACAGTCAGTAGGCCTCAAATAGTAGAAGCAGAACAGTAATAATGGCAGGCCTATTTGATCACTCCTGGTTCACAGGAAGGGTGTCCAGGCCACACTGACTTTAGGGAAATGAGGGGCAAGGGAGCTTATATTGGACACTGTCTTGAGCTGCGTCACTCATGGAAACCTCTAGCCAGAAGTCATGATCAGTGTCTATATGGAAGAAAATGAGGGCCATGTGGGAATGTTTTGGTTATAATTGTGGTCATTTTTGTGGCAGTTGGAAGAGATGAGTGGGTCCACCAGGGCTTGAACTCTTGGGTAATTCCCCTTATAGACTGAGTTCTGGAACTGACCTCAGAGAAATATTGCCATGAATTGTGTTGGGATTTTAGGAGGCCACGCATGAGATTCACCCTTGGAATCTGAAATCTAGTCCCAGGTTGGTTTTCCACAGAGCACTGGGAATCTCAGGCAGGATATCACTTGATTTTATTATGAAAAACTTGGCAGCCGTAGTGGAGAGTCAAAACACAAATGGACCTCACATTGTAGAGTTCAATGTGCCTGGCTTCATGTGACCTTTTGGCCACTCTTTGGGAAGACTTGCCTGTAAGCGTTCTCCAGAGATTTCATTGAAATGAGCTTCCTCACCATTTAATGGTTCCTGAATGAATTGAAACCCACAGTGCCTCCAACTTCATCCTTGAAAAATGGCTATCTCATGCAACAGCAAAGGGTTTATTGGGGGTCCAGCATGTGGGGGATCAGAGCTAACTTGAACAGAGCAGAGTGCCCTGAGAAGAGCTTAAGCAGAGCTTATATACTTTCCTTGGGGAGGGCAGGGAGCGAAGTTTATTGATGGGTAAGGGCGAGTGGGCGGTTTGCGTTCAACCGGGTGAAGGAGTACATTCTGCAGTTTAGCAGTTGGGGACAGGACATTCTGGAAACAAGATTAGCAAACAGTTCTCAAGATTTCAACAGTGTTTTGTTAAGCATACAAAAAACAAGTGACAAGTACCTATTTTATTAACCTTTCATTCCTCACTTCTTCTTCTATCTACTTCTATCATAAAAGTGATCATTGGGAGGTGTCACATTCTATGTCTTCTAGTGGGGTATTACCATAAGTTTAACTTGTCCAATTTGAGCTTGGAGAAAAGAAATTACACGGTTGAGCAAAGAGGGTTTTATAGTTAGCAATATTATGGATATTATTTTGGACAAGCCAGGGTTGTTAAAAAGTAGTCAAACAGGGGGACTATGTGAACAAAGACTCAAAACACCCTTTTTTGTCCTCTCACTCTCTCATTGACGCTCTTCAAGGTGTCTTTTAAATTTAATCAGAATTTTTTTACAACTCCATTATGCTCGGAATAAACACAACATTCTTCCCAGGACCGACTATCCCTTTTTGACTGGATGTTCCCTTCGACATTCAATCATCCAAGGTACAAGGTCCAATGCCATTGTATATTGATTAATCTGTCACATCTGTGCAGAACCTAATTCAAAGCTAAGTATCCCAATCAGGGGCCCAATTCTCTTCTGGGCTTCAAATCTTACCTAGATTTCTGTTTCCATACATATATTTCACCTATATATTCTCATACATATCGCAGGTTGCCAATACCATTATTCACCCAGCAGAATGATTCCTACCCCTAATCAAACATGTTATTAACACTAACCATACACTGTTCCCTCAATCTAACATTGCAGAACAGCAGGGACAGAGTTGGTCTTACAATACAGGAATGTAGTGGATCTTCCACCTGCTGAAAACCTCAAAGGTCCATGCAGAAATGATCCCTGGAGAACATGTAGGCAGCTATGAAGGACCTGGGAGAGTAAAAGTCATCTTCCATGGCAAACTACCTGGTCAGGATGAAGGGTTGTGTCTCATTCAGCCTCTCTCTTCTTAATGTAGACAAGATGGACCAAACAAGGCCTGTGTGGAGAGCTGTTTTCGGATTCCTATGGTTGATATACCGATCTAACATGTGAAAGTGTCAGAGAAAGTATGTAAGCAACTGTTAGGACAAAGTGGTTGCCAAGGCAGTGACCTCATTCAGTTCCTGAAGGAAGTGACCTCACCTCACTTCCTTGGTGATGGAACTCTCTTAACTTGGCATCCATGAAGCCAGGCATCCAGAGCCAGTCCCAGTCACAGTCACAGTGGGATCACTTGTTTGGTTTTACCAAGGACAGAGTCAGTCTTTCTGGGTACCTACTGATGTGAGGATGGCCAAATGCCAGGAAAGCTCTGAGAGGGGCCTTTTCTGAGAAAGCAGGTAGTGGCTCACTGCTGGCTTCTGACTACTTCACAAAGTTGGCCAAGGAGACCAGATCTGAGAAAGGACAGGCCATTTTGGGGGAACATAGTATGGCCCGGCAGTCAGAGGACACTTCGGATAGTCACAGACCTTCTTGGAAAAGGAGATGCCATTGTGGGTGTTGGTGTGGGTTTGTGGTTTTGTCTCATGTTCTGAGAATAGTTAGGAGTGGCAGTTTGTTTGGTTTGCAGTGAACTGTTTCTACTAAGTCGTTTCACAAGGCATGTGATTCTATATCTGTGTACCTCACTGTGTCCGTGGTTGTAGACATTAGAAAAAAGAATGCATCAATGGATGTGTCCTGTCTACTAGAATGCTTCCCAGCATTTATCCTGATGAATTAATGAATGGACCAGGGCTTGCCTTATCAATGGCCAACATCTGCTATCTTCCTGAGTTCCTGTTTTCTTCTTGAATTATGGCCACTCTCCAGAATAGGCTCATGGTTTTGTGTTCAAGATATGTACCACCTCCAAGCTCTGTCACATGGTTATGTACTGAATAGCTGAAGGGAATGGTGAGCATCTCAGAAAACTCAGATATCAGTGTGACTACTAACCTCTCAGTGTAGAAACCCTGCTTTGGGCCTTTTGCTTATAAAATCTTCTTTTGCCCTGAAAGTCAGGAAGGTCTTTGCCTTATGCCAACCCTTTGTGAAGCCTGAAGAAAACAGTTTTCAAATGGAAATGAATGGGCATCACCTGTGGCTCTTTGCTTAATTGCTTTGGAAAGGGATGTGTCTGAATCAGGCTCTTGGCCCTGTGTGAGTCTGTGACTTAGATTGTCAGCACCTGATGGATGTAAAGAAAGATCCCATGTGTGCATCCAAAACCAAAATGGCCAAAAGATCAGTCATTGTGGATGAAGTCTCTCGCCTTTCTCTGTAAGGTTCCTGATCTCCATCAAGTGAGAATAGGGATCCTTTGGATCAAATGAGTTCTTCAAAGCTCTGTAGAGGCTAGCTCATTGCGGCTTGTGTTTTCTCATGACTCAAATACACATAAAGAATCTAAACCCCACAATCAGTAGGCCTCAAATTGGAGAAGCAGAGCAGTATCAAATGCAGGCCTATTGGATCACTCCTGGTTCACAGGAAGGGTGTCAGGACACTCGAACATTAGGCAAATGAGGGGCAAGGGAGCTTATTTTGGACACTGTCTTGGACTGTGGCCCTCATGGAAACCTCTAGCAAGAGTTATGATGAGTGTCTATATGGAAGAAAATGAGGGCCATGTGGGAGTGTTTTGGTTTCAATTGTGTTCATTTGTGTGGTGGTTGGAAGAGATGACTTGGTCCACCTTGGCTTGAACTCTGGTGTGATTCCCCATAGAGACTGAGTTCTGAAACTCACCTCAGAGAAGTATTGCCATTAATTGTGTTGGGAATTTAGGAGGCCACGCATGAGAGTCGCCCTTGGAAACTGAGATATATGCCCAGGGTGCCTTTCCACAGAGCACTGGCAATCTCAGCCAGGATAATACATGATTATATTAAAGACATGGCAGCCATAGTTGAGAATCAAAACAAACATGGACCTCACAGTGTAGAACTCGATGAGGCTGGCTTCATGTGACCTTTTAGCCACTCTTTGGAAAGCCTTGCCTGTTAGTGTTCTCCAAAGCTTTCATTGAAATGAGCTTCCTCACCATTTAATGGTTCCAGAATGAATTGAAACCCACAGTGCTTCCAACTTCAATCTTGAAAAATGCCCAGATAAATACCATGAAATTTTTGAATTTCCCATGACCAGGTCGCACTGGGGAACCTTTGGATGTCCTATGTCTGATCATGAGTGTATCAGGCAGTGCCTTGATTGACAGGGATTCATAAAAATGATGTAGAATAGCGATACCAGTAAGTTGGAGCCTGCTGAGTGGTGGGCCTAGAGCAGAGGTGGGAAGGTATATGATAAAACATCTGTGTGGGCCAATGTGGATCTGCCATTGGCTTCCAAATGGCTTGTGACTGACATGGTGCAACCAGCAGAATGTTCTATGTAAAAGCATATTGTTATATGGAGAGGTTTCAGGGAAATGTTCAGAACCAGGTTGCTATTGACAAGAGGGCAAGCTATGAGGGATAGAAGCCTGGTTGGTGCATTCTCCTGAGAACCCTGACCCACCGCACATGACAAAACCCTCCAGCACTGTGTCCCAGTTGAACTCCTTGTATATCATGAAGCAAATACCAAAATCCCAGTGCAGCAACAAGAAACACCTTGAAAATTGGAGGATGACCAAATGGCTTCACAGTCCACATGGGGAGACACTAAGCCCACGTTGGCCACAATTTACCTACAAAGAGAGAAATCAGCACTGCTGCCTCATGTTCATTGGAAAATAAGAAACCATGTCCTCCAGGTCACATAGTTGCAGACCCAGCTTTGATGGGCTCACTAGAAAGAAAGCAAAAGCTCCTTACAAAAACGTATATTTCAAGTACCCAACCTCATAGGCAGTTTCTCAAGAAGTCTTTAGGGCACCAGAGCTCCATGTTTTTGGAAAGTTTACCCTTTCCCGTACTTTGGGTAACTCCTCTAACACCTCCATGGTTGTGAACTCCTGAGAATATTCCATTCCAGATATGTATTCACAAATTTTCTAACTCTTCTCTTCTCATTATGTAGTACTTGGGGTGGAGGTAATGACAATGCATTGTTCTGGATGAGAGTAAGAAGATTTTTGTGTACCACATATTTGCATACACTTCGGATTAATTTTCCAATTTTCCATTTGAAATACTGAATCCCTGACACTAACCCATACCCTACTAGACTCTGACTGCTTATCCTAATATGATTGAGAAAAATAACTCAAACAGAATAGAAATAAAAGCTGTTCAGATGAGGGGTGGTGTATAGTTGGGCTTCCTTTTGCAATATATAGGGTACGAGTTATAAATCTAGTCAATTTTTAATTGAAGTAGTTCTCAGTGTGTTTTTAAAGTTAACAAATAGGTGAATCCCTGTCTCCGTTTATCTGTAGACTATTCAGCACATGCTTTTGTATATGCACATATAGAATCCTAGCTGGTATCACACTTATACACTTGTGAGGTGGCCAGCTTGGCAGATACAAATTGTGAGAAAAGATCACTCCTCCTAATCGCTGTTGGAACTGAAAATTCAACCTATGGGGGAGCTTCCTAGTTGAACAGCATTATACATAAATCCATGTTTAGTAATATAAATATTTTTTGGATCTTGGACGATATATATATCACGATGAATTTTGATTGTCATATATATTGCTACATTTAATGTCTCTGTGTGGGTTTTTTTTTTGAATATATATATATATATATATATATATATATATATATATATATATATACTCTCTAGATTTTTCAAAACGTGAAATATATGCGTCTTATTATACACTCCCTAAATTCATTAATGTTCATATATATGGATTTTTAATCAACTTTTCACAAGATTATTCTCAGAAATATTCATCCACCTGAACTACATATTTGTTTCCTAGTACTGAAAACTAAATTCAGTGAATGGTGCATACAAATACTAATAATTCTACAGCAAATTACCAGGTTTAACATCAATGCAAGTAGATTTGTATGTTCCATGATGTCTATTTTGACGTTAATTTTTATTCAACACTGGTACATTATTTTTTCTTCATTTTATGCACATCATAGGATATATATTTCTTCCACAAGTTATCATATTTATAGGCATTTGTTTCACTTTCAATCACTTCCTGCTTCAGAACACATGTATTCCTCCAGGTTTCTTGACAGTTTTTTTCATGAAACATCTTTCCAAACACATTATTTTCGATTTTCATAATTACTTTTGAAGCAAACTCACACACCCATCATGATACACCGTAACCCTATTATTACCATTTGATGTATAACTTGTTGGAATGAATGATTGTATATGAACATAAAATTTCTTATATATTTTCAGATAACAATTCAATCTATTATTAAAAGTGGAACCAGTTATATTATTTATTCACAGTATGGTCTATTAAGGCATCATCTCTATATTCATACGCACAGGGTACACCTAAGTGTATCCCCAATACTAATTTATAAGTCTTTAAAATATTGCTTTCAGAAATGGTGGAAGAAATACTATAGTCACCTGATATACATATACATTTCATCACAGTATTATTCCTGACACAAAATGCAAGGGTCACACTTATGATTGTACCAAAGCCTAAATTGAATTTGAGCATGTATTACTAACAACATCCATGTCCTGGTTCCCTAATGCTCTCAAATATCATTCCTATTGGTGACTACATATCTGTTTTTTCCTCAGATTATATATTGAACCATAACTCTGTTAAAAATGTCTTATCCTACCACTCACTTTGTACTTTGCCTGATTTTCTAATGTTTCCATTGATATCTGCTTTCAAACACCTTTTCTCCAGTTCATCATTGGGAATGTCCCTTCAAATGTGCTGACATTTACATTCACTCTCTCACCAAAACCGTATTGCTAAAGAACATTTGGTCCAACTCCTAGACTCACTCAAATGTGTTCTTCAAAGCCCTGCAGAGGGCAGCCCAGAGGTGCTTGGGTTGTCTCATGACTCCAATTCACATAAAGAATCTAAACCCTACAGTCAGTAGGCCTCAAATTGGAGAAGCAGAGCAGTATTAATTGAAGGCCTATTTGATCACTCCTGGTTCACAGGAAGGGTGTCCAGGCCACCGTGACTTTTGGCAAATGAGGTTCAAGGGAGCTTATTGTGGACACTGTCTTGCGCTGCACCCCTCATGGAAACCTCCAGCCAGAGGTTATGATGAGTGTCTATATGGAAGAAGATGAGGGCCATGTGGGAGTGTTTTGGTTTTAAATGTGGTCATTTGTGCGGTGGTTGAAAGAGATGACTGGGTCCACCTGGGCTTGAACTCTGGTGTGATTCCCCTTAGAAACGGAGTTTTGGAAATGACCTTAGAGATGTATTGCCATAAATTGTGTTGGGATTTTAGGATGAGAAGCATGAGATTCGACCACGCATGACAGTAGGCCTCAAATTGGAAATGCAGAACTTTTTGTCCAAATCCTTTACTCACTCTTCTTTTTAATCCTACCGTCTAACTTCCTTATTCTAGATAAATACCATGATATATTTGAAATTCCAATGACCAGGTGGCACTGGAGAACATTTGGATGTCTTGTTGCTGATCATGAGTGTACCAGACAGTGCCTTGATTGACTGGGTTTCATGAAAATGGTGTAGAACAGAGATGTCAGTAAATTGGAGTCTGCTGAGTAGTTGGCCTAGAGCAGTGGTGTGCAGGTGTGTGATAAAACATCTGTGGTGGGGTCATGTGGATCTTCCATTGACTTCCAAATGGCTTGTGGCTTACATAGTGTAGCCACCAGACCCTTATATGTAAAGGCATCTTGTTATATGGAGAGGTTTAAGGGAAATTTTAAGAATAAGGTTGCTATGGTCAAGGGCACAAGCTACGTGAAATAGAAGACTTGTTGGTGCATTTTCCTGCAGACCCTGACCCACCACACCTGACAGAACTCCCTCTAGCACTTTGTCCCAGTTGAACTCATTGTATTTTTGAAGTAAATACCATACTCCCAGTGAAGCAGCAAGAAACACCACAGAAAGTGGAGGATGACCAAATGGCTTCACAGTCCACACGGGGAGACACTTAGCCCCCAGTGGTCACAGTTTACCTACAAAGAGAATTCAGCAACTGCTCCCTCATGTTCATTATAAAATAAGAAACCATGTCATCCAGGTCACATAGATGCAGACCCTGCTTTGATGGTCTCACTACAAATGAAAATAAAGCTCCTGAGAAGAACATATATTTCAAGGGCCAAATCTCAGAGGCAGTCTCTCAAGAAGTCTTTAGGCAAGAAGAGCTCCATGTTTGTGGAGTGTTTACCCTGATCCTTACTTTGGAAACTCCTCTACCAACTCCAAGGTTGTGAACTCCTGAGCATCTTCCATTCCAGATATGTATTCACAGATTTTCTAACTCTTCTCCTCTAACTGTGTCTTATTGAGGCGAAGGTAATGTCAAGGCATTGTTCTGGATGAGAGTGGGAATATTATTCTGTGGCACCTATTTGCATACACATTGGATTCATTTTCCTATTTTCCAATCAAAATACTGAAACCATGACACTAACCTGTACCCTACTAGACTCTCACTACTAATCCTAATATGATGGAGAAAAAAAAACCCAAACAGAATAGAAATACAAGCATTTCAGTGGACGCATGGTATATATTTGGACTTGCCTTTTGCATGATAAAGGGTAGGTGTTATAAATCTAGTAAATTTTTGTTTAAAATAATTTTCCATGTGTTTTTAAATTAACAAATATGTGAATTCCTGTCTCCCTTTCTGTATAGACTATTTAGCACATGTATTTTTTCATGCAAATATAGAATCCTACCTGGTATCACAGGTTAATTTTTGTGTGTTGTCTGACTTTGCAGATTCAAATTGTGAGAAGAGATCACTCCTCCTACCCTACTAGACTCTGACTACTAATCCTAATATGATGGAGAAAAATAACCGAAACAGAATAGAAATACAAGCAGTTCAATGGAGGCATGGTGTATATTTGGACTTGCCTTTTGCATGATGAAGGGTTGGTGTTATAAATCTAGTCAATTTTTGCTTAAAATATTTCTCCATGTGTTTTTAAAATTATCAAATATGTGAATTACTGTCTCCCTTTCTCTATAGACTACTCAGCACATGTGTATTTATATGCACATATAGAATCCTACCTGGTATCACAGGTTAATTTTTGTGTGTTGTCTGACTTGGCAGATACAACTTGTGAGAAATGATCACTCCTCCTAACCGCTGTTGAAATTGAAAATTCAACTTATGGGTGAGCTTCCTAGTTGAAAACATTATACATAAATCCATGTTCAGTAAAATAAATATTTTTGCATATGTGAATGATATATATTTTATGATGAATATCGAGTAGCATATGTATTGATACTTTTTAATGTCTGTGTGTTTGTTTTGTATATATATATATATATATATATATATATATATATATATACACTCTCCAGATTTTTCAAAATATGAAATATATGTGTCTTATATACACTCCATAAATTCATCCATGTTCATGTATTTAGATTTATAATCAATTTTTCACAAGATTATTCTCAGAAATATTCATACACCTGAAATATATATTTGTTTCTAAGTACTGAAAACTAACTTCAGTGAAAGGTACATACGAATCCTAATATTTCTAGAGTAACTGACCCAGTTTAACATCAATGCAAGTAGACTCCTATGGGACATGATGTGTATTTTGACGTTCATTTTTTTCAACACTGGTACATTACTATTTCTTCAATTTATGCACATCATAGAATGAATATATATATATATATATATATATATATATATATATATATATATATATATATATATATATCATCCACAAGTTCACAAATTTGTAGGCATTTGTTTCACTGTCAATCACTTCCTGCTTCAGAACACATGTATTCTTCCATGTTTCTTGACTGGTCTTTTCATGAGACTTCTTTCCAAAAATAATATTTTTTAGTTCCATTGTAAGATTAAATCAAAACTCACACACCCTTCAGGATAAACCATAACCCTAGTATTAACATTAGATGTATGACTTGTTGGAATGAATGTATGTATATCAATATAAGATTTCCTGAATATTTTCAGATATCAACTCAATACATTACTTAAAGTTGGAAGAAGTTGCATTATTTATTCACAGTATGGCCTATTCATGCATTATCTCTATATTTATAGACACAGGGTACATCTATTTTTGTCCACAATACTAATTTATACATATTCAAAATATTGCTCCAAGAAATGGTGGAAAAATACTCATGTAACCTGATCTACATATACATTTTATCACAGTAATATTCTGGTCAGAAAATGCAAATATCACACTTATGATTGTACCAAAGCCTAAATGGAAAATGAACATGGCTTACTAAAAACATCCATGTGCAGGTTGCCTAATGCTCCCACTTGTCAATCTTGTTGGGGAGTACATATTTGTTTCTTTCTAAGATTATATATTCAAACTCAATCCTATTGAAAATGTCTTATCCTATCTCTCACTTTACACTTTGCCTGATTTCCTAATGTCTCTATTGATATTAGCTTTCTAACATATTTTCCCTTGTTCATAATTGTTACTGACTCTTCACACGTGCTGACATTTACATTCACTGTCTACCCGAAACCCTATTGCTAAAGAAATTTTGGTCCAAATCTTATACTCACTCTTCTTTCTAAACTTACCAACTGTCTTTCTAATACTACCGACAATCCCTTTTTGCCTGGATGTTCTCTTCGACATTCAATCATCCAAGGTACAAGGTCCTATAACATTGTATATCGATTAATCTGAGACATCTGTGCAGAACATAATTCAAAGCTAAGTATCCCAAATGAAGGGCCTAATGCGCTTCTGGGCTTCAAATCTAACTAGATTTCTGTTTTCATACCTCTATTTTACCTATATATTTTTGTAAATATTGTAGGTTCCCAATGCCATTATTAATCCAGCAGAATGACTCCTCACCCAAATTGAACCTGTTATTAACCCTAACCATACACTGTTCCCTCAATGTACGTTTACAGAAGACCAGGGACAGAGTTGGTCTTACAATACAGGAATGTAGAGGATCTTTCACCTGCTGAGAACCTCAATGGTCCAAGCAGAAATGATCCCTGGAGAAGTTGTAGGCAGATTTGTAGGACCTGAGAGAGCAAAAGTCATCTTCCATGGCACACAACCTGGTCAGGATGAAGGAATGTGTCTGAATAATCCTCTCTCTTTTTAATGTAGAGAATATGGACCAAACCTGGACTCTGTGGAGAGCTGTTCCTGGTTTCCTATGGTTGATATTCCATTCTAACTTGTGAAAGTGTCACAGAAAGTAGGGGCAGCCTCTATCTCATGGGACCCTTGGAAGCAACTGTTAGGACAAAGTGGTTGCCAAGGTAGTGACTTCATTCAATTCTTGAAGGAAGTGACCTACCTCACTTCCTTTGTGATAGAACTCTTTGAATTTGGGATCCAGGAAGCCAGGCACACAGAACCAGTCTCAGTCTCAGTTCCAGTGGGCTCACATGTTTGTATTTACCAATGACAGAGTCAGTCTCTCTTGGTACCTACTCATGTGAGGATGGCCAAATGCCAGGAGAGCTCTGAAGAGGGGACGTTCCTGAGAAAGCAGGTAGTGACTCACCGCTGGCTCCTGACAACTTCACAGATTTGAACAAAGAGACCAGATCTGAGACAGGACAGGCCATTTCGTGGGTACATAGAATGGCCAACAAGTCAGAGGACACTCCGGATTGTCACAGACCTACTTGGGGGAAGGATGTGCCTTTGTGGATGTGGGTGAAAGTTTGTGGTTTTGTCTCATGTTCTGAGAATAGGTAGGGAATGCAGTTTGTTTGGTATTCAGTGGAGAGTTTCTAGTAAGTCGTTTGACATGGCGAGTGTTTCTATGTCTGTGTATACCACTGTGTCCGTGGTTGTAGACATTAGAAAAGAGAATGCATCAATGGATGTGTCCTGTCTAGTGGAAAGCTTCTCAGGATTAATCTTTCCCAATTTATGAATGGACTGCGGCTTGACTTGTGGATGGGCAACACCTACAATCTTCCTAAGTTCCTGATTTCTTCCTGAATTCTGGCCACTCTCCAGAATAGGCTCATGGTTTTGTGTACAAGATATGTACCACCTCCAAACTCTGTGACATGTCCATGTACTGGTGAGTTGAAGAGAATGGGGAGCATCTCAGGAAACTCAGATATCAGTGTGACCAGGAAAGTCTCAGTGGAGAAACCCTGCTTTGGGCCTTTTGCTTACCTATTGTTCTGTAGCACTGAATGTCAGAAAGGTCTTTGCCTCAGGCCACCCCTTTGTGAAACTTGAAGAAAACAGTTTTCAAATGGACATTAATGTGCATCACCTGTGGCTCTTTGCTTAATGCTTTGGAAAGGGGTGTGTCTGAGTTAGCCTCTTGGCCTTGTGTGTGACTGTGACTTAGATTCTCAGCGCCTGATGGATCTAAAGAAAAACCCCATGTGTGCATCCAAAACCAAAAAGGCAAAAAAGATCAGTCATTGTGGATAAAGACTCTTTCCTTCCTCTGTTAGGTTCCTGACCTCTTTTAAGTGAGAATAGGGATTCTTAAAGGTCAAATGAGTTCTTCAAAGCCCTGCAGATGTGCTTGGGTTTTCTCATGAATCCAAATCACATAAAAAATCTATACCTGACAGTCAGTAGTCCTCAAATTGGAGAAACAGAGCAGTATAAAAAGCAGGCTCATTTAATAACTCCTGGTTCACAGGAAGGGTGTTTAGGCCACCCTGATTTTAGGCAAATGAGGGGCCAAGGAGCTTATTGTGGATACTTTTTTTGGCTGCGTCCCTTATGGAAACCTCCAGCCAGAGTTTTTGATAAGTGTCTATGTGGAAGAAGATGAGGGCAATGTGGGAGTGTTTTGGTTTTAATTGTGGTCATTTGTGTGGTGGTTGGAAGAGATGACTGGGTTCACCTGGGCTTGAACTCTGGTGTGATTCCCCTTAGACAGTGAGTTCTGGAACTGACCTCAGAGAAGTATTGCCATGAATTGTGTTGGGATTTTAGGAGGCCACGCATGAGTGTCGCCTTTGGATATAGGCCCAGGGTGGCTATCCACAGAGCACTGGGAAAATCAGCCAGGATATCACAAGATATTATTCTGAAAGACTTGGCAGCCATAGTTGAGATCAAAACACTCATGGACCTCAATTGTAGACCTCAATGGGCCGGGTTTCATTTGACCTTTAGGACACTCTTTGGGAAGCCTTGCCTATGAGAGTTCTGCAGAGTTTTCATTGAAATGAGCTTCCTCACCATTTAGTGGTTCCTGAATGAATAGAAACCCACAGTGCATCCAACTTCATTATTGAAAATTGGCTAGAAAAATACCATTAAATTTTTGAAATTCACATGACCAGGTGGCTTGCAGATCTTTTGGATGTCCTATTGCTGATCATGAGTGTACCAGACAGTGCTTTGATTCATTGGGTTTCATGAAAATAGTGTAGAACAGAGATGCCAGTAAAATGGAGCCCCCTGAGTAGCGGGCCTAGAGCAGTGGTGGGCAGGTGTGTGATAAAACATCTGTGGTGGGGCCATGTGGATCTGCCATTGAATTCCAAATGTCTTGAGATGGACATAGTGCAGGCAGGAGACCATTATAAGTAAAGGCATCCTGTTATATGGAGAGGTTTCAGGGTAATATACAGAATCGGGTTGCAATGGTCAAGGGGGCAAGCAATGCGGTATATAGGCCAGTTTGGTGCATGCTCATGCATACCCTGACACACCACAAGTGACAGAACTCCCTCCAGCACTGTGTCCCAGTTGAACTCGTTGTATTTTGTGAAGCAAATATCAAACTCTCAGTGCAGGAGCAAGGAACACCAGGAAAAGTGGTGGATGACCAAATGGTTTCACAGTCTACAGAGGGAGACACTAGCCCCCCAGTGGCCACAGTTTAAAATACTGATTCCCTGAGACTAAAACCTACCCTATTAGACTCTGACTACTAATCCTAATAAGATGGAGAAAAATTACCCAAACAGTATAGAAATACTAGCAGTTCAGAGGAGGCGTGTTGTATAGTTGGACGGGCCTCTTGCATTATATAGGGTAGGAGTTATAAATCAAGTCAATTTTTTGTTGAAATAGTTCTCCATGTGAATTTAAAGTTAACAAATATGTGAATTCCTGTCTCCCTTTCTATGTAGCCTATTCAGCACATGTATTTTTATATGCACATATAGAATCCTACCTGGTCCCACACGTACATTCTTGGGAGGTGGCTGAATTTTCAGACACAAATTGTGAGAAGAGATCACTCCTCCTAAATGCTGTTGGAAATGAAAATTCAACATATGTGTGAGCTTCCTGTTTAAATAAAATTATGTATAACTTGTTGTAATGAATGTATGAATGTATATATCAATATTAGATATCCTATATTTTTTCAGATATCAATTCAATCCACTATTTAAAGTTGGAACTAGTTATATTATTTATTCACTGAATGGTCTATTCATACAATATCTCTATATTCATAGACACAGGGTACACCTATTTGTACTCCCAATACTAATTTATATATGTTCAAAATATTGCTCCCAGAAATGGTGGAAGAAATACTCATGTCACATGATATACATATACATTTTATCAGAGTAATATTCTGGACACAAAAAGCAAATGTCACACTTATGATTGTACCAATGTAAAGGTCATTTGAGCTTCAGAGGAAGAGACCACCAAGAGATTGTCTCATGCAACAGCAAAGGGTTTATTGGGGGTCCAGCATGCTGGGGCTCAGAGCTCAGTTGTATAGAGAAGAGAGCCCTTAAGCAGAGAACAGCTTAAGCAGAGCTTATTTACTTTCCTTGGAGAGGTCAGGGAGGGAAGTTTATTGATGGGTCAGGGCAAGTGGCCGGTTTGCGTGCAACTGGGTGAGGGAGTACAATCTGCAGTTTAGCAGTTGGGGACTGCACATTCTGGGAATAAGATTATCAAAAAGTTCTCAAGATTTCAACAGTGTTTTGTTAAGCATACAGAAAAACAGGAAGTGACAAATTCCTTTTTTATTAACCTTTCATTCCCCACTTGTTCTGGTTACTTTTAATCATAAAAGTGATCATTGGACGGTGTAATATTTTATGTCTGCTAGTGGGGTATATTGTTGTTTGATTACCAAAAGTTTAACTTGTCCAATTTGAGCTTGGAGAAATGAAACTACATGGTGGAGCAAGCAAGTTCCTACAGTTAGCAATTAATAAGGATTATTAATGGACCAGCCAGGGCTGATAAAAGAGTAGTTAACCCGGGGGACTATGTTAAAGAAGACTCAAACCACCCTTTTTGGGCCTCTCTCTTTCGTTGACGCTCTTCAAGGCGTCTTCTTAATTTACTCATAGATTCTTTTACAACCAGTATGGTCGGCATAAAAACAACATTGTTCCCTCAATGTAGCATAAATGCCCCCTTTTCTCATGAAAAGGAGTTCCAACCCTCGCCAGTTCTGTTAAACAACTTTAGAGAGAGAGGTTCAAGATTCCTGTAAAGCTGTGATGGAGGTTTTTACTATCTTTAAGATTTTGTATACTGCTGCTTCTAATTGGGTCATTTCTTGTGTCCCATGAACTAGGGCAGAGGTTCCTGTGCCCACCCCTGCAGCAATTCATATTTCCAAAAGGATGGCTAAAGTGAGAAAAACAGGTTCCCGGAAGAACGGGGTTGTATGCCCGACTATTTTAACTTTAAATGATACTGTGTCATGATAGAGCACTCTGGGAAACATCTGCATCATTACATTATTAATCATATCTGTTGACCATTTTATGAAAACATAAACAATGTTTAAGTATATATAATTATACTGTTTTAGGTATGGAAAAGGCAAGGTACCCAAGATAGAATGGAAGACAGGGAAACAGTTATATTTAGTTGCAACCTGATTTAGAAGGCATTGCTTCTGTTGTAATCAATGAATCCACTCAACCTCAAGTTTAGTTAGTTTCATAATTTTGTACCCAACATGTAAGGGAAGGGGCTCAGAAGTTCACAGTCTGCAGAATTTCACAAAAAGAAGTTTTTGTTTCTGTTTTTTTTTTTTCCCTCTGTTTTGGGCAAGTAACATTTTTAAGGACACCTAAGCTTTTTTCTTCTCTCTCTTTTTTTGTTTTTCTACCTGCCAGCTGTTACCATGGAGCCCAGTTGGTAACTTCTTTATCTTAGAAATGTAGCCATCTCTTTGAAGCCCCAGCTCAAGGAAAGGGGCCTTGTTCACATATTTTGTGAAAAACTAGTATGGTGGTGTCTAGCTTAGGAGTGTTGATTTTTCAAGCCAGTGCCCAAGTAGAACAGGCAACACTAAAACAGGAAGTTTATCTACATTGAACTCTTTTATAGGGTCTCTTTTGCTGAAAGTCCTAAAGTTAGCCATGGTGAAAACTTCTGGAGAAGTCAGTTCAGACTATTCTGTGGGCCTGGTACAGAGGGGGAAGACGGGAAAGGGGGGGGGTAAGACCCGGTTGGTGGATCTGAGTATGAGGAAGGAGAGATCTAAAAGAATAATAGAAATGGGGTTTGTGATTTTCCTAGCAACAAAAACTTGAGCAGTAGAACAGATAGTGCTGAGGGGAAGACCGAAGTGAGTATCCCAAAAAGCCTGTGAGGGCTTTTAAATTCTTAGTAAACTGTTTTCAGTGATGACAAAGCAACTTTAAAGGCCATTTTCATTACATCTTGGATAGGGGTCTGAGGGTTCTCCTCAGCTGGTTTGAGCTTTGGGTTATCTGGTAAGAGGACCTGGTGGGACCCGGTGCAGGGACTGACAGGAGAAGAGAGGAGGGAGTGGGTGGAGGGGTGCCTCAGTGCCTGCTACCTCAACAAGGGGGCAATGGTCTGAGAACCAGCGGAGGTTTGAGTTTTGGATCTAGTAATTGGAGGGGAGAAATCAGGTTGCTGAGGTGGGAGTGACAACAGAAAGTCTGTAGCAGAAGGCTGAGGGTAAGGATCTATTGGAAAAGCATAGTTCAGGATGTGAGCAAAGGAGGGAAAAGGCTTCCACATAGGGGAATCTCCTTTCACTCTTTTGAGCACTTGCAGAAGTTAAAAAGGTCACACAGAATTTGAGGATCTAGAGACCCCTCTGTGGGCCATCAGTTTTCTTTCTCTAATTGGTAATATGGTCAATGGTGTGTACTTAATTTGATGAGCAGTTGTTTTCCACCAGGCACCGCCTGTATGCTCACATCCCCATGACTTACAGAAGAAGTCAGCTTTTCCCCACACAGCCATGGCTGTTTGTGGCTTTGATACTCTGCCTGGCAAACATAGTAATCTAGGCTAGCCAACCTGCATCTGGCTAGCGTGTCCCTATATCCATAATATTTGTTTCCATTATCTATGGTACAGAAGGTATTTAATAGAATTTTATTGGGATCCTCTTCATCAGGAATATCTCAATAGGAAAGACCTATAGCCAGCTGACAAATGTCTGGATGGAGAGAAGGCTACCAGGTCCCTAAGTGGGCTGTATGCAAGGTAGACCATAGTTTTTGTCTAGTAGAATTTGTGATCAGCAATCGCTGCTGAACAGGCTGATGAGGGTTAGGACTGCTGGTGGCCAAGGGGAGAGTCTATAGCCATATCCATATGGCGAATACACAATTTGAAAGGGTTACCAGTCTTTTCCAGTTTCCAGCCAGAGTCTAGACAGGGCACAGGCTTGAGACTTGAGGCATGGATCCAGGAAGTGATTCCGTCTACTTTTACCGCTGTAGGTGTTATAAGTAGCACCTGGTATGGTTCTTTCCAGCGGGGTTCCAGGGATGACACCTGATGTCATCTTATGTAGATAAAGTCTCTTACTTGATATTGATGTGGAGTCCCCTCATTCGCAGGTTGGTAGGCAGTGGCCAGGTGTTTCAACAGGTATCGCTGAGTTCTTTCGAGAGCTTTTAGTCTGTCAAGCAAGGGGGTGTGGAAGGGATCGTTCGGTCTTAGAGTTGGGGTTAGGTCCCTTACTGGAGGAGGGACACCATTGAGAATTTCATAGGGGGTGAGGTTACACAAAGAAACAGAGG
Organism: Callospermophilus lateralis; assembly: GCF_048772815.1. Taxonomy (NCBI): domain Eukaryota; kingdom Metazoa; phylum Chordata; class Mammalia; order Rodentia; family Sciuridae; genus Callospermophilus; species Callospermophilus lateralis. The sequence continues at coordinate 12,948,167 of NC_135319.1, forward strand.
GAGAATTTCTTGCATGAAACAGTGGATAAGGCAGGAGCATAGTCCAATCTTTTATGCTGGTCTCTAAGCTTAATTTCTTTCAGGTCTCTTTAATGGTTCTATTTATTTTTTACCTGTCCTGCGCTCTGGGGTCTACAAGCACAATGTAACTTCCAATTAATTTCCAGGGTCATGGCTAACCCCTGACTTACCTGGGCTATGAACGCCGGTCCATTATCAAAACCTATTACCTTAGGCAGGCCGTATCTTGGAAAATATCTTTCAGGATATTCTTGACCATCATTTGCGCCGTTAATTTTTATTTTGTGGGAAAGGCTTCAATCCATCCTGAAAATGTATCTACAAAGACTAGGAGATATTTAAGTCCATACCTTGCTGGCTTAATTTCAGTAAAGTCCACTTCTCAGAATTGTCCTGGTCTGGTTCCTCGTAGGTGCTTTCCTGCAGGAAGCTTGGAATGGTAAGCATTAACCAATTGATAGATCCGACAGGCTTCTGTTACACGTTCAGATATTTCCTTTCGCTGTGAGTCGGTTAATCGAAAACTCTGTTCTTGATCCTTCAGGAATGCCTGCAGTTTCTTTGAACCAAGGTGAGTGAGTTGATGTACATTTTTAAAGTAGTGTAGGGCTTTCTGTAATTGAAGGCTGGGCTCAGTGAAGTTGAGGAATTCAGTGTCAGTGTCCTTAGATGTTATCAAAAGCTTGCTCGTGCTCAAAGGGTCCATTGGAATTGGGCATCCTCATTTAACAGCGGGTATAAAGGAGAAGCTAAGAACACAAACCCAGGTATCCATACCTGCAAAAGCCAGCAGTCCCAAGAAACTCTCTTGAGTTGTCTCTTGTTAGATTGGGGTGGTATCTGCACAATGGTTTTTTTTCTCGGCTCAGTGAGCCATCATTTACCACCCCTAAGGGAATACACCGAAAGATTACTTCTTGCTGGCAAATTTGGGCTTTTTTGCCAGAAGCTCTATCCCGAGCTGAGCAAGCTCGGATAACAGTGCTTGGGTTGCAACTCACAGTTTTCCTTGGTGTTGGCTCCCAGTAGCAGGACATCCACATATTGAATCAGGGTGACTTAGGAGTGTGTAGTTCTGAAGTTGTTGAGATCTCTGTGGAGGGCTTCATCAAAGAGAGTGGGGGAGTTTTTGAACCCCTGTGGGAGTCTATTCCAAGTTAGTTGACCAGACATTCCGGTTTCTGGGTCTACCCACTCCAAAGCAAACAGCAACTGACTATCTTTATGTAGAGGCAAGCAAAACAAAGCATGTTTTATGTCCAGAACAGTATACCATTTTCACTCAGCAACAACAAAGGGTTTATTGGGGGTCCAGCATGCTGGGGCTCAGAGCTCACTTGAATAGAGCAGAGAGCACTGAGAACAGCTTAATCAGACCTTATATACTTTTCTTGGGGTGGGCAGGGAGGAAAACTTATTGATGGGTCAGAGCGAGTGGACGGTTTGGTACAAACTGTGAGGGATTACAATCCTCAGTTTGGCAGTTGGAAACAGCACATTCTGAGAACAAAATTAGCAAACAATTCTCTAGATTTCAACAGTGATTTGTTAAGCATACAGAAAACAGGAAGTGACAAGTGCCTATTTTATTAACCTTTCACCAAAGCGAAATGGAACGTGAGCATGGATTACAAAAACAACCATGTCCAGGTTGCCTAATGCTCTCTAATGTCAATCCTATTGGTGACTACATATTTGTTTCTTCCAAAGATTATATATTCAACCTCAACCATGTTGAAAATGTCTAATCCTATCACTCACTTTATACACTGCCTGATTTCATGTCTCTATTGATATCTGCATTCTTGCATGTTTTCCCCCGTTCATCATTGTGACTGACTCTTCACATGTGCTGATATTTTGTTCACTTTCTACCCAAACTTGATTGCTAAAGAACTTTTGGTCAAAATCCTATACTCACTCTTTTTCCTAAACCTACCGACTATCTTCCTAATCCTACCGACTATCCCTTTTAGACAGGAAGTTCTCTTCTACCTTCAATCATCCAAGGTACAAGGTCCTATGCCATTGTATATTGATTTATCTCGGACATCTGTGCAGAACCTAATTCAATGCTAAGTATCCCAATCAAGGGCCCTTCTGGGCTTCAAATCTTACCTTGATTTCTGTTTTCACAATTATATTGAAAATTTAATAAAATAGTGTTTGCCAAGGAACTGACTTCATTCAGTTCGTGAAGGAATTGACCTACATCACTTCTTTGGTGATGGAACTCTCTGAACTTGGGTTCCAGGAAGACAAGAACACACAGCCAGTCCCAGTCCCAGTACCAGTGGGCTAACTTGTTTGGATTTACCAAGGACAGAGTCTGTATTTTTTGGTACCTACTGATGTGAGGATGGCCAGATGCGAGGAGAGCCTTTCCTGAGAAAGCATGTAGTGGTCAGCGCAGGCTCCTGACAACTTCACAGAGTTGGACAAGAAGACCAGATCTTAGACAGGACAGGCCACCTTGGGGGAACATAGTATGGCCCACCAGTCAGAGGACACTCTGGATAGTCACAGACTTACTTGGGGGAAGGAGGTGCCTTTTTGAGTGTGGGTGTGAGTTTGTGGTTTTGTCTCATGTTCTGAGAATAGGTAGAAAAGGCGGTTTGCTTGGTTTGGAGTGGACTGTTTCTAGAAAGTCCTTTGACAAGGCGAGTGTTTCTGTGTCTGTGTATACCACTGTGTCCGTGGTTGTAGACATTAGAAAAGAGAATGCATCAATAGATGTGTCCTGTCTAGTAGAAAGCTTCCCAGCATTCATCCTACCCATTTTAGGAATGGACTGCCTTTTGTCTTATCAATGGGCAACACCTACTACCTTCCTAAGTTCCTGTTTTCTTCCTGAATTCTGGCCACTCGCCAGAATAGGCTCATGGTTTTGTTTCCAAAATATGTACCACTTCTAAATTCTGTGACATGGCCATGTAATGGATAGCTGAAGGGAATGGCAAGCATCTCAGAAAACTCAGATATCAGTGTGACCAGGAAAGTCTCAGTGGAGAAACCCTGCTTTGGGCCTTTTGCTTACGTATTGTTCTGTTGCCCTGAATGTCAGGAAGGTCTTTGCCTCAGGCCACCCCTTTGTGAAGCCTGAAGAAAATAGTTTTCAAATGGAAATGAATGGGCCTCACCAGTGGCTCTTTGCTTAATTGCTTTGGAAAGGGATGTGTCTGAATAAGCCTCCTGGCCCTGTGTGAGGCTGTGGCTTAGATTCTCAGCACCTGATGGATCTAAAGAAAGATCCAATGTGTGCATCCAAAACCAAAATGGCAAAAAGATTAGTCATTGTGGATGAAGTCTCTTGCCTTCCTCTATTAGGTTCCTGACCTCCGTCAAGGGAGTATAGGGATTTTTTGGGTCAAATGAATTTTTCCAATCCCTGCAGAGGTGCTTGGGTTTAATCATGACTCCAAATCACATACGGAATCTATACCTGACAGTCAGTAGGCCTCAAATTGTACAAGAAGAGCAGTATTAATGGCAGAACTATGTGATCAATCCTGGTTCACTTGAAGGGTTTCAAGGCCACCCTGAGTTTAGGCAAATGAAGGGCAAGGGAGCTTATTTTGGACACTCTCTTAGGCTGTGCCATTTAAGGAAACCTCCAGCCAGAGGTTATGATGAGTGACTATATGGAAGAAGATGAGGACCATGTGGGATTGTTTGGTTTTAATTGTGTTCACTTGTGTGGCTGTTGGAAGAGATGACTGTGTTCACCTGCGCTAGAACACTGGTTTGATTCTCCTCAGAGACTGAGCTCTGTAACTGACCTCAGAGTAGTAATTGCTTTGGGAATGAATATGACTTAATCAGCCTCTTGGCCCTATTTGAGGCTGTGGCTTAGATTATCAGCACCAGATGGATCTAAAGAAAGATCCCATGTGTGCATCCAAAACCAAAATGGCCAAAAGAGCAGTCATTGTGGATGAAGTCTCTCGCCTTCCTCTGTAAGGTTCTGAAAGAATAAAAGAAATTGAAATTGAAATGTAAAGAACCAGGTTTCGAAAAGTTTCCAAGCTGCACTCAGCACCTGAAATTCCGGTGGCAGTTAAGACAATTCCCAGATCTGCACATTAGGTGTTTGTTGAAATCTTCCCTGACCACCTAGGTACTTAACAACCCCTTCCCAGAAACCGTGCAGCTCACCACGTATACATCTCAGGGCTTCAACCAATGAGTTTAAATGTATACCCCTTCTTAGGGCTGACCAATCACCCCCTGCCCGACCTGTTCCCGCCAATGAATGTGCTAATCATGTTTTAGAGTTGTTATTTGATTTTCCCTTGGTATATGATGATTTGCTAAAGGAGGCTATGATGTATGTAAAGTCCCTGCCCTCTCTAAAGAATGTATATAAACTCTGCTCAAGTTGTTCTCGGGGCTCTTTGTTCTTTGCTCCTCTGAAGTGAGTCCTGAGCTCCAGCATGCTGGACCCCCAATAAACCCTTTAGAGTTGCATGAGAAAGCCTGTTGATGGTCTTTTTCTCCGATGTTCACCCCACCTTTTCATCTGGAGGCCCCAGGTGAGATATTTGGCGCGGTGGACGAAAGACCCCAAGGGACTTCTCTCAGGGTAAGTAAGGCGCCTCTTTCTGGTTTCGGGTTTCAGGTTAGGGCTTGGCAAAGTGGCTGTCGGTGAAGAGCATTAGCTCTCTCTGATAGTGGCTGACAGACGTGTCACAGAGCTGCAGGCCACGTCCCTGTGGGACACTCCAGGGGACGAGGGAAATCAAGGAATAGTAGTTTCCTCAACTCGGTTATATTTTGCTTCAGGATTCGGTTTGCCAGCCCATCAGGTTTTGCTGGCTACTCAATTTTGTTCATTGTCCTGAACTCATGTTGAGTTTATTGTCTGTCTTTATTGTCTAACACATCAGGTTTTGCCAGTTACTCAGTTCTAATCTTTGTCTTGGACACATGTTAAACGTTTACTGTTTGTCTTTGTCTGTGTTGCGTTTGTGTCTTCACTGTCTCTCTTTGAGTAACTGCCATTATGGGACAAATCACTTCCACGCTTCTGTCCCTGACCCTTGATCATTGGACTGATGTCCGCTCAAGGGCCCAGAATCTTTATTTTTCTGTAAAATGCTGGACCTGGCAGATGCTCTGTGCTTCAGAATGGCCCATTCTCAAAGTTGGGTGCCCCCAGAAGGATCCTTCCACTTCCCTCTAATCCGAAAATCAGAGATATTGTCTTTCAGCCGGGACCACGTGGCCACCCAGATCAATAGTCATATACCCCTTCCCCAGGATCCTATCATTCAAACCTTTCACTCCCCCCCTTCCCTCCATTCTCCCTGAGTCACAAGACTGGACACTCCTCCCCCTCCTTATCCTCTACCCTCGCTCCCCAACCCCCAGCATGTTCCAGATGATCCTCACGCCACTGACACAGCCTCTCCGCCACTAGAGGCAATTGGGCCAGACCCAAGCCCTCCAGGGGACTTCTCCGCAGCAGCAGCAGCCCCTCCCCCTCTGGTGGAAGCTGGGCCATCTAAAGGAACCCGCCAGCGACAGATAATAAAAAGACTCAGAAGCCTCTGTGATGCTCCCTCTCCATCACTATGGGCCCATGAACCAACCAAACTGGAACCCCAACACCATTGAAGTTAGGTAGCATCTGTCCACTTATCACCGGGCTCTAATAGCGGGTCTCTGAGTGGCCGCCAGAAGGCCGACTAATTTGGCCATGGTAAGAGAGATTATCCAAAGGCCTAATGAGTCTCCCTCTATGATTTTGGAGAGAATTATGGAAGCATTTAGGAAATATACTCCTTTTGATTCTCAGGCAGAGGACGAAAAATCATCTTTTGCAATGGCCTTTATCCAGCAGGCTGCCCTAGATATTAAGAGAAAGTTGCAACGTCTAGATGGATTACAAGATATGACCTTAAGAGATTTAGTCAGAGAAGCTGAGAAAATATATTATAAGAAAGAAACTGAGGAGCAATGGGAACAGAGGAGACAGAAAGAAAGGGAACAAAAGGAGGATGAAAGGAGCAAAAGGCAGACTAAAGCACTGGCTAAGGTTCTGGTCAGAGCAGTAAATAGGCCAGAAGTTAAAAAGCACGGAGACAGGAAGGGATACATGGGCCCATGCCAAAGGCTGTCCCTGGCCTCAGATCAATGTGCCTACTGTAAAGAAAAAGGACACTGGGCCAAAGAGTGCCCCAAAAAGAAGCAGAGATGCCAGACCGCCGTGCTGACTCTAGAACAGGACTGGGAAAGTCGGGACTCGGATCTCCTCCCCAAGCTCAGGGTAACATTTGAAGTGGAGGAAACCCCAGTGAACTTTGAAGTGAAAACAGGAGCAGTATACTCAACCTTTAAGACCCCACTGGGCCCCCTATGAAATAAATGGTCGCTTGTTCAAGGGGCTAATGGCAGTAGATAATGAGCTTGGACAACTAAGAGGACAATGGGCCTAGGGAATGGAAAAGTCCACCACTCTTTCCTAGTAATCCCAGAATGCCAGGCCCCATTGATGGGCAGGGATGTGCTTACAAACTCGGGGCTAGAATAACCTTTAACCCTGATGGTCCCCAAGTGGTGTTTCTAAACGCTTCAGTAAAAACTCCCATAGTCACGGCTTTGACTATGTCCACAGAAGATGAACATCAACTCTTCGCACGCCCTAGAACTGATCAAAGAGGCAAACTATCCCAGAAATTGATAAAAGATTATCCTAATGCCTGGGCAGAAACTTCTGGGTTAGGTCTAGCCATAAAAGAAACCTCCAATAGTAGTAGAATTAAAAGCCTCTATCTCTCCAATCAGTGTTAAACAATATCCTCTAATCAAAGAAGGTAAGGATGGGATAAGGCCCAATATTCAGAAACACCTGGCTCTTGGGGTCCTAAGGCCCTGTCAATCGGCCTAGAATACCCCCCTGCTACCAGTAAGAAAGCCAGGAACTGGGGACTACCCTCCTGTTCAAGACCTAAGAGAGATCAACCACAGACTGCAGGACATTCACCCCACGGTACCCAATCCACATAATTTGCTTAGCACTCTGAATCCGGAGTGGGAATGGTACACTATGCTGCACTTAAAAGATGCTTACTTCTGCTTGCCCCTACATAAGGACAGTCAGATGCTGTTTTCTTTCAAGTGGATAGACCCAGAAACAGGAACATCTGGCCAACAAACCTGGATTAGACTCCCACAGGGGTTCAAAAACTCCCCCACTTGAACTCTGGTGTGATTTCCCTTAGAAAATGAATTCTGGTAATGAACTCAGAGAAGTATTGCCATAAATTTTGTTGGGATTTTAGGAGGCCATGCATGAGAGTCGCCCTTGGAAACTGAGATCTAGGCCCAGTGTGGCTTTCCACAGAGCACTGGATATCTCAGCCAGGATATCACATGATTTTATTCTGAAAGACTTGGCAGCCATAGTTGAGAGTCAAAACACACATTGACTTCACATTGTAGACCTCAATGGGCCTAGCTTCATGTGACCTTTTGGGCACTCTTTGGGACGCCTTGCCTGTGAGAGTTCTCCACAGCTTTCATTGAAATGAGCTTCCTCACAATTTAATGGTGTGGTGGGTCAGGGTCTGCAGGAGAATACACCAACCAGGCTTCTATCTCACATAGCTTGCCCCCTTGACCATTGCAACCTGATTCTCAACATTTCCCTGAAACCTCTCCATATAACAAGATGCCTTTATATGAAGAGATCAAACATATAAGGGATTACGGGCTGCACCACCTCAATCACAAGCCATTTGGAAGCAATGGCAGATCCACATGGCCCCACCACAAATGTTTTATCACAAACCTGCACACCACAGCTCGTGCCCTCAATTGAGCAGTCTCCAACTTACTGGCATCTCTGTTCTACACCATTTTCATGAAACCCAGTAAATCAAGGCACTATCTGGTACACTCATGATCAGCAACAGGGCATACAAAGGTTCTCCAGTGCCACCTGGTCATGGGAATTTCAAAAATTTCATGGTATCTATCTATCCATTTTTCAAGGTTGAAGTTGGAAGCACTGTATGTTTCAATTTATTCAGGAACCACTAAATGGTGAGGAACCTCATTTCAGTGAAATCTCTGGAGGACACTCACAGGAATGTCTTCCCAAAGAGTAGCCAAAAGGTCACATAAAGCCAGGCCCATTGAGGTCTACAATGTGAGGTCTATGTGTCTTTTGACTCTCAACTATGGCTGCCAAGTCTTTAAGAATAAAATCATGTGATATCCTGGCTGAGATACCTAGTGCTCTGTGGACAGCCACCCTGGGCCTAGATCTCAGTTTCCAAGGACGACTCTCATGCGTGGCCTCCTTAAAATCATAACACAATTCATGGCAATACCTCTCTGAGGTCAGTTCCAGAACTCAGTCTCTAAGGGGAAACACGCCAGAGTTCCAGCCCAGGTTGACCTACACATCTCTTCCAACCCCCACACAAATGACCACAATTAAAACCAAAACACTCCCAAATCACCCTCATATTATTCCATATAGACACTCATCGTAACCTCAAGCTGTAGGTTTCCATGAGGGATGCAGCCCAAAACAGTGTCCACAATAAGCTTCCTTGCCCCTCATTTGCCTAAGTCAGGGTGGCCTGGACACTCTTCATGTGAACCAGGAGTGATCAAATAGGTGTGCCATTAATACTGCTCTGCTTCTCCAATTTGAGGCCTACTGACTGTGGGGTTTAGATTCTTAATGTGAATTGGAGCCCAGAGTAAACACAAGCACCTCTAGGCTAGCCTCTGCAGGGCATTGAAGAACTCATTTGACCCAAAGGATACGGATTCTCACTTGATGGAGGTAAGGAACCTTACAGTGGAAGGTGAGAGAGTTCATCCACAATAACTGGTATTTGGGCCATTTTGGTTTTGGATGCACACATGGGATCTTTCTTTACATCCATCAGGTGCTGACAATGTAAGCCACTGCCTCACATAGGGCCAAGAGGCTGATTCAGACACACCCCTTTCCAGAGCAATTAAGCAGAGAGCCACAGGTGAGGCCTATTTATTTCCATTTGAAAAATGTTTTTTTCAGGCTTCACAGAGGTGTGGCCAGAGGCATCGACCTTCCTGACTTACTGAGGAACAGAACAAAAGGTAAGCAAAAGGCCTAAAGCACGGTTTCTCCACTGAGACTTTACTGGTCACACTGATACCTGAGTTTTATGAGATGCTGGCCATTTCCTTCAGCTATCCAGTACATGGCCATGTCACAGAGCTTGGAGGTGGTACATATCTTGGACACCAAACCATGAGCCTATTCTTGAGAGTGGCCAGAATTTAGGAAGAAAACCGGAAGTATGGTCTATCTCGCATACATCCCCCTTAAGGACCTGATGACCATCTCTCCACCCAGACATTTCTCAGCTGGCTATAGGTCTTTTCTATTGGGATATCCCTGATGAAGAGGATTACACTAAAATTCCATTAAATTCCTTCCATACATAGATAATGGAAACAAACATTATGGATGTAGGGACACGTGAGCCAGATGCAGGTTGGCTAGCCTAGATTACTATGTTTGCCTGGCAGACTGTCAAAGCCATAAACAGTCACAGCTGTGTGGGGGAAAAACGACTTCTTCTGTAAGTCATGGGGATGTCAGCATACAGGGACTTCCAGGCGGAACCCAAACTCCTCATCAAATTTTGTAGACAATATTGGCATTATTACCAATTAGATAACCAAAACTGATGGCCCACAGAGGGGTCTCTAGATCCTCAAATTATGTGTGACCTTTTTAACTTCTACAAGTGCTCAAAAGGATGAAAGGAGATTTTCCTATGTGGAGGCTTTTTCCCTCCTTTGCTCACATCCTGAACTATGCTTCTCCAATAGATGCTCACCCTCAGCCTTCTACTCCAGACTCTCTGCTGTCACTCCCACATCAGCAACTTGATTTCTCCCCTAAAATTAATAGATCAAAAACCCAAACCTCCGCTGAATCTCAGACCACTGCCCCCTTCCTGAGGTAGCAGCTACTGAGGTACCCCTCCACTCACTCACTCCTCCCTTTTCTTGTCAGTGCCCGCACCGGGTCCCAACAGGTCCTCTTACCAGCTAAACCAAATCTCAAACCAGCTGAGGAGAACCCACATACCAGTATCCAAGATGTAATAAAAATGGCCTTTAATGTTTCTTTGTCATCACTGAAAACGGTTACTAAAAATTTAAAGTCCCTCACAGGCTTTTTGGTATACTCACTCCCGTTTCCCCCTCTGTTCTACATGTTCTACTGCTCATGTTTTTGTTGCTAGGAAGATCCCAAAACCCTTGCCCATTATTCTTTACATCTCTCCTTCCTCATTCTCAGATCCAAGGAGCTGCTCTCAGCCCTGCTTCCCTGTCTTCCTCCTCTGTACCAGGCCCATGGAAAAGTCTTAACTGACCTTCTCCAGAAGTCTTCACCATGGCTGCCTATGGGACTTTCAGGAAAAGAGTCCCTATAAAAGACTTCAGTGTACATAAACTTCCTCTTTTTGTGTTGACCTGGTCTACTTGGCAACTGGCTAAAAAATCAGCACTCCTGAGCTAGACACACCCTCACTAGTTTTTCACAAAATATGTGAACAAGGCTCCTGGCTTGAGCTGGGGCTTCACAGACATTGCTACATTTCTAAGATAAAGAAGTTACAAACTGGGCTCCATGGAAACAGCTGGCAGGGTGAAAAAAGAAAGGGAAGAAAAAGCTCTTTCCCTCCCAGGTGTTCTTGAAAATTTAACTTGCCCAGACCTAAGGAAAAAACAGAAACAAAAACTGCTTTTCTTGAACTTCTGCAGACTGTGAACTTCTGAGCCCCTTCCCTTTCATGTTGGGTACCAAATTTTGAAACTACATAAACTTAGGTTTCAGGGGATTAATTGATTACAACAGAAGCAATGCCCTCTGAATCTGGTTGCAACCAAATAAGACTGTTTCCCTGTCTTTGGTGCTATCTTTGGTGCCTTGCCTTGTCCGTCGCTACAACAATTTAATTCTATATACTTAAACATTGTTTATGTTTTAATGAAATTGTCAACAGATGTGATTAAATGTGTAATGGTGCGGATGTTTTCCAGAGTGCTCTATCATGACGCAGGTTCATTTGAAGTTCAAATAGGGGGCATACAATCTGGTTCCTCTGAAAACATATATCCCTCACCTTAGCCATTCCATTGCAAATAGGAGTTGCTGCAGGGTTGAGCCGAGGAACCACTGCCGTGGTCCATGGGACACAACAAATGACCCAATTAGGAGCAGGAATATATAAAAACTTAAAGATATTAGTAACCTCCATCAGAGCTTTCCAGGAATCTTTAACCTCTATCTCTGAAGTTGTTTTACAGAACAGTCGAGGGTTGGATCTCTTTTTCACTAGAGAAGGGGGCCTTTTTGCTGCTTTGAGGGAAGAATGTTTTTTTCATGTCGACCATAATGGAGTTGTAAAATAATCTATGAGTAAATTAAAAAGATGCCTTGAAGAGAGTCAAGGAGAGAGAGAGGCCCAAAAAGGGTGGTTTGAGTCTTGGTTTACACAGTCCCCCTGGTTAACTACGTTTTTATCAACTCTGGCCCGTCCAATAATAATCCTCATATTATTGCTAACTATAAAACCCTGTTTCCTCAACCATGTAATTTCTTTTCTCCAAGCTCAAATTGGACAAGTTAAACTTATGGTAATACCCCACTAGCAAATATAGAATGTGACATCCCCCAACGATCATTTTTATGATTAAAAGTTGCCAGAAGAAGAAGTGGGGAATGAAAGGTCAATAAAATATGTACTTGTCACTTCCTGTTTTTCTGTACGCTTAACAAAACACTGTTGAAATGTTGAGAAATGTTTCCTAATCTTGTCCCAGAATGTGCTGTCCCCAACGGCCAAACTGCAGAATGTACTCCCTCACCTGGTTGAATGCAAACCACCCACTCACCCTGAACCATCAATAAACTTCCCTTTCTGCCCTCTCCATGAAAAGTATATAAACTCTGCATAAGCTCTTCTCAGGGCTCTCTGCTCTAATTAAGTGAGCTCTGTGCCCCAGCATGTTGGACCCCAAATAAACCCTTTGCTGTTGCATGATGTATTCTCTTGGTGGTCTCTTCCTCCGATGCTCACACGACCTTTACTTGGATGATTGAATATAGAAGAGAACATCCATTCAAAAACTGATAGTCAAAAGGATTAGGAAGAAGAGTGAATATAGGATTTGGAACAAAAGTTCTTTAGCAATACGGTTTCAGTTAGACAGTGAATGTAAATGTCAACACAAGTTAAGAGTCAGTCACAATGATGAACAGGGGAAAATATGTAGGAAAGCAGATATCAATAGAGACATTATGAAATCAGGCTAAGTATAAAGTCAGTGAGAGGATTAGACATTTTCAACAGGGTTGAGTTTGAATATACAATCTTAGGAAGAAACAAATATGTACTCACCAATAGGACTGACATTTGAGAGCATTAGGCAACATGACATGGATGATTGTAGTAATCCTTTCTCACTTTCCATTTAGGCTTTGGTACAATCATAAGTGTGACCTTTGTATTTTGTGTCCAGAATATTACTCTGATAAAATGTATATGTAGATCAGGTGACATGAGTATTTCTTCCACCTTTTCTGAGGGCCATATTTTGAAGATGTATAAATTAGTATTGGGGGTACAGAGAGGTGTACACTTTGTCTATGAATATAGAGATAATGTATGAATAGACCATACAGTGAATAAATAATATAACTAGTTCCACTTTAAATAATGGATTGAATTGATATCTGAAAATATATAAGGAATCTTATATTGATATACAATCATTCATTCCAACGAGTTATACATCTAATGGTAATTAGAGTTATGTTTTCTCATGAAGGGTGTGTGAGTTTTGCTTCAAAACTGATTATGGATTTGGAAAATATTGTGTTTGGAAAGAAGTCTCATGAAAATACCAGTCAACAAACATAGAGGAATTCATGTGTTCTGAATAGGAAGTGATTGAAAGTGAAACAAATGCAAATAATTTTGCTAACTTGTGAGTGAAATACATATCCGATGATATGCATAACCTGAAGAAATAGTAATGTACCATTTTTGAATGAAAATGAACGTCAAAACATACATCGTGTCCCATAGTAATCTACTTGGATTGATGTTAAACAGGGTCAGTTACTGTAGAATAATTAGCATTTGTATGCACCATTCACTGAAGTTAGTTTTCAGTACTAGAAAATAAATATGTATTTCAGGTGGATGAATAATTCTGAGAATAATCTTGTGAAAAGTTGATTATAAATCCACATACATGAATATGAGTGAATTTAGGGAGTGTAAAATAAGACATATATATTTCATATTTTGAAAAATCTGGAAAGTATATATATATATATATATATATATATATATATATATATATATACACACACACATTTACAAAAAAAACCCACAGACATTAAAAGGTAGAAATATATGCAAATCGAAATTTATTATAAAATATATATCATCCACAGATGCAAAAATATTCATTTTACTGAACATGGATTTATGTATAATATTGTTATACTAGGATGCTCACCCATAGGTTGTATTTTAAGTTACAACTGCGTTTAGGAGGAGTGATCTCTTCTCATAAGTTGTATCTTACATCAGCCACCTCACAAATTGTACATGTGATACCATGTAGGAATCTATATGTGCATATAAAAATACATGTGTTGAATTGGCTACAAAGAAAGGGAGACAGGAATTCACATATTTGTTTACTTTAAAAACACATGGAGAACTATTTCAATTAAAAATTGACTACATATTTAACACCTACCATTTATCATGCAAAAGGCAAGTCCAACTATACAGCATGCATCCTCTGAACTGCTTGTATTTCTCTTCTGCTTGGGTTATTTTTCTACATCATTTTAGGATTATTAGTCAGAGTCTAGTAGGGTATATGTTCATGTCAGGGATTCTGTATTTCAATGGAAAATAGGAAAATGAATCCAATGAGTATGCACATATGTGCTACATAAACATCTTCTCACTTTCATCCAGAACAAAGCCTTAACATTACCTTTGCCCCAAGTAAGACACAATGAGAGGGGAAGTGTTTGAAAATCTGTGAATACATATCTGGAATGGAAAATGCTCAGGAATTCACAAACTTGGAGGTGGTAGATGAGTTTCCAAAAGTAAGGGACAGGGTAAACTCTCCACAAACATGGAGCTCTGCTGGCCTAAAGACTTCTTGAGGATGGGTCCTTGAAATATATGTTGTTGTCAGGAGTTCAGCTTCTTTGTAGTGAGACCATCAGAGCTGGATCTGCATCTATGTGACCTGGAGGACATGTTTTCTTATTTTCCAATGAACATGGTGCAGCAGTGATGAATTCTATTTTTGTAGGTTAACTATGGCCATTGGGGCAAAGTGTCTCCCCTTGTGGACTGTGAAGCCCTTTGGTCATCCTCCACTTTTCATTGTCTTTCTTGCTGCTGCATAGGGAGTTTGTTATTTGTTTAACAAAATACAAGGAGTTCAACTGGGACACAGTGCTGGAGGGAGTTCTGTCACGTGTGGTGGGTCAGGGTCTGCAGGAGAATGAACCAACAGGCTTCTATCCCACAGACATTGCCCCCTTGACCATAGCCACCTGATTCTGGACATTGCCCTGAAACTTCTCCATATAACAAGATGTCTTTACATATAAGGGACTCCTGGATGCACCATGTCAGTCACAAGCCATTTGGAAGCCAATGGAAGATCCACATGGCCCCGCCACAGATGTTTTATTACACACCTGCACACCACTGCTCTAGGCCAACTACTCAGCAGGCTCCAACTTACTGAAATCTCTGTTCTACACCATTTTCATGAAACCCAGTCAATAAAGGCACTGTCTGGTATACTCTTGATTAGCAACAGGACATCCACAGGTTCTCCAGTGCCACCTGGTCATGGAAAATTCAAAAATTCCCTGGTATTTATCTAGCCATTTTTCAATAATACAGTTGGAGGCTCTGTGGGTTTCAATTAATTCAGGAACCATTAAATGGTGAGGAAGCTCGTTTCAATGAAAATTCTGCAGAACTCTCACAGGCAAGGCTTCCCAAAGAGTGACCAAATGGTCACATGAATCCAGGCCCATGAGGTCTACAATGTGAGCTCCATGTGTGTATTGACTCTCACCTATGGCTTCCAAGTCCTTAAGAATAAAATCATATGATATCCTGACTGAGATTCCCAGTGCTCTGTGCAAATCCACCCTGGGCGTAGATCTCAGTTTCCAAGGCGACTCTCATGTGTGGCCTCCTAAAATCTCAACACAATTCATGGCAATACTTTTCTGAGGTCAGTTCCAGAACTCAGTCTCTAAGGGGAATCTCCTTTCTCCAGAGAACAAGCCCAGGTGGACCCAGTCATCTCTTCCAACCACCACATAAATGACCAAAATTAAAACCAAAATACTGCCACATGGCCCACATCTTCTTCCATATAGACAGTCATCATAACCTCTGAAAGGAGGTTACCATGAAGGGTGCAGCCCAAGTCGGTGTCCAAAATAAGCTCCCTTCCCCCTTATTCGCCTAAAGTCAGGGTGGCATGGACACCATTCCTGTGAACCAAGAGTGATCAAATAGGCCTGCCGTTAATACTGCTCCACTTCTCCAATTTGAGGCCTACTGACTGTGAGGTGGAGACTCTTTATGTGACTCTTTATGTGAATTGGAGTCATGAGAATACCCAAGCATATATGGGCTAGCCTCTTCCAGGTTTGAGGAACCCATTTGACCCAAAGGGTTCCTATTCTCACTTGATGGAGGTCAGGAACCTTTCTGAAGAAGGCTAGAGACTTCATCCACAATGACAGCAATTTTGGCCATTTTGGTTTTGGATGCACACTTTGAATCTTTCTTCAGATCCATCAAGTGCTGAGAATCAAAGCCACAGCCTCACACAGGGCCAAGAGGCTGATTCAGACACATCCCTTTCCAAAGCAATTAAGCATAGAGACACAGGTGATGCCCACTCATTTCCATTTGAAAAGTGTTTCTTCATGGTTCACAAAGGGTTTTCCTGAGGCAAGAGACCTTCCTGACATTCAGGTCAACATATCAGTAGGTAAGCAAAAGGCCAAAAGCAGGGTTTCTCCCTGAGACTTGCGTGGTCACACTGATATCTGAGTTTTCTGAGATGCTGGCCATTCCCTTCAGCTATCCAGTACATGGCCATGTCACAGAGCATGGAGGTGGTAGACATCTTGGACACAAAACCATGAGCCTATTTTGGAGAGTGGCTAGAATTCATGAAGAAAACCAGAACATAGAAAGATAGTAGGTGTTGCCCATAGATAAGGCAAGCTGCAGTCCATTGATAAATTACGCAGGATGAATGCTGGGAAGTGTTCTACAAGACAGGACACATTCATTGATGCATTCCCTTTTCTAATATCTACAACCACAGACACAGTGGGATATTCAGACATACACCCACAAAGGCACCTCCTTTCTCCAAGTAGGTCTGTGACTAGGCGCAGTGTCCTCAGACTGGTGGGCCATACTATGTTCCCCTGAAATGGCCTGTCCTGTCTCAGTTCTGGTCTCCTTGGCCAACTGTGTGAAGTTGTCAGGAGCCAGTATTGAGCCACTAACTGCTTTCTCAGGAAATCCCCTCTTCTGAGCTATCCTGGCATTTGGCCAACCTCACATCGGTAGGTGCAAAGAAAGACTGACTCTGTTCTTGGTAAATCCAAACAAGTGAGACCACTGGTACTGGGAATGGGACTGGCTCTGTGTTCCTGGCTTCCTGGATTCCACGTTCAGAGATTTCTCTCACCAAGGGAGTGAGGTGAAGTCACTTCCTTCAGAAACTGAATGAGGACACACTGCCTTGGCAACCAAATTGTCCTAACAGTTGCTTCCAGAGTCCCATGGAGGCTGCCCATATTTCCTGTGACACTTTCACAAGTTAGAATGATATATTAACCATAGGCACCCAGGTAGAGCTCTCCACACAGTCCTGGTTTGGCCCATCTTCTTTACATTAAGAAGAGAGAGGCAGATTCAGACACAACTCTTCATCCTGACCAAGTTGTTTACCATGGAAGAAGACTTTTGCTCACTCAGGTCCTTCATCGCTGACTATATTTTGTGCAGAGATCATTTCTGCATGGGCCTTTGAGGTTCTCAGCAAGTCAAAGATCCCATACATTCCTGTATTGTAAGAACAACCCTGTTCATGCTCTTCTGTAAAGTTAGGTTGAGGGAACAGTGTATGGTTTGGATTAATAACATTTTCAATTTGGGTTAGGAATCATTCTACTGGATGAAAAATGTTATTAGGAACTACGATATGTATAAGACTATAGAGGTTAAATATATGTATGAAAACATAAATCCAAGTGTTATTTGATGCCCAGAAGGGCATTGGGCCCTTGATTGGGATTCTTAGCTTTGAATTACGTTCTGCACAGATGTCTCAGATAAATCCATGTACAATGGCATAGGACCATGTACCATGGTCTCATATACACATAGGTCCATATATACACTCATCATAAACTCTGGCTGGAGTTTTTGATGAGGGGCGCAGCCCTAGACAGTGTCCAAAATAAGCTACCTTGCCCCTCATTTGCCTGATGTCAGGGTGGAATGGACACCCTTCCTGTGAACCAGGAGTGATCAAATAGGCCTGCCTTTAATAATACTCTGCTTCTTCAATTTGAGGCGTTCTGATTGTGGTGTTTAGATTCTTTGTGTGAATTGAAGTGATGATAAAAGCCAAGCACCTATGGGCTAGCCTCTGCAGGGCTTTGAAAAACTCATTTGACCCAATGTATCCCTATTCTCTCTTGATGGAGGTCAGGAACCTTACTGAAGAAGGCTAGAGACTTCATCCACAATGACAGCAATTTTGGCCATTTTGGTTTTGGATGCACACATGGGATCTTTCTTTAGATCCATCAGGTGCTGAGAATCTAACCCACTGCCTCACACAGGGCCAAGAGGCTGATAAAGACACATCCATTTCCAAAGCAATTAAGCAAAGAGCCACAGGTGATGCCCATTTATTTCCATTTGAAAACTGTTTTCTTCAGGCTTCAAAAAAGTTTGGCCTGAAAAAAAGTCCTTCCTGACATTCAGGGAAATGGAACTATATGTAAGCAAAAGGCCCAAAGCAGGGTTTCTCAACTGAGTCTTTCCTGGTCACACTGATATCTGAGTTTTCTGACATGCTGGCCATTCCCTTCAGCTATCCAGAACATGGCCATGTCACTGAGCTTGGAGGTGGTACAAAACCATGAGCATATTCTGGAGATTGGCCAGAATTCAGGAAGAAAACAGGAACTTAGGAACATATTAGGTGTTGCCCATCCCTAAGGCAAGCCACAGTCCATTCATAAATTGGGCAGGATGAATGCTGGGAAGCATTCTACTAGACAGGGCACATCCATTGATGCATTCTCTTTTCTACTGTCTACATCAATGGACACAATGGGATACACAGACATGGAAAAACACACCTTGTCAAATGACTTACTAGATCAGCCCACTCCAAAACAAACAAACCTCCTTTTCTAATTATTCTCAGAACATGAGACAAAACCACAAACTCACACCCACACCCACAAAGGCATCTCCTTACCCAAAGTAGGTCTGTGACTGTCCGGAATGTCCTCTGACTGGTGAGCCATACAATGTTACCCCAAAATGGCCTGTCCTGTTTCAGATCTGATCTCGTTGGCCAACTCTGTGAAGTTGTCAGGATCCAGCAGTGAACCACTTTCTGCTTTCTCAGGAAAGGCCCCTCTTCAGAGCTCTCCTGGCTTTTAGCCATCCTCACATCAGTAGGTACCAAGAAAGACTGACTCTGTCATTGGTAAATCCAAATAAGTGAGCCCACCTGGACTGGGACTGGGACTGGCTCTGTTTGCCTGGCTTCCAGGATCCAATGTTCAGAGAGTTTCATCACCAAGGAAGTTAGGTAGATCACTTCCATCAGGAACTGTATTAGGTCACTGCCTTGGCAACCACTTTGCCCTAACAGTTCCTTCCAAGCTTCGCATGAAATGGAGGCTGCCCCTACTTCCTGTGACACTTTCACAAGTTAGAATGGTATATCAACCATAGGCACCCAGGAACAGCTCTCTACACAGACCTGGTTTAGTCCATCTTCTCTACAATAAAAAGATAGATGTTGATTCAGACATATCCCTTCATCCTGACCAGGTTGTTTGCCGTGAAAGATGACGTTTTCTCTCTCTGGTCCTTCACAGCAGCCTACATCTTCTACAGGGATAAATTCTGCATGGACCTTTCAGGTTCTCAGGAGATGGAATATCCCCTCCATTCCTGTATTATAAGACCAACTCTGTACCTCCTCTTCTGTAAAGTTAGATTGAGGAAAGAGTGTATGGTTAGGGTTAATAACATGTACAATTTGGGTTAGGAATCATTCTTTGGGATGAATAATGGTATTCTGAACCTGTGATATTTATTAGAATATATAGGTGAAATATAAGTAGGTAAACAGAAATCTAGGTAAGCTTTGGAGACCAGAAGGGCATGGGGCCCTTGATTGGGATACTTAGCTTTGAATTATGTTCTGCAAAAATGTCTCCAATAAATCGATAAACAATGGCATAGGTCCTTGTACCTTGGATGATTGAATGTAGAAGAGAACATCCCGTCAAAAAGAGATAGTCAATAGGATTAGGAAGATACTCAATAGGTTTAGAAAGAAGAGTGAGGATAGGATTTGTACCAAAAGTTCTTTAGCAATTGGGTTTCAGGTAGAGAGTGAATGTAAATGTTAGCACATGTGAAGAATCTGTCACAATGTTGAACTGGGGAAAACATGTAGGAAAGCTGATATCAATAGAGACTTTAGGAAATCAGGCCAATTATAAAGTGAGTGATAGGATTAGACATTTTCAACAGCCTTGAGGTTGAATATATAATCTTAGGAAGAAAGAAATATGTAGTCACCAATAGGATTGACATTTGAGAGCAATAGATGTTTTTCATAATCCATGCTCACTTTCCATTTAGGCTTTGGTAAAAACATAAGTTTGATCTTTGTAGTTTTGTCCAGAATATTACTGTGATAAAATGTATATGTAGATCAGGTGACATGAGTATTTCTTCCACCATTTCTGGGTGCAATATTTTGAAGACATATAAATTAGTATTGGGGATACAAAGAGGTGTACGTTTGTCTATCAATATAGAGATAATGCATGAATAGACCATACTGTGAATAAATAATATAAGTACTTCCAACTTTAAATAAAGGATTGAATTGATATCTGAAAATATACAGGAAATCTTATATTGATATACAATCATTCATTCCAACCCATTATACATCTAATGATAATATTAGGGTAATGGTTTATCATGAAGAGTGTGTGAGTTTTGCTTCAAAATGATTATAGAAATCGAAAATAATGTCTTTTGAAAGAAGTCTCATGAAAAGTCCAGTCAGGAAACCTGGAGGAATACATGTGTTCTGAAGCAGGAAGTGATTGATAGAGAGACAAATGCCTATAAATTTGTGAACTTTTGGATAAATATATATCCTATTATGTGCATAAACTGAAGAAATAGTAATGTACCAGTGTTGAATAAAAATGAACGTCAAAATAAACATTTTGTATCATAGGAATCTACTTACATTGATGTTAAACTGGGTAAGTTACTGTAGAAATATTAGGATTTGGATGCACCATTCACCGAAGTTAGTTTTCAGTACTAGGAAACAAATATGTATTTCAGGTGGATGCATATTTCTGATAATAATCTTGTAAAAGTTGATTATAAATCCAAATACATGAACATGAATGAATTTAGGGAGTGTATAAAAAGACACATATATTTCATATTTTGAAATATCTGGAGATTATATATATATATACACATACACAAAACACTGACACAGACATTAAAAAGTAGCAATATATATGCCAATTGAAATTCATCATTAAATATATATCATCTACAGACCCAAACTATTTATTTTACTAAACATGGATTTATTTATAATTTTGTTAAACTAGGAACCTCACCCATAGATTGAAATTTCAGTTCCAACTGTGTTTAGGAGGAGTGATCTCTTCTCACAATTTGTATCTGGCAAGTCAGCCACCTCACAAGAATGTACGTATGATAAAAGGTAGGATTCTGTATGTGCATGCAAAAATACATGTGCTGAATAGGCTACAGAGAAAGCAAGACAGGAATTCACATATTTGTTAACTTTAAAAACACATGGTGAACTATTTCAATTAAAAATTGACTAGATTTATAACACCAACACTTTATCATGCAAAATGAAAGTCCAACTATACACCATGCCTCCTCTGAACTGCTTGTATTTCTATTCTGTTTGGGTAATGCTTCTCCATCATATTAGGATTAGTTGTCAGAGTCTAGTAGGGTATGGGTTAGTGTCAGGGTTTCAGTATTTTGAATGGAAAATTAGATAAGGAATCCAATGTGTATGCAAATATGTGCTATACAAAAATCTTCCCACTCTCATCCAGAACAATGACTTGACATTGCCTTCCCCCCAAGTAAGACACAATTAGAGGAGAAGAGTTAGAAAATCTGTGAATACATATCTGGAAAATCCTCAGGAGTTCACAAACTTGGAGGTGGAAAAGGAGTTTCCAAAAGTAAGGGACAGGGTTGATAGACCCAACCTTATCTTTTATTAAAATTGGGAACCATCTTGCCACAAAGCCATGAAAAGCTAATTTTGGGTTTACTATAAATTACTGCAATTTCTGAACCCGTTTGGAATGTCTGCCCGTGCCTTGAACTCACCCATGCCTATCTCTCTGACCTGATAGCAGCCCTCTCTGAAAGTTTAGTGACACATCATAATTTTTGGCCTTCCCTGGCCAGACAATGACCCTCTCTGAGGTCTAATGGTCATCATAATTTCTGATGTTGGGGCCAGCAAAAAAAAAAAAGTAAACTACATTTAGTGTGATGCTTGTCAAAGTTCTGTTATCTGTAATCCCCCTTTGTGTAACATTCTGGGCTTTATAGCTGGGCTGTAGGAAAGGTGGGGTTGCTGTCTTGTTCCTGCCGTTTTGTGAGGGAGAGGCAGGCCGGCCGGTTGAAATAATAAACTTGCCTTAATTTGATTTTAATTGGAGTCAGTGGTCTTTACTTTCATCCTGGTCTAACATTTTGCAGTTCCCCAGCAAGATGACCCTGCCCGTACAGATCACAAGACCAGACTGTTGGAAATTCTGAAGCTGGCCTTCCCTCCAGGGCTCCCGGCTACAGAGCCACTCTAGGGGATGTACAACTTGAGATGTTTCAACGACTTGGAGTGAGACTTTGGTCCAGGGAGCACTGCAATGAACCACTGGACTATAACTATTAGCAAGCACCTGGTGGAGGAGGCCTCCATAGGTAAGTAGAACCTTTATAACATCTGATATCTGGTTAAGGGAGATCTCTTCTGATGACAGAGAGGAGGCCTGGGGAGGCTCACATATACTCCTGTCCGGGACAGTAATGAGAATCATGCTGTCCTTTTTTCTGTTATGTAGGGAATTCTTCTGGATGGGTAGAGAGGTGCGGATGGGCACGCACGCGGTCCTACCCAGGAGCTTTAGCAAGACATTGCATTGCTCCTCTGCTTTTTTTTTTTTTTTTTTTTGGTGCCGGGTCTCTGTTGTTTTTTTTTTTTTTTCTGTTTTGTTCTGGGTTCTATATGTTTTTTGTTTGTTTGTTATTGTGCGTTTTGTTGTGTGATTTCTGTGGTAAAAAAGATATTGGACGTGAAAATGGGTAATAAAGCAAGTAAGCGTGACACCTTTTTGGACTGTGTTTTAAGGAACTGCGATGAACTTTACCTCCCTTTGTTAAGCAGGATAAGAGAAGCCCCTAGCTGGCTTCCTGGAGCACACCCACTGCACAGGGCAATGCCTGCTGCAGAGCTAAAAACTGAGTATCTCACAGGTTAACAAGTGAAACTCCATTAAAACCACTTGTATCTCCAGATCAAAAGAGTCACAACCTTTGGGCAGAGTCCCCTGTATTTCTCCTTTGTTAGCAAAGCAATAAACGTCCCTTTTTCTTTTTCTCAAAAACCCTGTCCTCATTATTAAATTGGCATTAATTGGCTTCAAGGTCAGGAACTGAACTTTAAGTTTCAAAGTTTGATAAACCACACCGCCCCCGCCCCGTAACATTTTGAGAGCTGACTACTGATATGTTAGGAGATGGAGCATGGTTGGGGTGGAACCGAACCAGAGGAGCTAATCCTGTAAGTAAAAGGAGGGACCCAGGGACTTCCAGCAGCTGCCGAAGCCCTGTTACTTCAGGGAATTCCCTCCTTCCTTCCCTGCACTGTAAGCATTATGTAACGTCTGTCTTCTTAAAAAAGAGAAAAAGAAAAAGGGGATACTAAATTCAGTAAAGTCACCATGGAGACCCTTGATTTTACATTTCAGGTTGCCCCTCTGTAAAAACATGTGGTCCCCTTGTGGGGACTTCTATGGTGCCACTGGTGTAGGAGATTTTTCTCTTATCTGCTCTATTTTAAAGGCTTCTGTCTGTCAGCCATAGTCTGGAGCTGCCTTCTGTCTGTCTTGTCTCTTTGTTCCTGGCCCTTTAATACATGTGCAATAATGTGTTGATATTTTAAATTGTTTCTTGTGAATGATCTTAGCTGAATGTGTGTCTAAATGATGATGTTTTATTGTAACAATCTGGTATCTGAATGGGTTTTTGAAGCATTGCACAATCTTGCAATTAAAAGTCGGGTTTAGGTAATTGTTTAGTTTATGATTTCACATAATTTATGCCAGAGAACTTAAATACTTAGGATGGAAAACTAAAGAACTCTACTTCCAAGTTGGCAAGTAACTTCCCAATCATTCAGTCTTTTATTTCACCTATTTTGAATTGGGTAGCCTGGGAAAATGTCACTGTGTGTACCAGCGCATTAATTTGGACAAAGATAGTAAATCATTTTATGGTATCTGTTCACAAAACAAGATGTAAAGATATAAAATTTTGTGAATTGTATCTTAAACTTGTTTCATAATTTTCAACATCCTAACCTGAAAATTATGGTTAAAATACCTTAGGCCTGATGTGTCTGCTCTGAATAGCAGTTTTTTCCTGCTCCTTCCTGACCTCAGCCAGGACTTATTTTGAAATGCAAATAAAAGAAGCCTGCAAGCTCAGTAGGAGACTGATCTGAGGCCTAAGCAGAAAAAAAGGCAAATTGTATGGTTTTTACTAATTACTGGCCAGTCCTTTTTTCTAGGACTCTTATTTTTTTTCCTTAGATTCTTTATTTTGTTTTTTTATCTCATGATTTTGATCCTACAGACCTAAGTTAATGTTTTTCTGATCAGTTCTATCTTTGACCAACTGTGGAGTTTTTGAAACATTGCAATGGAGATTTCATCTATGAAAAGCTATAAGGCCTTTACTATTTTTATGTGTGCACACTTCTGTTATGTGTTGTATGTCTATATATACATATATCCATATATCAAATATATGATACAAAAATTTACACATATAAAGAACGCTCATAAAAAAACGCTCATAAAAACAAATTTTAAAAAGTGGATCCAAGGATCCTTAATTCACGTGATTTAAATGGTTCAATTTAAATTGGATAAACAGATAAAAATAAATGTCTTTAAATTTAAGCTTACAAGTTTTTCTAGGTGTTAAGATATCTAATAAAATATTAATGTCTACAAAATATCTAATATGACTTGGTTGTAGGACTTTTCCTTCAACAAAAAAATGGTTTACAATCTTCAATACATTTGTCTAATATTTTGATAAATAAGTAAATTAAATTTGATATGAGATTACTCATTCATGAGTACTTTTGTTAGATATCTGATTGATTAACTAAGGTCTGTACAAATTTGTACTAAAGTCTGTATAAGATTGTAAAAATCAGTCATGTGTTAAAGAGACAAAAATTTCTTAAAACATAAGTTTACCCATAATATTGTGTTTATTAAGTTTTATTTTTTCTAGAGCTAGCAACCATAAAAATTAAACAACTGATTAAATAAGAACTGCTATTTTAGAGAACTGTACTGCAATTACTTTAAAAGCTAAACTTGGTTAATGTGGAAACATCAATGTAATTATGATGCTATTAATGTGCTCATATCTTCAATGTAATAATGATGCTATTAATGTGCTCATATCTTCCATGTACAAGTCTGTAAGATAGAAACTTAAAAGAGCATTATATCATGCTGGCGTTCTTAAGTTGTATGGTAAAAATATATATTGGGAATTTATTTATCTGTTATCATAAAGATAAGTAAAGTTTTATGTTACTTTTTACATTGGGAACAATTTAAATGTATTTTTAAGTTAATGAGAGCCTAATCTATGTAAAGGTTAAAAACTTTCAGCCTTTCTTTAATTCATGTTTTAAATGTGATATCATATGGTGTTAGCTAATGTTCATGTGACCTAAAACAATTTATGTAAACTTTGTAAAATGATATTTAAGAAAAAAAGATCAGCTTTAGAACTAAAACCCTTAACATTTATAAAGAGACCTGCCTTACCTGAGATAAGGCTCTGTGTCCCATCTTAATACATGTGAGAATGACTATGAAAACAGTAGGTTAGATTATGTTTCATTTAAAGTTTTGTTCAAAAGTTGTTGTTTTTTTTCTGTCAAGATTACTAGGATCTATAACAGGGGATATAATTATAACTAAGCAAAAAAATTCAGGGTAGCTATTATGCAAACTAAGTATATTTACTCTTGTTAAAAAAATTTATTTTGTAATTTCCTTATAAGTGATCTAAAGATTCTCTGTTAGTGTTTTACAGAAGTGTTGCTTTAAGAACACAACATGGGTTAATTTAAGATAATAAGTCATCACCTACAAGACAGACAGAATAACACAGATTCCAATTAATAAAAAGATAAATAATTATAAAGTTATAGACATTAAAGCCCAGTACTCTTAACATAAGGCAGTTAAAATTTATTTGCTGGATATTTAAGATTAGGATTTAAAATTAAAGTTAAATGAAAAGGGACAAGAAAACTAATATTTGGCTCTTGCCCTCTGAGTCAGTCTGAATCCAGGGAACAGGGGACTTCTCTAAAGAGCTTTTCAACTCTGGGCCATATAACCTCCCCATCAGGGGGATTAATGAGACCACTGGAGAACAGAAAGCCAATCAGTGCATTTGCTAAGAAGAGGAGAGTCATCAGAGAAGGGAGACATGCCTGATGCTGCCGAGGGAAGCCACATGGTCAAGGAAGACCTGGACCCACCTAGCCCAAATGGCACTAGCAGAACTGAGAAGCTGCTCTCAAGTTTCCCCAGGAATGACAACCATAAAAGCTCAGCTGACTGTTAAGAATAGATAGAAACAAAAGTCAGTTTGACTGCTTCATCTTAAACACTTAGCAAAGACAGTTGAAAGCAAAATACAGCCATTCCTGGACATTTTAAATAATAATAATAATAATAATAATAATAATAATAATAATAATATTTTAATGTATACACTTTATATTAGCCTCCCAAAATAAGTAAGACTGGAGGCTACAAAGAAGGATTCTCAGACAGGAATGCCTGATAACTATAAAAAGACATTATCAAGAGGAGCTGCCAGAGGCAGAAATTTTTAGTTTAAGGCCTCAGATATTTCTAACCTACATGGATAGGCTTGGTGTTGGCTAGTACGATTATCCAGCACTGAGTAACAGAATTAAAGGTTTTTCTATTAGACACAGAGGTCATTCTAGTAAAATGATTTTGCAAGATCAGATGACATTAAATTATTAAACTGTGTCTTATGGGGAGGAAAAACTGTAACACTAAATGTTAAGTATTAAGTTGACAGTCCTGATAACTGGGGATATTAAAGACTGGTGAGGGAATTTCTGTACAGTGACATGTTCTAGCTGTTGCAACATTTATTCTGTACTCATGTTTTTTGTTTCTCTCATAGAAGAACCCATCCCCAGATGACTTTACAACCTGTTCTTCCCCAATGAGACTTCAAACCGAACTGACCTCTAAAAGGCAACTCATGTCCCTCATGCCGTTCCCCCTCACGTCACCCTCTCGTAGCTCAGAAGAAGCCAAAATGAGTGATGCCTCTCTTCTTACAACAGTGGAGCCAAAAATAAATAGACTATCAATATACATAATTAATTAAGTCAGGTAAAATCAGGGAGACCGGTTTTGGGTGATTTTAAAAAATAGGGAGACTGTTACATCAGAGAATAAAATTCCCTCAGTGCTCTTCACCTACCATATGAAAGATAAGAAAGGGACACATTAGAAAAGGGGGGAATGATAGACCCAACCTGATCTTTTATTAAAGTTTGGAGCCATCTTGCCACAAAGCCAAGAAAGGATAATTTTTCTTAACTATTAATTACAGCAAATTTCAAACCTGTTTGGAATGCCTGACCGTGCCTTGAACTCACCCATGGCTGGCTCTCTGACCAGATAACAGCCCTCTCTGAAACTTTGTTGACACCTCATAAATATTGGCCTTCCCTGGTCAGATGACACTCTCTGAGGCTCTAATGGTCCCCATAAATTCTGATGTTTGTGCCAGCAAAAAAAAAAAAAAAAATGTAAACTACCATTAGTGTGATGCTTGTCAGAGTTCTGTTATCTGTAACCCCCCTTTTGTGTAACTTTCTGGGCTATAAAGCTGGGCTTTATATAAAGAAAAATGGGGGTACACTGACAAGGAAATTGTCTTCTTCTAGTGTAGAGAAAATATGTATGTCGTGTTTAGTTTTATCTGCTAAATCATTGCCCAAACTAAGGGCTCCAGGCAATCCTGTATGTGCTCTAATATGTCCTATAAAGAATGGATCTTTTCTGTCCCAGATTAAACTTTGTATAGTGGAAAACAAAGAGAAAACAGTAGAAGAAGGATTCCTCCACTTTGAACTGCTCACAGAACTTGCCTAGACTATGTAACTATCGTTTGGTACAGCGAATTGTGGTAATGCTGGCATATCTTTGCTGATGGTGTCACCAGTGATTTTTGCTGATGATGTCACCAATGATGCAATTTTTCCAAAGGAACTGTCAATTGTCGTGGCATTTCTGTATCCTCCTCCCTTCTGCTAGTGATGGTCTAAATTTGGGGGCCAATGGCTATATGCTGGACCAGTAGTCAGTGACGGGTATGATCCAATTGCAGTGGTATCAACCTAAGAGAGGAGGCTGATGCCTAAATGTCAGTTGCCTAAAGGTCAGTTTTCCGATGACGGGTAAGAACCATATGTTGAATTGGACAACCAACCAGGCACCGTCCTTAAGCCACATTAACATCACTCCCCCACTGGCACCAAGGCCAAATTTGGGGGCCAACAGAGGTGAGGCAAAGAACCTCACCCCCCCACTGGTGCATAGACCTATCCACAAATATGGCTGTATGCTGGACCGGTAGTCAGTGACGGGTATGATCCAGTTGCAGTGGTATCAACCTAAGACAGGAGGCTGACACCTAAAGGTCAGTTTTCCAATGACGGGTAAGAACCATATGTTGAACTGGACAACCTACCTGGCACGGTCCTTAAGCCACATTACTTGTTGTTTAATCAATCAGAAGGGGGGAGATGCTGGGAGCCATCAGCCAAGTAGGTATGACAATTTCCTTGCCAGCGTACCCCCATGTTTCTTTAGTGGAAGGACTCATGGAAATAGGACATTCTGCAGGACATTGCATGTAAGGTGACCTTGCTCAAGGACCAGGGCGGATCCATGTTTAGGGTGTTCCTGGTTTAGCATAATAGGAGATTAGGGTGTTCCCCCTTTAGAATATGGCGGTTTAGCATAATAGGAGATTAGGGTGTTCCCCTTTAGAATAGGGCGTATCCTGCTGCTGAGTTCCTCTTGAGTTCTTAGGGTCAGACAGTATATTTGGGAGACAGAAGCCCAGGAGTAGTGGATTTGGGCAGAGAGTGGATTTGGGCAGAGAGTGGATTTGGGCAGAGAACATGGATTTCCCCAGAACGTGTTTGTAGACGGCCGGTGTGATTTCGGGAATAAGGAATTGCTGTTTGAATCTACAATCTGTGTGGAGACTAGTGATTTGTGCCCAGCCAGAGACTGAGGCATCTGACCGCAATTAAAACCAAAACAGTCCCACATGACCCTCATCTTCTTCCATATAGACGCTCATAATAACCTCTGACTAAAGTTTTCCATGAGGGGTGCAGCCTTAGACATTGTCCAAAATAAGCACTATTGCCCCTTATTTGCCTAAAGTGAGGGTGGCCTGGACACCCTTCCTGTGAACCAAGAGTGATCAAATATGCCGGCTATATAACTGCTCTGCTTCTCCTGAATGAGGCTTACTGACTGTCTGGTATAGATTCTTTATGTGAATTGGTGTCATGAGAAAACCTAAGCACATATCGACTAGCCTCTGCAGGGTTTGAAGAACTGATTTGACCCAAAGGATACATATTCTCACTTGATGGAGGTCAGAAAGCTAACAGAGGAAGGCGAGAACCTTCATCCACAATGACTGCTCTTTTGGCCATTTTGGTTTGGATGCACACTTGGAAACTTTCTTTAGATCCATCAGGTGCTGAGAATCTGAGCCACTGTCTCACACAGGGCCAAGAGGCTGATTCAGCCACATCCCTTTCCAAAGCAATTAAGCAAAGAGCCACAGGTGATGCCCATTCATTTCCATTTGAAAACTGTTTTCTTCAGGCTTCACAAAGGGGTGGCCTGAGGCAAAGACCTTCCTGACATTCAGGACAACACAACAATAGGTAAGCAAAAAGCCCAAAGCAGTGTTTCTCCACTGAGACTTTACTGGTCACACTGATATCTGAGTTTTTTGAGATGCTCCCATTCCCTTCAGCTATCCAGTACATGGTCATGTCACAGAGATTGGAGGTGGTACATATATTGAAAACAAAACCATGAGGCTATCCTGGAGAGTGGCCAGTATTCAGGAAGAAAAGAGGAACTTAGGAAGGTAGTAGGTGTTGCCCATCCATAAGGCAAGCCACTTTCCATTCTTAAATTGGGCGGGATGAATGCTGGGTAGCTTTCTACTACACAGGACGCAACCATTGATGCATTCGCTTTTCAAATGTCTACAACCACGGATACAGTGGGATACACAGACATAGAAACACTCGTGTTATCAAACGACTTTCTCGAAACATTCCAGTCCAAACAAATAAACCGCCGTTCCTACCTATTCTCAGAACCTGAGACAAAACCACAAACTAACACGGACACCCACAACGGCACCGTCTTCCCCCAAGTATGTCTGTGACTATCTTGAGTGTCCTCTGACTGGTGGGCCATACTATGTTCCCCCAAAATTGCGTGTCCTGTGTCAGATCTGGTCTTTTTGGCCAACTCTTTGAAGATGTCAGGAGTCATGGTTTAGTCACTACCTGCTTTCCTAGAAAAGGCCCCTCTTCAAAGCTCTCCTGGCATTTGGCCATCATCACATAAGTAGGTACCAAGAAAGACTGACTCTGTCCTTGGTAAATCCAAACAATTGAGACCACAGAGACTGGGACTGGGCCTTGCTCTGGGTGCCTGGCTTCCCGAATCCCAAGTTCAGAGAGTTCCATCACCAAGAAAGTGTGGTAGGTCACTTCCTTCAGGAACTGAACGAGGTCACTGCCTTGGCAATCACTTTGTTCTAACAATTGCTTCCAAGGGTCCCATGAGATGGAGGCTGCCCCTACTTCATGTGACACTTTCACAAGTTAGAATGGTATATCAACCATAGGCCCCCAGGAACATCTCTCCACACAGGCCTTGTTTGGTCCATTTAATCTACATTAAGAAGAGAGAGGCTGATTCAGACACATCCCTTCATTCTGACCAGGTTGTTTGATATGGAAGTTGACATGGAGTTGACTTTTGCTCTCTCAGGTCCTTGATAGGTGAAAAGGTCGGTCGAATGTCAGAGGAAAAGACCACCAAGAGACTGTCTCATGCCACAGACAAGGGTTTTTTGGGGGTCCAGCATGCTGGGGCTCAGAGCTCACTTCAGAGCAGCAAAGAGCAAAGAGCCCGAGAACAACTTGAGCAGGGTTTATATACATTCTTTAGAGAGGGCAGGGACTTTACATACATTCTAGCCTCCTTTTGCAAATCATCATATACCACGGGAAAATCAAATAACAACTCTAAAACATGATTAGCACATTCATTGATGGGAACAGTTCGGGCAGGGGGTGATTGGTCAGGCCTGAGAAGGGGTATACATTTAAACTGATTGGTTGAAGCCCTGAGATGTATACGTGCTGAGATGCACGGTTTCTGGGAAGGGGTTGTTAAGTAATTAGGTGGTCAGGGAAGATTTCAACACACATCTAATGGGCAGTTCCGGGAAATGTCTTAACTGCCACCGGAATTTCAGGTTCTGAGTGCAGCTTGTAAACTTTACAAAACCTGGTTCTTTACGTTTCAATTTCAATTTCTTTTATTATTTAATTTTCCACTGCGTTTTCTGACAACTTTTAATCTTAAAAATAATGAATCATAATTATTGCGGGGTCTCACATTCTATTTCTGCCAGTGGAGAGTATTTCTGTCTGATTACAATGAGTTTTACATGCCCAATCTGAGCCTGGAGAAAGGTAAATATGCTATTAAGCAAACAAGTTCCCACAGCTAGCAACACCATAAGGATGATCAGGGGTCCTGCTAAGGCTGATAGGAGTGTAGTTAACCAGGGGGACTGGGTAAACCATGACTCAAACCACCCTTGTTGAATCTCCCTTTCTCTCTGGTGCTCTTCAAGGCATTTTCTCAATTTACTCAAGGATTCTTTTACAACTCCAGTATGGTCAGGATAAAAACAACATTCTTCTCTCAGTGCAGCGCAGAAGCTCCCCTCCCTCATGAAGAGGAGGTCTAATCCTCACCTGTTCTGTAAAACCACTTCAGAGAGAGAGGTTAAGGATTTCTGGAAAACTGTGATGCAGGTCTTTAACGTCTTCAAGTCTTGAGATATTGCTGTTTCTAATTGAGCCATTTGTTGTGACCCACGGATCATAGCAGCTGTTCCTCTACCAACTCCTGCAGCAGTTCCTATCCCCAATAAGATGGCTAGAGTAAGGGACACTGGCTCCCAGCGAAATCGGGTTTTTTGTCCCCCTAGTAGACCTTCAAATGTTTCTGCATCATGATAGAGCACCCTGGGGAGTATCTGCACCAATACACAATATTTTAGAGAGCTGTCCAATACCTGGTCTGAAATGCAAGGAGTTCTGACTATGTGGAGTTCAGTACAATAAAAGTTCCTTTATTTAGTTCCCAGGGGGAGGAGTCACCTGTACTCTGGACTGGAGAAGTAGGCAAAAACGGATACTGGGAAGTATGAGATGATAGAGGGGTTCTGGCAGATCTAGGCACTGGGTCCTCCACAGGGTTGGGCCTGTTTGCGACTTCGGATATCAGCTGGGCACACATAAAAATCAAGACTGGCCAGTTTACACCTGGGCTGGGGGAGATGACATCCATAATTCATGGGTTAAGGTGGTCTATGTTGCCCTGGTTTGGGTTTGTGTGGGATCTGTGTGGGGTCCTCTATGTCAGGGAGATCTGAGTCAGAGAGGCCTATGGCAAGCTGACAAATGTCCGGGTGGAGAGATGGCCACCAAGTCCATAAGGGGGCTGTATGTGAAATAGACTACACTACTTGCCCAGTAGGATTTATAACTTGCCATTGTTGCTGAACAGGCTGAGGGGGATTAGGACTGCTGGTGGTCAGGGGAAGAATCCATAGCCCTACCCACAAGACAGACACGCAACTTGAGAGGGTTACCAGTCTGTTCCAATTTCCAGCCGGAGTCTGGACAGGGCGCAGGCTTGAGATGGGAGGCATTGATCCAGGAAGTGATCCCATCCACTTTCACCACTGTAGGTGTTATAAGCAGCACCTGGTATGGTCCTTTCCAGCTGGGTTCCAGGGATGACACCTGATGCCGTCTCACGTAGACAAAGTCTCCAACTTGATATTGATGTGGGGTTCCCTCATCTCCAGGCTGATAAGCAGTGGCCAACTGCTTCCACAGGTATCGCTGGGTGCTGGGTTTGTTCAAGGGCTTTACGTCTGTCAAGCAAGGGTGTGTGAAAGGAATCATTAAGTCTCAGAGTTGGGGTTAGGTCCCTTACTGGAGGAGAAGCACCATAGAGTATTTCATAAGGGGTTAAGTTACACAAAGAGGCAGAGAGGTTATTTCTTGCACGAAACATTTCATAAGGTAGGAGCATAATCCAATTTTTTATGCCGGTCTCCAAGCTTAATTTTGTTAAGTTCCCTTTGATGGTTCTATTCATCCTTTGAACCTGTCCTGGGCTCTGGGGTCTATAAGCACAATGTAACTTCCAATTAATCCCCAGGGTCCTGGTGAATCCCTGACTTACCTGGGCTTCGAATGCTGCTCCGTTATAGGACCCTAGTACCTTAGGCAGGCCAAACCTTGGAAAATGTCTTCTAGGATCTTTTTGACCACTTTTTGTTCTCCCCAGTGTGGAAAAAGTTAAAAGAGTCACTCCGTTTAGGGCTGCCAATTAAGCTTCCTCATCTGCCCTTCTGTTTCCAACCGCCACGGCGTCGTTTCCCTTCTGGTGCCCTGGACAGTGCACTATAGCTAGGTCCTTAGGGCCCTGCACTGCTGAGAGAAGTTGGAGGATCTCATCTTTGTTGTTTATTTCTTTCCCAGCGGAGGTTAATAGCCACCTTTGCTGGTAAGTAGCCCCCTGCACATTTGCAGTGACAAATGCATAGCAGCTATGAGTGTACATGGTGGCCCTTTTGCCTGTTGCTAGTTCCAATGGTTTCGTAAGGGCAATCAGTTCTGCTTTTTGGGCTGATGTCCCTTCTGGGAGACCAGAGGACCAAATGACATTAGTTTCACTAACTACTGCTGCTCTAGCCTGCTGCTTACCATCTTGGAGGAAGCTGGTGCCCTCCGTAAACCATACGACTTCAGGGAGAGGCAGTGGCTGATCCTTCAAGTCTCGTCATATACTGGTTTCCTCTGCCAGTATGTGTTGACACTCATGAGTGACGGGTCCTGATGATACTTCTGGCAGCAGTGTAGCCAGGTTGAGTGGAGCAGGGGGTCCCAACATTATTCTGTCTTTGTCAAGCAAGAGGTTCTGGTAGTGGTTTATTCTGAAGTTTGATAGCCACCTCTCTGGAGGCTGACAGATGATGCTCTCCAGGGCATGGGGGGCTATAATGGTTAGCTTCTGTCCCAAGTTCATATAGAACCATCTTTTATTAGAAGGGTTGCCGCTGTTATAGCTCTTAAGCAATGGAGCCACCCGCTAGCCAATGGGTCCAGTTTTTTTGATAAGAATGCTACCGGCCTTTTCCAAGTTCCCAAAGTCTGAGTGAGCAGTCCCAGTGCTATTCCTTTCTTTTCCTCGATGTAGAGAGTGAAGGGTGGGAGTGCTAAGGCCGGAGCAGATAGCAGCACCTTTTTTTGACATTATAAAAAGCTTGTTGGTGCTCAGGGTTCCATTGGACGTAGGCATTCCCCTTTATCAGCGGGTATAAAGGGGCAGCCAGAGATGCAAACCGAGGAATCCATAACCTGCAAAAGTCGGCAGTCCCAAGAAACTCTCTGAGTTGTCTCTTATTATATGGGGGCGGTATCTGCACAACAGTTTGTTTTCTGCGCTCAGTGAGCCATCGTTTGCCACCCCTAAGAGAATAACCAAGGAAGATTACTTCTTGCTGACAAATTTGGACCTTATGGCAGAAGCCCTATATCCAAGCCGAGCAAGCTCAGATAATAGTGCTTGGGCCCCAGACTCATAGTTCTCCTTGGTGTCGACTGACAGTAGGAGATCATCCACATATTGGAGTAGGGCGACTTCGGGGTGTGCAGTTCTGAAGTCGTTGAAGTCCCTGTGGAGGGCTTCATCAAAGAGAGTGGGGGAGTATTTGAACCCCTGTGGGAGTCTAGTCCAGTTTACTTGGCCAGATGTTCCAGTTTCTTGGTGTATCTACTTGAAAGCAAACAGGAACTTACTGTCCTTATGTAGGTGGAAAGCAGAAGTAAGCATCTTTTAAGTCCAGCACAGTGTATCATTCCCGCCCCAGATTCAGAGTGCTAAGCAAATTATATGGAGTGGGTACTGTGGGGTGAATGTCCTGCACTCTGTTGTTCATCTCTCTTAGGTCTTGAACAGGACGGTAGTCCCCAGTTCCTGGCTTTCCTACTGGTAGCAGGGGGGTATTCCTGGCTGATTGACAGGGCCTTAGGATACCAAGAGCCAGGTATTTCTGAATATGGTGCCTTATCCCATCCTTAGCTTCTTTGCTTGGAGGATATTGTTTAACACTGATTAGAGAGACAGAGGCTTTTAATTCTACTACTATTGGAGGTTGTTTTATCGCTAGACCTAATCCAGCAGTTTCTGCCCAGGTATTAGGATAATCTTTTATACATTTCTGTGGTAGTTTGCCTGTTTGATCAGTCCTAGGGAGCGAGAAGAGTTGTTGTTCATCTTCTGTGGACATAGTCAAAGCCGTGACTATGGGAGTTTTTACTGAAGGCTTTAGAAACTTCACTTGGGGACCATCAGAGTTAAAGGTTATTCTATCCCGGAGTTTGGTAAGCAATTCCCTGCCCATCAATGGGGCTGGGCATTCTAGGACTACTAGGAAAGAGTGGTGGACTTTTCCCTTTCCTACATCCATAATTCTCTTAGTTTTCCAAGCCCGATATCTACTGCCATTAGCCCCTTGAACAAGAGACCATTTATTTGATAGGGGGCCCAGTGGGGTCTTAAAAGCTGAGTATACTACTCCTGTATCCACTTCAAAGTTCACTGGAGTCTCCTCCACTTCAACTGTTACCCTGAGCTCGGGGAGGAGATCCGAGCCCCAACATTCCTAGTCCTCTTCTAGAGTCAGCATGGCAGGCTGGGGTGGCTGCTTCTATTGGGGCACTCTTTGGCCCAGTGTCCTTTTTCTTTAAAGTAGGCACATTGATCTGAGGCCAGGGGCAGCCTTTGGCATGGGACCAGGTATCCCTTCCTGTCTCCCTGCTTGTTAACTTCTGGTGTATTTGCTGCTGTGAACAAAACCTTAGCCAGTGCTTTAGTCTGCCTTTTGCTCATTTCATCCTCCTTTTGTTCTCTTTCCTTCTCTCTCCTCTGTTTTCTCTCCTCCTCAGTTTCTCGCTTATAATATACTTTCTCAACTTCTCTGAATAAATCTCTTAAAGTCATATGTTGTAATCCATCTAGACTTTGTAAATCTCTCCTAATATCTGGGGCAGCCTGCTCGATAAAGGCCATTGCAACAGATGCTCTTTGGTCCTCTGCCTGAGGATCAAAAGGAGTATATTTCCTATATGCTTCCATAATTCTCTCAAGAAACATAGAGGGAGACTCATTCGGCCCTTTGATAATCTCTCTTACTTTGGCCAAATTTGTCAGCCCTCTGGTGGCCACTCGGAGACCTGCTATTAGAGCCTGGCTATAAGTGGACAGATGCTACCTACCTTCAAAGGTGTTGGGGTCCCTGTTGGGTCATTTCATTGGCCCGTAAGGATGGAGAGGGAGCATCACAGGGGCTTTCGAGTTTTCTATTATCCATTGTTGGCGGTTTTCTTTAGGTGGCCCAGCTTCCTCCAGGTCGTAGGGGCAGCTGCTACTGTGGGGAAGTCCCCTGGAGGGCTTGGGTCCGGACTAAATGCCTCTAGTGGTGGAGAGGCTGAGTCAGCGGCGGGAAGATCATCAAGAACATGTTGGGGGTTGTGGGGCAACGGTAGAGGATAAGGAGGGGGAGGAGTGTCCAGTCTTGTGACTCAGGGAGAATGAAGGGAAGAGGGGGAGGAGTGGAAGTTTTGAATGATAGGATCGTGGGGGAAGGGTTATATGGCTGTTGATCTGGGTGGACACGTGGCCCCGGGTGAAAGACAATATCTCTGACTTTTCGGGTTCGAGGGAAGTGGAAGGATCATTCTGGGGAACATCCAACTCCGAGAATGGGCTGTTAAGGTCTGTAAACAAGTCAGGATGGCATCTGTTATTTTGCCAGAGAAATGTTAGAGTCTGTAAACAAGTCTTCATGGTGCCTGGCAAAATGCCAGAGGGAGTGGTTTGTGAAGTAACAAAAGCGAGCCATTAAGTGTGGAGATTCCTTATTGGTTGACAGCTGTATCTATTTTATGCTAATTAGATTAGCTGTGTAAAATGCATAAAAATCGCTCAGATCCTACAATAAATGGCTCTCATTCCTGCTGCATCAACGTACACAAGTTATTCGTCACCTCCCCGGTTATTCTGCTGCAGCTGGACTGTGGCAGATGGTGGCCCATTACGGGGAGCCCCGGGACACTCGGGGGAAAGTGACAAAAAAAAGCTGCCCGTCCATAGATAGGACGGGAGCAATCTGCTCGTCCCTAGGCAGATAGGGCAAGAGGAAAAATGGCCATTTCGAGAAAATGGAGAAGATTGATGCAGTATGTTTGTGTCTTGTTTTGTCTAGAAATGTTGTATTGTCTTTGTGACGAAAATTATGGAAGGGGTGAGATGTAAATTGATAAGGGAGAAAGGCACCCCAGTGGAACCAAGAATAATTAGGGAATGTGTTGATAAAAGCCCAGAAACTCTAGTCAGAAAGAAAAAGAAAGTTCAGAAGAAGAAAGATTATCAGGACAAAAGTTACAGCAAAAGGCTATTACTGAATACTTCTTGTTACCGGAGAGTGCGTGAAACGACAAGGTGGCTGCCACCTGCCCAAGCTGATCATGGTGCAGCAAGAATTTTCCAAGCGGCAGTTGCTGGCTCTTCCCCGCCCCCCTGCCCGGGGGAGCGGATGGCCACTGGGAGCCCAAATGTAGACCTGACCTGGAGGCACAGTCTCGCAGGCTCTTGCTCCATGTGCCCGGAAGCAGTTTGAGTCTGGGACTCTCCCCAGGGCCATCTGGGGCTGCCCGGGATGCTACAGCTGGCAGAAGACACTACTGGCATCCCTGAAGTTTGATCATTTCCAAGGCCAGTAACTACAATGGGTCTCCCACACCAGGAGACTGATGAGTAATGAGTACTATTAAGGCTTATTTCAAATGTAAAAAACCTTGAGATAATGTACTAAATTGTTCCAAAGTTTGGTTTCTTAGTGAAATGCTACAGGATTTTCTTTAGCCATCCGGAGTTCCTGCCTTCGTTCCAGTGCTAGTGAAAACAAAGGTGAAAGAATTTACAGTGTTGCTGAGAACCAGAGGAAACTTCGGCTGAGAACCCGAGGAGACTTCGGAGTATTGCTGTTTCTGCTGCTACAACTTAAGCTAGCTGCCTGCAGAACTTACCTGGACTGTGATTTACCTGGACTATGAGTTAATCTATTGAGACACTGCTTTATCTGGACTGAAATAACAAACTGTAATCTACAACAAATTGTAACTCAATATCTTTGCTAATGGTGTCATTGCTGGTATAATTTTTCCAAGGGCTTCTTGCATGGAGCCATCAATTGGCTTGGAATTGCAACATTTTGTATCCTCCCTTTCTGTTTCTAGCAGGTTATTTATGGTGTTTCTGTAAAAAACACTATGGTCGTTATTTAAATTAAACAAAAGGGGGAAATGTTAAGGTCTGTAAACAAGTCAGGATGGCACCTGTTATTTTGCCAGAGAAATGTTAGACTCTGTAAACAAGTCTGCATGGTGCCTGGCAAAATGCCAGAGGGAGTGGTTTGTGAAGTAACAAAAGTGAGCCATTAAGTTTGGAGATTCCTTATTGGTTGACTGCTGTATCTATTCTTTGCTAATTAGATAAGCTGTGTAAAATGTATAAATATCGCTCAGATCCTACAATAAACGGCTCCTATTCCTGCTGTATCAACGTACACAAGTCATTCGTCACCCCCCGGATATTTTCCTGCAGCTGGACTGCGGGAATGGGCCATTCTGAAGCACAGAGAGTCTGCCAGGTACAGCGTTTTACTGAAAAAAAAAAAGATTCTGGGCCCTTGAGCGGACATCAGTCCAATGATCATGGGTAAGGTACAGAGGCGTGCAAGTACTTTGTCCCATAATGGGAATTACTCAAACAGGGACAGTGAATACACAAACATGACACAGACAAAGACAAACAGTAAACGTTTAACATGAGTCCAAGACAAAGATTAGAACTGAGTAACTGGCAAAACCTGATGGGTTAGACGATAAAGACAGACAGAAAACTCAACATGAGTTTCTGACAATGAACAAAACTGAGTAGCCGGAAAAACCAGATGGGCTGTCAAACCGAATCCTGAAGCAAAATATAACCGAGTTGAGGAAACTACTATTCCTCGAATTCCCGAGTCCTCTGGAGTGTCCTCCAGGGACGTGACCTGTGGCTCTGTTAAACATCTGTCAGCCACGGTCAGAGAGAGCTAACGCTCTTCACTGACAGGCACTTAGCCAAGCCCTAACCTGAAACCTGAAACCAGAAAGAGGCACCTTACTTACCCCGAGAGTTGTGGTAATTAAGGTGGGGTCTTTCGTCCGCCTCTGCCAGATGTCTCACCTGGGGCCTCCCGATGAAAAGATGGGCGAATGTCCGAGGAAAAGACCATCAAGAGACTGTCTCATGCCACAGCAAAGGGTTTATTGGGGGTCCAGCATGCTGGGGTTCAGAGCTCACTTCAGAGATGCAAAGAACAAAGAGCCCCGAGAACAACTTGAGCAGAGTTTATATACATTCTTTAGAGAGGGCAGGGACTTTACATACATCATAGCCTCCTTTAGCAAATCATCATATACCACGGGAAAATCAAATAACAACTCTAAAACATGATTAGCACCTTCATTGGCGGTAACACATTGGGCAGGGGTGATTGGTCAGCCATGAGAAGGGGTATACGTTTAAAATGATTGGTTGAAGACCTGAGATGTATATGTGCTGAGCTGCACGGTTTCTGGTAAGGGGTTGTTAAGTAACTAGGTGGTCAGGGAAGATTTCAACACACATCTAATGGGCAGGAGTGGGAATTGTCTTAACTGCCACAGATTTTCAGGTTCTGAGTGCAGCTTGTAAACTTTACAAAACCTGGTTCTTTTGTTTCAATTTTAATTTCTTTTATACTTTCAGAACCTTACAAAGAAAGGTGTGAGACTTAATCCACAATGACTGCTCTTTTGGCCATTTTGGTTTTGGGTGCATGCATGGGATCTTTATTTAGATCCATATGGTGGTGATATTCTAAGCCACAGCATCACTCAGAGCCTAGAGGCTGATTAAGACACATCCTTTTCTAAAGCAATTACTTCTCTTAGGTCAGTTACAGAACTCAGTCTCTGAGCAGAATCACACCAGAGTTCAAGCCCAGGTGTACCCAGTCATGTCTTCCAACCGCCACACAAATGGCCACAATTAAAACCAAAACACTCCCCCAAGGCCCTCATCTTCTTCCATATAGACACTCATCATTCCCTCTCGCTGGAGGTTTCCATGAATGGCACAGCCCAAGAGAGTGTCCAAAATAATCTCCCTTGCCCCTCATT
Source organism: Callospermophilus lateralis (assembly GCF_048772815.1). Classification (NCBI taxonomy): domain Eukaryota; kingdom Metazoa; phylum Chordata; class Mammalia; order Rodentia; family Sciuridae; genus Callospermophilus; species Callospermophilus lateralis. Next base: position 12,988,667 of record NC_135319.1, read on the forward strand.
AGCCTAACCTCAGGGTGGCCTGGACACCCTTCCTGTGAAACAGGATTGATCACATAGGTCTGACGTTAATGCTGCTCTGCTACTCCAGTTTGAAGCCTACTGAATGTCAGGTATAGTTTCCTTATGTGACTTGGAGTCATGAGGAAACACAAGCACCTCTGCAGGGCTTGGAAGAACTCATTTGACTCAAAGTATCCATATTATCACTTGATGGAGGTCAGGAACCTAACATAGGAAGGCGAGAGACTTCATCCACAATGACTGATATTTTTGCCATTTTGGTTTTGGATGCACACATTAGATCTTTCTTTAGATCCATCAGGTGCTGAGAATCTAAGCCACAGCCTCACACAGATCCAAGAGGCTGATTCAGCCACAACCATTTTCAAAGCAATAAAGCAAAGAGCCACAGGTGATGCCCATTCATTTCCATTTGAAAACTGTTTTCTTCAGGCTTCACAAAGGAGTGGCCTGAGGCAAAGAACTTTCTAACATTCAGGGCAACAAAACAATAGGTTTGCAAAAGGCCCAAAGCAGTGTTTCTCCACTGAGACTTTCCTGGTCACACTGATATCTGAGTTTTCTGAGATGCTCGCCATTCCCTTCAGCTATCCAGTACATGGCCATGTCACAAAGCTCGAAGGTGGTACATATCTTGGACACAAAACTATGAGCCTATTCTGGAAAGTGGCCAGATTTCAGGAAGAAAACAGAAACTTAGGAAAAGAGTAGGTGTTGCCCATGGAGAAGGCAAGCTGCAGTCCATTCCTAAAATGGGCAGGGATAATGCTGGGAATCTTTCTATTAGACAGGACACATCCACTGATAGATTCTAAATTCTAATGTGTACAACCATGGACACAGTGGTATACACAGACACAGAAACACTCGCCTTGTCAAAGGACTTTTTAGAAAGAGTCCACTCCAAACTGAACAAACCCCCTTTCCTACCTATTCTCAGAACATGAGACAAAACCACAAACTCACTCCCACACTCAAAAAGGCACCTCCTTCCCCAATAAGTCTGTGACTAACCAGAGTGTCCTCTGACTCATGGGCCATACTGTGTTCCCCCAAATTGGCCTGTCCTGTCTCAGATCTGGTCTCCTTGTCCAAGTCTGTGAAGTTGTCAGAAGCCTGTGCTGACCAGTACCTGCTTTCTCAGGAAAGGCCCCTCTTCAGAGCTCTACTTGCATTTGGCCATCCTCAAATCACTAGGTACCAAGAAAGACAGACTCTGTCCTAGGTAAATCCAAACAAGTGAGACCACTGGGAATGGGACTGGGACTGGCTCTGTGTGCCTGGCGTCCTGGATCCCAAGTTCAGCGAGTTCCATCACCAAAGAAGTGAGGTAGGTCAATTCCTTCAGGAAGGGAATGAGGTCACTGCCTTGGCAACCACTTTGTCCTAACAGTTGCTTCCAAGGGTCCCTTGAGATGGAGCCTGCCCCTACTTCCTGTGACACTGTCACAAGTTACAATGGTATATCTACCATAGGCACCCAGGAGAAGCTCTCCACACAGGGTTGGTTTGGTCCATATTTTTATATCAAGAGGAGAGAGGCTGATTCAGACACATACCTTCATCCTGATCAGGTTGTTTGCCATGGAAAATGACTTTTGCTTTCTCAGGTCCTTCATAGCTGCCTACATCTTCTCCAGGGATCATTTCTGCATGGACCTTTGATGTTCTCAGCAGGTGGAAGATCCCCTACATTCCTATATTGTAAGACCAACTCTGTCCCTGCTCTTTTGGAAAGTTAGATCGAGGGAAGAATGTATGGTTAGGGTTAATAATATATTCTATTTGGGTTAGAAATCATTCTGCAGGAAAAATAATGATATTGGGAACCTGCGATATTCACAAGAATATTTTGGTAAAATATAAGTATGAAACCAGAAATCTAGGAACGATTTGAAGCCCAGAAGGACATTGGGCCCTTTAGTGGGATACTTAGCTTTGAATTTTGTTCTGCACAGATGTCTCAGATGAATAAATATGCAAAGGCATAGGACCTTGTACCTTGAAAGATTGAATGTCCAAGAGAACATCCAGTCAGAAAGAAATAGTTGGTAGGATTAGGAAGATAGTCAGTAGGTTTAGAAAAAAGAGTGAGTATAGGATTTGGATGAAACGTTCATTAGCAATAGGGTTTCAGGTAGAGAGTGAACATAAATTTGAGCACATATGAAGAGTCAGTCACAATGATGAACTGGGGAAAATATGTAGGAACGCAGATATCAATAGAGACATTAGAAAATCAGCAAAGTATAATGTGAGTGATAGGATTAGACATTTTCAACATGGTTGAGGTGGAATATATAATCTTAGAAAGAAAGGAATGTGTAGTCACCAATAGGATTGACATTTGAGAGCATTAGGGAACCTGGACATGGTTGTTTTAAGTAATCCATGCTCACTTTCCATTTTGCTTTGGTTAAAGGTTAATAAAATAGGTATTTGTCTCTTCCTGTTTTTCTATATGCTTAACAAAACACTGTTGAAATCTGGAGAACTGTTTGCTCATTTTGTTCCCAGAATGTGCTGTCCCCAACTGACAAACTGCAGAATGTACTCCCTCACCCGGTTGGACGCAAACCGCCCACTCGCCCTGACCCATTAATAAATTTCTCTCCCTGCCCTCGCCAAGGAAAGTATAAAAGCTCTGTTAAAGCTGTTCTCAGGGCTCTCTGCTCTATTCAAGTGAGCTCTGAGCCCCAACATGCTGGACCCCCAAAAAACCCTTTGCTGTTGCTGAGTGAAAATGGTATACTGTTCTGTACTTAAAAGATGCTTTCATTTGCTTGCCTCTGCATAAAGAGTCAGTTGCTGTTTGCTTTCGAGTGGGTAGACCCAGAAACCAGAAAGTCTGGTCAACTAACTTGGACTAGACTCCCACAGGGGTTCAAAAACTCCCCCACTCTCTTTGGTGAAGCCCTCCACAGAGATCTCAACAACTTCAGAACTATGCACCCTGAAGTCACCCTGCTTTTATATGTGGATGTCCTGCTACTGGCAGCCAACACCAAGGAAAACTGTGAGTCTGCGATCCAAGCACTATTATCCGAGCTTGCTCAACTCGGATATAGAGCTTCAGCCAAAAAGGCCCAAATTTGCCAGCAAGAAGTAATCTTCCTGGGGTATTCCATTAGGGGCGGTAAATGATGGCTCACTGAGCCCAGAAAACAAACCGTTGGGCAGATACCACCCCCATCTAACAGGAGACAAAACAGAGAGTTTCTTGGACTGCTGGCTTTTGCAGATTATTGATACCTGGGTTTGTGTTCTCAGCTGCTCCTTTATACCCGCTGTTAAATGAGAATGCCCAATTCCAATGAACCCTTGAGCACCAGCAAGCTTTTGATGACATCTAAGGACACTGACACTGAACTCCTCAACTTCACTGAGCCCAGCCTGCAATTTCAGAAAGCCCTACACTACATTAAAAATGTACATCAACTCACTCACCTTGGTTCAAAGAAACTGCGGCCATTCCTGAAGGATCAAGGACAGAGTTTTCGACTAACTCACTCACAGCAAAAGGAAATAACTGAACAGGTAACAAAAGCCTGTCGGTTCTGTCAATTGGTTAAAGCTTACCCTTCCAAGCTTCCTGCAGGAAAGCACCTACGAGGAACCATACCAGGGCAATTCTGGGAAGTGGACTTTACTGAAATTAAGCCAGGAAGATATGGACATAAATATATTTTAGTCTTTGTAGATACATTTTCAGGATGAATTGAAGCCTTTCCCAAAAAAAATAAAAAAAATTAAAAAAAATAACACGGCACAAATGGTGGTCAAGAAGAGCCTGAAAAATATTAAGATATTTTTCCAAGACACGGCCTTCCTAAGGTAATAGGATCTGATAATTGAACGGCGTTCATGGGCCAGGTAAGTCAGGGGTTAGCCAGGACCCTGGGGATCAATTGGTAGTTACATTGTGCTTATAGACCCCAGAGCTCAGGACAGGTTAAAAAAATAAATAGAACCATTAAAGAGACCTTAACGAAATTAAGCTTAGAGACCCACATAAAAGATTAGACTATGCTCCTGCCTTATGCACTATTTCATGCAAGAAATACCCCCTCTGTTTCTTTGTGTAAACTCACCCCCTATGAAATTCTCTATGGTGCCTCTAGTGCAGTAAGGGACCTAACCCCAACTCTAAGACCTAAGCATCCCTTCTACACCCCCTTGCTTGACAGACTTAAATCTCTTGAAAGAACTCAGCGATACGTGTGGAAATAGCTGGCGACTGCTTTCCAACCTGGGGATGAGGGGACTCCACATCGATATCAAGTAAGAGACATCATCTACATAAGACGACACTAGGTGTCATCCCTGGATGCTACTTATAACACCTGCAGCCGTAAAAGTTGACAGAATCACTTCCTGGATCCATGCCTCTAATCTCAAGCCTGCACCCTGTCCAGACTCTGGCTGGAAACTGGAAAAGACTGGTAACCCTTTCAAATTGTGTATTCGTCATGTGGATAAGGCTATAGACTCTCCCCTTGGCCATGAGTAGACCTAACGCTCATCAGCCCGTTCAGCAGCAATGGCTGATCACAAATCCTACTAGATAAGAAGTATGGTCTACCTCGCATACAGCCCCCTTAGTGATCTTGTGGCCATCTCTCCACCCAGATATCTGTCAGCTGGCTATAGGTCTTTCCTATTAGGATATCCCAGATGAAGAGGATCCCACTAAAATTCCATTAAATCCTTTCCGTACGATAGATAATGGAAACAAACATTATGGATGTAGGGACACGCGAGCCAGATGCAGGTTGGCTAGCCTAGATTAGTATGTATGCCCGGCAGACTATTGAAGCCTCAAAGAGCCATGGCTGTGTGGGGGAAAAGCCGAAATCTTCTGTAAGTCATGGGGATTTCAGCATAGAGGGGTTGCCTGGTGGAACTCAAAATCCTCATTAAATTCAGTACACAGCATTGGCCATATTACCAATTAGACAACCAAAACCAAACGCCCAGAGGAGTCTCTAGATCCTCAAATTCTCTGTGACCATTTTAACTTCTGCAAGTGCTCAAAAGGGTGAAAGGAAATTCCCCTATGTGAAGGCCTTTTCCCTTTTTCGCTCACATCCTGAACTATGCTTCTCCAATAGATCCTCACCCTCAGCCTTCTGCTCAAGACTCTCTGCTGTCAGTCCCAGCTCACCAACCTGATTTCTCTCCTCCAATTACTAGATCAAACACCCAAACCTCTGCTGGTTCTCAGACCATTGCCCCCTTGCTGAGGTAGCAGGTACTGAGGTACCCCTCCACCCACTCACTCCTCTCTTCTCCTGTCAGTGCCTGTACCGAGTCCAACCAGGTCCTCTTACCAGCTAACACAAAGCTCAAACCAGCTTAGGAGAGCCCTCAGACCCCTATCGAAGATGTAATGAAAATGGCCTTTAAAGTTGCTTTGTCATCACTAAAAACAGGTTACTTAGAATTTAAAGTACCTCACAGGCTTTTGGGGATACTCACTCCTGTCTTCCCCTCTGCTCTACCTGTTCTACTGCTCAAGTTTTAGTTGCTAGGAAAATCCCAAACCCCTTTCTCATTATTCTTTTACATCTCACCTGCCTCATTCTCAGATCCACGGAGCTGCTCTCACTCCCCGCCTTCCCCATCTTCCCCCTCTGTACCAGGCCCAGAGAAAAATCTTAACTGAACTTCTCCAGAAGTCTTCACCATGGCTGACTTTAGGACTTTCAGCAAAAGAGTCCCTACAAAAGAATTCAGTGTAGATAAACTCCCTCTTTTTATGTTGCCCTGTTCTACTTAGCCATTGGCTGGAAAAATCAGCACTCCTAAGCTAGACACCCCCTTAATAGTTTTTCACACAATATGTGAACAAGGCCTCTGGCCTTGAGCTGGGGCTTCACAGAGATGGCTACATTTCAAAGATAAAAAATTACCAGCTGGGCTCCATGGTAACAGCTGAAGGGGGATAAAAGAAAATGAAGAAAAAGCTCTCTCCCTCCCAGGTGTCCTTGAAAAGTTAACTTGCCCAGAACAGAGGAAAAAACAGAAAAAAAATTTCTTTTTGTGAAGTTCTGCACACTATGAACTTCTGAGCCTTTTCCCTTTCATGTTGGGTACAAAATTCTGAAACTACATAAACGTGGGGTTAAGGGAGTTAATTGATTACAACAGAAGCAATGCCCTCTGAATCCAGCTGCAACCAAATAGGACTTTTCCCCTGTCTTCAGTGCTATCTTATGTGCCTTGCCTTGTCCACCCCTATGATAGTAAAATCTATATACTTAAACATTTTTTTATGTTTTCATGAAATGGTCAACAGATGTGATTAATTGTGTAATGGTGCAGATGTTTCCCAAAGTGCTCTATAATGATGCAGGTTCATTAGAAGTTCAAACAGGAGGGCATAGAACCCGGTTCCACTGGGAACATATTTCTCTCACTTTAGCCTTCCTATTAGGAATAGAAGTTGCTGCAGGGGTGGGCACAGGAACCAGTGCCCTGCTCCATGGGACACAACAAATGACCCAATTAGAAGCAGCAGTAGACCAAAACTTAAAGATATTAGAAACCTCCACCACAGCTTTGCAGGAATCTTTATCCTCTCTCTCTGAAGTAGTTTTACAGAACAGTCAAGGGTTGGACCTCCTCTTCATGAGAGACGGGGGCCTTTTGCTGCATTGAGGGAAGAATGTTGTTTTTATGGCGAACAAACTGTACTTGTAAAAAAAATATTTGAGTAAATTAAAAAGACACCTTGAAGAGCGTCAATGAGAGAGACAGGCCCAAAAAGGGTGGTTTGAGTCTGGTTCATACAGTACCCCTGGTTAACTACGCTTCTATCAACCCTGGTCGGTCCAATAATAATCCTCATATTATTGCTAACTATGAAACCCTGTATGCTCAAACGTGTAATTTGTTTTCTCCAAGTTCAAATTGGAGAATTTAAACTTTTGGTAATTCCCACTTGCAGACATAGAATGTGACACCCACCAATGATCACTTTTATGATTAAAAGTAGCCAGAAGAAGTGGTAAAAGAAAGGTTAATAAAATAGGTACTTGTAATTTCCTGTTTTTCTGTATGCTTAACAAAACACTGTTGAAATATTGAGAACTGTTTGCTAATCTTGTTTCCAGAATGTGCTGTCCCCTAACTGCCAAACTGCAGAATGTATTCCCTCACCCGGTTACACGCACACCACCTACTCGCCCTGACGCATCAATAAACTTCAATCCCTGCCCTCTCCAAGGAAATTATATAAGCTCTGCTTAAGCTGTTCTCAGGGCTCTCTGCTCTGTTCATGTGAGCTCTGAACCCCAGCATGCTGGACCCCCAATAAACCCTTTGCTGTTGCATGAGACACTCTCTTGGTGGTCTCTTCCTCCGATGCTCGCACGAACATTACTTGGACGATTGAATGTAGAAGAGAAAATCCAGTCGAAAAGGGATAGTCAGTAGGATTAAGAAGATAGTCGGTAGGTTTAGGAAGAAGAGTGAGTATAGAATTTGGAACAAAAGTTCTTTAGCAATAGGGGTTCGGTTAGAGAATGAATGTAAATGTCAGCACATGTGAACAGTCACAATAATGAACTGGGAAAAATATGAAGGAAAGCAGATATCAATATATCAGGCAAAGTATAAAGTGAGTGATACAATTAGACATTTTCAAGAGGGTTTACTTAGAATATATAATCTTAGGAAGAAACAAATATGTAATCACCAATAGGATTGACATTTGAAAGCATTAGGCAACCTTCACATGGATGTTTCTTGTAATCCCTGCTCACTTTCCTATTTAGGCTTTGGTACAATCATAAGTGTGACATTTGCGTTTTGTGTCCAGAATATTACACTGATAAAATGCATATGTAGATCTGGTGACATGAGTATTTCTTCCACCATTTCTGGGAGCAATATTTTAAAGACATATAAATGGGTATTGGGGGTACAAAGAGGTGTACACTGTGTCTATGAATATAGAGATAATGCATGAATAGACCATACAATGAATAAATAATATAAGTGTTTCCACATTAAATAATGGATTGAATTGATATCTGAAAATATATAAAAAATCTTATATTGATATACAATCATTCATTCCAACCAGTTATACATATAATATTAATATTAGGGTTATGGTACATCATGAAGATATGTTAGTTTTGGTACAAAAGTGATTATGGAAATCGAAAATAATGTGTTTGGAAAGAGTCAGTCACAATGCTGGCAATATGTGAACAAGGGCTCTGGCCTTGAGCTGGGGGTTCACAGAAATGGCTATATTTCTAAGATAAAGAAGTTACAAACTGGGCTCCAAGGTAACAGCTGGCAAGGAAAAAAGAGAAGAAAAAAGCTCTCCATCTCCCAGGTGTCCTTAAAATGTTTACTTGCCCAGAATAGAGAAAAAAAACCTGCTTTCTGCGAACTTCTGCAGACTGTGGAATTCTGAGCCCCTCCCTTACATGTTGGGTACAAAATTGTGAAACAACCTAAACTTGGGGTTCAGGGGATTAATTGATTACAACAGAAGCAATATCCTCTAAACCGTTAAATGGTGAGGAAGCTCATTTCAATGAAAGCTCTGGACAACAGTCCAAATAGGACTGTTTCCCTGTCTTCGGTGCTATCTTAGGTGCCTTGCCTTGCCTTGTCCGTCCCTTTTCTCATGAAAAGACCAGTCAAGAAATATGGAGGAATACATGTGTTCTGAAGCAGGAAGTGATTGATAGTGAAAGAAATGCCTATAAATTTCCTAACTTGTGGATGAAATATATATCCTCTTATGTGCATAAACTAAAGAAAAAGTAATCTACCAGTGTTGAATAAAAATAAACATCAAAATACACATCATGTCTGATTGGAATCTACTTGCATTGATGTTAATCTGGGTCAGTTACTGTAGAAATATTAGGATTTGTATGCACCATTCACTGAATTACTTTTCAGTACTAGGAAACAAATATGTATTTCAGGTGAATGAATATTTCTAAGAATAACCTTGTGAAAAGTTGATTATAAATCCACATACATGAATATGAATAAATTTGGTGAGTGTAAAATAAGACACACATTTCATATTCTGAAAAATCTGGAGAGTGTATATATAAATATATGTGTGTATATATATATATATATATATATATATATATATATATATATATATAGATAGATAGATAGATATAGATATAGATATAGATATAGATATAGATATAGATATAGATAGATAGATAGATACACACACACAGATACATTAAAAATAGCAATATATATGCCAATCAAATTTTATAATGAAATATATATCTTCGACAGATCCAAAAATATTTATTTTACTGAACATGGATTTATGAATAATATTGTTCAAGTAAAAAGCTCACAAATAATTTGAATTTTCTGTTCCAACATCGTTTAGGAAGAGTGATCCCTTACAATTTGTATCTGCCAAGTTAGCCACCTCACAAGAATGTGCGTGTGGTCCCAGGTAGGATTCTATGTGTGCATATAAAAATACAGGTGGTGAATAGGCTACAGAGAAAGGGAGACAGGAATTCACACAATGGTTTACTTTAAAAAACCATGGAGAACGATTTCAACAAAAAATTGACTAGATTTATAACTCCTACCATATTTAAGGCAAAAGGCAAGTCCAACTATACACCATGCCTCCTGTAATGCTTGTATTTTTATTCTGTTTGGGTTATTTTTGTTCATCTCATTAGTATTAGTAGTCAGGGTGTAGTAGGTTAGGGGATAGTGTCAGGGATTCAATATTTCGAATGGAAAATTAGAAAATGAATCCAATGTGTATGTAAATATGTGCTACAAAAAAATGTTCCCACTCTCATCCAGAATAATGCCTTGACAGTACTTTCACCCCAACTAAAACACCAGTAGAGGAGAAGAGTTAGAAAATCAGTGTATACATATCTGGATGGAATATGCTCAGGGTTTTGAAAACTTGGAGGTGGTAGAGGAGTTTTCAAATGTAAAGGACATGCTAAACACTCCACAAACATGGAGCTCTGCTGGCCTAAAGACTTCATGAGAAACTGCCTGCGTGGGTGGGCACTTGAAATATATGTAGTTGTCAGGAGCTTTAGCTTCACTTGTAGTGAGACCATCAAAGCTGGGTCTGCATCTATGTGACCTGGAGGACATGGTTTCTTATTTTTCAATGAAAATTAGGAAGCAGTGCTGAATTCTCTCTTAGTAGGTAACCTGTGGACACTGGGGGCTAAGTGTCTCCCAGTGTGGACTGTGAAGCCATTTGGTCATCCTGCAATTTTTGTGGTGTCTCTTACTGCTGCACTGGGAGTTTGGTATTTGCTTCATGAAATACAAGGAGTTCAACTGTGTCACAGTTCTGGAGGGATTTCTGTCTGAGTGGTGGGTCAGGGTCTGCAGGAGAATGCACCAACCAGGCTTCTATCCCACATAGTTTGCTCCCTTGACCATAGCAACATGTTTCTGAACATTGCCCTGAAACCTCTCCATATAACAAGATGCCTTTACAAAGAAGGGTCTGCTGTCTGCACCATGTCAGTCACAAGCCATTTGGAAGCCAAAAGGAGATCCATATTGCCCCACCACATGTTTTATCACACACCTGCACAGCACTGTTCTAGCCCCACTACTCAGCCGGCTCCAACTTATTGGCATCTCTGTTCTACACCATTTTCATGAAACCCAGTCAATCAAGGCACTGTCTGGCATACTCAAGATCAGCACCAGGACATCCAAAGGTTCTCCAGTGCGACCTGGTCATGGGAATTTGAAAAACTTTATGGTATCTATCTAGCCATTTTTCAAGAATGATGTTGGAGGCACTGTGGGTTTCAATATATTAAGGAACCGTTAAACGGTGAGGAAGCTCATTTCAATGAAAGCTCTGGAGAACTCTCACAGGCAAGGCTTCCAAAGAGTGGCCAAAAGGTCACATGAAGCCAGACCTATTGAGGTCTACAATGTGAGGTCCATGTGATTTTTGACTCTCAACTATGGCTGCCAAGTCTTTCAGAATAAATTCATTTGGTATCCTGGCTGAGATTCCCAGTGATATGTGGAAAGCTAACCTGGGCCTAGATCTCAGTTTACAAGGGCGACTCTCATGCGTGGCCTCCTAAAATTCCAACACAATTCATGGCAATACTTCTCTGATGTCGGATCTAGAACTAAGTCTCTAAGAGGAATCACACCAGAGTTCAAGGCCAGGTGGATCTTGTCATTTCTTTCAACCACCACACAAATGACCACAATTAAATCCAAAACACTCCACACGGCCCTAATCTTCTTCAATATAGACACTCATCATAACCTTTGGCTGGAGTTTTCCACTAGGGGTGCAACCAAAGACAGTGTCCAAAAAATGCTCCCTTGCCCCTCATTTGCCTAAAGTCACTGTGTCCTGGACACCATTCCTGTGAACCAGGAGTGATCAAATAGGCCTGCCATTAATACTTTTCCACTTCTTCAACTTGAGGTCTCTGACTGTGGGGTTTAGATTCTTTATGTGAACTGGACTCATGAGAAAACCCAAGCAACTATGGGCTACCCTCTGCAGGGCCTTGAAGAATTCATTTGATCAAAGGATCCCTATTCTCACTTGATGGAGGTCAGGAACCTGACAGAGGAAGGCGAGAGGCTTCATCCACAATGACTGCAATTTTTGCCATTTTGATTTTGGATGCACACATGGTATCTTTCTTTACATCCATCAGGAGTTGAGAATCTAAGCCACAGCCTCACAGAGGGCTAAGAGGCTGATTCAGACATATATCTTTACAAAGCAATTAAGCAAAGAGCCACAGGGCATGCCCATTCATTTCCATTTGAAAACTGTTTTCTTCAGGCTTCACAAAGGTGTGGCCTGAGGCAAAGACCTTCCTGACATTCAGGGCAAAAGAACAATAGGTAAACAAAAGGCCCAAAGCAGGGTTTCTCCACTGAGACTTTCCTTGTCACACTGTATGTAAACAAAAATCTAAGTAAGATTTGAGGCCCAGAAAAGTATGAGGCCCTTGATTGGGAGACTTAGCTCTGAATTATGTCCTGCACAGATGTCTCAGATAAATTAATATACACTGGCATTGGACCTTGTACCTTGGGTGATTGAATGTTGAAGAGAACACCAATTCAAAAAAGGATAGTCAGTAGGATTTGGGAGATAGTAGGTATATTCAGAAAGAAGAGTGAGTATAGGATTTGGACCAAAAGTTATTTAGAAAGTGGGTTTCAGGTAGAGATTGAATGTAAATGTCAGCACATATGAATAGTCAGTCAAAATGATGAACCTGGGAAATTATGTAGGAAAGCATATATCAGTAGAGACTTTAGGATATCAGCAAAGTATAAAGTGAGTGATAGGATTAGACATTTTCAACAGGGTTGAGTTTGAATATATAATCTTAGGAAGAAACACGTATGTAGTCACCAATTGGATTGACATTTGAGAGCATTAGGCAACCTGGACATGGATGTTTTAGAAATACATGCTCACTATAAATTTAGGCTTTGGTACAATCAGAAGTGTGACCTTTGCATTTTGTATCCAGAATACTACTGTGATAAAATGTATATGTAGATCAGGTGACATGAATAATTTTTCCACCATTTCTGGGAGCAATATTTTTAAGGTTTATAAATGAGTATGGGGGTACAAATAGGTGTACCCTGTGTCTATGAATATATAGAGATAATGCAAGAATAGACCACAGTATGAATAAATAATATAACTGGTTCCATTTTAAATAAAAGATTGAATTGATATCTGAAAATATACAGGAATTCTTATATTGATATACAATCATTCATTCCAACCAGTTATACTTCTAATGGTAATATTAGGGTTATGTTTTATCATGAAGAGTGTGTGAGTTTTGCTTCAAAAGTGATTATGGAAAACGAAAATAATGTGTTTAGAAAGAAGTCTCATGAAAAGACCAGTCAAGAAACAAGGAGGAATACATGTTTTCTGAAGCAGGAAGTTATTGAAATTGAAAGAAATGCCTTTAAATTTGCTAACTTGTGGATGAAATATATATCTTATGATGGGCATCAACTGAAGAAATAGTAATGTACCAGTGTTGACTAAAAATGAACATCACAGTACACATCATGTCTCATAGGAATCTACTTGCATTGATGTTAAACTGCGTCAGTTACTGTAGAAATATTAGGAGTAGTATGCACCATTCACTGAAGTTAGTTTTCAGTTCTAGGAAACAAATATGTATTTCAGGTGGATGAATTTTTCTGAGAATAATCTTTTGAAAATTTGTTTATAAATCCACATACAGTGAATATGAATGAACTTAGGGAGTGTACAATAAGACACATATATTTCATATTTTGAAAATAAAAAGTAGCAATATATATGCCAATCAAAATTCATCATGAAATATATATCATCCACTGATCCAAAAATATTCATTTTACTGATCATGGATTTATTTATCATGTTGTTTATCTATGAAGCTCACCCATAGGTTGAATTTTCAGTTCCAACTGGGTTTAGGAGGAGTGATCTGTTATCCCAATTTGTATCTGCCCAGTCAGCCACCTCACAAGAATGTACATGTGATAACAGGTATGATTCTATATGTGCATATGAAAATACATGTGCTGAATAGGCTACAGAGAAAGGGAGAGAGGAATTCACCTATTTGCTAACTTTAATGTCACATGGAGAACTATTTCAACAAAAATTTGATTAGATATAATACTACTACCTTATATAATGCAAAAGGCAAGTCCAAGTATACACCATGCCTCCTCTGAACTGCTTTTATTTCTATTCTGTTTGGGTTATTTTTCTCCATCATATTTGAATTAGTAGTCAGAGTCTAGTAGGTTATGGGTTAGTGTCAGTGTTCAGTATTTTGAATGGAAAATAGGAAAATAAATTCAATGTGTATGTAAATATGTGCTACATAAAAATCTTCCCACTCTCATCCAGAACAATGACTTGACTTTACCTTCGCCCCAAGTAAAACACAATTAGAGTGGAAGAGTTAGAAAATCTGTGAATACATATCTGGAATGGAATATGCTCAAGAGTTCACAACCTTGAAGGTGGTAGAGGAGTTTCCAAAAGTAAGGGACAGGGTAAATACTCCACAAACATGGAGCTCTGCTGGACCAAAGACTTCTTGAGAAACTGCCTCTGAGTTTGGGCACTTGAAATATTTGTTGTTTTCAGGAGCTTTAGCTTCCTTTGTAGAGAGACCATCAAAGCTGGGTATGTATCTCAGTGACCTGGAGGACATGGTTTCTTATTTTCTAATAAACATGAGGCAGCAGTACTGAATTCTTTCTTTGTAGGTAAACTGTGGCCACTGGGGTCTAAGTCTGTCTCCGTGTGGACTGTGAAGTCTTTTGGTCATCCTCCACTTGTCTTGGTGTTTCTTGCTGCTGCAATGTGAGTTTGGTATTTGCTTCACAACATACAAGGAGTTCTACTGGAACACAGTGCTGGAGGGAGTTCGGTCATGTGTGGTTTTTCAGGGTCTGCAAGAGAATGCACGGAACAGGCTTCTATCCCACATAGTTTGCCCCATTGACCATAGCAACCCGATTCTGAACAATGCCCTGAAACCTCTCAATATAAAAAGATGCCTTTACATAAAAGGGTCTGCTGGCTGCACCATGTCAGTCACAATCCGTTTGTAGGGTAATGGCAGATCCCCATGAACCCACCATGCTTGGTTAATCACACACCTCCCCACCACTGCTCTAACCCCACTACTTAGCATGCTCCAACTTCCTGGCATCTCAGTTCTACAACATCAAGGCACTGTCTAGTACACTCTTGATCAGGAACAGGACATTCAAAGGTGCTCCAGTGCCACCTGGTCATGGGAAATTAAAAAATTTCATGGTATTTATCTATCCATTTTTCAAAGATAAAATTGGAAGCACTGTGGTTTTCAATTCATTTAGGAACCATTAAATGTTTAGGAAGCTCATTTCAATGAAAGCTCTGGAAAACTCTCCCAAGCACGGCTTCCCAAAAAGTGGCCAAAAGGTCAAATGAAGCCAGGCCCATTTAGGTCTACAATGTGAGGTCTATGTCTGTTTTGACTCTCAACTATGGCTGGCAAGTCTTTCAGAATAAAATCATGGGATATCCTGTCTGAGATTCCCAGTTTTTTTGTGGAAAGCCACCCTGGGCATAGATCTTAGGTTCCAAGGGCGAATGTCATGTGTGGTCTTCTAAAACCACAACACAATTCATGGCAATATTTCTCTGAGGTCAGTTCCAGATCTCAGTCTCTAAGTGGAATCACACCAGAGTTCAAGCCCAGGTGGAACCAGTCATCTCTTGCAACCGCCACACAAATGACCACAATTAAAACCAAAACACTCACACATGGCCCTCATCTTCTTCCATATAGACACTACTCATAACCTCTGGCTTGAGTTTTCCATGAGGGGCGAAGCCCAAGACAGTGTCCAAAATAAGCTCCATTGCCCGTCTTTTCCCTAAAATCAGGGAGGCCTGAACACCCCTCCTGTGAACCAGGTGGAATCAAATATGCCTTCCATTAATTCTGCTTTGCTTCTCCAATTTGAGGCCTACTGACTGTCGATATAGATTCTTTATGTGATTTGGAGACATGAGAAAACACAAGCATGTATGGGCTAGCCTCTGCAGGGCTTTGAAGTACTCATTTTTTTCAAAGGATCACTATTCTCACTTGATGGAGGTCAGGAACCTAACAGAGGAAGGCAAGAGACTTCATCAACAATGACTGATCTTTTTCCATTTTGGTTTTGGATGCACACATGGGATCTTTCTTTTGATCCAACAGGTGCTGAGATCTAAGCCACAGCCTCACACAGGGCCAAGAGGCTGATTCAGACATATCCGTTTCCAAAGCAATTCACAAAGAGCCACAGGTGATGCCCATTCATTTCCATTTGAAAACTGTTTTCTTCAGGCTTCACAAAGGAGTGGCCTGAGGCCAAGACCTTCCTCACATTCAGTGGAAGAGAAGAATTGGTTAGCAAAAGGCCCAAAGCAGGGTTAGTCCATTGAGCCTTTCCACGTCACTCTGGTATCTGAGTTTCTGAGATGCTCGCCATTCCTTTAGCTATTCAGTATATGGCTATGTCACAGAGCTTGGAGGTGGTACATTTCTTGGACACAAAACCATGAGCCTATTCCGGAGAGTGGACAGTATCAGGAAGAAAACAGGACCTTAGGAAAATAGTAGGTGTTGCCCATCCATAAGGGAAGCGACAGTCCATTCATCAATTGGGCAGGATGAATGCTGAGAAGCTTTCTACTAAAGAGGACACATCCATTGATGCATTCTATTTTCTAATATGTACAACCATGAACACAGTGGGATACACAGACATAGAAACACTCACCTTGTCAAAAGACTTACTAGAAACAGTCCATACCAAACCAAATAAACCTCCTTTCCTACCTATTCTTAGAACATGAGACAAAACCACAAGCTCACACCCACACCCACAAAGGCACCTCCTTTCCCCAAGTAGGTCTGTGACTATCCAGAGTGTCCTCTGACTGGTGGGCCATACTACGTTTCCATGAAATGGCCTGTCCTGTCTCAAATCTGATCTCATTGGACAACTCTGTGAAGTTGTCAGGAGTCAGCGGTGAGCCACTACCTGCTTTCTCAGGAAAGGCCCCTCTGCAGAGCTCTCCTGAAATTTGGCCATCCTCATATCAGTAGGTACCAAGAAAGATTGACTCTGTTCTTGGTAAATCCAAACACGTGAGCCCACTGGGAATAGTACTAGGACTGGCTCTGGGTGCATGGCTTCCTGGATCCCAATTTCAGAGAGTTCTATCACCAAGGAAGTGAAGAAGGTCACTTCCTTCATGAACTGAATGAGGTCACTGCTTTGGCAACCAATTTGTCCTAACATTTGCTTCCAAGGTTCTCCTGAGAAGGAGGCTGCCCCTACTTCCTGTGACACTTTCACAACTGCGAATTGTATATCAACCATAGGCACCCGGGAACAGCTCTCCACACAGGCCTGGTTTGGTTCATCTTGTCAACATTAAGAAGAGTGAGGCTGATTCTGACACATCCCTTCATCCTGACCAGGTTGTTTGCCATGAAAGATGAGTTCTGCTCTCTCAGGTCCTTCATAGCTGCCTACATCTTCTCCAGGGATCATTAATGCATGGAACTTTGAGGTTCTCAGCAGCTGGAAGATCCCCTACATTCATATATTGGAAGACCAATTCTGTCCCTCTTCTTCTGTAAAGTTAGATTGAGGGACCATTGTATGGTTAAGGTTAATAACAGGTTCCATTTGGGTTAGGAATCATTCTGCGGGATCAATAAAGGTATTATGATTTTCCAATATTTACAAGAATATATAGGTGAAATATAAGTATGAACACAGAAATCTAGGTAAATTTAAAGCCCAGAAGGGCATTGCGCCCATGATTGGGATTCTTAGCTTTGAATTATGTTCTGCACAGGTGTCTCAGATAAATCGACATAGAATGGCATAGGACCTTGTCCCTTGGATGATTGAATGTCAAAGACAACATCCAGTCAAAAAGGGATAGTTGGTGAATTAAGATGATAGTCAGTAGGTTTATAATGAAGAGTGTGTATAGGATTTGGACCAAAAGATCTTTAGCAATACGGGTTTGGGTAGAGAGTGAAAGTAAATGTCAGCACATTTGAAGAGTCGGTCACAATGATTAACTGGGGAAAAAATATAGAAAAAAAGATATCAATGAAGACATTCAGAAATCAGGCAATGTATAAAGTGAGTGATAGGATTAGACATTTTCAACAGGGGTGAGGTTGAATATGTAATTTCAGGAATAAACAAATATATAGTCACCAATAGGATTGACATTTGAGAACATTAGGAAACCTGGACATGGATGTTTTTAGTAATCCATGCTCACTTTCCATTTAGGATTTGGTACAATCATAAGTGTGACTTTGCTTTTTGTTTCCACAATATTACTGTGATAAAATGTATATATAGATCAGGTAACATGAGTATTTCTTCCACCATTTTGGGGAGCAATATTTTGAAGACGAATAAATTAGTATTGGGGGTACAAATAGGTGTAGTCTGTGTTATATGAATATAGAGAAAATGCATGAATAGACCATACTCTGAATAAATAATATAACTGGTTCCAAATTTAAATAATGGATTGAATTGATATCTGAAAATATACAGAAAATCTTATATTGATGTTCATACATTCATTCCAACCTGTTATACATCTAATGGTAATATTAGTGTTATGGTTTATCATGATGTGTATGTGACTTTTGCCTCAATAGTGATTATGGAAATCCAAAATTATGTGTTTTGAAAGAAGTCTCATGAAAAGACTAGTCAAGAAACATGGAGGAATACATGTGTTCTGAAGCAGGATGTGATGGAAAGTGAAACAAATTCATATAAATTTGCTAACTTGTGGATTAAATATATACCCTATGATGTGCATAAACTGAAGAAATCGTAATTTACCAGTGTTGAAAAAAAATGAACGTCAAAATACATATCATGTCCCATAGGAATCTACTTGCATTGATGTTAAACATGGTCAGTAAGTGTAGAAATATTAGGATTTGTATGCACAATTCACTGTAGTTAGTTTTCAGTACTAGGAAACAAATATGTATTTCAGGTGGATCAATATTTCTGAAAATAATCTTGTGAAAAGTTGATAATAAATCCACATACATGAACATGAATGAATTTAGGGAGTGTATAATAAGACACATATATTTTATATTTTGAAAAATCTGGAGAGTAAATATATATATATATATATATATATATATATATATATATATATATATATATATATTTATACCTACACACACACACACACACACACACACACACACACAGACATTTAAAAGTAGCAATATATATGCCAATCGAAATACGTCATGAAATATATATCACCCACAAATCCAAAAATCTTCATTTTACTGAACATAGATTTATGTATAATGTTGTTCAACTAGGAAGCTCACCCATAGTTTGAATTTTAATTTCCAACAGCGTTTAGGAGGAGTGATCTCTTCTCACAATTTGTATCTGCCAAGTCAGCAACCTCATAAGTATTTACTTGTGATACCAGGTAGGATTGTATATGTGCATATAAAAATACATATGCTGAAGAGGGTACAGAGAAATGGAGACAGGAATTCACATATTTGTTAACTTTAAAAACACATGAAGAGGGGGAGGGACAGAGCCACCAACCGCGCCTGCAAGGTAGGCGGACCCTCCACCCACCGGTAGAACAGGCCTAGCGGCCCGCCAATCATAAAAGACACATCCCACTGGTTGGGGAAAGGGCAGAGCCACCGCTCCACTGCAAGGTACGCGGACCTGCGACCCACAGGCACAACAGGCCCAGAAAACCGCAGTGGGGCAGAGGCGCCCCTTGCGACATCAAGGTTGGTGAACAGCAACCCACCGGCAGTACAGGCCCAGCGGCCTTCAGAGGGGCAGAGACACCCCCCGCACCTGCGAAGTAGGAGGACCTGCGAACATGGACAGACCAGGCCCAGGGGCCCCACAGGATGGTAGACACATCACCAGGTTGGGGGAGGGTCCGAGCTCCCGCCCGTGCCTGCAAGGCAGGTGGACTTCTGACCCACCAACACAAAAGGCCCTGCGACTTGCCAGTGTGTTAGACACATCACCCTGGTTTGGGAAGGGGCAGAGCCGCCACCCGCGGCTGCAAGGTAGACAGACCTGCAACCCACAGACAGAAGAGGCCCAGCGTCGTGCGGAGCGGCAGAGCCGACAACCGCGCCTGCAGGGTAGGTGGACCTGTGACCCACTGGCAGAACAGGCCCAGCGCCTGCTGGTGAGGTAGGCACATTGCCCCATTTGGAGGAGGGGCAGAGCCACGACCTGCGCCTGTGAGGGAGACTTTGCAACTATAAAATAGAAGTGTAAATATTTAGGGGTAAAATTCAATAACACAAAAATTTGAACAAGCAGAAAGAAACGCGAACAGTATGAAAAGACAAGGAAAGAAAGGACAACAAGCAATGAAGGTCAACTCAATATTACAAGAGGTAATACCTGCAGCAGGTGATATGTCAGATAAAGAATTCAAAACATACATGCTTCAGATGATCTGGAGTCTCAAGGAAGTCATTAGACAGCAAAATCAGACAATGAAAGATCACTTTGACAATGAATTACATAAACAAATCCAAGAAGCAAAAGATCAACTATACAGGGAGATAGAGGTTATAAAAAACAAACAAACAGAAATCATAGAAATGCAGGAAGCAATAAACCAACTTAAATACTCAATTGAGAATACTACCAGCAGAGGAGATCACTTAGAAGATAGAACATCAGACAATGTATTTCAACTTGAAAAGAACAGAGACAGGTAGCAAGACTGTTAAGAAACCATGAGCAGAACATCCAAGAAATATGGGATAACATAAAGACACCAAACTTAAGAATCATTGGTATACAGGAAGGTATAGAGGTCCAAACCAAAGGAATGAGAAATCAATTCAATGAAATAATATGGGAAAACTACCCAGACTTGAAGAATGAGACAGAATCCCAAATCCTAGAAGCCTACAGAATGCCGAATGTGCAAAATCCTAAGAGATCCACATTTAGACATATTATAATGAAGATGCCAAACATACAGAATAAGGAGAGGATTTTAAAAGCTACAAGAGAAAGGAAGCAGATTACATTTAGCGGTAAACCAATCATTATAACAGCTGATCTTTCAACACAGACTCTGAAAGCTAGAAGATCCTGGAATAACATTTTTCCAAAACTGAAAGAAAATGGGTTTCAACCAATAATTGTGCATCCAGCGAAATTAAGCTTCAGGATGGAAGATGAAATTAAAACCTTCCATGATAAACAAAAGTTAAAAGAATTTGCAGCTAGAAAACCATCTCCTCAAAACATCCTCGGCAAAAGATGATAGGAAGAGGAAATGGAAAATAACAATGAAAACGAACAGTGGGAGGTAGTACAGTAAAGGGGGGAAAATAATCAAAGAAAAACAAACCATGTTTAGTAACATAAATAAACAAATATGGCTGGAAGAACAACCCATATCGCAATAATAACCATAAAAGTTAATGGCTTAAACTCACAAATTAAGAGACACAGGCCAGTAGAATGAATCACAAAACAAGACCCAACAATATGCTGCCTACAGGAGACGCATTTGATAGGAAAAGACTTACATAGACTGAAGGTGAACAGTTGAGAAATATCATATCACTCATATGGACTTCAGAAACAGGCAGGAGTGTCCATACTCATATAAAATAAAATACATTTCAAGCCAAAGTTTATCAAAAGGGATAAAGAGGGACACTACATACTGCTCAAGGGAACCATACACCAACAAGACATAACAATCATAAATATATATGCCCCAAACAATGGTGCAGCTATGTTCACTAAACAAACTCTTCTCAAGTTCAAGAGTCTAATAGACCACCATACAATAATCATGGGAGACTTCAACACAACTCTCTCACTACTAGACAGATCTTCCAAACAAAAGTTGAATAAGGAAACAATAGAACTCAATAACACAATTAATAACTTGGACTTAATTGACATATATAGAATATACCACCAAACATCAAGCAGTTACACTTTTTTCTCAGTAGCACATAGATACCTCTCAAAAATACATCATATATTATGTCACAGGGCAACTCTTAGACAATATAAAGGAGTACAGATAATACCAGGCATCATATCTGATCATAATGGAATGAAACTGAAAATCAACGGTAAAATAAGGAAGGAAAAATCATACACCACTTGGAGAATGAACAATAGACTACTGAATGATCAATGGGTTATCGAAGACATCTAGGAAGAAAATAAAAAAAATCTTAGAGATAAATGAAAAGACAGACTGAACATATCAGAATCTAGGGGAAACATTGAAAGCAGTTCTAAGAGGAAAATTCATTGCTTGGAGTACTTTCCTTAAAAAAAGAAAAAGACAACAAATAAATGATCTCATAGTTCATCTCAAAATTCTAGAAAAACATGAGAAAACAACAACAAAAGAAGTAGAAGGCAAGAAATTATTAAAATCAGAGCTGAAATTAATAAAATTGAAACAAAAGAAACATTTGAAAAAAATTGACAAAACTAAAAGCTGATTCTTTGAAAAAATAAATAAAATCGACAGACCCTTAGCCGTGTTAAGGAAGAGAAGAAGAGAGAGAACTCAAATTACTAGCATACGGGATGAAAATGGCAATATCACAACAGACACTTCAGAAATACAGAAAATAATCAGAAATTATTTTGAATCCTTATACTCCAATAAATTAGAAGTTAGTGAAGGCACCAACAAATTTCTTAAGTCATATGATATGCCCAGATTGAGTCAGGGGGATATAGATAACCTAAACAGACCAATATCAATTGAGGAAACAGAAGAAATCATCCAAAGACTACCAACTAAGAAAAGCACAGGACTGGATATATATACAGCAGAGTTTTACAAAACCTTTAAAGAGGAACTAATACCAATAGTTTTCAAGATATTTCAGGAAAGAGAAAAAGAGGAACAACTTCCAATTTTATTCTAGGAGGCCAATATTACCCTGATCCCTAAACCAGACAAAGACACTTCAAAGAAACAAAACTACAGACCAATATCTCTAATGAACCTAGATGCAAAAATCCTCAATAAAATTCTGGCAAATCAGACACAAAAACATATTAAAAAATTGTGTAACATGATCAAGTAGGATTCATCCCTGGGATGCAAGGCTGGTTCAATATATGGAAATCAATAATTGTTATTCACCACTTCAATAGACTTAAAAATAAGAACCATATGATTAATCCCGATATATGCAGAAAAAAAACATTCGACAAAGTACAGCATCCCGTTCTGTTCAAAACTCTAGAAAAACTAGGGATAACAGGAACATACCTCAATATTGTAAAAGCAATCTATGCTAAGCCTCAGCCCCGCATCATTCTAAATTGATAAAAACTGAAGGAATTCTCTCTAAAATCTGGAACAAGATAGGGATGCCCTCTCTCAACACTTCTGTTCAACATAGTTTTTGAAACACTGGCAAGAGCAATTAGACAAATGAAAGAAATTAAAGGCATAAAAAAAGGAAAAGAAGAACTTAAATTATCACTATTTGTAGCTGACATGATTATGTACCTAGCAGACCCAAAAGGGTCTACAAAGAACCTATTAGAGCTAATAAATGAATTCAGCAAAGTGGCAGGATATAAAATCAACACGCATAAATCAAAGGAATTCCTGTATATCAGCGACAAATCCTCTGAAATGGAAATGAGGAAACCACTCCATTCAGAATATCCTCAAAAAAATAAAATACTTGGGAATCAACCTAACAAAAGAGATGAAAGACTTGCACAATGAAAACTACAGAACCCTAAAGAGAAAAATAGAAGAAGATCTTAGAAGATGAAAAAATATACCCTGTTCATGGATACGCAGAACTAACATCATCAAAATGGCGATATTACCAAAAGTTCTCTATAGGTTTAATGCAATGCCAATCAAAATCCCAACGGCATTTCTTGTAGAAATATAAAAAACAATAATGAAATTTATATGGAAAAATAAAAGACTTAGAATAGCAAAAACAACTCTAAGCTGGAAGTGTGAATCAGGCGGTATAGCAATACCAGACCTCAAACTATACTACAGAGCAATACTAACAAAAAGAGCATAGTACTGGTACCAAAACAGGCGGTTGGACTAATGGTACATAATAGGGGACACAGAAACAAATCCACAAAACCACAACTATCTTATATTTGATAAAGGGGCTAAAAGCATGCAATGGAGGAAGGATAGCATCTTCAACAAATAGTGCTGGGAAAACTGGAGTTCCATATGTAACAAAATGAAACTGAATCCCTTTCTCTCGCCATACACAAAAGTTAAGTCAAAATGAATCAAACAGCTTGATATCAAATCAGAGACATGGCATCTGATAGAAGAAAACCTTGGCTACGATGTACATACTGTGGGGTCGGGCTCCAAATTCCTCAATAGGACACCCATAGCACGAGAGTTAATAACTATAATGAACAAATGGGACTTACTCAAACTAAATAGATTTTTCTCAGTAACAAAAATAATAAGAGAGGTAAATAGAGAGCCTACATCCTGGGAACAAATCTTACTCCTCACACTTCAGAGAGAGCCCTAATATCCAGAGTATACAAGAAACTCAAAAAATTAAACAATAAGAAAATGAATAACGCAATCAACAAATGGGCCAAGGACCTGAACAGACACTTCTCAGAGGAGGACATACAATCAATCAACAAGTCCATGAAAAAATGTTCACCATCTCTAGCAGTCAGAGAAATGCAAAACAAACCCACCCTAAGATACCATCTCGCTCCAGTATGAGTGGCAGCCAATATGAAGTCAAACAACCACAAGTGCTGGCGAGGATGTGGGGAAAAGTGTACACCTGTAAATTGCTGGTGGGACTGCAAATTGGTGCAGCCAATTTGGAAAGAAGTATGAAGATTTCTTGGAAAGCTGGGAATGGAAACATTATTTGACCCAGCTATTTCCCTTCTCGGTCTATTCGCTAAAGACGTAAAAAGAGCATGGTACAGGGACACTGATAAATCGATGTTCCTAGCAGCACAATTCACAATAGGAAGACTGTGGAACCAAACTCGATGCCCTTCAAAAGATGAATGGATAAAAATAATTGTGGCATTTATACACAATGGTGTATTACTCTGCATTAAAAAATGACAAAATCATACAAATTGCAGAGAAATGGATGGCATTAGAACAGATTATGCTAATTGAAGAGAGCCAATGCCTAAAAAACAAATGCCATATGTTTTCTTTGATATAAGGAGAGTAACTAAGAACAGAGTTGGGAGGAAGAGCATGAGAAGAAGATTAACATTAAACAGGGGTGAGAGGTGGGAGTGAAAGGAAAGAGAAGGGAAATTGCATGGAAATGGAAGGAGACCCTTATGGTTATACAAAATTAAATACAAGAGGAAGTGAGGGGAAAGGGGAATAAAACAAGGGGAAGAAATAAATTACAGTAGGTGGTGTAGAGAGAGAAGTTTGGAGGGAAGGGGATGGGAGATAGTAGATAGGAAAGACAGCAGAATACAACAGACACTATAGCAATATGTAAAACAGTGGTGTGTAACCGATGGGATGCTGCAATCTGTATACGGGGAAAAATGAAAGTTCATAACCCACTTGAATCAAAGTGTGAACTATGATATGTCAAAAACTATGTAATGCTTTGAAGATCCAACAATAAAAATTAAAGGAAAAAAAAACTCATGGAGAACTATTTGAATAAAAATTGACTAGATTTATAACACCTACACTTTATCATGCAAAAGGAAGTCCAACTATACACCATGCCTCCTCTGAACTGCTTGTATTTCTATTCTGTTTGTGTTATTTTTCTCCATCATATTATGAATAGTAGTCTGAGTCTAGTAGGGTATGCGTTAGTGTCAGAGATTCAGGATTTCGAATGGAAAATAGGAAAATGAATCCAATGTGTATGCAAACATGTGCTACAAGAAATCTTCCCACTCTCATCCACAACAATGCCTTCACGTCACCTTTCGCCCCAAATAAGAAACAATTAGAGGAGAAGAGTTAGAAATTCTGTGAATATATATCTGCAATAGAAAATGCTCAGGAGTTCACAAACTTGGATGTAGTAGAGGAGTCTTCCAAAGTAAGGGACAGGGTAAACACTCCAGAAATATGGAGGTCTGCTGGCCTAAAAAAATTCTTGAGAAACTGCCTCTGAGGATGGGCACTTGAAATATATGTTGTTGTCAGGAGCTTTTGCTACCTTTGTATAGAGACCATCAAAGCTGGGTCTGCATCTATGTTTCCTGGAGGACATTCTTTCTTATTTTCCAATGCACATGAGGCAGCAGTGCTGAATTCTCACTTTGAAGGTAAACTGTGGCCACTGGGGCCTAAGTGTCTCCCCGTGTGGACAGTGAAGCTTTTGGTCATCCTCAATTTTTCGTGGTTTTTTCCTGCTGCTGCACTGGGAGTTTGGTATTTACTTTATGAAATACAAGGAGTTCAACTGGGACACACTGCTAGAGGGAGTTCTGTCACATGTGGTTTTTCAGGGTCTACAAGAGAATGCAACAATCAGGCTTCATTCCCACATAGCTTGCCCCCTTGTCCATAGCAACCTGATTCTGCACATTGCACTGAAAAGTATCCATATAACAAGATGCCATTACATACAAGGGTCTGCTCACCGCACCGTGTCAGTGTCAATCCATTGGGAAATCAATGGCAAATCCACATGGCCCCACCACAGATGATTTATCACACACTTTCACACCACAGCTGTGGCCCCACTACTCAGGAGGGTCCAACTTACTGGCAACTCTGTTCTACACAATTTTCCTTAAACCCATTTAATCAAGGCACTGTCTAGTACACCACAAACTCACACCCACACCCACAATGGCACCTCCTTCCCCCAAGTAGGACTGTGACTATCTGGAGTGTCCTGTGACTGGTGGGCCATAATATTTTCCCCCCGAAATGGCCTGTCCTGTCTCAGATCTGGTCTCCTTTGCCAACTCTGTGAAACTGTGAGGTGTCAGCGGTTAGCCACTACCTGCAATCTCAGGAAAAGACCCTCTTCAGAGCTCTACTGGCATTTGGCCATCCTCACATCAGTAGTTACCAAGAAGGTCTGACTCTGTACTTTGTAAATCCAAACAAGTGAGCCCACTGGTACTGGTACTGTGACTGGCTCTGAGTACCTGGCTTCTTGGATCCCAAGTTCATAGAGTTCCGTCACCAAGGAAGTTAGGTAGGTCACTTCCTTCAGGAACTG